>NC_092336.1:38266250-38955000 GCF_046630445.1 Rutidosis leptorrhynchoides
GTGGTATTTTATTGATTTTAGGTTGATTTCACACATATATATAGGCAACTAGTCCTATCCGTGTAGTTTAGATTGTTGGTAAATCCGATTCGTTCCACAGGGAGATGGAGTGTTTAATGGTTTTTAATAGTCTTTGATGTCAAACTTAATTAAAGGGGGTTTTGGATTAGGCAATTGTAAAATAACAGTAAAAGAAAATAACTTAAACTAAATTACTAAATAAAATTACAAGATTACAAAAATTAACTTAAAAAAGGTACTAAATGAAAATAAACTAATTATGATGCATTAATTATGTTACTAAATGGTAATTAGTAAAATAGTAATTTTTAATGAAACTATATATTTAGAATTTTGTTTTAAGCAATTATTATATAAACTTAATTAAATTAACTAAATGACATTTTTAATAAAACTAATACAAATTAAAAGGAAAATTAATTAATTTACTAACTATAAACTAGTTACAATTTATAAACCTATAATAAATACTAATTTTTAAGATTAAAACATGTATTTTAGTATTTTATACTAATTAAAACTAATTATATAATAAAAATAACTAATAACCTAATTATATAATATTAATTAATTAAAACCCTAATTTTTACCCTAGCTGGTACTGTAGCCGCGTCAAGGCCTACACGATTCGTGTGAGGCTACACGATTCGTGTATGGCTTAAATTATGTGACAATTAACTGTTTACGAAAAATAGATGTTTTTATGTAATTTTTATATTTTAAAATGGTAATTTGTGAATAATAATGATAAAACTTTTATAAGAAATATAAATGAGATAAATGGGAGTGTTTACTTAATTGTGTCACCCCTAGGTCCATGGATTGTTTTAAGTTTTACGCCCTATTAAAATGTTCTAGTATCAAACTTTACATTTTTCTCTCGAATAAATATAAAGTTACAACTTAACTAAATAAAATCTAATTTTCATTGGATTCTTTTTAGAAAGCTACTATTCCCTAAGCATTTAAATTGAGACCTAGCCTAGTTTTGACCTTCGCCAACACCCAAATTATAACGGTTTTCCTTTTTATAATTTCACCTTCATATAATTTATTGATATCACCCAAACCACCGAAGTTTATTTCTAAATTGGTGTCAATAACTTATCCATAAATTCGTCTAGATCATTTTTAATGTTGAAGCTTAATTTAGGTAAATAAATATAACTTTCGTTATTTACATTTACTAAATTAAGTGGCAAGGGTTAAATATCTAATTACATAAAAATGGTTCTTTTAACTAGGCTCAATATTAAAAATACTAAAGTTACATTTTAACTTTTACTAATGGTAACAATCCATTTCACTAGGGGCTCTACATTTAAGCAAACACTAGGGAAATTTAGCTATCCATTACACTAAGATAGACATAAAAATATAGATATGCAAACATAATAACAACGCTAATTTTAACAGAGTAAACTTACTAAAATATCTTCACTTGCATTAACTTCAAACAGTAGAAAAATTACAATAATAACACCCCTTTCACGCGTACAATAACACCCTTTTATCACGAACAATACCCCCTTAATAGTTGAAACTATTTTTACAGCGTAATAAAATTGACAATAATTTAACTATAATAAACTTGTGTTGTAAATGTGTTGTAATATATCTCTCTCTTTGTAACTCTCTGAACGTACTCCTTTTATAATTGAAGTTTGAAGTAGTTGGTGAAGTCTGCAACTTTGTTGAAATCCTGCTGTCTCTCCATTTGAGAAAAGAAGTGTTTTAAAAATCATAAAGTCAGCCGACCTTCTGGATAACCGAACAGTGCTTTTGGCCTAACATTACACGAATCGTGTATGGTCACACGATTCGTGTAAGACCAGTTATATTACACGATTCGTGTAACACCACACGATTCGTGTAAGAGTAAATGTCAGATTTCTTCATTTTTCTTCTTCAGTTGTTCTTTGTTGATCTCGTGTTAACGTGTACTGATTTGGCAATTCTTATTTGAACTCTTTTCTTCATCTATCTTGTACTTTCATTAGAAATAAACGTTTCTTGATATAAATCTGGTTAAAACTATCGTTTTATCGTTGAATCTTCAAATAGCAATCTCTTATCCACTTTTGTCGTTTTTCTCGTGAAATGCGCATTGAATTTCTTTGTAGAAGATAAAAACCTATGAAATATGAGTGATATTGCGTCGAATAATATGTATGTTTAGAGCAATATCAAAATACCCCACACTAGAACGTTGCTTGTCCTCAAGCAATTACATCTTTTAACAGAGTTAGAACATTATATATTACACAACACACACTACACGAAATGAAACACACGCTATATGAAATTTATTACACAACACAGTATTTATTGAATCACACGCACACCACACGAAATGAAATTCTGACAACAGAAACAAACATGAAACTCGTGATTAGGGTTTAAAAATTTGGATCCTTAGGGAAAATTGGACCTTGTGAAAACGTTTTATGATTTTTATAAAATGTCATGCTAGTTTTTACACTAGACACGTTTTCCGGTTTTAACCTCAAATTCCGGTTGAGGGTAACTGAAAACCGAAGTCTCAGTCGGCGATTAGCAAGCTATTCGCCCCCATGATTGTAGTATCATGGAACTTGAAGCCAAATGTCCAAAAATAGTTTTACACAAATATAATTCATAAAATAGCATAAGTTTTAGAACAAAATTATATCGTGTCCAAATATCATCGGTGAACCATGAGTTTGCACACCTCAATTTGTTATGGCATATGTATGTTGACCGCGGTCAAACATAGATGCAGTTGATCTTTACGGAGATCATCCATCTGGGGATTAGATTCATTAGTCTTAAAAGCTAATTTGCATTGTGCCCCCCCATTGTACGGGACATATCCTTCTCATGGTTAGGATAAGTCTGACCACCAAAAACCCTGTTTGATGCTGAGGTTAGGTGGATTTCCAGCCGATTTTAGGGATGACTTTACAAGATTTTTCGTCAACCTACAGCTGTTCTGGACTACATCTTCTAACATAAGTTAGCAAGTGTGTCAATTCGGAAGACTTTACTTCCTTACGGGATGGATTTGATTCATCCTCTATTACTCGTGATAATGTAATATTCAGGTTTATACATTCTGTAGCAATGATATCTGCAATAAACTTCAAAGAAACATGTGATAAATGGTTCTCAATATAAGGATTTATAAATTCTTGTTATAAATGGTTTTCTTTTATAAGTTTTAAACAAATAAACTTATGTATTTTTAATGTATGGAGACAACAATTTCGGTTTTTACACCTGATCTTTAATTGCTCGTAGTTACCTTAAAAATTGATTAGATACATTTGTTTAAAAATTTTCAAATTTTCATAAAAACCAATAACTTATTAGTTCTCGAGAATTTATATATTCCCACCCCACACTTAAGATTATGTAATGCCCTCATTACATAAAATCAGATAATAATGTATAAATTTGAGAGGACAAAAAGTGTAGAGTATTTGGAACTTCCTTTGTTAACCGATTTGGATTTTCAAATTGTTTTACCTATGATCATATCCAATTTTTGTATCACAATGTATTTCGATATTTCGTTTCCTCTAATTGCATTTTCTTCTGTACCTGTCAAAACCATGTTAAAAACACACAAAATATGGGGTTTTAATTCAATCGTACAACACATTTTTTTTTTTTTTTACCCCACACTATATTTTCTTGCTAATATATAAAAAATAAAAACATAATAAGTTTCAATACACACCAAAAAATTATGTTATTACAAACTATTTTTTTTTTTTACTTTTTTCATTTTATATTTTTTTTATATAACTTATAATCAATTAAATTTAAAATATCTTTTATAAATTTATATTTGTAACGGAAATTCGGTTGTTATACCTGATCTTAATCCGTTTATACATTTTTAAATTCAATTTATAAAATTCAATTCATTAAAAGTTAAAGTTTTAATATTTTTCGAAAACAAATTTAAAATAAAATAAAAACACTCTATTTTTGTGTTAAAAAGATTAACATTTTTAAATTTTAAAACAAGTATATGAGAAATACAAATAAAAAGGAATTTAAAATAAAAACGAGACACACGAATGGGACTATTTACAATTTGTGAAGTTTATTAGCGAGTCGTTCACGCGACTCCATCCCAATTTTAACTAACGTCGGGGTGATAAACATCACCCTTCTTTACTCCAATAGAACCATTACCGCAACCATTCTCGCCATTAATTTTTGACAATAACCAAGTGTCCGAAAATCTTGACTCTTTAACTAAATTTTTTAACTTATCTTTCTCAAATTTTGATAAGTTTGACACCAATCTCTCTCTCAAAGGTTCATCTTTTTTCGACATAGCATTTCTAACCCTACCATATAACTTTTTCATGGTTTTCTCAACAACACTATCATTGGGCAGTTTACTATCTAGTTTCTCCTCATCACCCTCCCCACACTTAGCTTGTTGACTAATGGGTTTGACATTGTCAACAATATTCACTGAAACTATCGGTGTGGGTGGAGGGTTCATACTAAACTCAGTTTGATAGGTTACACTCTTTCCTCTATCCTTCAAAACTAGTTTTCCTGTTTTCCAATCTGTTAAAGCACTTGCAGTTGCTAAGAATGGTCTACCTAAAATAATAGGTACAAACTTATCTTCTTTCATGTCTACAACTACAAAGTCAGCTAGAAACTCAAGTTCACCTGTTTTTACTACTAAGTTTTCAACAATCCCTACAGGTTTATTAACCGACTGATCAATGAATCTAATGCCTGAATTGGTCGGTTTAAGTTCACCTAAGTTCAAATGCGAGTAAATGGAATAAGGCATGAGATTTATACTTGCACCTGAGTCAGCTAATGATCTAAGAATTTCAGATTCACTAAGCTTACAAGGTACTATGAACGGTCCAGGATCACCTAACTTAGGTGGCAATTCATTCTTTTTCACAATAGCAGCACATTCTGCTTTAAGAAACGCAGATGATGCCTGCTCACACACTCCTTCTTTTGCCATCAAATCATTCAAGAATTTCCCATAGTTTGGCATACCTGCAACAACATCAACCAAAGGTACATTTACACAGATATTATCCGTATTTAAAGGCTTACAATGATTCTCCTTTGGTTTTTCGGATGCAAGTGCTTGTGGGTATGGAATGGGTTCTTTATAGTCTTCCACTTTAGGTGCTTGCTTCACCGTATCTTCCGCTTCTTCTTTGATCATCTTCAAATCATCATCAACCCTAAATTCGGAAGGCTCGGTGGTTTCAATTATCTGCACTTCCGCATGATTTCCCGACATCAACCTCATCAAATAGTCACCATACTCGGGAGTTATTGCACCAACTCGGATCTCTTCATCTTCACATGTTATACTTTTCACACTTTCAACTCGGGTATCATCCATCTCTTGATAAGGAGTGTAATCCGCCATATTGGATAAATCAGAAAATATAAACTCATCACACTCTTCATCATCATCTTCACACCCAAGAGTAAAAATAGGACTATGCTCCGGTGTTTTGAAACTTGCTTCATCCTCACAGAAACTATAAATAGCATTCACTTGTGAATATGCTGGAGCTTGAGTATCATTCTTCTTTAGTATAACCGGAAGGTTACTTGCTATTTGTGGTCTCTCTGTTAGTAACTGTGAGATCCTTCCAACATCTCTTTCTAAAATCTGAATCGTGGCTTGTTGATTTCGGATTTGCTGAGTTTGGAGCTCTGCATTTTGCTCGTGCTTAACCATAAAATCTCTTAAGAGATCTTCTAAACCAGATTTCCTCTCGGGTTGAGGTTGCATAATTGCTAATGGTTGTGGTTGCATGAGTGCTAGAGGTTGTGGTTGATTGGGTTGGAAATTATTTTGATAATTTCGTTGAGGTTGATTTCGGTTATTTAAGTGATTATAACCTGGTGGTGCATTTCTTTGATTTTGATTTGGTAAATTCCGGTTATTTTGGTAACCTGGATTTCCTCCTTGATAGTTATTGTTATTTTGATAGTTATTATTATTTGATCCTGAAGGTCCTCCTACTTGATAGCTGTTTATAGGAGGATATTTTCGGTTGTTTGCTTCTATAGCTGGAAAATCACTGAAGTTCATTTCACCTTTTCGTAAGTATCCTAAGAAATTTGCTTGTTCTTCCATTGTACTTTGATCACAATCTCTAGTAAGATGGGGACCTTGGCACAGTTCACATCCTACTCTGATAGCATGCATTTCCTTGGTTACTTTCTCGATTTGCCTTGCTTGATTTGCTATTTGAACTTTTAAAGAAGCAATTTCATCATTGCTTTCAATACTAGCAACATTTGATGATCTAGAAAATTCTATTTCTTGATGCCAATTATGAGAATGGGAAGCTAAATCAGCAATGATTGTGTGAGCGTCTTCAGGTGTTTTCTTCATGATCGAACCTCCGGCTGCAACATCTATATCTTTTCTAGTTGTCACATTGACTCCTTTATAGAATATTTGGACCTTTTGGAATGTATTCAACCCGTGTTGAGGACATATTCGAAGCATTTTATTGAATCGGGTCCAAGCTTCATAAAGAGTTTCATTAGGCTTTTGTTTAAAGTGATTTATGTCACTTTGTAATTTTGCTGCTTTTGAAGTAGGAAAGAATTCTGACAAAAATTTATCCATCATATCATTCCAGTTTTCAATATAACCTTCTGGTAATGAGTCTAGCCAATCCCTTGCATCATCTTTTAATGACCATGGAAAGATTTTTAAACATGCAACTTCATCGGTGACATCTTTGATTTTGAATAGTTTGCAAATGCTTACAAACTTACGAAGATGCTCATTAGCATCCTCGTTTGGGGCTCCACCGAATTGACATGTATTAGTTACCATGTGTAAAAATTGACCTTTTATTTCAAAGCCATCAGTCATCGGGGGTTGGATGATTGCGTGGCCTTGACCTTTTCTTGTGGCCTTCATTAATGCTTCCATCGTTTGATTTGTATCAGCCATTTCTTCTTCTTCTTTAATAATCGGCTCTATGATTGGTTGAATTATTGGTTCAGAGTCGGATTCTAAGAAAAGTGACTCTAAATTTTTAGCAAGAGTATCTACTTCTTGAGCTCTTAAGCGTTCGTGGAATTTTCTTTCGGGTTCAGGATGTGAAGGTGTTAATTCAGCGTTGGAGGAACGTAAGTTCATACATTAATTTCTTTTATGAAATCACAACACTGAAGGTTTATCTAGGGTTACCTATTTGTTTCTCTCTTTTTTTTTCGTATTTTTCGGTGTTTTAAAATTACTAGTACTTCCTATTTCTTTTTGTTGTTTTTGTCCTTTATCAGTTCTTTGAGATTCCGGATTAAGTTTAATGAGTTTAAGATTGAACGGATCATACAATTTGGGAAATTGTACAAAGAACTAAAGGATTTATTCAAAAACTTTGAACTTTCTTGGAAATAAATTTCCTCGAGAGGATCGAATAACATAAAAACAATGATAAAAACCTTTAAACAAACAGATTATCCTTCTGATTTTTGCCCACGTTTCGAATAGCCAAAAGATGCAGCAGAGGGGCAGGATCCTTCAAAGACCAATAAAATTGGTGATCCAACAACCCGGTCCACGTACAAATCCAACTATTACTACGAACCAGAAAAATTATCTATTTATTTACTGCCAACTCCCCGGCAGCGGCGCCAAAAAGTTGATGTGTGCGATCGAGACCTTTATTTATGAACGGATTTGAGTTGTTTTGTTACACGAATTGATTTATTGTATATGTGGTATTTTATTGATTTTAGGTTGATTTCACACATATATATAGGCAACTAGTCCTATCCGTGTAGTTTAGATTGTTGGTAAATCCGATTCGTTCCACAGGGAGATGGAGTGTTTAATGGTTTTTAATAGTCTTTGATGTCAAACTTAATTAAAGGGGGTTTTGGATTAGGCAATTGTAAAATAACAGTAAAAGAAAATAACTTAAACTAAATTACTAAATAAAATTACAAGATTACAAAAATTAACTTAAAAAAGGTACTAAATGAAAATAAACTAATTATGATGCATTAATTATGTTACTAAATGGTAATTAGTAAAATAGTAATTTTTAATGAAACTATATATTTAGAATTTTGTTTTAAGCAATTATTATATAAACTTAATTAAATTAACTAAATGACATTTTTAATAAAACTAATACAAATTAAAAGGAAAATTAATTAATTTACTAACTATAAACTAGTTACAATTTATAAACCTATAACAAATACTAATTTTTAAGATTAAAACATGTATTTTAGTATTTTATACTAATTAAAACTAATTATATAATAAAAATAACTAATAACCTAATTATATAATATTAATTAATTAAAACCCTAATTTTTACCCTAGCTGGTACTGTAGCCGCGTCAAGGCCTACACGATTCGTGTGAGGCTACACGATTCGTGTATGGCTTAAATTATGTGACAATTAACTGTTTACGAAAAATAGATGTTTTTATGTAATTTTTATATTTTAAAATGGTAATTCGTGAATAATAATGATAAAACTTTTATAAGAAATATAAATGAGATAAATGGGAGTGTTTACTTAATTGTGTCACCCCTAGGTCCATGGATTGTTTTAAGTTTTACGCCCTATTAAAATGTTCTAGTATCAAACTTTACATTTTTCTCTCGAATAAATATAAAGTTACAACTTAACTAAATAAAATCTAATTTTCATTGGATTCTTTTTAGAAAGCTACTATTCCCTAAGCATTTAAATTGAGACCTAGCCTAGTTTTGACCTTCGCCAACACCCAAATTATAACGGTTTCCCTTTTTATAATTTCACCTTCATATAATTTATTGATATCACCCAAACCACCGAAGTTTATTTCTAAATTGGTGTCAATAACTTATCCATAAATTCGTCTAGATCATTTTTAATGTTGAAGCTTAATTTAGGTAAATAAATATAACTTTCGTTATTTACATTTACTAAATTAAGTGGCAAGGGTTAAATATCTAATTACATAAAAATGGTTCTTTTAACTAGGCTCAATATTAAAAATACTAAAGTTACATTTTAACTTTTACTAATGGTAACAATCCATTTCACTAGGGGCTCTACATTTAAGCAAACACTAGGGAAATTTAGCTATCCATTACACTAAGGTAGACATAAAAATATAGATATGCAAACATAATAACAACGCTAATTTTAACAGAGTAAACTTACTAAAATATCTTCACTTGCATTAACTTCAAACAGTAGAAAAATTACAATAATAACACCCCTTTCACGCGTACAATAACACCCTTTTATCACGAACAATACCCCCTTAATAGTTGAAACTATTTTTACAGCGTAATAAAATTGACAATAATTTAACTATAATAAACTTGTGTTGTAAATGTGTTGTAATATATCTCTCTCTTTGTAACTCTCTGAACGTACTCCTTTTATAATTGAAGTTTGAAGTAGTTGGTGAAGTCTGCAACTTTGTTGAAATCCTGCTGTCTCTCCATTTGAGAAAAGAAGTGTTTTAAAAATCATAAAGTCAGCCGACCTTCTGGATAACCGAACAGTGCTTTTGGCCTAACATTACACGAATCGTGTATGGTCACACGATTCGTGTAAGACCAGTTATATTACACGATTCGTGTAACACCACACGATTCGTGTAAGAGTAAATGTCAGATTTCTTCATTTTTCTTCTTCAGTTGTTCTTTGTTGATCTCGTGTTAACGTGTACTGATTTGGCAATTCTTATTTGAACTCTTTTCTTCATCTATCTTGTACTTTCATTCGAATAAACGTTTCTTGATATAAATCTGGTTAAAACTATCGTTTTATCGTTGAATCTTCAAATAGCAATCTCTTATCCACTTTTGTCGTTTTTCTCGTGAAATGCGCATTGAATTTCTTTGTAGAAGATAAAAACCTATGAAATATGAGTGATATTGCGTCGAATAATATGTATGTTTAGAGCAATATCAGTTCCAAATGGGTATTTCGAACTAAATATAATGCAAATGTTCGGTTAATCGGCTAAAAGCACAACTCGTTGCACAAGGATTTACACAAATCCCTGGTATTGACTACTCAGCTACTTTTAGTCCTGTGGTCAAATCATCTACGGTTCGTATAGTGCTATCTCTTGCCACTCTTAACAAGTGGTCACTTCATCAACTCGATGTGAAGAATGCTTTTTTGAATGAAAATCTTACTGAGAATGTCTTTATGGAGCAGCTACCAGGTTTTATTGATTTGCGCTTTCCTTTTCATGTCTGCAAATTGATAAAGCGTTATATGGGTTGAAACAATCACCGCGTGCTTGGTTTCAACGTCTTAGCAGCTTCTTGATTCATCTCTGTTTTTCCAACAGTAGAGCTGATCCATCCCTATTTATATTCAAGTAAGGATCATGTATTCTCTATCTTATTATTTATGTTGACGATCTTATTTTAACAGGAAATGATAATTCCTTTGTTCGAAAATTCATCTCACGTTTACATTCGGAGTTTGCGATTAAAGATCTTGGTGCTCTTAGTTACTTTCTCGGACTTGAAGTCACTTATACATCTTCTGGTCTTTTTCTCAGTCAGACAAAATATGCTCATGATGTTCTCACACGTGCTAAGTTGCTTGATTCAAAACCCGTGGCTACTCCATTGGCCACTGCTGAAGTTTTTTCTTCGAAGGGTACTCCTTTTTCGGATCATACACTTTATCGCTCTCTTGTTGGTGCCTTACAATACCTAACAATAACGCGCCCTGATATTTCATATGCCGTAAATCAGGTTAGCCAGTTTCTTCAAGCTCCCACATTTGATCATTTCCAAGCAGTCAAACGCATACTTCGTTATGTTAAAGGTACTATTGCGTATGGTTTATCATTTCATCATTCCCCAATGCCTTCAATTCTTGGTTATTCTGATGCAGATTGGGCTCGTTGTCTTGATACACGATGCTCCACTTATGGCTACTCAATATTTCTTGGAGGAAATCTTGTCTCTTGGAGCGCGAAGAAACAATCGACCATTGCTCGGTCAAGCTGTGAATCAAAATATCAGGCTCTTGCTAACACGGCTGCTGACGTTGTATGGTTACTCACCTTCTCCGTGAATTGCATGTGCTTCCTCCTGATCGGCCTACTATTTTGTGTGACAACAAGAGTGCTCTCTTCTTAAGTCAAAATCTTGTCTCCAACAAACGATCGAAGCATATTGACATTGATTATCACTTTATACGTGAGCTCGTTTCTTCAGGACGTCTATATACCAAGTTTGTTCCTACTACATTACAACTTGCTGATATATTTACCAAAAGTCTGCCTCGTCCATTGTTCGAGTCTTTCCGTGCCAAGCTTCAAGTTGGACCTCCACCTCTTCGCTTGAGGGGGGTGTTAACGTATCATTAGGAGATCAAGGCCGTGTCCGTTAACTTAGAGAACAAGTCAGATAATGTCAGCTTGAAGGACAAGTTTAATTTAATATAGAATAGATATTCTTTACATATTTGTATTTGAGTAAATCTTTAACTCTTGTATTTGTACTTATAGATATTGATCAATAGAAAACCCAAAAGGGTGTGAAAATTTATTTCTTATAATGTTGATCAATCAGAACTCTTAAAAGCACGGGGAATGATGTTAGCATTTTTTTTTATACATTTTGTATTGTTACTAAAAAATGTGAAATGGTATTATTTTTCCAGTGTCATGAGCTGTTTTTTAAATTCTATAATTTTATAAATTGAAGAATATGAAGTAACAATTTGAACAAATTAATGAGTTCTTTGCATAACTTATTGAAGTTCGTTTGATCTAAGAGTATTGTGTTCCTTTGTATGGATTTCAATTGAAATTTGAACTTTTTGACATACATGTAAGACTTCTGTTTTGATTAAAATTATCTTTTTTTCATTAAACTTAAAAAACATGTAAGGAGTTGTAGGTTCATTTATCTATTTATTTATTTTCGAAAAACAAACATTTTTATTTAAAATCAACAATAAGTACAAGAAATTAGGTTGGGCCAATAATAAGCCCACCCATACGAAAAAGAAGCTCGAGTACAGCAACAAATATAGCTACACGAATGTACATCAGATGCCGAGATTGCATCTAGCAGAATCACGAATTATATTAAGTATTTTTCCAGATTGATGAGCCACTCATTCCAATTAATTGTAACGCCTTTAACTCTCATTGAAATCCAATCAAAAGACAATAGTTGATTCTAATTTAGAGCAACCGGTGCATTACAACATTTATTTCGAAACACCATTTTATTCCGATTCTTTTAAATCAAATATGCACCAACCCAAGTATCCACTTGCCAAATATTAGAACCCATGGAGGAGGCATCAGTCGATGCATTGCTGCGAAGTAACTCTTGAATAGTGTTTGATGAGAAGGTAGCAAGTTTCCACCAATTGTAGATACGTGTCCATATCTCTTTACACCCGATTACAAATAATAAGTGTATGTTCCACTGATTATAAGTCATCAGTACAAATAAAACATCGGACACTATGCGGGTTCAGTTTTAGAAACAAATAATGGAGAGAATGGGCAAGTACTTAGATTTAACTACCTAGTTTCAAAATCCCAACAAAGTCATGTGCATATCCAAGAATTCGGATCATAGTTAAAGGATGTAATTAGATTCAGATGAAACAACTTATCATGGAATCACCGTTTAATTGATTCAAAATGTCATGTTCTAAGCATAAAAAATGACATTAAAAGTTAATTAAACTTTGAGTCTACCTAAATATCTGATTCACTCTGCGAATCGATTGATCCTAGAACGACCACTTGCTTCACAGGTTTCTCAGAGTCATCAATGACAAAAATATTACTAATATATTTATAAAAAATTAATAATACTAAAAAAGTTATCGATCGTGAAACTTCTTAAAACAAGCATAAGTAATGTAAATATCATAAAAAATTGTAATAGCAAAAGATCGTGTTTATTATTATTATTATTATTATTATTATTATTATTATTATTATTATTATTATTATTATTATTATTATTATTATTATTATTATTATTATTATTATACGTAATACGGTATATCATTACAAACATATCATAAATATTTTTCGTAACAATGTATGGACTTAATCCCACTTGTTAAAGCTAATTTTGTTAATGCATTAACTATGTATATACATTGTATAAACTATATGATATAATCAATGATGATAGGATATTGTCCTCAACATCTAAACTAGATCCAAGTTACTTTATCATCCAGCATTTTAACTATAATGTGAGCTTTTATCATCTTTGACAATATAAGATAAAAACCAAAGAAACGGTTAATCAGTGATTTTGCAATATCATTAAGAGCTTACTAGTTGGGACATTGAGATCTTTAGCAGATATCTCAAATTAGAATTTTGTGGCCTGTTAGAGAAGTGTTTAAAAACGTCCACGGATTAATTCGGTAAAATTGCCTATACCATAGTAAAGTTACTTGTTTACTTGGATGCTTCGAATGGAAAAAAACCTCATATAAAAGTATAAATAAGAACCTCTTGATTGTTTGAGAATCTTCAAATAATACTCTGGGTTTAATCATCACTAAATATATTTTGGACTCTTGTCATTTAATAAAGGATTAAAGTTACAAATAGACTATATACTTTCTCAAATATTCCGATGTAGGCTATATACTCATTTTCTTCTTACTGTTGACTATATACTTTTAAAAAGTGTTCTCATGTCAACAATTGGTTACCAGTTACCGGTACAACATGTCAAAATAATTACGTATAATTTTTTGTTTTTATAGGTGACGTGATCAACTCAATATAGTTTCTCTTTTGTTTCGATACAGGCTACATAGTTTCTTTTTTTGTTCCAATGTAAACTATAAATATGATGACACGTCATTAACTTTTTTGGTTGAAGGTTAAAAAGGTACGTAGTATAATAGTTTATATTAATACAATTTTTGAAAATATATAGGCGACAATGAGATAAAAATGAGAATATAACCTACACAAGACATTTAAGAAAGTCTATAACTTATTAGTAGGTTTAACCCTTTAATAAAGGGGGATGATTCTCACACATACTTTTTTGATCCTCACACACCAATTTAAAGAAATGGAGTATTATTAGAAGAGTAAAAGGTTAAAATAGGTGTGTGAGGATCAAAAAAGGGTGTGTTAGAATCATCCCCCTTTAATAAAACTAAATACGTATGAACCAAAGAAACATAGGTTATTATATTTCAGTTCCCTTTTCCATTTATATTTAGATTTAGGTAGTTTATATAATAAATAAATACTCGTAAATAAATAAATAAATAAATAATTGAGTAAATAAATAAACAATTGCTCTCTTTTTTTATTCTTTTTTTTATTTAAAAAAATAACGATAACATTAAACGGATCCGAAGATCAACAAGTACAACCGATACAAAAAGAAACCAAACAAAGGCAAACAAGCGACAAAAAACGTAACCAAAAACAAACGGTACCACCAACAGGTAATTCAACGACGTGGCACAATTAGCACCACTTTTAAGGATAAAAATTATTGAGGATAATAATAAACAAATAAGTGACATAGGTCAGCTGTTACTTGAAATTGTCAATAAAAGGAATTCAACGACGTGGCACAATTAGCACCACTTTTAAAGGTTCAACATACTTCGCATATTACTGCCAATAACAGCCGACAACCCAACAAACTATGATCTGTGGATCGTATATCTGCAAAATCTTGTCCATACAAGTGTACGCAAAAGAACTCATTGATCTGCCTTACACGTAACGTACGGATCTCTGAATTCCCGATTCCTCGATTCAGTTAACTGTTACTTGATGGACATTTGTTCTCAACAAAGGTTTTACTTTGCAGTTTTGTTTCAGTTGTTATAAATTTTATTTATTTAATTACTTCATTTAATTTGTCTTTTTTTTTTGGCGAAAAACGAAAATACTTTTATAACGCAAAAAGAAGGATCATCGAAAAATGAAACCTTCTCCGAACTTAAAAACTAAGAACCGAGCAAACAAAACATTAACCAAAATTAAGCTCGCAAAGACAAAAACATAAAAGATCTAAGGCACTAAAACAAAGATGGAATCCAATCTAGACGATGACCTAAAGATTTAGAACCATCTAAATACCAAGTGAAGCACCAACATCACACCAACAACAATAAAGCATATTTGATAAACACGCCAAACGCTTCTAACTCCTCTTCGTGAGACAATTTCTTCTTTCTCCCGTTCCTCGGTTTTCTAACATGCACCGTATTAGGAGGAGGATCGCTAGAATTACAAACGACGCCCTTTTGGATACCTTCCATATTATCCATAACCTTGGTAAAGCCGCTAAAGAGTCGCTCACGGGTTTTCCTTTTGAAACGGGAGGTTGGATCGACCCCATAACACCATCACCCGTGGACGAATCCTTTGAGACAAAAACCGAATAATCACAAGGTTTACCAAACTTCGGTGCGACCATCTTACAGTAATAAATTCAAATTCAAAAAAGAAAAAAAATAGGTGTGAACTCGAATTTACTGTAGACTCCTTATTTATACGCAGTGTTGTAAAAAAACCCGATTACTCGCCGATTAATTCACGATTAATCATTTTTAAGAGCAATCGGTTCCGTTTTTCCAAAATCCTTTTAATTAATCGGTCAACGTCAATTGATGGGTCAAAATCGAATTTGGTAATCAAAGTCGGTAAAAGTCAAAATTGATCCGCATTTTAACATGAATTTAAACTAGATTTTCATAGTTTTGAACAAAATGAACAAATTTAGACAATAATGTTAAAGTTTATTTCCATGTTTATGATTTTCTTCTATATTTACACATATAATTTTTGAAATTTAATATTTAAATGCATAAAGTACAATTCGATTAATCCCTGTTTAATTCCCGAATCAACGATTAATCCTTCCAAAGTCCTGACCGGTTTGTAAGTAACTAGGGGGGGTGAATAGTTACTTAATACGTTTTTATCATTTGTTTTTTTGATTGATCACCAAATTCGATTTTACTTTGATCAACCAACTCAACTCAAACTTGATGTGTGTAGTGTATATGTGTAAAATGATAAATGAAGTAATGTAAAGAACATAGACACAAGGATTTATAGTGATTCGGGTGGATGTTAACTAATCCACCTTAATCCACTCCCCGATCACACTAATCGGGATTTGTTGCTTCACTAAGCACTTTTCTCCAAACCCGGTGGAGATCCGATTTACAAGTCTTCAATCTTTTTTAGTAGACAACAAACCTAATCTTTCTATCCCTTTGAAAGATCAACTCTAACCTAGATCAACTTGTCTTCACCTTGGACAAGTACTAATCTCCAAATGAGATTAATCAACTTCCTAAGTCCCTTTAAGGAAGTAGATCACTAAGCTAGCCTATGCTTCCACTAATTGAAGTTACAAGACTCATACACTCTGCAATGATGACCCTAACACAATACTAGGACATACATTACATTAAGTAAACTCACAAGATAAATGATTTTAATTAGTAAGTTTACAATAACCCAATTATATATCTATAAGATCATAGAATCTTCTCTTGCTTGATCACATTTGAGTAGTAATTGATGCACTTGTGATCACTGGAGATAAGCCTTTTAAATGTGCAAGAGGGTCAGCTTCAAATGCTCTTAAATGTTTGCCTTTTATAGTGGGATTCAAAAAATAGCCGTTGACACACGGTTGTCTGCACGGTCGACCGTGGTGCGATCGTGCGTGCTCCAGTCCAAAATTGGTATCCGTTGTATAGTCGTTTGACTCAGATTTGAACACCATATTTTGGCACCTTTACTCCGTCTAGCACCTGCAAAAGAAACCAAACATCGTATACAAGTACTATATGCATTAAGTGTGTGAGATTTGTTCTTATTGCATGAAAGTGACTAATCATTCCAAAAGTGGCAAACCCAACATTCTTGGAGAAGTGTCTTGATTGATATTTAGGGAAATTTCAGATTGGTCAAGACTTAGTTAGTCACTTTAATGCTCTTGGTTCAATTCTAAAGGCTAGTCACTATATCATTAACTCCCTAGTTCCAATTAATCACAAGTCATGTTTCATTTGAGTTTAGTTAGGGATTAATTGAATAATGTCTCTATAAGATAATCATGAAGTGTGTAGAGATATTAAGGTTAAGTTATTCTTAATCAAGCAATCATATTTAGTTACTTAGACTAGATCAAATAGACAATTGACTATAGTTTCATTGTGAACCATTTTACACTTAATCTATTGGAGTAGGTTAGTTACTTGAATCCTAACTAATGAGCACATGGCAAACATATTAATTAAGTTGACAAGTTTATGAGTATTAAGCATATTAGCAAGTAGCAAGTAATACTCACATAGCAAGAGATAGTTATTCTAAGATCAATCATGTAGATACTTGTACAACTTATAATTCAAGTACTTAAAAAGTATAATGTGCAATATAACACATTACATGATTAATGTGTAAGCACACATTAATGTCCAACACATGCACAAGGGAAGAGCAATCTCTAGTTGGGACTTGGTGACCATCCTAAATGTATCTAAGTGTGTTTTAGGATTACAAGTCATTTCTAGTTTAACCTTGAGATCATTGTTCTTCATTTAGCCTTAATTAATCACTAAGTCATTTCTAATAGCAATCATTGTTCTAGTGACATTGGCTTAAGTGTGTTGGCACTTGATGATCGTTCTAAATATATCTAGATAAGAATTAAGATCACAAGTTATTGATTAACACTTATGTGTTATGCCTAATCTTGGTTAATTTGTCATTAAGATGTCACTAGGCGTAATTAATCATAATTAGTGTTTTTATGACCAAAACTCAATTGAGTATGGAGAGGGCATCTATTCTAAGCATGTTTAGAAAGGATTCATGAATTATAGATGTCAGGAACTAGTCAAACTTTATTTGGTCGAAATTGGAGACAGAAGAAACTGCGGCCGCACTGCGATTGACCGTGGTGGCGACCGTGCAACTTGTTTTCAGAAAACTACGTTGCAATTCAGTTTGGAGTTTCACAGTTGACTATGTGGTCAACCGTACCTCGACCGTGTGTTTACCTGAACTTTTAATTTCATTCTTAATCCTATGTTTGACTTGGTCGTTTGCAAGATAAAGTATGGATTAGTGACCTTGCATGTTTATGTTAAGATGTCAGTCATCACTTATGCGTATGTGTGTGTGTGTCATCATCAAAACATATTCTTTGGTTAATCATACTTAAATTTATCGTTTAGTGTATTAACCCACATTCAACCAACATTCTCCCCCTTTTTGATGATGACAAACATATAAGTGATGTGGGACATTTTGCTATAAATACGCAAGTGTTAACAATCACTTGTATCTATCTTTCTCCCCCTTTTGTCGAAGCAAAAAGGTTAGCTCCCCCTAGAACTAAGCTCGCCCTTAAAACAAAACTCCCCCTTAAATTGTGCACGTTGGATAAACATATATATTAAAACACAACAAGTACACATTTTATTCAAAGCAAGCATGAAACATAGTGATGCATATATGAAAATATGCATAGAAGATATAGTAGAACAATCCTAAGTTTGTTCTACATGGGATGAGATGTGTTTGGGTGAGATGAGCATTTTCCACAAGCAAGATTGTTCAGAAAGCGTCGCAAGATCTTGTGAGTTCGACGATTCTGACGATGAAGAATGGACATTTGAGTGGAGGATAATAGTGCAATGAACTGGTCATCTTCCACACTATCATCAGATTCCGTAACACTCCAGGCAGGTGTGTTTTCTCTTTCTGTTTCTTCGTTAAAAGGTCAAACTGAATCATAGTTGATTGGGAGGGAAGTTATACCAACCGGATGTACGTCACGAACGCACAGTTGTGTGAAGAGCTTTGTTAAGTGTGCTCCATAGGGAAGACAGAGGGATTCATTGTACACCAGTCCATTCATCCTTTTTGCCATGAATAGTGCCATGTTGACTTGAATTCGGTGTTGGAGACACCAGAGTAGTGAGGCTTCACAGGCATGAACGTTTGTGGAAAGTGTTTCCCCTTTGCAGTAGATATTTTGACTTATGACTTTGAGCCAAAGGTCAAACTTAGGTGCAAGATGATTTGCCTTAAGACCATCACTTTGGATTTCAATGTGATTGATGGGCCTTTGACAAAAGGTGTTGATGATGTCACCTTTTGTGACAAATTCGGGAAGACAGAGGGGATATGGACGATAGGAGAAGCATTCCATGAAATGTCCCGTTCATATTGATTATAAACATTCCATATTAATTGATTTCATTGTGAGGTTTTGACCTCTATATGAGACGTTTTTCAAAGACTGCATTCATTTTTAAAGCAACCATAACCTTTATTTTATCAATAAAGGTTTTAAAAACATTACATAGATTATCAAATAATGATAATCTAAAATATACTGTTTACATTACATAATGGTTTACAATAGAAATATATTACATCGACATATGTTTCGTGAATGCAGTTTTTACACAATATCATACAAACATGGACTCCAAATCTTGTCCTTATTTTAGTATGCAACTGCGGAAGCTCTTAGTATTCACCTGAGAATAAACATGCTTTAAACGTCAACAAAAATGTTGGTGAGTTATAGGTTTAACCTATATATATCAAATCGTAACAATAGACCACAAGATTTCATATTTCAATACACATCCCATACATAGAGATAAAAATTATTCATATGGTGAACACCTGGTAAACGACATTAATAAGATGCATATATAAGAATATCCCCATCATTCCAGGACACCCTTCGAATATGATATAAATTTCAAAGTACTAAAGCATCCGGTACTTTGGATGGGGTTTGTTAGGCCCAATAGATCTATCTTTAGGATTCGCGTCAATTAGGGTGTCTGTTCCCTAATTTTTAGATTACCAGACTTAATAAAAAGGGGCATATTCGATTTTGATAATTCAACCATAAAATATAGTTTCACGTACTTGTTTCTATTTTGTAAATCATTTATAAAACCTGCATGTATTCTCATCCCAAAAATATTAGATTTTAAAAGTGGGACTATAACTCACTTTCACAGATATTTCCTTCCTCGGAAATAAGACTTGGCCACGGATCGATTCACGAACCTATACAAATATGTACATATATATCAAAATATGATCAAAATATAATTACAACTATTTTTATTATGTTTTAAAGATTTGAGTGTATTAAGTCAGCTGTCCTCGTTAGTAACCTACAACTAGTTGTCCACAGTTAGATGTACAGAAATAAATCGATATATATTATCTTGAATCAATCCACGACCCAGTGTATACATGTCTCAGGCTAGATCACAACTCAAAGTATATATATATTTGGAATCAACCTCAACCCTGTATAGCTAACTCCAACATTACTGCATATAGAGTGTCTATGGTTGTTCCAAATAATATATATACATGGGTCGATATGATATGTCAAAACATTTGCATACATGTCTATGGTATCCCAATATTACATAATATATTATAATACATGTATAATACAATATAAGTTAGCTAGGATATGATTTGTATAGATTTGTTAAACATTTTCTGTAGCTAAAAAGATAAAAAAATATCCAATCTTGTTTTACCCCATAACTTCTTCATTTTAAATCCGTTTTGAGTGAATCAAATTGCTATGGTTTCATATTGAACTCTAATTTAATAATCCAAACAGAAAAAGTATAGGTTTATAGTCAGAAATTTAAGTTACATGTCAATTACTAAAGAGGTAGTCATTTCCGTCGAAAGAACGACATCTTGATGACCATTTTGAAAAACATACTTTCACTTTGAGTTTAACCAAGATTTTTGGATATAGTTTCATGTTCATATGAAAAATCATTTTCCTAGAAGAACAACTTTTAAATCAAATTTTATCATAGTTTTTAATTATCCAAACCAAAACAGCCCCCGGTTTCACTACGACGGCGTATATCCGATTTTATGGTGTTCATCGTGTTTCCAGGTTTTAAATCATTAAGTTAGCATATCATATAGATATAGAACATGTGTTTATTTTATTTTAAAAGTCAAGTTAGAAGGATTAACTTTTGTCTGCGAAACAAGTTTAGAATTAACTAAACTATGTTCTAGTGATTACAAGTTTAAACCTTCGAATAAGATAGCTTTATAAGTATGAATTGAATGATGTTATGAACATCATTACTACCTCAAGTTTTCTGGATAAAACTACTGGAAATGAGAAAAATGGATCTAGCTTCAAAGGATCCTTGGATGGCTTGAAAGTTCTTGAAGCAGAATCATGACACGAAAACAGTTCAAGTAAGATTTTCACTCGAAATAAGATTGTTATAGTTGTAGAAATTGAATCAAAGTTTGAATATGAATATTACCTTGAATTAGAAAGATAACCTACTGTAAATAACAAAGGTTCCTTGATCTTAGATGATTACTTGGAATGGATTAGAAAGCTTGGAAGTAGACTTGCAAACTTGGAAGTATTCTTGATTTTTATGAAACTATACTTATGGAATTTATGAAGAACACTTAGAACTTGAAGATAGAACTTGAGAGAGATCAATTAGATGAAGAAAATTGAAGAATTAAAGTATTTGTAGGTGTTTTTAGTCGTTGGTATATGGATTAGATATAAAGGATATGTAATTTTGTTTTCATGTAAATAAGTCATGAATGATTACTAATATTTTTGTAATTTTATGAGATATTTCATGCTAGTTGCCAAATGATGGTTCCCACATGTGTTAGGTGACTCACATGGGCTTCTAAGAGCTGATCATTGGAGTGTATATACCAATAGTGTCATACCCCGTCCAAAACCTTCTTGAATGAATACAATAACATCTGGTACCATCGCGATGAACTGACTTCTATATGCCATAAACGACTCCCTGTAATATCTTTAACATGAGCAAATGCACAGCGGAAGGTTTCTTTCAAACCTGAGAATAAACATGCTTAAAAGTGTCAACCAAAAGGTTGGTGAGTTCATTAGTTTAACATAAATAATCATTTCATAATTTTAATAGACCACAAGATTTCATATTTCCATTTCTCATAAACATACGTCCCATGCATAGAGACAAAAATATCATTCATATGGATTGAACACCTGGTAACCGACATTCACAATATGCATATAAGAATATCCCCATCATTCCGGAATCCTCCTTCGGACATGATATTAATTTCGAAGTACTAAAGCATCCGGTACTTTGGATGGGGCTTATTGGGCCCGATAGATCTATCTTTAGAGTTCGCGTCAATTAGGGTGTCTGTTCCCTAATTCTTAGATTACCAGACTTAATAAAAGGGGCATATTCGCTTTAATAATTCAACCATAGAATGTAGTTTCGATTACTTGTGTCTATTTCGTAAAACAGTTATAAAAACAGCGCATGTATTCTCAGCCCAAAAATGTATATGAAAAGGGAATAATGAAACTCACACATATAAATATTGTAAAACAGTTAATAAAGCATTTGCATGTATTCTCAGCCCAAAAATGTATATAAAAGGGAATAATGAAACTCACACATATAAATATTATAAAACAGTTAATAAAGCATTTGCATGTATTCTCAGCCCAAAAATGTATATAAAAAGGGAATAGTGAAACTCACTCTACAATATTTTGTAGTAAAAATATTCATACGACGATACTGCACAATGCAGGGTTAGCCTTGGATTCACGAACCTATATCATTTATATATATTAAAACATATAATAATAATCAAATAAGTTTACATATTAATATTAGTAATATACTTGTTATTTTAGTATGTTATATGTATTAATTATAGTTTTACGTAACTAATTATTATTTGGTACAATAATATTAATAATAATAAAAAATTGTGTTATCTTATAATAATGATAATAATAGTAATAATAATAATGTTAAAAATAATAATAATGATAATAAAAATATTGTTAATAAAAATGGTAATGATAATAAAAATAATGATATTTATAATAATAATAATAATAATAATAATAATAATAATAATAATAAATAAAAAATAATACTAATAATAACAATAATAATACAATAACAAAAAGAAATTTGATAAGTAAACTACCTCTCCAAATCTTTTCTAAAAACAAATGCCCTGAACCGGGCTCGAACCCGCGACCTCTCGGTTAAACCACACGTGCCTAACCATCTGATCTACTTCTGTTTTCTTGCTTTACATTCTATCTTAAATCTAATTAACCCATTAATCTGTTCACTTCTTCTTTCTAAATCCATTTCATGAACATCATCATCATATAATCACCTTAAACATAATCATCATCTACTTTCAGTATCATCATCAATCCTCATCGCTTATCATTAGCATTAACACTATCATCATATCGTTGTTGTATTCATAATCACCTCGTCATCATTATATCATAATCACGTAAAATCACAACATCATGTATTCAACTCAACATTGATATCACAATCATCCGTATATCATCGTTATCAAGATCATCCCCTTCCTGCTTCTTTAACAAACACAGAAGTGTATAGTTACAGCTTCATTAACTTTCATGTATCATTGATATTGGATCCTTCTTGCATTACAAGTGGATCGACTGTTTGCACGTTTGAGCCCATTCCATATAGCTTAACCTACTAATAAAAGTCCAAAATTTTCTAGTCCATGAAGACTTCATTCGGCCCAACTGCTCACGAGCCGAACAATTCTTGGTCCGTTCCAAAAGTTCCAACATGCTATCAATCTGTCGACATATGAAGATTTACAATGTCCCACATATATCCTTTATTCTCTCCACTATAAAAAAAATAAAAATGTATATATATCTCGGTTCCCTACCCTATTAACGCCGCTCGAAAAAAATAAAAAAAAATAATAGTAATGCTCCGTAATATTTAAGTGGGTTTTGGTGATGATTATGGAGTGTGATTGAAACAACCAGAAAAACAAAGGCCGTAGAAAATAACGGTAACCCAGCTACAATCGTAAGTTCATCTTCCTTCATTTTCTCTTTTTAATATTACAATAGAATTGAAGAAGTTGCAGGTTTTTACAAGTGGGTTTCGTGGTGTTTTACGATGGTGAAGGTGATGACGGGTCTTTCAAGTGGTGGCGGTTTAATGGTGCTAGTTTGGGTTGTTAACGGGAGGAACCCGAAGCAAAAAGTGGTGGTTATTGTGGATGCATAAAGAGGTGACTCGGTTGTGATGGTGGTTGAAGAAAAGAGGGAGAGAAAGGATGAAAGATGAAAGCTGGTGGTATTTTGGTTCGTAAACAGAAACCTTGTGCAGGTGGTTGATTAGTCAATAAGTTTAGTAGTTATTTGACTTAATAGGCATTAACTAGAAACGGTTACAGCAGCCTTTGATGGCGGTTTAAGATGATTAAGAAAAAAATGGTGAGGTGATTATTGTCGTTGAAACATATATAAACGAATGGTAAAAAAAAAATGGTGGCGGTTCATGATATGGTTTGCTCATGGGTGTTGGTGGCCGAGAATAGTGGTGAAGGGTAAGTGGTCGTGGCTTGCTTGTTCAACTGAATCCAAGAGATGAGGGATAGATTGATGATGGTTAATGGGTGGTGATCATTTGTGTTTGTTGATGGCCTAAGTGATCGATTATAAGTATGGATGGAGAAGAACAAATATGTAATAATCAAGAAAAATAATGAATGATGATTGAGCCTTGCTTAAGTATATGATATATATGATATGTCTCCCATATATCTATGTGTGGAATTCTATATATTTAGTATTTGATAAAGGAGGAAAGAAGCAGTGTCCCCTAGATAAATTATTCGATTCACGGGTGTAGATACTAAAAGCGACAGAAATTAAAAAGATGATGGATATGTGTAACGGACTTTAGACAAAATATCAATCAATCATAGAGAAATCAAACAAAATAACAAAATTAGAAAATGTTGTGTAATTGATTACCATTATTGATTTGTTTTAATAATTATTATTAATTATTAATAATCAATAAATATAAATCTATAAATAATAATAATACTCTTATTATTATTAATATTACCAATTACCAATAATAATAATAATTTTAATATTTATTATATTGATATTTATTAATAACAATAATGAACTAATGCTAACAATATTAATATGATAACTATATTTTTAACTTGTAACTACATTTAATATATTATTATTACAATCATTTAATATTTATTTTTAATATACTTTATTTATATATATAGGTATGTTTTAAATCATAATTATTATAATATTGTATTTTATTTTATCTTCCATCGTAAATTCTAATAATTGAATTATATAATATTTCAAATTAATATATATATATATATATATATATATATATATATATATATAATTAAATATGTGCATATCTATTTACAAATAGTTGTTCGCGAATCGTTGGGAATGGTCGAAGGTCAATTGAATGTATGAACACAGTTTTAAACTTTTTGAGATTCAACTTAACAAACTTTGCTTATCGTGTCGAAATCATATTAAGAATAAGTTTAAATTTGGTCAAAAATTGCCGGGTCATCACAATACCTACCCGTTAAAGAAATTTCGTCCCGAAATTTGAGTAAGGTGGTCATGGCTAACAATAAAAATGTTTTCATGACTCATATAAACTGATAAATAGAGTTTTATTACCATTGAGTAATATAGATAGGATAATTCGATTACTCGAAGAGTACGAGTGAAGCTATCACGAAAGAATGAAATGAGAAAGATAAAATTCAATCATAACTTTTGACTAGTCATGGTTGAATTCAGAAAATAAGGTGCGTCTTAACTTTTGACGTTGTCTTGGTTGAATTCCGGAATTCAAGGGATTTATAGAAAATCTTCGAAATCTAAAAGATTTGACTCTTCGGCGAGTAAGGAAATTAAGATCTCTATAATTAAATACGGTGATCTGCATCGATTACTCTGTCTGATATTTCTATTATAAATTAAACTTTTTCCGTTCCATTATTTTCCACCATTCCCATTTTCTATACTTTCATTCTTAATTCTTACTTCTAAAAGATTTTGAAAATGCTTCATCCAGTTCTGATCATTGATATTTTCCTTTCTGTCATCCTTCTTTTTAATATTCCACCAAAAGAATCTGTTTACTTCTACTATTACCTCGAGATGATACTATTCTTAATTCTACCGTGTCTTTATATTGCTATACGCACTGATATTCACGGTTTGTAATTTATGTGTTATTATTGGGCTTTATATCTTCCCTGATATTTCGAAGTCCCTGCTTCTATCTTCTATAATCATTGTCATCCCCAGTTAATACTACCCCCTATTTGCTGCGATTTATACTTCAATTTCTACTTCGGAGCTGTCCCTTCGTTTCTTCTTCTTCTTACGATTGGGCATCTCTTGTAATGGTCCAGAATTCGCAGATATAAGTTTCAGAATGAACATTGTCAATGTCCTGAGAAAGAAACGGTAATAGCACAATTTGACTTGTCAAATTACCAGAATCGCTGAGAATAGAACTATCAAGAATATATTTTCTTGATATGTTCAGAAGTTAATCAGAATGAAAGAGTTATGTAACATGACACATGATGACGTTATAATCTGTGAATCATCATGTTCCATTTAGAAACTCAGCATGTCTTACTGTAATATAATCACGTTGATCAAGTGTCATTATATTATACTAACTCATGCATCAGTTCCCAACATTACTTCAATACCATTCATATTTTTAAGCTCGAAATTTACAGAATATAGAAACTAATAGTTTCTATATGATGTAACACTGATAGCACGAAGAGATTATTGATTTCAGATAAGAATAGTTATGAAAATATCTTCAGAAATATGGAGGATATTTGTAATGAAAGATACGATAATATCTTTGAATATTTAAAATCAGGGGATGATGGAAACTATTGTCCGCAAGGGTTTAGAGTAAGGAGCAAGATATTCACTAAAGACTTCAGCAGGCATTGAATCATTTGGATTCTTTGAAGTCAAACTTATTCTTTGTGATTTGTCCGCGGCTTCCTTCATAGTTTCGCATAATCCGCTTTTCGGTACTAAATTTTCTATTGAGTGTTTCCAATACTCCATTCTTTATCATCAAAATTTCGAAGGTTAAGGTCGTTTACGGTTGTCTACAGTTTCTGCTGCATCATTCAGCTTCCTCAAAATTTGGAGTATTGATTCGTAGACTGGGTGCTTTTCAGAATTTCAGAATAAAAGATCATAATTCTAAGATATAAATGTTATATGTATACATATATCTGTTGATGTAGACATGCGGCGAGATTTCAAAATACTGATTGCAAATTCTCGGTAATTAGAATGGCAATTCTCGTTATAAGATGTGAATGAGTATATGATAGAGTTTCAATGAGTATAAATATTTTTCGGAAAGTCAAAGATCAATGGAGTTGCTGGCAAGTTTACTTCTAATATGGTGGAATATGAACAGTTCCCTGGTAATGCTGACGAAAGGTAAACTTATATATCAAAGTTATAATAAGGTTTATTCAAATGAAAAGTTGAAATTGGTTTGCTGAAGCTGTGACATAATTGGCTACTTTGAAAAGGAATTGCATGGTTATTTTTCGGTAATAGCAATATCGAAGGAGCTAGCACAGATGCGTGTTAAACGTTTTTCTCAGGGTTCCGAGTATTTATCAGGTGCATAACTATATGCATAAATCTTTTCTTCCGTGGATGAAGTGCAGTTGGTTCATCCTTTCGATTGAGGTGTTTTCAAGAATCATGAAAGATTTTGAACGCAGATTGTAATCGTCAAGATACAAATGAAATTTAAGATGAAATCAAGTGGCAAACTTGAAGAAATGTTTAATTTCATATGTTATAATCAATATTTTAATTCATTTTTATTGTCCAATGTTAGTAATCCACAGTTGATAGTCCAATAATTCATATATAGTTTAATATATAATATTCGAATTAATTAATACGTATCGTGACCCGTGTACATGTCTCAGACTCGATCACAACTCAAATTATATATATTATTGTAGAATCAACCTCAACCCTGTAGAGAGAACTCGATCATTACTGCATATAGAGTGTCTATGGTTATTCCAAATAATATATATAAATGCGTCGATATGATATGTCAAAACCTTGTATACGTGTCCCGATATTTAAAGTGCGTAAAATAAATAACAGAAATTAAGTAATGATAAATAAAGTGCGTAAAGTAAATAACAGAAATTAAATGACGATAAATTAAATTGCGAGAAAGTAAATTGTGATAATTAAATTGCGATAAATAAAATGTAATCAGTTAGCTAGGAACAATTAGTTAAGAACAGTTAGTGTGTATTCTTAACAAAATTTCTCATAGTTAATTCGTTTGTTTCTAACAAATTTTATTTTGTCAAATGTTTACTTCTTTATGCCACTTCTTGGATTCTGATAGGTCAAAATCCAAATATGAAATTGAATGAAAATGGTTATTCTGCGGTGAACGGATACGTATTTCTGTAGATGTAAGTAGGATAGTAAATGAGTGTTGAATCAGATTCAAAGAATGTACAATGTAACTTATTGGAAATCTAAATATTCTTCGGGTATTACCTACCCGATAAATATTGTTTCACCATTAACAGTTTGTACAAAAGAATTTTTAATTACAATCTTTATGAAAACATATATACATATATATTTTCTTTAGACGTAATCATGGATTTAATGAGTCAATGTGATATTAAACTCATCAGATTTACGGCTAAAACTAGAGTACATAATCTCTAAAACATTAGAGATTACATAATTGCCATGAAGGACGAAGATATTTTATGTAGAACGATTCGTAAAACAATGATTATACTCGAGGTACAGAATGAGATGTTGAGGCGTGTGACGTTGAAACTTGGGTTGTTGGTGGTAATGGTATTGATGTTAGTGGTACTGTTGGTGCCGATGATTTTGTTGAAGCTGGTACGTTTTGCACCATATTTTCCAGGGCTACAACTCGGGCGCGAAGCTCGTTGATTTCTTATATTATTCCGGGATGATTATTGGTCGGAACGAGCGAATGAATAAGGTTTAGAATTTTAGATAGAATATAATCGTGGCGAGATACTCTGGAGATGAGTGTGAAAATGATGTTTCGGACAGGTTCGCCGGTAAGTGCTTCAGGTTCTTCACCAAGAGGTGAATTTGGTGGATGGAAAGGCTCGCCTTCTTCGCGTCCCATGGATTAAGTCGACTACGAACCCATCCTCAATTCATCCAGAATAGATGATAGCTAAATGGTTGATCCATTCTGGTTATACTACTTTCGGAGCTCGAGTGAAAATCTATGTCGGAATAGCTGTCGGAATAACTATCGGAATAGTTATCAAAATCTGAGGAACTCGAACTGGTTGAGGGATTCATCTCGTACGATCAGATGAATGATTTTCGATAAGAAATAGATTATAGGTTGTAGATTAGTACCCTGCAATACATAATTTACATATGCATATATAATACTAAAATCCCATAAGTTACGGAGGAATCTACGGAAGCTGTCAGGCAAAGGTAACAATAACAGATATGCTAAGATATGAATTTTGTCTATACACTAATCATGCAATCAAAGCAATAAGATGTGTCTAGACTAAGGATGATAAGCAGGTAATTTTCGACAAGAATTTATAAGCAAAAACTTTTGACATGCAGACCAGGTTCAAGTCCAGACTCATTAATGTAACCTAACAACTACTAGGTCGAAGTCCAGACTCACTAATGCATCCTAACAACTACCTGTTAGACACACTAATGCAGACCTGGTTCACTAAGACCACCGCTCTGATACCACATGTCATACCCCATCCAAAACCTTCTTGAATGAATACAATAACATCTGGTACCATCGCGATGAACTGACTTCTATATGCCATAAACGACTCCCTGTAATATCTTTAACATGAGCAAATGCACAGCGGAAGGTTTCTTTCAAACCTGAGAATAAACATGCTTAAAAGTGTCAACCAAAAGGTTGGTGAGTTCATTAGTTTAACATAAATAATCATTTCATAATTTTAATAGACCACAAGATTTCATATTTCCATTTCTCATAAACATACGTCCCATGCATAGAGACAAAAATATGATTCATATGGATTGAACACCTGGTAACCGACATTCACAATATGCATATAAGAATATCTCCATCATTCCGGGATCCTCCTTCGGACATGATATTAATTTAGAAGTACTAAAGCATCCGGTACTTTGGATGGGGCTTGTTGGGCCCGATAGATCTATCTTCAGAGTTCGCATCAATTAGGGTGTCTGTTCCCTAATTCTTAGATTACCAGACTTAATAAAAGGGGCATATTCGCTTTAATAATTCAACCATAGAATGTAGTTTCGATTACTTGTGTCTATTTTGTAAAATAGTTATAAAAACAGCGCATGTATTCTCAGCCCAAAAATGTATATGAAAAGGGAATAATGAAACTCACACATATAAATATTGTAAAACAGTTAATAAAGCATTTGCATGTATTCTCAGCCCAAAAATGTATATAAAAAGGGAATAATGAAACTCACACATATAAATATTGTAAAACAGTTAATAAAGCATTTGCATGTATTCTCAGCCCAAAAATGTATATAAAAAAGGAATAATGAAACTCACTCTACAATATTTGTAGTAAAAATATTCATACGACGATACTGCACAATGCAGGGTTGGCCTTGGATTCACGAACCGATATCATTTATATATATTAAAACATATAATAATAATCAAATAAGTTTACATATTAATATTAGTAATATACTTGTTATTTTAGTATGTTATATGTATTAATTATCGTTTTACGTAACTAATTGTTATTTGGTACAATAATATTAATAATAATAAAAAATTGTGTTATCTTATAATAATGATAATAATAGTAATAATAATAATGTTAAAAATAATAATAATGATAATAAAAATATTGTTAATAAAAATGGTAATGATAATAAAAATAATGATATTTATAATAATAATAATAATAATAATAATAATAATAATAATAATAATAATAATAAATAAATAAAAAATAATACTAATAATAACAATAATAATACAATAACAAAAAGAAATTTGATAAGTAAACTACCTCTCCAAATCTTTTCTAAAAACAAATGCCCTGAACCGGGCTCGAACCCGCGACCTCTCGGTTAAACCACACGTGCCTAACCATCTGATCTACTTCTGTTTTCTTGCTTTACATTCTATCTTAAATCTAATTAACCCATTAATCTGTTCACTTCTTCTTTCTAAATCCATTTCATGAACATCATCATCATATAATCGCCTTAAACATAATCATCATCTACTTTCAGTATCATCATCAATCCTCATCGCTTATCATTAGCATTAACACTATCATCATATCGTTGTTGTATTCATAATCACCTCGTCATCATTATATCATAATCATGTAAAATCACAACATCATGTATTCAACTCAACATTGATATCACAATCATCCGTATATCATCGTTATCAAGATCATCCCCTTCCTGCTTCTTTAACAAACACAGAAGTGTAAAGTTACAGCTTCATTAACTTTCATGTATCGTTGATATTGGATCCTTCTTGCATTACAAGTGGATCGACTGTTTGCACGTTTGAGCCCATTCCATATAGCTTAACCTACTAATAAAAGTCCAAAATTTTCTAGTCCATGAAGACTTCATTCGGCCCAACTGCTCACGAGCCCAACAATTCTTGGTCCGTTCCAAAAGTTCCAACATGCTATCAATCTGTCGACATATGAAGATTTACAATGTCCCACATATATCCTTTATTCTCTCCACTATAAAAAAAATAAAAATTTATATATATCTCGGTTCCCTACCCTATTAACGCCGCTCGAAAAAAAAAATTAAATAATAGTAATGCTCCGTAATATTTAAGTGGGTTTTGGTGATGATTATGGAGTGTGATTGAAACAACCAGAAAAACAAAGGCCGTAGAAAATAAGGGTAACCCAGCTACAATCGTAAGTTCATCTTCCTTCATTTTCTCTTTTTAATATTACAATAGAATAGAAGAAGTTGCAGGTTTTTACAAGTGGGTTTCGTGGTGTTTTACGATGGTGAAGGTGATGACGGGTCTTTCAAGTGGTGGCGGTTTAATGGTGCTAGTTTGGGTTGTTAACGGGAGGAACCCGAAGCAAAAAGTGGTGGTTATTGTGGATGCATAAAGAGGTAACTCGGTTGTGATGGTGGTTGAAGAAAAGAGGGAGAGAAAGGATGAGAGATGAAAGATGGTGGTATTTTGGTTCGTAAACAGAAACCTTGTGCAGGTGGTTGATTAGTCGATAAGTTTAGTGGTTATTTGACTTAATAGGCATTAACTAGAAACGGTTACAGCAGCCTTTGATGGCGGTTTAAGATGATTAAGAAAAAAAATGGTGAGGTGATCATTGTCGTTGAAACATATATAAACGAATGGTAAAAAAAAATGGTGGCGGTTCATGATATGGTTTGCTCATGGGTGTTGATGACCGAGAATAGTGGTGAACGGTAAGTGGTCGTGGCTTGCTTGTTCAACTGAATCCAAGAGATGAGGGATAGATTGATGATGGTTAATGGGTGGTGATCATTTGTGTTTGTTGATGGCCTAATTGATCGATTATAAGTATGGATGGAGAAGAACAAATATGTAATAATCAAGAAAAATAATGAATGATGATTGAGCCTTGCTTAAGTATATGATATATATGATATGTCTCCCATATATCTATGTGTGGAATTCTATATATTTAGTATTTGATAAAGGAGGAAAGAAGCAGTGTCCCCTAGATAAATTATTCGATTCACGGGTGTAGATACTAAAAGCGACAGAAATTAAAAAGATGATGGATACGTGTAACGGACTTTAGACCAAATATCAATCAATCATAGAGAAATCAAACAAAATAACAAAATTAGAAAATGTTGTGTAATTGATTACCATTATTGATTTGTTTTAATAATTATTATTAATTATTAATAATCAATAAATATAAATCTATAAATAATAATAATACTCTTATTATTATTAATATTACCAATTACCAATAATAATAATAATTTTAATATTTATTATATTGATATTTATTAATAACAATAATGAACTAATGCTAACAATATTAATATGATAATTATATTTTTAACTTGTAACTACATTTAATATATTATTATTACAATCATTTAATATTTATTTTTAATATACTTTATTTATATATATAGGTATGTTTTAAATCATAATTATTATAATATTGTATTTTATTTTATCTTCCATCGTAAATTCTAATAATTGAATTATATAATATTTCAAATTAATATATATATATATATATATATATATATATATATATATATATATATATATATATATATATATATATATATATATATATATATATATATATATATATATATATATATATATATATATATATAATTAAATATGTGCATATCTATTTACAAATAGTTGTTCGCGAATCGTTGGGAATGGTCGAAGGTCAATTGAATGTATGAACACAGTTTTAAACTTTTTGAGATTCAACTTAACAAACTTTGCTTATCGTGTTGAAATCATATTAAGAATAAGTTTAAATTTGGTCAAAAATTGCCGGGTCGTCACAAATAGTACATACATCTAAAAGCTGTGTATTGTACGAGTACGAATACGGGTGCATACGAGTAGAATTGTTAATGAAACTGAACGAGGATGTAATTGTAAGCATTTTTGTTAAGTAGAAGTACTTTGATATGTGTCTTGAAGTCTTTCAAAAGTGTAAGAATACATATCAAAACACAACATGTATATACATTCTAATGGAGTCGCTAAGTCTTCGTTAGTCGTTACATGTAAGTGTTGTTTTGAAACCTTTAAGTTAACGATCTCAATTAATGTTGTTAACCCAATGTTTATTATATCAAATGAGATGTTAAATTATTATATTATCATGATATTATGATGTATGAATATCTCTTAATATGATACATACATTAAAATATCGTTACAACGATAATCGTTACATATAAGTCTCGTTTCGTAATTCTCGAGTTAGTAGTCTTGTTTTTACATATGTAGTTCATTGTTAACACACTTAATGATATATTTAAATATCATTTTATCATGTTAAATATAGTGTATCAATATCTTAATATGATACATATGTATGTAGTAGACGTTATCATAACGATAATCGTTATATATATCATTTCGAGTTTCTTAACTTAGTAAACTCATTTCTTATGTATATCACACATTGTTAATATACTTAGTGAGATACTTACTCATCATAATCTCATGTCCACCATATATATATGTCTATATATACCACAACATGTAGTTTTCACAATTTTGTAACGTTCGTGAATCGCCGGTCAACTTGGGTGATCAATTGTCTATATGAAACTTATTTCATTTAATCAAGTCTTAACAAGTTTGTAAAATAGTCAATAGTATCTCGTAGCATAATATGAACTCATTTATAAAAGCTTTTTCTTCATATTAGCGTTTTATAAGTTTAAATTCGGGTACTACCTACCCGTTAAGTTCATACTTAGTAGCTAATATACAATTCAACTACTACAATTCCATATGAAAAACTAATTATAATAATATATCACATACAAATATTCTTCAAACTTACAACTTCGCTATATTACATATAACATGAAATATAGTACACTATGATACCGGACAGTTTTGAAGATAAATCTAATTAATACGCAAGTTGTTCAGCAAAGGAAATAAAGACACGTAATTCATAAGTCCAGAAATAAGTCATGCATTCTGGTTTTACTAAGACGACTTCCCATCCTTGGTCTTGTGGAAAATAACCGTTATGACCATTGGCTAGGCAGCATGTTGTAATGTCGTCAAAAGGACGAGGGTTTCGTAATGTCCAACAGCCCTGTAATAATCTAAAAATCTTGTTTCTCACCCCAACTACTGAATCCGTCACTTGTGGGAAAGTTTTATTTAAAAGCTGTAATCCGATGTTCTTTTTCTCACTTTGGTAAGAAGCGAACATCACTAACCCGTAAGCATAACATGCTTCTTTATGTTGCATGTTAGAAGCTCTTTCTAATTCACGAAATCCTATGTTGGGATATGTTGAGTCAAAATAGGTTCTTAACCCGTAGCGTAAAATTGCATTTGGGTTCTCCGCATTTAATGCTTTAAAGAAAACACGGCGTAACTTACGGTCTCCCCAATGTGATATACCCCACCTATCAAAGGAAAGCCTTTTATAAACTAAGGCATTTCTGGAAAGTCTTTTAAATGTTTGACAAGTTAATTTCGCCATAACTAAATGTGCTGATGAATTCTGACCAACTCTAGACAAGATTTCCTCAATCATATCCTCTGGTAGGTCTTCTAAAATATTCGGTTGTCTACCCTTAACGTCCATTTTGTTTTTATACTGTAAAATAGACAATGATTAGATTCGTAATAACAAATAATACAAGCAATTTTTACATAGAACATAAAAGTACAAGCACACTACAATACATTTATTACACAACATGCTCACACCCCTCTAATCTGAATCACTGGTTTCTTCTTCTTCAGACTTGGTTCTTTTTCCTAATCTTCTAGGGATATATGATGTTCCTCTAATACGAGTCGTCGTTTTCCATATTGGTTTTGAAAAACTTGGTGGTTTAGAGGTTCCCGGGTTATTGTCACGATATTGAAAATACGGGTGTTGACGATACATATAAAGTTCATCGGGGTCGGAATCAGATTTCTCTATTTTGATGTCTTTTCCCTTATTATTTTCTTTTGCCTCATTAAATTGGGTCGGGGTAATTTCTATAACATCATCGGAATCCTCATCAGGATCCGATTCATCGAAAAATTGGTAATTTTCCCAATATTTTGCTTCCTTAGCGGAAACACCATTGACCATTATTAACTTTAGTCCATTGGTTGAGGATTTTCTTTTATTTGACCGGTTTTCTGTGGTTCCTACTATTCCCCCCTCCGGAACCTCTTCTTCTTCCGGTTCCTCTTCTTCTGGTTCCTCTTCTTCCGGTTCCTCTTCTTCCGGTTCCGTTTCCTCTTCTTCCGGTTCTTCGGGAACTTGTGAATCTTGCCAATATATATTCGACTATTCGTTATTATTAGGTGAGTCAATGGGATTTGTGTTAGAGGTAGACATCTATCACACAATATCAAACATGTTAAGAGATTAATATATCACATAATATTTACATGTTAATAATATATAGTTTCCAACAAAAATGTTAAGCAATCATTTTTAAAGAAAAACACGGTCGAAGTCCAGACTCACTAATGCATCCTAACAAACTCGATAAGACACACTAATGCAAATTTTCTGGTTCTCTAAGACCAACGCTCAGATACCAACTGAAATGTCCCGTTCATATTGATTATAAACGTTCCATATTAATTGATTTCGTTGCGAGGTTTTGACCTCTATATGAGATGTTTTTCAAAGAGTGCATTCATTTTTAAAACAACCATAACCTTTATTTTATCAATAAAGGTTTTAAAAACATTACGTAGATTATCAAAGAATGATAATCTAAAATATGTTGTTTACATTACATAATGGTTTACAATAAAAATATATTACATCGACATATGTTTCGTGAATGCAGTTTTTACACAATATCATACAAACATGGACTCCAAATCTTGTCCTTATTTTAGTATGCAACAGCGGAAGCTCTTAGTATTCACCTGAGAATAAACATGCTTTAAACGTCAACAAAAATATTGGTGAGTTATAGGTTTAACCTATATATATCAAATCGTAACAATAGACTACAATATTTCATATTTTAATACACATCCCATACATAGAGATAAAAATCATTCATATGGTGAACACCTGATAACCGACATTAACAAGATACATATATAAGAATATCCCCATCATTCCGGGACACCCTTCGGATATGATATAAATTTTGAAGTATTAAAGCATCCGGTACTTTGGATGGGGTTTGTTAGGCCTAATAGATCTATCTTTAGGATTCGCATCAATTAGGGTGTCTGTTCCCTAATTCTTAGATTACCAGACTTAATAAAAAGGGCATATTCAATTTCGATAATTCAACCATAGAATGTAGTTTCACGTAGTTGTGTCTATTTTGTAAATCATTTATAAAACCTGCATGTATTCTCATCCCAAAAATATTAGATTTTAAAAGTGGGGCTATAACTCACTTTCACAGATATTTCCTTCCTCGGAAATAAGACTTGGCCACGGATCGATTCACGAACCTATACAAATATGTACATATATATCAAAGTATGATCAAAATATAATTACAACCATTTTTATTATGTTTTAAAGATTTGAGTGTATTAAGTCAGCTGTCCTCGTTAGTAACCTACAACTAGTTGTCCACAGTTAGATGTACAGAAATAAATCGATATATATTATCTTGAATCAATCCACGACCCAGTGTATACACGTCTCAGGCTAGATCACAACTCAAAGTATATATATTTTTGGAATCAACCTCAACCCTGTATATCTAACTCCAACATTACTGCATATAGAGTGTCTATGGTTGTTCCAAATAATATATATACATGGGTCGATATGATATGTCAAAACATTTGCATACGTGTCTATGGTATCCCAAGATTACATAATATATTAGAATACATGTATAATACAATATAAGTTAGCTAGGATATGATTTGTATAGATTTGTTAAACATTTCCCATAGCTAAAAAGATCAAAAATATCCAATCGTGTTTTACCCCATAACTTCTTCATTTTAAATCCGTTTTGAGTGAATAAAATTGCTATGGTTTCATATTGAACTCTAATTTAATAATCCAAACAGAAAAAGTATAGGTTTATAGTCGGAAATTTAAGTTACATGTCATTTACTAAAGAGGTAGTCATTTCCGTCGAAAGAACGACATCTTGATGACCATTTTGAAAAACATACTTTCACTTTGAGTTTAACCAAGATTTTTGGATATAGTTTCATGTTCATATGAAAAATCATTTTCCCAGAAGAACAACTTTTAAATCAAAGTTTATCATAGTTTTTAATTATCCAAACCAAAACAGCCCCCGGTTTCACTACGACGGTGTATATCCGATTTTATGGTGTTCATCGTGTTTTCAGGTTTTAAATTATTAAGTTAGCATATCATATAGATATATAACATGTGTTTATTTGATTTTAAAAGTCATGTTAGAAGGATTAACTTTTGTTTGCGAATAAGTTTAGAATTAACTAAACTATGTTCTAGTGATTACAAGTTTAAACCTTCGAATAAGATAGCTTTATATGTATGAATCGAATGATGTTATGAACATAATTACTACCTCAAGTTTTTTGGTTAAAACTACTAGAAATGAGAAAAATGGATCTAGCTTCAAAGGATCCTTGGATGGCTTGAAAGTTCTTGAAGCAGAATCATGGCACGAAAACAGTTCAAGTAAGATTTTTACTCGAAATAAGATTGTTATAGTTGTAGAAATTGAATCAAAGTTTGAATATGAATATTACCTTGAATTAGAAAGATAACCTACTGTAAATAACAAAGGTTCCTTGATCTTAGATGATTACTTGGAATGGATTAGAAAGCTTGGAAGTAGACTTGCAAACTTGGAAGTATTCTTGATTTTTATGAAACTATACTTATGGAATTTATGAAGAACACTTAGAACTTGAAGATGGAACTTGAGAGAGATCAATTAGATGAAGAAAATTGAATAATGAAAGAGTTTGTAGGTATTTTTGGTCGTTGGTATATGGATTAGATATAAAGGATATGTAATTTTGTTTTCATGTAAATAAGTCATGAATGATTACTAATATTTTTGTAATTTTATGAAATATTTCATGCTAGTTGCCAAATGATGGTTCCCACATGTGTTAGGTGACTCACATGGGCTGCTAAGAGCTGATCATTGGAGTGTATATACCAATAGTACATACATCTAAAAGTTGTGTATTGTACGAGTACGAATACGGGTGCATACGAGTAGAATTGTTGATGAAACTGAATGAGGATGTAATTGTAAGCATTTTTGTTAAGTAGATGTACTTTGATATGTGTCTTGAAGTCTTTCAAAAGTGTAATAATACATATCAAAATACAACATGTATATACATTCTAATGGAGTCGTTAAGTCTTCGTTAGTCGTTACATGTAAGTGTTGTTTTGAAACCTTTAAGTTAACGATCTCAATTAATGTTGTTAACCCAATGTTTATTATATCAAATGAGATGTTAAATTATTATATTATCATAATATTATGATGTATGAATATCTCTTAATATGATACATACATTAAAATATCGTTACAACGATAATCGTTACATATAAGTCTCATTTCGTAATTCTTGAGTTAGTAGTCTTGTTTTTACATATGTAGTTCATTGTTAACACACTTAATGATATATTTAAATATCATTTTATCATGTTAAATATAGTGTATCAATATCTTAATATGATACATATGTATGTAGTAGACGTTATCATAACGATAATCGTTATATATATCATTTCGAGTTTCTTAACTTAGTAAACTCATTTCTTATGTATATCACACATTGTTAATATACTTAGTGAGATACTTACTCATCATAATCTCATGTCCACCATATATATATGTCTATATATACCACAACATGTAGTTTTCACAATTTTGTAACGTTCGTGAATCGCCGGTCAACTTGGGTGATCAATTGTCTATATGAAACTTATTTCATTTAATCAAGTCTTAAAAAGTTTGATTGCTTATGGAAACATTTAGTCATGTAAATATCAATCTCAATTAATATATATAAACATGGAAAAGTTCGGGTCACTACATTCCACGCCTTCATTGGGAACATGCAAAAGTTTTCCAAAATCTTTGAGGGACATGGAAAACCCTTTATCAAACAACCAAAATTTGATGGTATTTGGGGGAGTGAATTCATAGTTAGCATAGAATTCATGAACAAGAGTGGAGTGAATGGGACCTCTCAAAGTTAGGAACGAATCCCATTTTATGTAAGCAAAGTTTTCAAGAAGCTCTTTTGAAAAGTGCTCAATGGTAACCATGAAATTTCCCGTTCATATTGATTATAAATGTTCCATATTAATTGATTTCGTTGCGAGGTTTTTACCTCTATATGAGATGTTTTTCAAAGAATGCATTCGTTTATAAAATAAACCATAACCTTTATTTTATCGACAAGGTTAAAAAGACACCACCTAGATTATCCAGAAATAATAATCTAAAAATATCACACTTACACACTACCAATACATATTGGTTTACAATATTAATATGTTACAACAAAATAAATCCCGCATGCAGTTTTAAACAATATTATACAAGCATGTTGACACCAAATCTTGTCCATATATTAGCATGCAACAGCGGAAGCTCTTAATAATCACCTGAGAATAAACATGCTTTAAACGTTAACAAAAAATGTTGGTGAGTTATAGATTTAACCTATATATTTATCAAATCGTAATAATAGACCACAAGATTTCATATTTCAATATACATCCCATACATAGAGATAAAAATCATTCATATGGTGAACACCTGGTAACCGACCTTAACAAGATGCATATAGAATATCCCCTATCATTCCGGGACTCCCTTCGGACATGATGAATTCGAAGTACTAAAGCATCCGGTACTTTGGATGGGCTCCTTGGGCCCAATAGATCTATCTTTAGGATTCGCGTCAATTAGGGTGTCTGTTCCCTAATTCTTAGATTACCAGACTAAAAAGGGGCATATTTGTTTAAAAATCCAGCCATAGAATGTAGTTTCATTTACTTGTGTCTATTTTGTAAAATATTTATAAAACTGCATGTATTCTTATCCCAAAATATTAGATTTTAAAAGTGGGACTATAACTCACTTTCACAGATTTTTACTTCGTCGGGAAGTAAGACTTGGCCACTGGTCGATTCACGAACCTATAACAAATATGTACATATATATCAAAGTATGTCCCAAATATATTTACAACATTTTTTATTATATTATAATGATTTGAGTTTATTAAGTCAGCTGTCCTCGTTAGTAACCTACAACTAGTTGTTCACAGTTAGATGTACAGAAATAAATTGATATATATTATCTTGAATCAATCCACGACCCAGTGTATACACGTCTCAGGCTAGATCACAACTCAAAGTATATACATTTTTAGAATCAACCTCAACCCTGTATAGCTAACTCAAACATTACTGCATATAGAGTGTCTATGGTTGTTCCAAATAATATATATACATGGGTCGATATGATATGTCAAAACATTTGAATACGTGTCTATGGTATCCCAAGATAACATAATATATTAGAATACATGTATAATACAATATGAGTTAACTAGAATATGATTAATATAGATTTGTTACCAATTTTCACGTAGCTACAACAAGAAAAATTATCCAATCTTGTTTTACCCATTACTTCTTCGTTTTAAATCCGTTTTGAGTGATTCAAGTTGCTATGGTTTCATATTGAACTTAAGTTTATGAATCTAAACAGAAAAAGTATAAGTTTATAGTCGAAAATACAGGTTACAAGTCGTTTTTATAAAGGTAGTCATTTCAGTCGAAAGAACGACGTCTAGATGACCATTTTGGAAAACATACTTCTACTTTGAGTTTAACCATGATTTTTGGATATAGTTTCATGTTCATAAGAAAAATAATTTTCTCAGAAGAACAACTTTTAAATCAAAGTTTATCATAGTTTTTAATTAACTAACCCAAAACAGCCCGCAGTGTTACTACGACGGCGTATATCCGGTTTTTCGGTATTTTTTGTGTTTTCAGGTTTTAAATCATTAAGTTAGCATATCATATAGATATAGAACATGTTTTTAGTTGATTTTAAAAGTCAAGTTAGAAGGATTACCTTTTTTTTGCGAACAAGTTTAGAATTAACTAAACTATGTTCTAGTGATTACAAGTTTAAACCTTCGAATAAGATAGTTTCATATATATGAATCGAATGATGTTATGAACACCATTAATACCTCAGGTTTTGTGGATAAACCTACTAAAAATGATAAATATAGATCTAGCTTCAAAGGATCCTTGGATGGCTCGAAAGTTCTTGAAGTAGAATCATGACACGAAAACAAGTTCAAGTAAGATTTCCACTCGAAATAAGATTGTTATAGTTATAAAAATTGAATCAAAGTTTGAATATGAGTATTACCTTGTATTAGAAAGATATATTACTATAAATAAGAAAGATTTCTTGAGGTTGGATGATCACTCAAAGTGGATTTGCAAGATTGGAAGTAAGCTAGCAAACTTGGAAGTGTTCTTGAGTTGTTGTTTTGTAAGTTGGTTTATGTATGGATTTATGAACTAGATTGATGTATATTTTGATGAAGGTGATGAAGAACACTTAGAACATGAATAAAAAGTTTGATAGAGAGTAATTTGATGCATAAAAATTAAATGAGAATGTGTTTGTGAGGTTGATCATTCACGTGAATATGGGGGTTCCATATAGCCTCCATTAGTTTGTTGTTTTGTTAGATATTTCATGCTAGATGTTAAATGATGGTTCCCACATATGTTAGGTGACTCACAAGGGCTGCTAAGAGCTGACCATTGGAGTGTATATACCAATAGTAAATACATTTAGAAGCTGTGTATTGTACGAGTACAAATACGAGTGTATACGAGTAGAATTATTGATGAAAATGAATGAGGATGTAATTGTAAGCATTTTTGTTAAGTAGAAGTACTTTGATAAGTGTCTTGAAGTCTTTCAAAAGTGTATGAATACATATTAAAACACTACATGTATATGCATTTTAACTTAATCGTTAAGTCATCGTTAGTCGTTACATGTAAGTGTTGTTTTGAAACCTTTAGGTTAACGATCTTGTTAAATGTTGTTAACCCATTGTTTATTATATCTAAAGAGATGTTAAATTATTACATTATCATGATATTATGATATATTAGTATATCTTAGTATGATATATATACAGTTAAATATTGTTACAACGATAATTGTTACATATATGTCTCGTTTCGAAATCATTAAGTTAGTAGTCTTGTCTTTACATATGTAGTTCATTGTTAATATACTTAATGATATGTTTACTTATAATTTATCATGTTTATATATAGTGTAACAATATCTTAAAATGATTCATATGTAATTAGTAAAACGTTGTTATAGCGATAATCGTTATATATATTGTTTTCAAGTTTCTTAATTCAATAATCTCATTTTTTGTATATAACTCATTGTTAAATACCTAATGAGATACTTAATTATCATAATATCATGTTTATATATATATATATATATATATATATATATATATATATATATATATATATATATATATATATATATATATATATATATATTCATATATATGTCATCATATAGTTTTTACAAGTTTTAATGTTCGTGAATCACCGGTCAACTAGGGTGGTCAATTGTCTATATGAAACCTATTTCAATTAATCAAGTCTTAACAAGTTTGATTGCTTAACATGTTGGAAACACTTAATCATGTAAATATCAATTTCATTTAATATATATAAACATGGAAAAGTTCGGGTCACTACAGTACCTACCCGTTAAATAAATTTCGTCCCGAAATTTTAAGCAGTTGGAGGTGTTAACGTATCTTCTGGAAATAAGTGCTGGTATTTCTTCTTCATCTGATCTTCTCGTTCCCAGGTGAACTCGGGTCCTCTATGAGCATTCCATCGAACATTAACAATTGGTATCTTGTTTTGCTTTAGTCTTTTAACCTCACGATCCATTACTTCGACGGGTTCTTCGATGAATTGAAGTTTTTTGTTGATTTGGATTTTGTCTAATGGAATAGTGAGATCTTCTTTAGCAAAACATTTCTTCAAATTTGAGACATGAAAAGTGTTATGTACAGCCGCGAGTTGTTGAGGTAACTCAAGTCGGTAAGCTACTGGTCCGACACGATCAATAATCTTGAATGGTCCAATATACCTTGGATTTAATTTCCCTCGTTTACCAAATCGAACAACGCCTTTCCAAGGTGCAACTTTAAGTATGACCATCTCTCCAATTTCAAATTTTATATCTTTTCTTTTAATGTCAGCGTAGCTCTTTTGTCGACTTTGGGCGGTTTTCAACCGTTGTTGAATTTGGATGATCTTCTCGGTAGTTTCTTGTATTATCTTCGGACCCGTAATCTGTCTATCCCCCATTTCACTCCAACAAATCGGAGACCTGCACTTTCTACCATAAAGTGCTTCAAACGGTGCCATCTCAATGCTTGAATGGTAGCTGTTGTTGTAGGAAAATTCTGCTAACGGTAGATGTCTTTCCCAACTGTTTCCGAAATCAATAACTGTCACGACCCTACTTTTTTCGTTATATTTTACCGTTAACTATTTAACGACCGTTAACTGTTATTCGTGCCACGTCATCTCTATGACCTATATTATTATTTTTGTAATAATATATATATTAATTATTATGTGTTAAATGAATGTTTGTATTTATATTTTGAGTTATACGTTTCTACGTGTCGCGGATTTCTATCCGGCGAATCTTTTCGGTTTTCAAACCAACGTTCGAGTTTTTGGGATAGTTAAATCCTAATTATTTTAAATATGATATTTTAAGATCATATAATTATATGTAGTATTTATAATTATTTTTCGTCGCGTATTTGTTATCTCTCCGAATTTTCAATCGCGTAAGCGTGTTTTCGCGTTTCGGGTTTCGTTCGGGCATTCGGGCCACAAGGTTTCTTCCATTTATCAACTTGGCGCACTATGGGGCCCAATCCATCCCAATTTCGGCCGAACCAAAAGAGGGGAGGGAGTACTCCCTTTTGATTTTCATTTTACCTCATTTTTATTTTTATCCTTAATCACTGCTAAACCTAATTAGCAAGTTTTCTCTCCTCCCTTTTGCTCCTCCTTGTGCTGTCGCCCAACACCACACAAACATCATCATCATCAATCAATTTTAGTGCTTGGATCAAGATATATTTCACATAAACGGATTCCTTTCAATCTCCTCTACGCGATTATACTTCTTGATTATTGTTTAGGGTATAAACCCTAACCCTAGAACTTTCAATTTTTCATTACTTTTCTGTATTTTGATTATATATTGATAGTATGATGATTACATGTTATTGTATCGATGTTTGTATGCGTAGAATTGCTCAAATAATTATGTTTTCGGTTTGATATAATTGGGACAGCAGCTTTTTGTTCAATTCTGGATTTGTGACTGATATAAAAGTGAAAATAAAGTAGTTAGATGAGTTCCTCTCATCAAGACATTAATTTTAGACTCCGGATTCATGTCGTTTCAATTTCTGGAGCCCTAGGTATGATCAAAATGGTATTTTGTTAAGATTGAAATGTGATATTGATATGAACCAGGTTTGGTCCGACTTTGTGACCATATTTGGTGACTTTAGGGTGTGTTAGTGCATTAGGATTAATGATGGGACGAACTTTCATGTTCGGGTCATCTAAATCTGAGTCACGAATCACCCATTATGGCTAAAACACGATTTTGATTGAATTGAAGTTCCAAGTGGTGTCATGGCTGATCACCACGACTTGTGGACTGTTCTTGGTGTGTTCTTGAGTGCACCAATGTGTCGGGTGGGTTGATTAGGCGGAGATATATATAAGGCTCATCGAAAACCGACGCCCGGGGCTCGAGATACGACCCAATGAACTTTTGATTTAAAACTTATGATTAATTATTAAACTTATGATATAAATAATGAATTTCATCATCATTTAATTTCTTATGATATAAAAAGTAATTATTATAATTTAAGACTTATGATATATATTTATTATATCATTTAATTATTACTTATGATTTAATTAACATTTTAATTAAAACTTATGATTAATAATACTTTATTATTAATGGAAAATACTTATGATAAGTATTAAACTTAAATTATAAGATTATTATTATAAGACTTATAATAAGGATTAATTAATTATTTAATTATTATAAGGCTTAGTTATTATTTAATTATAATTTAATTATTAAATACTTATGATTTAATGATTATAATTAGAAACTTATGATATGATTAATAATTCATTATTAATTAATAATACTTATGAGATGATTTAAAATTTATTATTAATTAATAATACTTATATTATGACTAATTTTTAATTAATTAATTAAATACTTATGTTATATTAATTATATCATTTAAACTTATACTAACTTTAATAATTCATTTTAATTTAATCAAACTTATGTTATGACATAATTAGACATATTTAACTTTAATAAACATTATAACTTACATTATTATTACAACTTACACTTTTAAAATTAACGTTGACTATGTTTGACCAAGGTTGACTTTTGAGTTGACTTTCGGTTGACTTTGACTTTTAGTTGACTTTTGTTGACTTTCTAATTAAGGAAACTTTCCTAACTTATAAACTTTCCAAAAAATAGCAACTTTCTAAATTCGGAAACTTTCCAAAAATAGAAACTTTCCAAAAATAGAAACTTTTCAAAAATAGAAACTTTCCTAAAATAGAAACTTTCCAAAAATGGAAACCTACTAAAAATAGAAACTTTCTAAAAATAGAAAGTGTGTGTCCGTACGATGTTCCGATCAAACCGATGCATGCTGAGTATTGTTCTATGACTACTTGCAACATGTACAATAGCTATCATACTAAGACTTGACCTAAGTTAGTTATTTATATCGACCTGCTTTATTTATAGGTCGGCGTTGTGATCATTCCTGATCACTGTACTCATTTGCTGTTCGCTTAATTGTGTTGGTTACTTCGTTACTATTAAGGTGAGTTATAGTCCCGTTTTTACATACTTTTCAAAGTATATTTTTGGGATGTGATTACATGCAATTCATTTTACGTTTAGACACAAGTGACAATTAAATTTAAATTATTCATTGTGAGTTGGACAAAAATATTCCCTAGTCTGGTAACTGTAATCATTGGTTTCTACCGGTGAACGCGAATCCTACGGATAGATCTATCGGGCCATTTCGAGCTAGTCGTGCTAGCAATTTATAATCAGAATGTTTAGTACTTCGTATTTTGTTGTAGATACACTGTCCGGTGTATATCATTTATTGTGTTTGGCAAGGGTAAATAAAGGGTTAAATGGTTACCAGGTGGCTCATTGTTAATGGAATAATGTTTAATGTTTTCTAACATTTTTAAATCTTGTGGTCTAAAGTTTATTCAATTATTTAAACCTATAATTCACTCAACCTTTGTGTTGACAGTTTACTCGCATGATTCCGCTGTATTTAGAAGAGTCTGCTTGCATTTGGGCAGATTTTAATGAAACAATTTATGAAACTTAAACTTGCATTCTGTTTTTGGATAATTTAAACTTGTGGTTTGTTGACAATGTTTCATGTCAACTTTGGTTAATTAATATGTTGGGTTACTTTTAAACTACATATTTTGGTATGCTTTCCTTTTTGAGAAACTTTTGAAATAAAAGAATGCAATGTCGTTTGTTAAATTCAATTAAGTTCGATCAAGCTGTGGGACCAAGTGACGGAGCCGTTAAGTGTTTTGACGGGGCCATCACAGTTGGTATCAGACCTCTGGTTGTAGGGAACTAGGCGGTCTTAATGTGGTCAACCCGTGGTTCTTAGGGTACATTAGAGTCTAGTCTACAGCCCGACCCTTTTGCTATAGCATTATTATGCATTTCATTTCGTATGATGTATATCATAAGCATTTATTTATATTTGGTATATGGTTTGTGGTTTTACTATTTGCGGATGTCGACTTCGAGCAACAACTCCGTTCCTGCTCCCGTTCCTTCGGCTGCTGAAAGACGCCGTGCTGATCAACCTTTGATCGATGATCCTGTTCACTACTACTTTTCCACCCTCACTCACATGAACAGAGCTTACACCGACAAGACGCGTATTAATGCTCTTAGTGATTGTATGCGTACTTTGCCACATAACGAGGTGATGAACCAGATTCGAGCTAGTATGGATTTGTTTGTTAGCTTCAAGAATAATGTTGGGTTCAAGAACCGGAAGCGTAACCGTGAGGTGGACGCTAAGTTTAAGGATCTCGAGAGCATAGTTCGTGGTTTGAAGGCAGAGTTGGAAGAAGTGAAAGGAAAGTTGCGGAAGTATGAGCCTCCAGCCGAGACTCATGTCGGCCCAGCTTATCACACCCTCTCTAAGCAGATGTGATATGATGATTCATGATTGATTATTTATTTCATAAGACTTAATGTCCTTTTATACATACATTTTTGGATTATGTACGGCGTTTTGCCGAGGATTTTTTTAAGGTTTTGTTATGGGATGTTTTCATTATGTATGGATGGTTATTTTTATGACATCTATTATCATTATCACATTTTATTTCTGATGTTGTGACTCTTGGCATGTTATATTATGCGTAATGTAGATCATGTATGTTAGGTGCTATGTATATTGTATGATGTTATCATAAAATATGTATTCATGTGGTGGTTATTTCTATAACAATCATAACTGTCATGTTATTACTCATAGTGTTTACTGACTATTATTTTAATGGTTAATCTTTTTGTGTTCGATATATTCCTTTATAACACTGGTATTATTCTTAGTACTAACGGTTGTGTTATTCTGTTTTGAAGATCATGTCTCCTAGAGAGTCCAACGAAGCCCGTATGCAATGTCTTATCACCGAAGGGATAGCTGCTGCTATGGTGGCAAATGCTAATGCTAATGCAAATAACTACAATCAGGTGGGATGTTCCCACAAAACGTTCATGGCAAGTCGTCCACAGGAATTCAGTGGTACTGAAGGACCCATAGGACTTACCCGCTGGTTCGAGAAAATTGAGTCTATTTTTAGGGTTAGTCGAGTCCGAGAGAAGGACAAGGTCAGTTTTGCTAGCTGCACTCTTAAGGATAGTGCATTGACCTGGTGGAACAACTTGGTTAATAGTTTGGGAAATGATGTGGCTTATGGTTTAACATGGAATAATTTCAAGGAAAGAATGATCACCCGTTATCGTCCTAGGGGTGAACTTAAGAAGTTAGAGGTTGAACTTAAGAACTTGAAAATGAAGGGTACCGAATTAGATGCCTATGACAGAGATTCTTTGAGTTGACCTTGTTGTGTCCTAATGTCTATGCTGATGAGAATCTTAAGATTGAAGCTTACATTGATGGGTTATCTGAGAAAATTGAGCATGGGGTCAAGTCTAGTGAGCCCCAGACTATCGAGGCTGCTATGTCTATGGCTCATAAGCTTAATGATAAGATTTTAAGGAGGAGTAAGGCTGCTGTGACCGATGCAAGTGAAGAGGTTGTTAAGAAAGCCGATAATGGGAAAAGGAAGTGGGATAATAACCGCAACCAGAACCAAGGTCAGCAAAAGAAACAAGATAATTCCGGTGCTAGTAACCAAAATCAGCGTGTGTGTCCTCGTTGTTATAAGGCTCATGAGGGGTATTGTACGGTTACTTATAAGAGGTGTTCCAAACAGGGACACATTGCTAAGAATTGTACGGTGCTTCTGCCGAGTTCTGCTTGTGACGCCCCGTACTAAATCAACATGTACGGACCATCAACAACAGGATCATTACAAGGTTAAACACTATATGTTGTTTCAAAAGAAGTTTGCATTCATAAAATGAAGTGACGTTTTAACCAACGTCAAATGTTTAACAACCGAAAGTATGCTTCTACGAATAGCAAGCAATAATAGTACATGACCAAAAGGTCGTTACAAATATATTGTTTCAAAAGTAATAAAGTTTGTGAATGCAAGATAAACGTTTCATGCGATGACAACTCTAGTAAGCGCAGCGGGTGTCTACAAAGCATGACTAGTACAGCGGAAGCAAGCAAACCTTAAGCACCTGAGAAAAACATGCTTAAAAACGTCAACACAAAGGTTGATGAGCTATAGTTTAAGTATAACAGTAATGTAAGGTAGGCCACGAGATTTTAGTGCTTCAACAAGCATTTCAAAATAGCAATTCAAATCAGTATGATAAAGTATATGTTCAACCGTGGGCACTCGGTAACTAACTTAACGTTTAATAATATATCACCCCCTGAAAGTACACTTGGCAAGTGCGTATGTTTACAAAGTATTAAACACTCGTTAAATGCTAGTGCGACTAGCCCGAGTGGGGATGTCAAACCCTATGGATCCATATCTAAGATTCGCGTTCACCGGTTCAAAAACCAATGACTAAACGTTACCGAGCTAAAGGGAATGTTTATGCCGTTGTATAACCCACACATATATAAGTTTAAGTACTCGTGCCTAGCATGTAAAACGTAAAATGCGCATGTATTCTCAGTTCCCAAAATAGTTAAAGTAAAAAGGGATGCTATAACTCACAGTGATAAAGTAGTGGTAAAGTAGTAGTAAAGTTGAGTTGGGAAGTAAGCAAGTATGTAGGTCCGAAAAGTCCTCAACCTAAGTCAAATATTACTAAGTCAGTAAATCGTCTCAATAGGTTTAAATGTATGTAAAATAGGTCTTAAAGGTCATCATCATTCATCATCAAACAAAAGGTGTAAAGTAAGTTTCGTTCAATAAAAGAGTTTAAAACAAAGGCTGACTTGGATCAGTCACCACGGCCTCTATACCTACTGAAATGAGGTGAGACCAGTGGACATGGCTCCGTATATGAGTCCTTTAGTTGTGGTAAAATTTACAGAAGTAAAATCGTCTTCGTTTGACCGTGGCGATGGTCTAAGTGCGAGTAGGTCAGAATTTTCAGCACAACGTTAAAAGGACATAGTGACGATCGGAGGGCCATAAATCCTAAACCGTAACTCGGATTAAGATGAGTCTTAAATGAAAAGTTATATACTCGAACAGAGCTAACTGAAAATCATCTTTACAGTAGCCCAGGTGATCGGGTCAGACCCAGAAACAATAGCTAAGAGTGTTCCAGTGGGTTCTTGGTGCTTGATGTTCATCACGGTTCTCATCCTTGATGCTTGTAGCTTCAAGTGTACAACTCGTTGATAGGTTTACATCATCTTTACCAAGTTTTGACCATCATCACACTTGTGTAAGTCTAAGACATGAAGCACAACTCACTTAAGGGTTGTATGTAGTTTGATGAACCAAAGTTGCATCAAGATCTTAGATCATAACACTTACAAGAGTTCTAATAACAATAACAAACTATAAGCTTGAAAGTGAACTAACTAATCAAGATCTTAAGTTGTAGAACATATTTCTTAGTTAGATCTTAAAGATACAAGACCCAAAAGTCTAGATCTAAAGTTACTAAGTTAACTCCTAAGTAATAACACTTGAATCTTTACTTTAATGAAACCATAAGTTATAAAACTTAGATTCTCGTCTAGTAAAGTGTATGTAAGCTTACAAGCTCTTGTTTATAACAAAATAAGTAGACCATAAGCTATAGAAACTTAGATCTTTCATAAGTATTTGAAGTTATAACTAGAAAGTTAAACTTCCATGTCTTGAACTTACAAAGTTTCAAGAATAATAAGATCAAGATTAAATAGTAATTACTTGACCATGAACCATAAATCACGAATTCAAAGTAAACAAAATGAAGAAAATAAACTAGATCTACAAGTATAATATTCATGTTTGTGTCATACTTAGGAAGATTCAAATCAAAGTTTGAATCTTAGATTTTAAGTCTACAAACATGAAAACAAAGAAGATTATAAAACTTATGAACTTTTTAGTCTTGAAAACACTTAAATGTAGAACTACAAACTAGTAAGTTTTAGGTTCTTTGTTCTTGGTTTTCATCAAATAAGAGATGGAAAGTAACCAAGATTTATGAAGATGCAAACTAATAAGTTTGATCTTTAACAACCAACAACAACAACTTGTAAGTGGTTAAACATGAACAATGATGATGATGATGCATATGTTACGGTTTTGTGACAAGAAAAAGAGAAGAAATATTGTTTGTTACTTACTAGTTTTAGAGAGAATAAGAGAGAAAAGTTGAGAGAGTTTGAAGTGTTGTTGAATGTGTGTGTAAATGAAAGTGTATACTAATGAACAAGTAGTAAAAAAAAAGATTGGAACTCCACTTTTTCTCCTAGTGCCGACGGTTTGCAAGGGTATCAAGAGGGAGGAGATTGTCTACTAGTTTCTTGTGTGCATTTGACTCAAAAGTTGGTAATTAGGGGTATTTGCATGGGAAAGATGTCTAACCATTCTAGTAACTAGATTCCATAAGTATTAATCAACTAGTTAAGTCTTAATGTGATACTTACATAAATAAAATGGGCTAATTAATCCATTAAGTGTGTAGGGTGGGCTCTTAAGTCCATTAATCATGAGTCCATTACTAAAAGACCAAGTATGTAACAAATAATCCAACAAAGCCCAAGTAATTAACTAATAACCTTAGTTAATTAAAATGATTAATAGAAATCAATCATGAATGTAAATAATATCTGAAAATATTATTCGTGAAATGTTCGTGTGTCACAAAGACGTGTCGGGCATGTAAAGTCAATCGTGGTAACAAATAAATGTAATAACATACATTCATTAAATCACAACTATTAATAATAACAATTATTAATTAAAAGTTGGAATTTCCAGGGTCGTTACATTACCCACCTGTTAAAGAAAATTTCTTTCCGAAATTTTAAGGAGTGACCAACAATGGTACCGTATTAGGATAAGAAGGAGCGTATCAAAGTTCCGTGAGACTTGTGGGCTTGGAAGTGAGTTATTTACCTTGAAAGGTACTTCGGCGTATGAAAGTAAGAATAGGCATATGCCATTAATTAAGTCTCTTACCCTAAGAGATCGACAAATTGGTTTCGTTTCTGTTTAACATGAGTATGTCATCTGAATATATATTCACAAAAGGAAAGATGGCGTGTTTAGCCTTACAGGCATCTTCAGTAAGCTGGATGCATGAAATGTGTCATGAATGTTTCTAGACTCATCTAAAACATCGAGCGTTTATGTCGTAATACAAAGCTGACAGGTAGAATGGAAAACATGGTGATCACCACCATGCGATTTGATATCTGGATAGTGTTAGCCACAGATTGTACTAATCCCTTGATTTCGAAAGGAGGGCAGAGGCATAAAGAACTCGATATTTAAGAACGTTTCATTTGAATAAGTGAATCGAAACTTTAGCTGAAAGTGACCAATTGGACTTGCAATCCCTAGTTATTTATAGTGTCTTCAGGGCGGTCTGAACGAAAAGATGAAGGGTATCACCCATTTTTACCATGTAGCAGGTGGACTTATCCTTGGATGAAATGAAAACACAGTTCCGTAATGTAACTTCATCCTTTCAGTTACATGTTGAAGTTAGGGTTAACGTTAACTAGAGTAACATACAGTTGCAACCAATGAAGTAAGAAATATTTAGAGTATCCACATCAGTGTCGTAAATGTTTTAAGCAGTCCCCTCCCAAGGGATAACAAGATTCATAAGTTCTCAAAGTATCTTATATTACATTTCCGAAAGAAAGTCGCACGAAAGGTGTGATCTATGAACGAGAGTGAATTCTTCGAACGGTTCGTTTGGATTTTTTCCGTGTACTTAAGGGAACGCGCAGATGAGAAGATACGTGAACCCTTGGTCATAAAGAATGGTTTACTCCGAGTGAAAAGAATCTCCAAAAATGATTTTTGTATCTCAACATACTGATTCCTAGAGATGATGTTTATGAGGGTTTTGCATTTTAGCCGTGAAATATTGAGAGTAGAAACTCACCTAGTGCCTTTCCTACAATAGGGTGACCACTGAGTGTACCTCAGAAAATTATTGCGCACGCGTCACGTCAATTGAAGATTCACGAGCAGAAATATACAACTCATGATTTAGAGTTGGGGGCCGTTGTTTTTGCGCTTAAGATTTGGAGACATTATTTGTATGGAGTCAAGAGTACTGTGTACACAGATCACAAAAGTCTTCAACATATCCTCGATCAGAAACAGTTGAACATGAGACAACGAAGATGGATTGAGACGTTGAATGATTATGATTGCGAACTTTTATATCATCTGGGTAAGGCCAATGTTGTGGTAGATGCGTTGAGTCGTAAAGAAAGGGCTGAACCTCGCAGTTTTAGGGCCTTGAATATGAAAATTGGAACAAACCTCGCAAGGCAGATTCTTGAGGCACAACAAGAAGCCTTAAAGGAAGAGAACTTTGTGAAAGAGAACGTAAGAGGTATGGCTAAGAAGTTTGAGGTACGAGCAGATGGTACTAGATACTTTGCGGGATGTCTTTGGTTCCGATTTTTGGTGAACTGCGACAACTTGTTTTAGATGAGGCACATAAGTTTAGGTACTCTATTCATCCTGGTTCAGGAAAAATGTATCATGATCTTAAGGAGTTGTACTGGTGGCCTAATTTGAAAGTTGATTTGGCTACGTATGTGGCTAAGTGTTTGACCTGTGCTAAGGTTAAAGCTGAATATCAAAAACCGTCTGGACTTTTGGTGCAACCTGAGATTCCCGAGTGGAAGTAGGAAGGTATTACGATGGATTTTATTACTAAGTTATCGAGAGTTGCTGGTGGCTATGATACTATTTGGGTGATTGTAGATCGACTCACTAAGTCGGCTCACTTTTTGCCGATTAGGGAAACAGATTTAATGGAGAAGCTTACTCGTTTGTATTTGAAGAATATTGTCTCTAGACATGGTGTTCCTATATCTATTATTTCGGACCGAGACAGTCGATTTGTATCGAGGTTTTGGCGATCCTTACAGGAAGCCTTGGGAACTAAGTTAGATATGAGCACCGCTTATCATCCTCAAACGGATGGTCAGAGTGAAAGGACCATTCAAACGTTAGAAGATATGTTACGAGCATGTGTTATTGATTTTGGAAATGGGTGGGATAAATATTTGCCGCTAGCTGAGTTTTCTTATAACAACAGTTATCATGCAAGTATTAAAGCTTCACCATTTGAAGCTCTGTATGGTAGGAAGTGTAGGTCTCCTGTCTGTTGGAATGAGGTTGGGGATGCTCAACTCACAGGTCCAAAAATTATTCATGAGACTACCGAGAAGATTGTACAGCTTAAGGAAAGATTGAGAACCGCTAGAAGTCAGCAAAAGAGTTATTCCGATAGGGGAAGGAAAGATGTAGAATTTCAAGTTAGTGATCGTGTTATGTTAAAGGTTTCACCTTGGAAAGGTGTGATCCGTTTTGGTAAAAGGGGAAAGTTAAGTCCTCGTTTTGTTGGACCGTCTGAGATTGTTGAGAGAGTTGGACTGGCGGCTTATCGTTTGAATTTGCCACAAGAACTCAGTGCTGTTCATGATGTTTTTCATGTATCGAATTTAAAGAAGTGTTTGGCCGAGGCCGACATGACTATTCCTCTGGAAGAACTTCATGTTGATAAGCAACTATATTTTATTGAGGAACATGTTGAAATTATGGATCGAGAAGTTAAGATTCTTAAGCAGAGCCGAATTCCTATTGTCCGGGTTAGATGGAATGCCAGACGCGGTCCCGAGTTCACTTGGGAGCGTGAAGATCAGATGAAGCAGAAGTACCCGCATTTGTTCCCAGATGCCGAGTCAACCCCTGCACCTGGTTAAATTTCGGGACGAAATTTCCGTAACGAGAAGGTACTGTCATGACCCTACTTTTTCCGTTATCTTTTACCATTAACTATTTAATGACTGTTAACTGTTATTCGTGCCACATCATTTATATGACCTATATTATTATTTTTTTAATAATATATATATTAATTATTATGTGTTAAAGGAATGTTTGTATTCATATTTTGAGTTATACGTTTCTACGTGTCGCTGATTTCTATCCGGCGAATCTTTTTGGTTTTCAAACCAACGGTCGAGTTTTTGAGATATTTAAATCCTAATTATTTTAAATATGATATTTTAAGATCATATAATTATATGTAGTATTTATAATTATTTTTCGTCACGTATTTGTTATCTCTCCGAATTTTCAATCGCGTAAGCGTGTTTTCGCGTTTCAGGTTTCGTTCGAGCATTTGGGCCACAAGGTTTCTTCCATTTATCAACTTGGCCCACTATGGGGCCAACCCCATCCCAATTTCGGCCGAACCAAAAGAGGGGAGGGAGTACTCCCTTTTATTTTTCATTTTACCTCATTTTTATTTTTATCCTTAATCACTCCTATACCTAATTAGCAAGTTTTCTCTCCTCCCTTTTGCTCCTCCTTGTGCCGTCGCCCAACACCACACAAACATCATCATCATCAATTAATTTTTGTGCTTGGATCAAGATATATTTCACATAAACGGATTCCTTTCAATCTCCTCTACGCGATTATACTTCTTGATTATCATTTAGGGTATAAACCCTAACCCTAAAACTTTCAATTTTTCATTACTTTTCTATATTTTGATTATATATTGATAGTATGATGATTACATGTTATTGTATCGATGTTTGTATGCGTAGAATTGCTCAAATAATTATGTTTTCGGTTTGATTTAATTGGGACAGCAGCTTTTTGTTCAATTCTGGATTCTTGACTGATATAAAAGTGAAAATAAAGTAGTTAGATGAGTTCCTCTCATCAAGACATTAATTTTAGACTCCGGATTCATGTCGTTTCGATTTCCGGAGCCCTAGGTATGATCAAAATGGTATTTTGTTAAGATTGAAATGTGATATTGATATGAACCAGGTTTGGTCTGACTTTGTGACCATATTTGGTGACTTTAGGGTGTTTTAGTGCGTTAGGATTAATGATGGGACGAACTTTCATGTTCGGGTCATCTAAATCCGAGTCACGAATCACCCGTTATGGCTAAAACACGATTTTGATTGAATTGAAGTTCCAAGTGGTGTCATGGCTGATCACCACGACTTGTGGACTGTTCTTGGTGTGTTCTTGAGTGCACCAATGTGTCGGGTGGTTTGATTAGGCGGAGATATATATAAGGCTCGTCGAAGACCGACGCCCGGGGCTCAAGATACGACCCGATGAACTTTTGATTTAAAACTTATGATTAATTATTAAACTTATGATATAAATAATGAATTTCATTATCATTTAATTTTTTATGATATAAAAAGTAATTATTTAAATTTAAGACTTATGATATATATTTATTATATCATTTAATTATTACTTATGATTTAATTAACATTTTAATTAAAACTTATGATTAATAATACTTTATTATTAATGGAAAATACTTATGATAAGTATTAAACTTAAATTATAAGATTATTATTATAAGACTTATAATAAGGATTAATTAATTATTTAATTATTATAAGGCTTAGTTATTTTTTAATTATAATTTAATTATTAAATACTTATGATTTAATGATTATAATTAGAAACTTATGATATGATTAATAATTCATTATTAATTAATAATACTTATGAGATGATTTAAAATTTATTATTAATTAATAATACTTATATTATGACTAATTTTTAATTAATTAATTAAATACTTATGTTATATTAATTATATCATTTAAACTTATACTAACTTTAATAATTCATTTTAATTTAATCAAACTTATGTTATGACATAATTAGACATATTTAACTTTAATAAACATTATAACTTACATTATTATTACAACTTACACTTTTAAAATTAACGTTGACTATGTTTGACCAAGGTTGACTTTTGAGTTGACTTTCGGTTGACTTTGACTTTCAGTTGACTTTTGTTGACTTTCTAATTAAGGAAACTTTCCTAACTTATAAACTTTCCAAAAAATAGCAACTTTCTAAATTTGGAAACTTTCCAAAAATAGAAACTTTCCAAAAATAGAAACTTTTCAAAAATAGAAACTTTCCTAAAATAGAAACTTTCCAAAAATGGAAACCTGCTAAAAATAGAAACTTTCTAAAAATAGAAAGTGTGTGTCCGTACGCTGTTCCGATCAAACCGATGCATGCTGAGTATTGTTCTATGACTACTTGCAACATGTACAATAGCTATCATACTAAGACTTGACCTAAGTTAGTTATTTATATCGACCTGCTTTATTTATAGGTCGGCGTTGTGATCATTCCTGATCACTGTACTCATTTGCTGTTCGCTTAATTGTGTTGGTTACTTCGTTACTATTAAGGTGAGTTATAGTCCCGTTTTTACATACTTTTCAAAGTATATTTTTGGGATGTGATTACATGCAATTCATTTTACGTTTAGACACAAGTGACAATTAAATTTAAATTATTCATTGTGAGTTGGACAAAAATATTCCCTAGTCTGGTAACTGTAATCATTGGTTTCTACCGGTGAACGCGAATCCTACGGATAGATCTATCGGGCCATTTCGAGCTAGTCGCGCTAGCAATTTATAATCGGAATGTTTAGTACTTCGTATTTTGTTGTAGATACACTGTCCGGTGTATATCATTTATTGTGTTTGGCAAGGGTAAATAAAGGGTTAAGTGATTACCAGGTGGCTCATTGTTAATGGAATAATGTTTAATGTTTTCTAACATTTTAAAATCTTGTGGTCTAAAGTTTATTCAATTATTTAAACCTATAATTCACTCAACCTTTGTGTTGACAGTTTACTCGCATGTTTTCACAGGTACTTGAGTTTATGTGATGCTTCCGCTGTGTTTAGAAGAGTCTGCATGCATTTGGGCAGATTTTAATGAAACAATTTATGAAACTTAAGCCTGCATTCTGTTTTTGGATAATTTAAACTTGTGGTTTGTTGACAATGTTTCATGTCAACTTTGGTTAATTAATATGTTGGGTTACTTTTAAACTACATATTTTGGTATGCTTTTCTTTTTGGGAAACTTTTAAAATAAAAGAATGCAATGTCGTTTGTTAAATTCATTTAAGTTCGATCAAGCTGTGGGACCAAGTGACGGAGCCGTTAAGTGTTTTGACGAAGCCATCACAATAACACATGCTCGTAGCATGTCTTCAAGCGTTTGTATTGTCTTTTCGCTCTGCCCATCAGTTTGTGGATGATAGGCAGTACTCATGTCTAGACGAGTTCGTAATGCTTGCTGTAATGTCTGCCAGAATCTTGAAATAAATCTGCCATCCCTATCAGAGATAATAGAGATTGGTATTCCATGTCTGGAGACGACTTTCTTCAAATACAGTCGTGCTAACTTCTCCATCTTGTCATCTTCTCTTATTGGCAGGAAGTGTGCTGATTTGGTGAGACGATCAACTATTACCCAAATAGTATCAAAACCACTTGCAGTCCTTGGCAATTTAGTGATGAAATCCATGGTAATATTTTCCCATTTTTATTCTGGGATTTCGGGTTGTTGAAGTAGACCTGATGGTTTCTGATGCTCAGCTTTGACCTTAGAACACGTCAAACATTCTCCTACGTATTTAGCAACATCGACTTTCATACCCGGCCACCAAAATTGTTTCTTGAGATCCTTGTACATCTTCCCCGTTCTAGGATGTATTGAGTATCTGGTTTTATGAGCTTCTCTAAGTACCATTTCTCTCATATCTCCAAATTTTAGTACCCAAATTCTTTCAGCCCTATACCGGGTTCCGTCTTCCCGAATATTAAGATGTTTCTCCGATCCTTTGGGTATTTCATCCTTTAAATTTACTTCTTTTAAAACTCCTTGTTGCGCCTCCTTTATTTGAGTAGTAAGGTTATTGTGAATCATTATATTCATAGCTTTTACTCGAATGGGTTCTCTGTCCTTTCTGCTCAAGGCGTCGGCTACCACATTTGCCTTCTCCGGGTGGTAACGAATCTCAAAGTCGTAATCATTCAACAATTCAATCCACCTGCGCTGCCTCATGTTCAGTTGTTTCTGATTAAATATGTGTTGAAGACTTTTGTGGTCGGTATATATAATACTTTTGACCCCATATAAGTAGTGCCTCTAAGTCTTTAATGCAAAAACAACCGCGCCTAATTCCAAATCATGCGTCATATAATTCTGCTCGTGAATCTTTAATTGTCTAGACGCATAAACAATTACCTTCGTTCGTTGCATTAATACACAAACGAGACCTTGCTTTGAGGCGTCACAATATATCACAAAATCATCATTCCCTTCGGGTAATGACAATATAGGTGCAGTAGTTAACTTTTTCTTTAACAATTGAAACGCTTTCTCTTGTTCATCCTTCCTTTCATATTTCCTCCCTTTATGCATTAATGCAGTCAAGGGTTTTGCTATTCTGGAAAAATCTTGGATGAACCTTCTGTAGTAACCAGCTAGTCCTAAAAATTGGCGTATATGCTTCGGAGTTTTCGGGGTTTCCCACTTTTCAACGATTTCAATCTTTGCTGGATCCACCTGAATACCTTCTTTGTTCACTATATGACCGAGGAATTGAACTTCTTCCAACCAAAATGCACACTTTGAAAACTTAGCGTACATTTTTTCTCTCCTTAACAACTCTAGCACTTTTCTCAAATGTTCTTCGTGCTCTTGGTCATTCTTTGAGTAAATAAGTATGTCATCGATGAAAACAATGACAAACTTGTCAAGGTATGGTCCACACACTCGGTTCATGAGGTCCATAAACACAGCTGGTGCGTTAGTCAACCCAAACGGCATAACCATAAACTCGTAATGACCGTAACGCGTCCTAAAAGCAGTCTTTGGAATATCATCCTCCTTCACCCGCATTTAATGATACCCAGAACGTAAGTCAATCTTCGAATAAACCGACGAGCCTTGTAGTTGATCAAATAAGTCGTCGATTCTCGGCAGTGGGTAACGGTTCTTGATGGTAAGCTTGTTCAACTCTCGGTAATCGATACACAACCTAAATGTACCATCCTTCTTCTTGACAAACAAAACAGGAGCTCCCCACGGAGATGTGCTTGGTCGAATGAAACCACACTCTAAAAGTTCTTGTAATTGGCTTTGGAGTTCCTTCATTTCGCTGGGTGCGAGTCTGTATGGAGCACGAGCTAATGGTGCAGCTCCTGGTACAAGATCTATTTGAAATTCAACGGATCGGTGTGGAGGTAGTCCCGGTAATTCTTTCAGAAATACATCGGGAAATTCTTTTGCGACGGAAACATCATTGATGTTCTTTTCTTCGGTTTGTACTTTCTCGACATGTGTTAAAATAGCATAGCAACCTTTTCTTATTAGCTTTTGCACCTTCAAATTACTAATAAGATTTAGCTTCGCGTTGCTCTTTTCTCCGAACACCATTAAGGGTTTTCCTTTTTTCCGTACAATGCGAATTGCATTTTTATAACATACGATCTCTGCTCTCACCTTTTTCAACCAGTCCATGCCAATTATCAAATCAAAACTTCCTAACTCTACTGGTATCAAATCAATCTTAAATGTTTCACTAACCAACTTAATTTCTCGATCCCGACATATATTATCTGCTGTAATTAATTTACCGTTTGCTAATTCGAGTAAAAATTTATTATCCAAAGGCGTCATTGGACAACTTAATTTAGCACAAAAATCTCTACTCATATAGCTTCTATCCGCACCCGAATCAAATAAAACATAAGCAGATGTATTGTCAATAAGAAACGTACCCGTAACAAGCTCCGGGTCTTCCTGCGCTTCTGCCGCATTAATATTGAAAACTCTTCCGCGGCCTTGCCCATTAGTATTACCTTGGTTTGGGAAATTTCTAATAATGTGGCCCGGTTTTCCACATTTATAACAAACTACGCCGACATTTTTTGTTCTGACCTTATTTGTTTCTTTATTTTTGTTGTTCTTTGGTCTGTAAACCTCACATTTTACCACGCCATGACCACTTCTCTTACACTTGGTGCAAACTGTTGTGCAAAACGCATTCGGATGGTACTCTGCACACTTGAAGCATGGTTGTTTCTGTTGTTTGTTGTTATTGAGGTTGTTGTTGGGATTGTTATTGTTTTTAAAATGGTTGTTGTAGTTGTTGTTGTTGTTGGGACGTTTGTTGTAGTTATTGTTAGGATTGCGGTTATTGTTGCGATTGTTGTTGCGGTTGTGGTTGTAATTGTTATTGTTGCTGTACTGGTGACTCTTGTCACTGTTTTCCTCCCACTTCCTCTTGAGTTGTTTTGTGTTGGCTTCTTCAGCCGCCTGCTTTTTAATTCTCCCCTCAATCTGATTTATGATTTTATGAGCCATTCGACTTGCCTTCTGTATGGAAGCGGGCTCTTGTGAACTCACATCTTCTTGAATCCTTACTGGTAACCCTTTTACAAACACGTCGATCTTCTCTTCTTCATCTTCGAACGCTCCCGGACACAATAGGCACAACTCTGTGAATCGTCGTTCATATGTGGTAATGTCGAACCCTTGTGTTCGTAACTCTCTAAGTTCTACCTTGAGCTTATTGACTTCGTTTCTAGGACGGTACTGCTCGTTCATCAATTGCTTGAATGCCGACCACTGTAGTGCATAAGCAGCATTTTGTCCTACCTGTTCAAGATAGGTGTTCTGCCACGTTAACGCAGTACCTGTGAAGGTATACGTAGCGTACTTAACTTTGTCCTCTTCAGTACACTTACTTATGGCAAACACCAATTCGACCTTCTTGGTCTACCGTTTCAATCCAATTGGTCCTTCGGTTCCATCAAATTCCAAAGGTTTGCAGGCAGTGAATTCTTTGTAGGAGTATCCTACACGATTTCTTGTGGAATTAGTTCCACTGCTAGATCCAGAGTTATTGTTATTTTGCATCGCAGCCTGTATTGTGACTATATTTGTTGCAAGGAAAACACGGAAGTCTTCCTGGCTCATGTTCAAATTCTGACGAGTCGTCGGTGCCATTTCCTTCAAAAATAGCCCAAAAGAATTAAGTTAATCATATAGAATTTTAAGAGTAGTCAATAGTATTTTGTAGCATAGTATGAACTCATTTATAAAAGCTTTTTCTTCATATTAGCGTTTTATAGTTTTAATTCGGGTAGTACCTACCCGTTAAGTTCATACTTAGTAGCTAATATACAATTCAACTACTACAATTCTATATGAAAAAAAACTGATTTTAATAATATTTCACGTTCAAATTTATATACAATATTTTACAAACTTACAATACCGCTATTATACATATAGGATGAAATATAGCACATAATAACTTTGCTACTCGGCAGTTATAAAGGCAATTCTAGTTAATACGCAAGTTGTTCAGCAAAAGAAATAAAGACACGTAATTCATAAGTCCAGAAACAAGTCATGCATTCTGGTTTTACTAAGACGACTTCCCATCCTTGGTCTTGTGGAAAGTAACCGTTATGACCATTGGCTAGGCAGCATGTTGTAATGTTGTCAAAAGGACGAGGGTTTTGTAATGTCCAACAGCCCCGTAATAATCTAAAAACCTTGTTTCTCACCCCAACTACTGAATCCGTCACTTGTGGGAATGTTTCATTTAATAGTTGTAATCCGATGTTCTTTTTCTCACTTTGGTAAGAAGCGAACATCACTAACCCGTAAGTATAACATGCTTCTTTATGTTGCATGTTAGAAGCTCTTTCTAACTCACGAAATCCTATGTTGGGATATGTTGAGTCAAAATATGTTCTTAACCCGTAGCGTAAAATTACATTTGGGTTCCCCGCATTTAATGCTTTAAAGAAAACACGGCGTAACTTACGGTCTCCCCAATGTGATACACCCCACCTATCAAAGGAAAGCCTTTTATAAACTAAGGCATTTCTGGAAAGTCTTTCAAATGTTTGACAAGTTAATTTCGCCACAACTAAATATGCTGATGAATTCTGACCGACTCTAGACAAGATTTCCTCAATCATATCCTCTGGTAGGTCTTCTAAAATATTCGGTTGTCTACCCTTAATGTCCATTTTGTTTTTATACTGTAAAATAGACAAGGATTAGATTCGTAAAAGATAATTAACAAACAATACAAGCAATTTTTACATAGAACAAAAAAAATACAAGCACACTACAATACATATAATACACAACATGATTACAACCCTCTAATCTGAATCACTGGTTCCTTCTTCTTCGGACTTGGTTCGTTTTCCTAATTTTCTAGGGATATATGGTGTTCCTCTAATACGAGCCATCGTTTTTCACAATGGTTTAGAAAAACCTGGTGGTTTAGAGGTTCCTGGGTTATTGTTACATTTTAGGAAATACGGATGTTGTCGATACATATAAAGTTCATCGGGGTTGGAATCAGGTTTCTCTATTTTTATACCTTTTCCCTTATTATTTTCTTTTGCTTTGTTAATTTGGGTCGAGGTAATTTCTATAACATCATCGGAATCCTCATCGGGATCCGATTCATCAGAAAATTGGTAATCTTCCCAATATTTTGCTTCCTCGGCGAAAACACCATTGACCATTTTTAACTTTGGTCCGTTGGTTGAGGATTTTCTTTTATTTAATCGATTTACTGTAGGTATCAATATTTCTTCCTCTGGAACCTCTTCTTCTTCCAGTTCCTCCTCTTCCGGTTCCTCCTCTTCCGGTTCCTCTTCTTCCGGTTCCTCCTCTTCCGGTTCCTCTTCGGAAATTTGTGAATCTTCCCAAAGTATATTCGACTCTTCATTATTATTAGGTGAGTCGATGGGATTTGTACTAGAGGTAGACATCTATCACACAATATCAAACACGTTAAGAGATTAATATATCACATAATATTTACATGTTAATAATATATAGTTTCCAACAAAAAATGTTAAGCAATCGTTTTTGAAGAAAAACACGGTCGAAGTCCAGACTCACTAATGCATCCTAACAAACTTGGTAAGACACACTAATGCAAAAATTCTGGTTCTCTGAGACCAACGCTCGGATACCAACTGAAATGTCCCGTTCATATTGATTATAAACGTTCCATATTAATTGATTTCGTTGCGAGGTTTTGACCTCTATATGAGACGTTTTTCAAAGACTGCATTCTTTTTTAAAACAAACCATAACCTTTATTTTATCGACAAGGTTAAAAAGACAACACCTAGATTATCCAGAAATAATAATCTAAAAATATCACACTTACACAGTACCAATACATATTGGTTTACAATATTAATATGTTACAACAAAATAAATCCCGAATGCAGTTTTAAACAATAATATACAAGCATGTTGACACCAAATTTTGTCCATATATTCGCATGCAACAGCGGAAGCTCTTAATAATCACCTGAGAATAAACATGCTTTAAACGTCAACAAAAAATGTTGGTGAGTTATAGGTTTAACCTATATATTTATCAAATCGTAATAATAGACCACAAGATTTCATATTTCAATATACATCCCATACATAGAAATAAAAATCATTCATATGGTGACCACCTGGTAATCGACCTTAACAAGATGCATATAGAATATCCCCTATCATTCCGAGACTCCCTTTGGACATGATGAATTCAAAGTACTAAAGTATCCAGTACTTTGGATGGGGCTCGTTGGGCCCAATAGATCTATCTTTAGGATTCGCGTCAATTAGGGTGTCTGTTCCCTAATTCTAGATGACCATTTTGGAAAACATACTTCTACTTTGAGTTTAACCATGATTTTTGGATATAGTCTCATGTTCATAAGAAAAATCAATTTCCCATAATAACAACTTTTAAATCAAAGTTTATCATAGTTTTTAATTAACTAACCCAAAACAGCCCGCGGTGTTACTACAACGGCGTATATCCGATTTTTCGGTGTTTTTCGTATTTTCAGGTTTTAAATAATTAAGTTAGCATATCATATAGATATAGAACATGTGTTTAGTTGATTTTAAAAGTCATGTTAGAAGGATTAACTTTTGTTTGCGAACAAGTTTAGAATTAACTAAACTATGTTCTAGTGATTACAAGTTTAAACCTTCGAATAAGATAGTTTCATATATGTGAATCGAATGATGTTATGAACACCATTACTACCTTAGGTTTTGTGGATAAACTGACTGGAAATGAGAAAAATAGATCTAGCTTCAAAGGATCCTTGGATGGCTCGAAAGTTCTTGAAGTAGAATCATGACACGAAAATAAGTTCAAGTAAGATTTTCACTCGAAATAAGATTGTTATAGTTATAGAAATTGAATCAAAGTTTGAATATGAGTATTACCTTGTATTAGAAAGATATCTTACTGTAAATAAGAAATATTTCTTGAGGTTGGATGATCACTCAAAGTGGATTTGCAAGATTGGAAGTAAGCTAGCAAACTTGGAAGTGTTCTTGATGTGTTCTTGAGTTGTTGTTTTGTAAGTTGGTTTATGTATGGATTTATGAACTATATTGATGTACATTTTGATGAAGGTGATGAAGAACACTTAGAACATGAATAAAGAGTTTTAGAGAGAGTAATTTGATGCATAAAAATTAAATGAGAATGTGTTTGTGAGGTTGATCATTCACGTGAATATGGGGGTTCCATATAGCCTCCATTAGTTTGTTGTTTTGTTAGATATTTCATGCTAGATGTTAAATTATGGTTCCCACATGTGTTAGGTGACTCACAAGGGCTGCTAAGAGCTGATCATTGGAGTGTATATACCAATAGTAAATACATTTAGAAGCTGTGTATTGTACGAGTACAAATACGAGTGCATACGAGTAGAATTGTTGATGAAAATGAATGAGGGTGTAATTGTAAGCATTTTTGTCAAGTAGAAGTACTTTGATAAGTGTCTTGAAGTCTTTCAAAAGTGTATGAATACATATTAAAACACTACATGTATATGCATTTTAACTGAATCGTTAAGTCATCGTTAGTCGTTACATGTAAGTGTTGTTTTGAAACCTTTAGGTTAACGATCTTGTTAAATGTTGTTAACCCATTGTTTATTATATCTAAAGAGATGTTAAATTATTACATTATCTTGATATTATGATATATTATTATATCTTAGTATGATATATATACAGTTAAATATTGTTACAACGATAATTGTTACATATATGTCTCGTTTCGAAATCATTAAGTTAGTAGTCTTGTCTTTACATATGTAGTTCATTGTTAATATACTTAATGATATGTTTACTTATCATTTATCATGTTTATATATAGTGTAACAATAACTTAAAATGATTCATATGTAATTAGTAAAACGTTGTTATAACGATAATCGTTATATATATCGTTTTCAAGTTTATTAATTCAATAATCTCATTTTTATGTATATAACTCATTGTTAAAATACCTAATGAGATACTTACTTATCATAATATCATGTTAATTATATATATATATCCATGTATATGTCATCATATAGTTTTTACAAGTTTTAACGTTCGTGAATCACCAGTCAACTTGGGTGGTCAATTGTCTATATGAAACCTATTTCAATTAATCAAGTCTTAACAAGTTTGATTGCTTAACATGTTGGAAACACTTAATCATGTAAATATCAATTTATTTATTATATATAAACATGGAAAAGTTTGGGTCACTACAAACCATACAACCTTCGACAATTGATCTAGTGCTAACCATTTGTCGGTTGCGATTGACCACATCTCGTTCTTCTTGAGAGTTAGGAAAGAGATTGTCAAAGGAGTCGGAAATTGAAGAAGAAAAGTCAATCACAAAAGGATTGTTTGGAGAGTTGTTTGCTTGACTCATTTTGAGTTAGAGGGTGTAGTGAGTTTTGCATCATAATCTCCTCAATTTAAAGGGAAAAAGATGAACCTTCATTTAATCTTTCATTCCTTTTTAGAGTAATTGAATCTTTTGAGAATTTTTATCATATTCAAGAATGCTAGTTTATGAATGATACTTTAAGAACAGGTTCAACTAGATTTGAGAGGTTCAATGTGCATTTATTTTTCAAAGAGAGAGAAAGAAGAAGTATCAGACACATACACGGTCGATGCTACGGTCGACCGTGTAGTTGACCGTGTGAGGACTGTTAGAAGCATAATTAACTTGAGTTAAACAGATTCTAATCGAGAAATATTCAAATAGTCACAAATTTAATTATTACAAACAAGTCATTCATCATTTTAACCTCTCTCACTTTATTCACCTCACATCACTACTACTTCGACATGAAAATGCTTTTTTCGCTTTCTTTAGTAGCCGGCTGATCTTGGATTGATACTTCTTTATCTTAGCTTGATTTAAGTAGATTCGTTCAGCTTTTGAATCACGATCCAAGCCATAAAAAGGATCATTAGCTTCATCCGGAAACTGTTCTTCATCACTATCGAATATATCTTCCAAGTTGATTTGAGAGTTGGTCATGGCTTCATAAACCTTATCAATCTCATCAGAGTCATCTTCATCATCCCACCCCATCAATGTTAATGTATGACGATTAAATATTTGATAGGTTGGATTTATGCAAATGTCATCTGTTGCCTTTAATTTGACAAACAACCTTGTAAGATGCTTTCCATAAGGAAGAGCTCTTGTTGAGTCCTTTGGCACATTGCTCATTCGTATGGCCATAAAGTATGCCATGTTCACTGGAACTTGCATTTCTAGGCACCAAAGAAGAGCCATCTGAACAGCATGAATGTGTGAGCGATTTCCCATTCTACAGTACACATTGTAGTCGATCACTGTGTTCCATATTCGGAACTTCTTTCGCAGGTGTTTACTCAACACTCCTCGATTGAGAATTTCTCCTCTCGGAGCATTGTCTTCACACAGTGTTCGAATAGCATCATCTTTATTGTTGAAATCAGGAAGATAAGTCAGACTGTGTCTAGTGTCGAAGAACATTTCTCCGTTTGCTGGAACATCTAGAAGTTTTCCAAAGTTTTGCAGTGTTACTGTAGTTCTTGAAGCTTTTAGCCTAAAGGTGTAACACCCTAGATTATTTTTTTTTAATCGCAGCGGAAGACTGAATTTACATAAATACCCTTAGTTAGTTACAAACATGATTATCATAAATCATAAGTTAATTACTTTATTACAAACCACAGGTGTTACGTTAAACGACTAGTTACATATTTACAAAACTTAAAACATCAGAGTTCGCCTTGTCAAACATATCGTTAGCCCGATTCCCGTCCCTACCAGCACTAAGATCCAAAACCTGCAAGGGAGGAGGTGAGGGGTTAGCACAAGGTTAAGTGAATGGAACTATCAAAAGGTCTAGCATACAGTACCAACTTGTACTCCTATATCAACAGCTATATGCAACCACATACAACAAACAACAACTAGCAACTGTGCTCTAACTAGAGGATCGACAGCTTGTACGGGCACACGACCACTAGCTGATCAGTCTGGCGTCTACCTATAGTCTTTACTACTGAATCCCCAGTATATTCATCCACACGCAGGTGATGCGTCATTCAGCACTATACTCAACAAACAGTAGCCAACTAGACCCAACCACAACTAGGTTGACCTCTCTGAGCTGAACCTAACAACAATAGGTTCCAACAACAACAATAACAACTTGTGCACATACAATCAGTCAACTACTATTACAACAACAGGCAACTAATACTACTAAAAGCATGGCATCCCTAACCGTGATCAACTGTACAACATAACTACTAATCATGGCAACTATTAACAATATAAACATAGTAGCGCAACTTGCTACTCTATACTACACCCAGAGATAATCCCACTCACCGATTACCAGTAGCCAGCTCAGATAAACTATCATTGAGCTTCTTCCTTATCCTTATCACCTGAACATAAGGCAAATCAAGTTAGTTTCTATCCGTTAACACAAAACAACACAGTACATAAATCAGTCACAAAAAGCGCCGCTAAAAGTCCACCTAACACTTATGCACTTTCAAAATTTACATCCTGAACACCAAAATACAAACGGGCAGCATAACGGCTAGAAAAAGGCACTTTGGTAAAACCTTCTGCCCTGGACACACAGTCAGTCGACTGTCTCCTCAATCGGTCGACTGACATAGACAGTCGATCGACTGTTGACACAAACGATCGACTGACCTTTCCAGTCGGTCGATTCATTTGGTATTACCTCAATCGGCCGAAGGTAAATCTCAGTCGGTCGGTTCACTAAACAATCGGTCGGTTCAACCCTCAGTCGGTCGATTGTCGACTGACAGTCGACCGACTGTGTTCATCTTCCTCAGAAACTGAACAAAGGCTACGGACTTCACGATGAAATCCTCAAATCTCGATCTAGAGCTCGTTTTAAACACCAAAATCGACCACAACTTGTTCACTACTTGTTATAGACTCAAAACCCACAACAATTTGACCATAACAACACTTAAATCACTTGTTTTGACACAAATTCAAGCTTTTTACAAAACTCACACAAAACCATGAATTTAACAACGAATTGAACACAAAAACACATGTTACTTACCTTGATAGACTCAGTAATCTGTAAGAAACAAGATGGTATGAACAATTTGAGCTCTAGAACACAATTTAGGAATCTAGGGTTAGAGATAGAAGATGAAGTGGGTACGGTTTGGTTTAGGAAATTTCTAGAGGGAGGAAGAAAATGAGAGGAAAGGGCAGCACAATACACTTATTTGGGGTTAAAACCACATACCCCACAACACATGGGTATTTATCAGTTATCTGATATCTTTCGTACCTCGTTAGGCAGCCCTAACGGAGTCCAAATTAAACAAACGAACCTGTTCTGTGACCCTTGTCACAAACTGGTCTCAACTAAACAATCAAATATTTATAAACAAATAATTATTAAAATCACTAATTACACCATACCCAAGGGTACACTGGTCATTTCAACTAGGCCCAAAATGCGGATGTTACAAAAGGTAACTGAACCGTTGGTATAGATGAAGCTAGAGTAAAATTCTCGAACGAGTGATGGATAAATTGGTCCATCTAGATCAAGAAATACATTCCAGTTTAAATCTGAGAAAGCTTCCACCATTTTAGGGAAATCTTCTACTTCAATTCTCCTTCCTTCTGCTATCGCTCAATCTTTCACTCTTTTTTTGTTAAGTGTTGATTGGTGTGGGCGAAAGTTAGATGAGCTTTCTCCTCGATTTGCCATTTTCTGCGTATTGACACTTTTAATTAAATCAAAGTGCATAACTCAATTGTAGGCAACATGTTTTGCAAACTTTAATCATCATCAATACTTAGATGTGTTGATGTTAATGTTCTTCACATTTTCACTCTTCATTAGTGTTAATGAGTTTGCAACTAGATTAAGATTTTCACAAAGTTCATATATGTTCTAGACTTTTGAAATCATCATCAACACATGTTTTGACATTCAACATTATTACACTCAATTAGCAACAATGTCATTCATATCATGTGAACAATGCTTCTATGAAAATTTAACCTAGATGTATAATGAACCCTAGAATCATTCAATGTTAAATCAATGCATAGATATACTGAAGGTATTTCGTATGCCCGAGAGACATATTAAATTAATGTGGCTAATATGTTTTGATCCAAGTCGGGTCATACCCAATAACAAGCTTACCGACACCTTATTAGTATTTGATCTTAGTGATTAGATCGTTGATTAAATACGCAACACTTGAATTTTAAGAAAATGGTTTCTGAAATAATAATACTTGATGTATATATATATATATATATATATATATATATATATATATATATATATATATATATATAAATTATGGAATAATTTATATATTAAGGATTTAATTATTTATAGGTTAAATAATTAATTAAGTTATGTAACATTTTATAAAATTGGTTTTATAAAATGTACATAACAAATATTATGCAAGTTTATAAAATGTGTTTTATAAAATTTAGTTTATAAAACTAGTTTTATAAAATCTAGTTTTATAAAAACTATTTCATATAAAAACATGGAAGTTGCATGGGAGTTGAAGTAAGCATGCATTTGTTTATTAGATTACTTCCCATGCCATAAGCATATTCACCAAGACATGTTGGAGACTACACACACATGCTTCTACATTTTCAAGTAACAAAAAAAATTCCGCATTCCTCTTAAAAAAAGGCTGCTGGCCGTGAGCTTCTAGTGAGAGAAGAGGGTTCATAATTTTTTTTTGCAAGCTCTATTCAAGTGTAAATCAAATCCTAACCAAAGTACAAGGTGTTGGTGGTTAGCTTGGAGTATAACTACTTGAGGATTCATCCATTTGAGGCTCCATTCTTCATCATCATCTTCATCATTTACTACCTAGCTTGGAGTAGGTATAAACTCTTTTCTTGCTTGTAGTTTGTAAGTATATTTCATGACTTGATCCTAATTGGGATTTAACTTTAAATGGTTAAAGATTAATAAAGTTCTAAAATGGTAATTACATGCTTCCACTTTAATTTGATTCTTAAAATGTTTGAGTATATTATGAACTTGTTAAATCCCAACAATGGTATCTAGAGCCAAAGTTGTTGAAATATGCTTCGAGATGGTTTTTAAACTCATTATATATTTTGCATTTTATGTACATGCATGAAAGTAAAATGAAAAAATTAATTGTTTGGGTAGGTTTGTTATCTTGGCCGAAAATTTGGAGACCCAAAATGGGTTTTGGTTGCTTCCATTTTTTCATATTTTTTTGTATGTTAAAGTTCACAATCAAGCCTTGACCTTGTGTTTGGATGGTTGAATGTTTGGTTGATTTAATTCATTCATTTGGTATGTAAAATTAATTCATTCAATTGGTTTGTAATATTTATTCATTTGGTTATGTAATTTATTTTATATTTGGTATGTAAAATAGATTAGATTGTATTTCATTTTCTAGACAAAATGTATTAGGATATATTTTCCAAAAAGATGAAGATGATGAAGACTTGGAAGAACATAAGAAGAGGCATTTGGATGCAAGATTAAGTGGGAGATTTAAAATATCCTACTTAGTGTTATTACCCCTTAACCGGTGGCATTTGTTTTTGGCTAAACAAATGTCTACCAAATTGGCTTGATTGTGAACATATTTGTTTTGCATGCATGGTTGTTTATTGTGTTTGTATATTTGGTTGCTACAAGTATATCACACAAGTTAACAACAAACAAACTAAAAATTTAATTGGTTAAATTAGACGTTATTAACAACATGCAAAATGACAATTTAAATGGTTAAATTGAACTGGCAAAAGGACATTAATAAATGGTTATTAAGGACACTAAAAGGATTATAATAATTGGTTAATATATATATATATATATATATATATATATATATATATATATATATATATATATATATATATATATATATATATATATATATATATATATATATATATATAGAAACACATATAAAATGGTTTATATCAAAGTAATGAAATTGGCATTATTACTTAACATGAAAAATAGATTTTCAAATAAACCATGCACTAAATGCATGTTGGTGTATGGTTTACAAGTTTTCTCAAACTAGAATTAATGAAAACTTAAAATCCCTTATTAACAAGGTAAACAAGTTTAACGCCATCCTTTTGTGTGACACTTAGACATATTAAGGAACTCATAATGGGATAAAGGTCACCTAACCATTATAAGCAAACTAATATGATTAAGGTAAATTTCACACGCTTGTGGGATAAAGGTCACCTAACCACTTGTATGTTAAATTTACGCGTCTATACAAGTAGGACAACTTAATTTGGGAATCCTGAACTTAGGGTCACCGACGCATGAGGAACAAATAGGCGTTGATGGAATAAATATGCCATGCAAAAGGATTGCATGATCCCATAACTTAGAAGTTGCAAAAGGATTGCAATCGTCATATAATGACTACCTAGCTAAATCAAATGACAGGATAAAGGTCACCTAACCGAAATTTGGTTTACCGTTGGATTCTAAAATTTAATAAATATCAATTGGATTTAAAGGGTATTGATTGTTAAATTAAAATTGATACTTAAACAACTTTGTTACATTTTGTAGATGGCCGCCAAAAACAACAACACTCCAAACGCACCTATCAACTTTAACAACCTATCATTGAGGTTAATCCTCGAAAAAGAAAAACTCAACCATACGAATTTCATGGATTGGTTTCGCAATCTAAGAATTGTCCTCAAACTTGAGGATAGAGCGTATGTGTTGGAAGACCCCATTCCCGATCAACTCGACGAGGATGATACGGAAGGTATGGCTTATTGGGATAAGTATTGCACCGATTCGGTGCAAGTCGCTTAACTAATGCTTGGGACTATGATACTCGAACTCCAAAAGGACTTCGAGCATCATAGTGTATATGACATGATCACACAATTGAAGGAGATGTTCCTTCAACAAGCTCGTGTCGAGCGCTTCGAAACGGTTCGAGCGCTTCATGCATGTCGGATGGACGACTCCCAATCCGTTTCATCTTATGTTCTTAAGATGAAAAGCCTAATTGATCGAGCGAACCGTCTAAATTGCAACATGTCTAATGAATTAGCCACAGACCTTATCCTTAATTCTTTGTCAAAAAGGTTTGACACATTCGTATTGAATTACAATATGAATGGTTGGGATAAGAGCATTGACGAATTACATGCCATTCTTAAGACGGCCGAAGCAACCATGGGTAAAAGGGCTTCACCCGTGTTTATGATCAATGAAGGCGGGTCCAAAAACAATAACACTTCTAAGCCAAAGGTAGCTAAGAGAAAAGGACCCGCCTACCAAGGCAAGGGCAAGGGAAAGGGGAAGATGGTTACCCCAACCAACAATAACAAGAAGCAAAAGGTTGCTGGTAAAGCAAACCCCAAGGAAGATCCATGCTTTGGTTGCAGTGAGATGGGTCACTGAAAACGCAACTGCCCGATTTACCTTAAGGAGTTGAAACAAAAGAGGGATGCAGGGCAAATCTCAGGTAATGTATATATGGTATACATTGAGCTTAGTATTACTTCTTCTAATACATGGGTATTAGACACAGGATGTGGAACTCATATTTGCAATTCTTTGCAGGGGTTCAAAAGAAGTAAACAAGGAGCGGGAACAACAAGTCTCTTCATGGGAAATGGTGCAAAGGTGCACGTAGAAGCTCAAAGAGACTTTGTTTTAAAGCTATAAACTGGGTTGGAGCTTGTTTTGAAAAATGTTTTGTATGCTCCTGATTTGACTCGAAACATTATTTCTATTTTCCGTTTAAGACAATGTGGTTTTGATTTCAATTTTATTGATGATGATATCCATGTTTCTTTAGATAATGTGTTCTATTTTAAGGCTTCGCCTTTGAATGGTATTTATGAATTGGTTCATGACGACACATCATGCAATAGCTCAATATACCATGCAAACACCAAGAAACTCAAAAGGGATTTGAGTGATTCCTACTTATGGCATTGTCGCCTTGGTCACATAAACAAGAATCGAATGCATACACTTCAAAAGAATGGGCTTTTGAAATCAAATGAACTAGACTCGTTTGATGTATGTAAATCTTGTTTACAAGGCAAAATGACTAAAGCACCTTTCAAAGGGACCTATGAAAGGGCTAAAGACTTATTGGGTTTAATACATTCGGATGTATGTGGACCCTTTAAGCCCATGACTAGGAAAGGTGAAAGATACTTCGTCACTTTCATTGATGACTTTAGTCGTTTCGGATATGTCTACTTGTTAAGACACAAGGACGAAACTTTTGAAGCATTCAAGGAATATCAAAACAAAGTACAAAATCAACTCAATAAGACAATCAAGGTACTTCGTACCGATAGAGGAGGTGAATACCTAAGAGATGCTTTCCAAGATCATCTTAAAAGTTGTGGGATAATCTCGCAACTCACTCCTTCTGGAACACCCCAACTTAATGGAGTTTCCGAAAGGAGAAACCGAACCCTAATGGATATGTTTCAATCTATGATGGCTAGAAGCTCGTTACCTCTATCATTTTGGGGTAATTGTCTATGCTCCACGGCTCGTATTCTAAATATGGCCCCAACCAAGAAAGTGGAACGAACTCCTCATGAGATGTGGTTCAGAAAACCTCCATCTCTGTCATACTTAAAGGTATGGGGATGTGAAGCTTATCCTAAGCATTACGTCCCTAATAAGTTGAATGCTCGATTCACGAAGTGTATCTTCATAGGATATCCCAAGGATGATATGGGATACTATTTCTATGATCCATCCGAGCAAAATGTATTTGTTGCCCGGAAGGCGGAATTCCTTGAAACTAAATTCCTAATGGAAGGTAATAGTGAAAGGAAGATAGATCTTGAAGAGGTTCAAGATCAAATAGATGATACACAATTGGTTGACACTAGCAATCAACATGAAAATGTTGACAATGATCAAATGGATGATCAAAGTGTACAAGACGTTCGTAGATCTGGTAGGATTAGTAATCCTCCTGAGAGATATGGGTTTCTCATGGACAGTTGCTATGTGGTTGATTTGGATGAACCAACAAACTACCAAGATGCTTTATCAAGGATTGATAAAGATAAATGGCAGGAAGCCATGAATGCTGAGACGCAATCCATGTATGACAACCAAGTTTGGGAACTTGTTGCACAACCTACTGGCTCAAGGCTAGTTGATTGTAAATGGCTTTTCAAAATGAAAACTGACATACATGGAAACTTAGATACATATAAAGCTAGACTTGTAGCAAAAGGTTTCACTCAAACTCAAGGGGTTGACTATGATGAAACTTTTTCGCCTGTGGCGATGCTAAAGTCTATTAGGATATTACTTGCCATTGCTGCTCATTATAATTATGAAATATGGCAAATGGATGTCAAGACCGCTTTCCTAAATGGATATCTTGAGGAAGATGTCTATATAGTTCAGCCTGAAGGTTTTGTTGATCTGAAATATCCTAAAAAGGTATGCAAGTTAAAGAAGTCAATCTACGGATTGAAACAAGCATCTAGAATGTGGAATCATCGTTTTAATGAGGAGGAAAGAAATTTGGCTTCATTAAAAATGGTGATGAAACTTGTGTATACAAGAAAGCTAGTGGGAGCACTATCATGTTCCTTGTACTATATGTGGATGATATATTGTTATTTGTAAATGATATTCCGGCAATGCAAGGTGTTAATACATGGCTAAGTAAATGCTTCTCCATTAAGGATCTTGGAGAAGCACAATACGTTTTAGGGATTGGGATCTACAGAGATAGATCCAAGAAATTGATAGGTTTAAATCAAAGTGCATACATTGAAAAGGTCTTGAAAAGGTTCAAGATAGAGAACTCTAAGAAAGGTTTGGTACCTATTCAAAGAGGAACGCTCCTTAGTTCATCTCAGTACCCCACCACGAAAGATGAATAGGAGAGAATGAAGAAAGTCCCATATGCGTCTACCATTGGGTCAATCATGTATGCAATGATATGCACTAGACCGGATGTGTCATGCGCTCTTAGCCTGACAAGTAGATACCAGAATAACCCAGGAAACAGTCATTGGATTGCTGTCAAAAGTATATTGAAATACCTTAGGAGGACTAAGGATATGTTTCTAATATATGGGTCTGGTGAGGAGGAACTCGCTGTAAAAGGTTACGTGGATGCGAGTTTCCAAACTGATCGAGATGATTCTCGATCACAATCCGGTTATGTCTTCACGTTAAATGGAGGTACGGTCTCTTGGAAGAGTTCAAAACAGGATGTTGTTGCATTATCCACTACAGAGTCGGAGTACATTGCCGCCTCATTGGTAGCTCAGGAAGCTGCATGGATAAAGAAATTCATTGACGACTTAGGAGTTGTCCCTTCCATTCAGGACCCTCTTGAGATCTTTTGTGACAACGAGGGTGTGATTCCTCAAATCAAGGAACCTCGTGCTCATCAAAAGACCCATCACATTGAGCGGAGATTCAATTACATAAGGGATGAAGTTGAAAAGGGAAAGATATGTATTCACAAAGTTCACACAGATCTTAATATAGCGGATCCACTCACAAAACTCTTATATGGTGCAAAACATCAAGGGCATGTTAGTGCATTAGGGCTTCGATATTCTAGTGATTGGTTATGATCGGTTTTGAGTATTGTAATGGAACGAAGTGGTTCAAACTCATTAATATAATTATGGTGTTAATTTATTAATCTTGAGTCAGGTTCCTATTTTGCATATTTTATCCATGAATAAGTAATTATTCTAAATTCTGTAGTCGATCATATTTGTGGGAGCAAATGTGAGGTTTAGACTATTATGAACTTGGATTGGTATACATTCACGGGATGAATGTGGGGCAAGGTTGCAACCAAGGTTCATAGATATTTGTGGGATACAAATATTGGAAGACCCACCCTCAAGATTTACTAAATGGAGCCTTTGTGGTTGATCACATGTAATCTTGAGTAAAGGTGAATATCATTGTATCCTCTGACCTGAGACACATATTGGGTTCGGATATTCACTAAGTATTATGCCTTGATTCTTTCCTTCACTATTCTGAAATATGGTAGTTCATAAGGAAGAGCTCAGGTGTAATACAAAGTATTTATCTAGGACGTATGTAGTCAAGATGGAATTCGTCCCTCTTATTCGTTGAGAGTCAGATGTCTAAGGCCTGATAAAGTTAAATCTAGAAGAGAGTGATCACTCTGTATCTCTTGGATTTAACATGACATCTAGGATGAAAGGATATAATGAAAGATTCACCTATTCATATTCGAGATGGGAACTCGAAAAGGATGATGTTATTGAATGGCACAAAGTCATAACATATTGGGGGTGATGGACGGTCGTTAGGTGGTATCCATCACTTGCATTAATTTCTTATGTATCTCGTGCAAGTGGGAGATTGAAGGTATTTCGTATGCCCGAGAGACATATTAAATTAACGTGGCTAATATGTTTTGATCCAAGTCGGGTCATACCCAATAACAAGCTTATCGACACCTTATTAGTATTTGATCTTAGCAATTAGATCGTTGATTAAATACGCAACACTTGAATTTTAAGAAAATGGTTTCTGAAATAATAATACTTGATGTGTGTGTGTGTGTGTATATATATATATATATATATATATATATATATATATAAATTATGGAATAATTTATATATTAAGGATTTAATTATTTACAGGTTAAATAATTAATTAAGTTATGTTACATTTTATAAAATTGGTTTTATAAAATGTACATAACAAATAATATGCAAGTTTATAAAATGTGTTTTATAAAATTTAGTTTATAAAACTAGTTTTATAAAATCTAGTTTTATAAAAACTATTTTATATAAAAACATGGAAGTGGCATGAGAGTTGAAGTAAGCATGCATTTGTTTATTAGATTACTTCCCATGCCATAAGCATATTAACCAAGACATGTTGGAGACTACACACACATGCTTCTACATTTTCAAGTAACAAAAAAAATTCTGCATTCCTCTTAAAAAAAGGCTGATGGCCGTGAGCTTCTAGTGAGAGAAGAGGGTTCATAATTTTTTTTTTGCAAGCTCTATTCAAGTGTAAATCAAATCCTAATCAAAGTACAAGGTGTTGGTGGTTAGCTTGGGGTATAACTACTTGAGGTTTCATCCATTTGAGGCTCCATTCTTCATCATCATCTTCATCATTTACTACCTAGCTTGGAGTAGGTATAAACTCTTTTCTTGCTTGTAGTTTGTAAGTATATTTCATAACTTGATCCTAATTGGGATTTAACTTTAAATGGTTAAAGATTAACAAAGTTCTAAAATGGTAATTACATGCTTCCGCTTTAATTTGATTCTTAAAATGTTTGAGTATGTTATGAACTGGTTAAATCCCAACATATACAACAATCATTACTACAATCATTTCTAAATTGTTCTTCAAGAACAATTTCAATTGTTTGTATCAATTTGGTTTTGATTCATTCTAGTTAGGATTTCTTCATAACCCTAATTCATCATACAAACATAATTGAATGTTAGGAAAGCAAGGATTAATCATATCGAAAGTAGGAATTAAATTTGAAGGAATGCGTGTTTTTCTTCGTACGGTCGATCTCCTTAGCCATGTGTAGGAGTGTGTGTTTTGAAGTGGGTTGAAAAGAAATAAAAGTGAGGGTTTAGTTCAATTTAAAACTGAATCAGACCACGCACGGTCGAAGCACGGTCGACCGTGGTGTTAGCCTTGAAGAAATTTTTCCACGAACAGGACAGGTGTCTGCGGTCGAGTAAACGGTCAGCCGTGGTGCTACCGTGGATCCTTCTGGTCACTCGTTTCTTCCCTTCTTGTTTCTTCGAACGCGTTTTAATGATTCTTAGGTTCTATAGAATACTTGAGGACAAGATTTTTTTTTCCTAACATTGAATGATTACATCCTCCCGATGTTTTAATCATCAATGACACGTAATATACTATATATATATATATATATATATATATATATATATATATATATATATATATATATATATATATATATATGTATATGTTTAATAGCACATAGTATACACAAAACGCATCAACCTAGTATTTAGCATGCAATACAGCTTTTCACATAAACACACAATCCTAAGGCAAGTAAGCTTCCTACACTTAATCTTTTAAAATCATTTTTCAAAAACAATTTGCATGTGTAAGAAAAACCTTTCTTTTATATAAAGTCTTTTGAGAAGGTTATTCTCATTAGCATTTTGATCATTGATTTTAAGATTACCCAATCCTTGACTTATCCCTACCATGGAATTGCTAGCTTGGTCCATTTTTCCCATGTTTTCAATTTTCCTAATAATAGATAATGGACTTTGATTACAAGATTTGTGTTTGCTAGAGTCGTGACATACATTCATTTCATGTTTACCTCTTGAAGAATCACAAATAGTTATTCTTTCAAGTTTTCTTTTCAAAGTGTTATTTTCGTCAATTAGAACTTTGTTAAGTTGTGTAACTTTGTGTAATTCTTTCTCCAAAATTTTTTACTTTGTCACGACTACTATCATACACAAATTTAATAGTCTTATAATCATCTAACAATTCTTCATAATTAGAAGGATAGAGTACATGTACCTCATTGTAATCCATGCTTGAGACATCATCTTCTTTGAATGTAGATTCAACCTCTTCTTCACTTTGACCATCTTGATCCATGTTATTCCAAGAGCTCATGAGGCAAAAGTCTTCATTTTCATTCAACCCTTTTGCTCGAAAAATACCAACCCTTTCCGAACCCTTCTCTATTCCTTTACCCTTTAAACTTTTAGAGTTTAAATCTTCTTGAAAACATAGTGAGTCCCAACATTCTTTTGCACTTTCACATGAGATTATCCTTAATCTTTCTTCACTAGGAAGAATTCCATGAAGTAGTGAAATTGCATCAAATTGTTTCAAAACATCATTGTTTTGAAATGTTGACTTCACTAGTCTTGAACTAGCTTGTGGTACAAAGTCTCCTACTTTGATTATTCTCCACAAGTAGTAATCCTTAGATTTGAGATAAGACTCAAATCTTAATTTCCACACATCAATATTCATCTTATCAAAGATTGGTGCTTCTTTCACCAATTCTTCCAAATATCCCATCGTTTGAGTTGATCTGAGAATCGTTGACTCAAGTTTTTGCACAAAATGAATTTTGATGATTTCGCGATCGTTTGTAGTGCAATGATTTTAGCAACCGCTCTGATACCAATTGTAAGTAACTAGAGGGGGTGAATAGTTACTTAATACGTTTTTAACATTTTTTTTCGATTGATCACCAAATTTGATTTTACTTTGATCAACCAACTCAACTCAAACTTGATGTGTGTTGTGTATATGTTTAAAATGATAAATGAAGTAATGTAAAGAATATAGACACAAGGATTTATAGTGGTTCGGGTGGATGTTAACTAATCCACCTTAATCCACTCCCCGATCACACTAATCGGGATTTGTTGCTTCACTAAGCACTTTTATCCAAACCCGGTGGAGATCCGATTTACAAGTCTTCAATCTTCTTTAGTAGACAACAAACCTAATCTTTCTATCCCTTTGAAAGATCAACTCTAACCTAGATCAACTTGTCTTCACCTTGGACAAGTACTAATCTCCAAATGAGATTAATCAACTTCATAAGTTCCTTTAAGGAAGTAGATCACTAAGCTAGCCTATGCTTCCACTAATTGAAGTTACAAGCCTCATACACTCTGAAATGATGACCCAAACACAATACTAGGACATACATTACATTAAGTAAACTCACAAGATAAATGATTTTAATTAGTAAGTTTACAATAACCCAATTCTATATCTATAAGATCATAGAATCTTCTCTTACTTGATCACATTTGAGTAGTAATTGATGCACTTGTGATCACTGGAGATAAGCCTTTTAAATGTGCAAGAGAGTCAGCTTCAAATGCTCTTAAATGTTTGCCTTTTATAGTGGGATTCAAAAAATAACCGTTGACACATGGTTGTCTGCACGGTCGACCGTGGTGCGACCGTGCGTGCTCCAGTCCAAAATTGGTATCCGTTGTATAGCCATTTGACTCAGATTTGTACACCACATTTTGGCACCTTTACTCCTTCTAGCACCTACAAAAGAAACCAAACATCCTATACAAGTACTATATGCATTAAGTGTGTGAGATTTGGTCTTATTGTATGAAAGTGACTAATCATTCTAAAAGTGGCAAACCCAACATTCTTGGAGAAGTGTCTTGATTGATATTTAGGGAAATTTCAGATTGGTCAAGACTTAGTTAGTCACTTTAATGCTCTTGGTTCAACTCTAAAGGCTAGTCACTATATCATTAACTCCCTAGTTCCAATTAATCACAAGTCATGTTTCATTTGAGTTTAGTTAGGGATTAATTGAATAATGTCTCTATAAGATAATCATGAAGTGTGTAGAGATATTAAGGTTAAGTTATTCTTGATCAAGCAATCATACTTAGTTACTTAGACTAGACCAAATAGACAATTGACTATAGTTTCATTGTGAACCATTTTACACTTAATCTATTGGAGTAGGTTAGTTACTTGAATCCTAACTAATAAGCACATGGCAAACATATTAATTAAGTTGACAAGTTTATGAGTATTAAGCATATTAGCAAGTAGCAAGTAATACTCACATAGCAAGAGATAGTTATTCTAAGATCAATCATGTAGATACTTGTACAACTTATAATTCAAGTACTTAAAAAGTATAATGTGCAATATAACACATTACATGATTAATGTGTAAGCACACATTAATGTCCAACACATGCACAAGGGAAGAGCAATCTCTAGTTAGGACTTGGTGACCATCCTAAATGTATCTAAGTGTGTTTTAGGATTACAAGTCATTTCTAGTTTAACCTTGAGATCATTGTTCTTCATTTAGCCTTAATTAATCACTAAGTCATTTCTAATAGCAATCATTGTTCTAGTGACATTGGCTTAAGTGTGTTGGCACTTGATGATCGTACTAAATATATCTAGATAAGAATTAAGATCACAAGTTGTTGATTAACACTTATGTGTTATGCCTAATCTTGGTTAATTTGTCATTAAGATGTCATTAGGCGTAATTAATCATAATTAGTGTTTATGACCAAAACTCAATTGAGTATGGAGAGGGCATCTATTCTAAGCATGTTTAGAAAGGTTTCATGAATTATAGATATCGGGAACTAATCAAACTTTATTTGGTCAAAATTGGAGACAGAAGAAACTGCGGTCGCACTGCGGTTGACCGTGGAGACCGTGCAACTTGTTTTCAGAAAACTACGTTGCAATTCAGTTTGGGGTTTCACGGTTGACTATGTGGTCGACCGTACCTCGACCGTGTGTTTATGTGAACTTTTAATTTCATTCTTAATCCTATGTTTGACTTGGTCATTTGCAAGATAAAGTATGGATTAGTGACCTTGCATGTTTTATGTTAAGATGTCAGTCATCACTTATGCGTATGTGTGTGTGTGTGTGTCATTATCAAAACATATTCTTTGGTTAATCATACTTAAGTTTATCGTTTAGTGTATTAACCCACATTCAACCAACACGGTTAATCCCCGAATAGCAAAATTTGCAACCTTGTTTATACGTACTCACCTTTGTAGATGTGAACTAGTACTCAACTTTGTTTATACGTATCACTTTTTTACTTGTATAAAAATATAAGAAAGAATGTAATATACTAATATGTTCCATGTGCAATGTGTGAAACGTTTAATACATGTGATGTAACAAATTACTTAACACTTGTAAGGGTAATCAAATTTTTAATTGTACACTGTTAAAATATTAAGATGGTCGGTGGAAGTTGAATGGAATTGGTCAACTAGCACATGCTTTTGATGCTTAACTATTATTATGGAGTCTTCAATGTTGTGTGCTACATCTTTACACATTTACCTACCACAATATTTACTAGTATAAATACCATCATAAGCAAGCTCATTCAGCATCCCAAAATCATTTCTTTCTTTCATGTACTAAAAGAGTTAAATAGAGAGTTTGTGAGTAATCTCCTAATTACAAGAGATATAAAGATTAATGTTTATTTTTATAATTAGAGAGAAGTGTAATTCCTATTATTCTTATTAGTGAAGCGTTTCTTTCCTTGCCCGTGGTTTTTACCCTTTTGGGGTTTTCCACGTTAAATCTCGGTGTCCTATTATTGTCGTTATTTCAATTATTACTAGCGGTTTGCTATAGTTCGGTGTCGCTTTTCTCGACAAGTGGTATCAAGAGCTAAGGTCTAATATCTTGTGTGTATTAATCTACTTATCGTATTCTCTGTGGTTGCCACGGGAGTGGATCGTCCACATCAGAAAATAAGTAAGATTATTTTCACTCGGTAAAAGTCTTTGGGTGTTATTTCAAGAAAAATAATATTGTCGAAAAGAAGATTGTAATTATAGCAATGTCTACGAATTTTGAAATTGAAAAGTTCAACGGGAGTAACTTCTCGTTATGGAAACTAAAGATGAAAGCTATTCTGAGAAAGGATAAGTGTTTGGCGGCCATTAGTGGACGGTCCGCCGAAGTCACTGATGAAAAATGGGAAGAGATGGATGGCCAGACTATCGTAAATCTTGGTTCTTTTCTTTTCACATGACCCCTAGAAGAGAATGGTTCAAACAATATGAACGTATCTCAGGAGGATCTGTATACAGTTGCAATGATCATGAACTAAAGATCATTGAAATTGGAGATATCATTCTAAAAATGCATGATGGTACAGTTCGTACTATTCATGGTGTACGACACGTGGAGGGTTTGAAGAAGAACTTATTGTCTTTAGGACAATTGGATGATCTTGGTTGTAAGATGGTGATACATGAGAAGATCATGATAATCAAGAAAGGCGCGGTTGTACTTATGAAAGGAGAAAAGGTGAGTGCTATTTTATACATTCTGAAAGGCGAGACGGTACAGGAATCAGAAGCATCTGTTGCTTCGAATAGTTCAAGTGATAAAGTTGCTATGACATGGCATCAAAAGTTGGACACATGTCTGAGCAAGGTACGAAGATTCTTGTTGAAAGAAATCTTATTCCTGGTCTTACAAAGGTATCGCTACCTTTCTGTGAGCATTGTGTAATCAGCAAGCAGCATCGCCTGAAGTTTAACACATCAAATTCTATAAGTAAATTGATTCTAGAATTAGTTCACTCTGATGTGTGGCAAGCACCAGTTCAATCCCTAGGAGGAGCAAAGTATTTTGTATCATTTATTGATGATTACAATAGGAGATGTTGGGTGTACCCAATCAAGAGGAAGGCGGATGTGTTTGAAGTTTTTAAAGTTTACAATCTAGTAAAAAGATCAAGTGTTTGAGGACAGATAATGGAGGAGAATACACTGGTGATGAATTTGATAAGTTTTGCAAACAAGAAGGTATCAAAAGGCAGTTCACAACAGCATACACTCCTCAACAAAACGGAATGGCATAGCGGATGAACAGAACCTTGTTAGATAGAACAAGAGCGATGTTGGAAACTGCAAGCTTGGGAAAATCATTCTGGGCAGAAGCAGTAAGTACTGCCTGTTACGTGATAAATCAGTCACCATCAACTGCAATTGAGTTGAAATCGCCGATGGAAATGTGGACTGGAAAACCAGTTAATTATTCTGACCTTCATGTATTTGGAAGTCCTGTGTACGCAATGTACAATTCTCAAGAAATGACAAAGTTGGATCCGAAGTCCAAAAAGTGTTTGTTCTTGGGGTATGCTAATGGAGTTAAGGGGTATCGCTTGTGGGACCCCACTGCCCACAAAGTAGTTATCAGCAGAGATGTTGTCTTTACGGAGGACAAAGATCTTGAAGATGTTAGCACTTCAAAAGAAACTATACCGATACCGGTTGGAAATGAATTTCATAAAGATTCTTCTGAAGCAGTACCAGAGCACGATGAAAATCAAGTAGTCGTTGATGAAGGTCCAGCGACTCGTATTTCTAATCGGGAACGAAAATGTCCAGGGTGGCACTCGGATTATATTATGGAAAGAAATGTTGCATATTGTCTTCTAACAGAGAAAGGAGAGCCAACAACTCTTCGCGAGGCACTGAATCATTCATATGCATCTCAGTGGATGACGGCTATGCAGGAAGAAATTGAAGCTCTTCATAAAAATAAAACATTGGAACTTGTGCCATTGCCAAAAGGTAGAAAACCTATTGGAAATAAATGGGTATATAAGATCAAGCGAAATGGTGATGATCAAGTGGAGCGGTATCGTGCAAGACTGGTGGTTAAAGGATATGCTCAGAAAGAAGGTACGGACTTTAATGAAATATTTTCTCCTATGGTTCGACTTACAAAAATTCGAGTAGTTCTAGCGATATGTGCTACATTTGATTTGCATCTAGAGCAGCTAGATGTGAAAACTGCATTTCTTCATGGAAATCTTGAAGAAGAAATTTATATGCTTCAACCAGAAGGTTTTGAACTACAAGAAAAAAGAACTTGGTTTGCAGGTTAAAGAAATCTCTGTATGGTCTCAAACAGGCGCCGAGATGCTGGTACAAGAGATTTGATTCTTTCATAATGAGCTTTGAATATAACAGACTTTATGCAGACCCTTGTGCATATTTCAAGAGGTTTGGGGACAATGATTTTGTCATTTTGCTGTTATATGTAGACGACATGTTGGTTGCATGCCCCAACAAAGATCGTATTAATAAGCTGAAGACTCAATTGGCTAGGGACTTTGAAATGAAAGACTTGGGTGTCGCAAACAAGATTCTACGGATGCAAATTCAACGAGACAGAGATAATAGGAAGATTTGGCTTTCTCAAAAGAATTATTTGAAGAAAGTCTTGCAGCGCTTCAATATACAAGATAGTAAGCCAATCTGAACCGCACTTCCTACTAATCTCAAGTTATCCTCCGTTATGTGTCCTAGCAGTGAATACGAGAGGAAGGAGATGTCTCGCGTACCGTATGCATCAGCAGTGGGAAGTTTAATGTTCACAATGATATGTACAAGACCAGACATTGCACATGCAGTGAGAGTAGTTAGTCGGTACATGGCGAATTCTGGTAAAGAGCATTGGAATGCGGTAAAGAGGATCATTAAATATATCAAGGGAACCTTAGATGTTGCATTATGTTATGGGGAACCAAAATTTATTGTCAAAGGATATGTTGATTCAGATTATGCAGGTGATATCGATAAAAGTAAATCTACCACTGTATATGTTTTCACACTTTGTGGTGGAATAGTAAGCTGGGTTTCAAAACTGCAGTCAGTTGTGGCGACGTCAACAACAGAGGCAGAATATGTAGCAGCTACTCAAGCTACTAAAGAGGCAGTATGGTTGAAGATGTTATTGGAGGAACTCGGACACAAACAAAAAATATCACTCTATTTTGTGACAACCAGAGTGCCTTGCATCTTGCAAGGAATCCAGCATTTCATTCAAAGACAAAGCATATACGAGTTCAGTATCACTTCGTTCGTGAGAAAGTGGAAGAAGGAACCGTGGATGTGCAGAAAATTCATACTGATAATAATATGGCTGATTTTCTAACAAAGTCAATCAACCGTGACAAGTTTATTTGGTGTCGTTCCTCATGCGGCCTAGCAGAGACGTAAGCAACATCATTGGCAAGGAAGGATTATCGTGTGAAGATTTATCGTGCTTCAATCAAATCTTCAAATGGGAGATTGTTAAAATATTAAGATGGTTGGTGGAAGTTGAATGGAATTGGTCAACTAGCACATGCTTTTGATGCTTAACTATTACGATGGAGGCTTCAATGTTGTGTGCTACATCTTTACACATTTACCTATCACAATATTTACTAGTATAAATACCATCATAAGCAAGCTCATTCAGCATCCCAAAATCATTTCTTTCTTTCATGTACTAAAAGAGTTAAATAGAGAGTTTGTGAGTAATCTCCTAATTACAAGAGATATAAAGATTAATGTTTATCCTTGTAATTAGAGAGAAGTGTAATTCCTATTATTTTTATTAGTGAAGCGTTTCTTTCCTTGCCCGTGGTTTTTACCCTTTTGGGGTTTTCCACGTTAAATCTCGGTGTCCTATTATTGTCGTTTTTTCAATTATTACTAGCGGTTTGCTATAATTCAGTGTCGCTTTTCTCAACATACACAACAAGTCAGTAAATACACACGTACTTCAAACCCCTTCAATTTTTGTGGTTCCTGCCAACCTAGGTTCGATTCTCATTTCAAGCAGCGAATTTTCAACCTTTGATGGTACTACCAACATCAATGCGATTTGAGAATGTCTCTGGGGGGTTTTCCATCCTTCAATAGTACTGTTAACATCGTCGCGAATTGGGTTTTTCTCCTAACACGTGTGTGAGTGACAAATGAGAGCATTCGATGTCGATATCGCCGTTTAAAAAAAAATACACACGTACTTTATGAATAGTCTTCATTTTAAGATATGATTACAGTAAGTTGTCTTTGACCGATATATAAGGATAGGGAGATAATACTTCGTGATTCAAATTTATACAACAATCATCATTAATCATCATTTGATTTGATGTTATTTTTTGAAAATAATTTTAACAAAGAAATTAGTGTAACACACATTATTTAAGGACATTTTAAGACATTTAGATGGATATATCAAAAGCGTTTTGAAAATATGAATTCTCATAAGAAAATCAAGAACTTTTGTGAAATATTTCATTATTTCTTGGGCAAATGCCCTTAAAAGATAACCTAAGTTATTCAATTTGACAATTAAAGTAACCTCCAATTTGCTTAAGCCCAAAAATGATTTCAATTTTATTTTTGCTCAAGAAAAGGATTACGATTTGAAAAGTTTTAAATTGTGATAATCTTCGTCAAATTCATTAACGATCGTTAGTAAAAAAGTACACGATTGGTCCCTTAAGTTGCTTAAAAATTATACCCGTCATCCTCTTCATCATCTTCATCACCATCTTCGCTCCCATTATCATCTTCAATATAATCCACTTGTTTTCATAACTATAAATCAATAAATCGGACGTGAAGTAGAACATTAGTGTGTCCTATTTGTCCACTTCTTCTTCGTCTAATTATCACTATAATCCACTTGTTCTTAGTTTGATTATCACAAAAAATTAAATTAGTTTGAATTTGAACATGAAATCACTTCCAGTATATTCCTTGAGCAGCGATTAGATGATTTATGAAGATTAACATCCAAAAACAACATGAAATTTCAGATTCATTTGACGAATAGTAACAGTTGTTGGTTATGAACACCAAGAATCAAAAACTAAATCTGTTGAGTTTTGGCTAATGAATCCAACACGAATAATGTCCCAAATCCTTTTCCTAACAACCTTGAATGATAAACATAACCTAAAACATCCAAAATTGATCTACTAAAATTGTTGACCAAAAATGAACGAACTTTGACTTAGATTTCTTGAATTAGTCGATGCTTCTCCTTATGATTTTAAGCATCACGAAGCTTAAATGAAGTATAAGGAACCAGGAATGAAGTAGGGGTGTGCACCATTTGGTTTCAAATCGAATAAACCGAATATCGAATTGAATCCAAAAAAAAAAAAAAAATCAATCCGAATTTTTTAAACGGTTTTCGGGTCGAACAAAACCGAAACCGAACTCGTAATTCGGTTTTCGGTTTTCAAAATTTAAAATTCGGTTAACCGAAAACCGAATTAAAAATCGAATTCAAATTAATAACATATTAAAACATACATACATATATATATATATATATATATATATATATATATATATATATATATATATATATATATATATATATATATATATATATATATATATATATTATATTTGATGTATTATTATATTTTTATTAAACAATAAACATTTTATATACCTTGTATACTTAAATTAATTCCACAACCGTTATTCCTAATTTATATGTAAGTTTATGCAGGTTAAGATTTTTATGTTTAGTGATTTTCGGTTTTAACTAAAAACTAAACCAAAATCAAATTCGGTTTTCGGTTCAATTTTGGTTATGGTTTTTATATTTATATTTGGTTTCGGTTTGGTTTTTGGTTTTGATTTTATAAGTTTCAAAACCGAAAAAACCGAACCGAAAAAACCAAAAAACCAAAATCCAAACCGATGAACACCCCTAGAATGAAGCTCAAACTGATCTGAGATTGATTAATGTGTTCTAAACTAATAAATTTGTGAAGTTTTCGATTAACTACGAAAACGAGATCCAAATCTATGTTTCTGTTGTTGTTTTTTGAATCGATGAGCGGCGAATGTTATTTAGATGCCAATGATCACGAATTTATCCTCAGGTTGTATCAATAAACATCAATTGATCAAAATCTATGTTTCTGTTGTTTTTAATAATCTCCATATGGAGCCCAAGCAATATCTTAAGCATTATAGAACAATATTTGTGAGGCTGCGCTGGTGGGTCTATCAGCAAAGATGTGCTTGTAGGTTTTTAAAATCTCTTGTGCTAGTTTTTGTGGAGTTTGTGAGTGTCCAATAGATCTTGAAGAAACTAGTGCAGAAGTAATGAAGAAGAACATGGTGAAAGGCTCCATTTTTTAGTGCTATATTACTTGGTTCACGAATCAAATCACAAACTTCAGGGACCATTTTTTGATGTTATGATGTTGATATTATAAAGGACGAGTGGTGAATTTTTATAAGAAATTTTAGGGATCAATCGTGTATCTTTTATTAACGATCGTTAATAAATTTGACGGCGCAAAAATAAAATTGGAATTCTTTTTGGGCTTCAGCAAATTGTGGGTTAGTTTGATTGTCAAACTTTTTTTATAGTGTGAAAAAATGAAACATTTTTCATAGATCTCCTAAAATCGTGTAGAAAATAATAGGTAGAAATGATACTTTTGTTCTAGTCTAATGTACTATTTTTTAGCGGCAAAAGTTTTTGTAAAAAATGTTAGTAACGAGCTAGAAGAGAATTATAAGAGCACCCGGATTCATGTAGTTTTTCACCGATACCAAAATACGATATCGGGAAATGGGCGTCGTCGACACCACACCGACACCAGACCGCCATTTTGAATCGTTCTCGCGGCAATGGTTGACTATAGTATAAAAACTTGATAAAAATTAAATTAATTAATAATTAAAAGTGAATTAGACATTGGTATTAGACAATGAACAATTTCCTCACTTTAACTTTAGTGTTAAATTCCAGTGTCTTTTTAGACATTAATTACAAACTAAACGCAATAAAATACATTAAAAACCGACTCTCCGGCGCGAAGCGAGAGTTCGAACACTAGTTAATATTAAACAATGAAATTACGACTCGTAGTGTTCTAATTGACTTATAAGTATAACTTCTATTTCGAAACTGTTTCACTATTCTAAAGTACTAGTTTGTGTAGTTGTAGTTGTGGTTGTCATTTTTCACTTCAGCCCCAGGCCAGCATATATTCAAGCATTTCTCTCAAACCTAACAATCACATCTTCTTTAATCAAATCTCAAACCAAAACCCAAAATATAAAATAGAAATGCACAATATTCATTCCATCGACAACAGCTCGAAATTTGTAAGGTTGTTCACTGGAGACGACGGTGATCACCGACGTTTGTCACCACATCATCACGACATAAAATGTCCACGTTGTGACTCATTAAACACAAAATTTTGTTACTACAACAACTACAACCTCTCTCAACCTCGTCATTTTTGCAAGAATTGTCGTCGGTATTGGACAAAAGGTGGTATACTACGCAACGTCCCGGTTGGTGGGGGTGTTCGTAAGACGACCAAACGTTCCGACAAATCAAAACCTAAGACGAACAATGTTCTTAAATCTTCACATTCAGAACACTCGAATAGTGACACTTCTTGCCTTACAACTACCACTACTACTGCGAATACAACTAACACGCAGTTTTTTAATTTCTCCGAGTCATCAAATCAGTTGGAGAAATTCGAATTGTTAAAGGAAGGAAATAATATATCTAAGGAAGTTTCAGATAATATTGATATGTCTGATCAGTTGAATAATAACCGGAATGAATATGAAGTTCAATGGATCGATCGTACACCGATGTATAAGGCTGATCAGTGTGAAGATGATGATCAAGGATTGTTTGATTTAAGAGGATGTGTTGATGATCAATCTTATTGGAGTCAAAGGCAATGGAATGATAATCAACTTAATTACTTTCCTTAACATATTTAAGGTATGCATGGTAACACTTATGTATATTATAAGAAGATTTTACATTTGAAATAATGTTCGAAAAAACTAAACTGCCGGACTTCGAAGTTTTATATGCTGACGATAGGGTTGCAACGACAATAGGTAAAAGAGGTAAAAGGTAAAAGGTTTTCCGTCTTGTTCGGGCAACCTTAGAGTGCGACTAATCGTACTCTGATGTACACGACCTAACGTGATTAATTCCTGACTGTTTCCAACTCATTCATTGTCATCACAAATATTCGTCCTAGAAAGAATTCGAAGTTGAAACCTCTTGTAAGAAACGTAGGCTATCTTGTGATTGTTTAATTAATGATGGACAAAGTCTCCAAACTCAACGTGGATCTCATTCTTAGATTTTCGTTATTAGTGTTATTTTCAAAACGCTAATAATCTATATCACAACTTTTAATAATCTAATGATTTACTCCGAATATTGTTCTTGCTAAAATAATCTAATGATTTACTCCGAATATTGTTTTTGCTATTGCAAGACCAAATTTACCTCTTCTACCTTTTTTTATATATGATTTTTTGTGGATTTTAATTGTACTGAGAGAGTACATATGCATTACGTTTTTTGACTTTCGTGTACTTTTACCATATGAAATTTCACTTCGGGGTGATTGAGCAGAAAATAAATAGAATGTTGGTTATTTTAATTTTTAAAGTTCATAATTGGTGTTAGTTTAGTTACTTGATAAAACAAATTTACATCAAATAGTTGGCAGCTATCAGCTATGGGTTTGCACTTTGCAGCCAGAGTAACAAACGATTGTACGACATACGAAGTATTATTATTTTTAATTATATTAATTTTAATGTTTTATTGTTTAATTGTAGTGTCATTTGGTTTTTAACTATTCCTGGTGTTCATGCATGTATAAACAATATACGAGTATCAAAATTTTATATGTTTCATAAAATGTACCAAGACAATTTTAATGGTGACGGGGTGATGGAGCGTGATGGAGTGTTTTTATAGGGTAAAGTGCTGATTTGGCAAAGGTGATGGCGTGATGGCGTGATTGAGTTTGTAGTGGTATGGGGTGATGGTTGTAATAGAGTTATTTAATATTCTTATTAATTTAATTAAAATGAAAATGCATTTAACTAAATTGTGATTGGTTGATCCTTTCTTCACGCCATTTTCCTGTCATGTGATTCTCACATCACGCCAACCATTTTTTCATCCCATCACCCCCCATAGTGGCGTGATAGGGTCGTGATGGTGGAGATTTTGAGGCTATCACGCTGCATTGTGAATGGTCTAACGTGTACGTTAGGGAGTCCATGAAGGTATGCAAAATACGGAATCGAAATAACTGAATCTTGGCTTGAGTGGTAAAGGGGTGAGATCCAACTTGGGTACTGCCAACCCGGGTTCGATTTTCAATTCAAGCAGGGAGTTTTCAACCTTTGATGGTACTGCCAACATCAATGCGATTTGGGAAGGTCTTTGGGGGGTTTTCCAACCTTCGATGGTACTGCCAACATCGTCACGAATTGCGTTTCCTCCTAACGCGTGTGTGAGTGACAAATGAGAGCATTTGGTATCAATATCGCCGTTCAAAAAAAAATATGGAATCAAATAGGGTCGAAATATTGAAAACATAAAAAATTTAAAAACCTTTAAAATATATTTAAAGACCATACCAATATATATATATATATATATATATATATATATATATATATATATATATATATATATATATATATATATATATTCGAAGAATAACATATATCACGATGAATATTATATGTGACGTCATCAGAAATAACATTATCGTGATAAATGTTATTTTTCGAGGTTTTTGTGGTCAAAATATTAACACTTATCACAAAGTGTCTTTTTTAAATGTTCATATTTTTAACTGATCGCAATGTTTGTAAAATATTTTTAGTAAAATAAGAAAAGAAAAATTACTTCTCTCATTTTCTTTTAAAATCTACTTTTCTCTTGATGTACGTTTTATTTATTGAACATGATCTCACCTTGAATATTTTATACATGAAAGCAGTGGTAGTAGTAGGTTACAAATTAGGTAGGTTTTTGTTTTCATATAATATAATAATAACAATAACAATAACAATAATCAGGGACGGATTTGAGGGTGTTCAAACATGTACGTTTATACAGGGCCCATAATCCAAAGGGGTCCATAATTCAACAATATGTAGTACTTATGAACAATATTGTTATGACTTATTTTTATACTTAACCTACTTTTTTTGGATTTAATGAATTTATTCTTATATTGTTTAAAACTTTTGTATACTAAATGATTATTTTATATAAACTGAACAGGGCCTATATGAAAATTTAAAATTGACGGGACGACTCTGACGACAACTACAACAACAACAACAACAACAATACTAGTAGTAATAATAATAGTAATGATAGTAATAATAATAGTAATAATAATAATAATAATAATAATAATAATAATAATAATAATAATAATAATAATAATAATAATAATAATAATAATAATATGTCAACATAATATTTTAATCTTAATTAAGAGATTTAATACTAATCAATAAGTAATCATGCATGATTAGTAGTCCGTACTTACTAAATGGGCAAACAATTTTATATTTCTAGTGAAATTAACAAAATAAAAAATAGGAAATATAATTCTAATAAATGTTACTCCTAGAAGTTATTATTATGATAAATAAAATGAAGTACGTACGACTGTGAATGGTGATAAGGATATGTGAAAAATCTATTTCGGGCGGTGGAAGCGGGGGCAGAACATGGTGTTTAGGTTATGCCACGTCCATCATATAAAAAAAATCTAAAACAAATACGTGGGATTAGCTTAACCGTGGTCACTACCGACGACCACCCAACGACGGTCAAGCTGAATCATTGTTTTTCGATGAAGCGTGCAAGTAAGAAATAAACATATGTAGAATGATAGCTAAGAAAACAAATACTCGTAAATATTATAATATACGAGTATTATCTAACAATAAACCTAACCCTTTAATTTGAATACTAAATATTCAAAATACCTCTTAAAGTTTGTATAAAAAGCAAAATGATTTTTGAAATTAAAATAATTCTCCTTTAAACATATAAGAATGGATTTTCAAAAGCAAATGCAATTACAAGCAATACATAAAGTAAAGAATGGATTTTTGGTTATGGTGCTTCCTACACCATGAATTTTGAAAAATCTGAGATTTTTTTGAATCAAAACCTCATATAAATAAAATTTAAATTGCCAATAGAGGGGTTGTTCAAGTTAAGGAGGGAAAACAACTAAAATCTCGCAAACCATAAATTTATCTAACTGTCTTTACATTTCATCTTTATCTCTTTAGGTACTATCTATCTGTCACGTCACTAAATAATTAAACTGTAAAATCCAATTATATCCGACATTTTGTATCTTAGAGGATATCCGGACAAGACTAATTATTAGACGTGCGCGCGGGGCGGTGGGGGTGGTGGGGCGTTTCTTTACTATGTAAACGAAGTAACCTAAATTGGTATCGTGTTGCTTACACACGTAACACCTTATAGGGAAGTTTGATTATGGCATAGAAGGTTGGGTCAGCCATTTGCAACTTCTATCTCCAAAACAAATTTCACCAAATTCTATATTAATTTGTGAAACATGTATTTTAGCAAAAAGTCATAGCAGCACCTTTAAACTTAGCAATACAAGAAAAAATGTTTCTTTTTCTTTGATTCACTAAGATGTGTGAGGACCAGCTTCAATTAACAAAGGGAATAACTTCCTATATATCTTACTCTTTATTGACGATTGTACACGAATGATCTAGACCACTTTTTAGAAAAACAAATATGAAGGTTTTTACAAACCTTTATTACTTTATAAAATTGATTCAAACTTAATTTAAAAAAAATAAATTTTACGATCTGATAACGGCGGAGAATTCGTTAACACCTTAACGAAACAATTTTATCAAGAAACATGAATTATTCATCAAACATCGTGTGCTCATACCTTGAACAAAATGGTGTATCCAAGCAGAAAAGTCGCATACTTTTAGAAATAATTTGGTCTTTAATAACAGAGTCTAACATTCCAAGATCTTTTTTATAACAACCCTCATATTTCCATACCTGAATTGACTAATTTGACTATAGGGTTGTTATCCATACGTAATATATAATTAAATTTGACATTGATCAAATATTTATTTTTAGTCGACACTTTTTGTTAACTAAAGTTTACACTAATTATATAAAATAACTTTAGTTAATATTAATATTAATGCGTATTATATTTAAAAATATATGAAACATAATTATTAATTAAATGATAAGTTATTTTAATCATTATATATATATTTTTAGCTTATAAAAAATAAAGATTTTTTTTATAAATTAAATAATGAGCCCATGAATTTTCACTAAATATTTTCAAAAATAAAAACTTATTAAAAACATTTTTAACATGTTTTTATTTTTTGTCAAAATTGGCATCTTTATTTTATTTATATTTTTTCTTTTCACCAACCATTTTTTTCCTATAAATACCCACTTCCATTTCATAAAAACTTGTATAAAATCTTTGGAAAAACTCTCTCACAAACTTGGGAAAGTATTTGAGGTATTTTCTATATTTTTTTTATCGAATTGCTTTTATTTTTTTGTATATTCTTTAAAAATTTGAATTTAATATATATAAATTATTTTTACAAGTTATAATTAGTATTATAAGTATTATGATGTATAAAAATAATTTTGATAATTTATGGAATATTATTTATAATTAAATACGAATTATGTAGTATTTAAACATAAAAACAATATAAAATTCGTAATAAAATATTAAACAGTAATAAAAATAACTATAAATTTTTTTGAGATTATTATACTTTTATAAACAAGCAAAAATTATAAAAATTAAATAAATGGGACGATTAGTATTTAAAAAGAATTTACTTTTGCATTATTCTAAACCGAGAGAAATAATAAAGAAAATACAAAATAAATACAAATGTGTATTAAATATTTTTATAAAATTTTTATATGATTAGTAGCATCACTAGATACTTTAAAAAAATATAAAAATTTATTTTAAATTATTTTTCCTATTTATTTAATTATAGGTCGATTACAATGGTTAAATAATTAGAAAATATTAAATAAATAATATTTTGATATAAAATTTGATTTAATTATTTTTATAACATTTTTACATAATATAGAACTTGTAAAAAATATAAGATTATTTATTTAGGTCAATTTAATATTTATTACCTAATTAAATTTGATTAATATAAACCGAGTATATATATAAAGAAAAGTGGGAAATAATTACAAAAACTTGATAAAATTATTTTTATAAAATATCCTACTGAATTGTATTATTAACTAAGTTTATAAAAATTATAAATATAATATTTAATGAATTAATATTCGAATTAACATATATTAGTATGATTTTCGATTTACATAAGTATATTACATATACTAAATTAATATTATTATTATAACTTACGGTTAATAACTAAGTATACTATATAATAAAGTATAATGCTTATAATGTAAGTTAATAACAATACATTATTAATAAACACTTATTTTATAACTATACTAATTTAATAATAATAACTTATAGTATATAATATAAGATAATCAAATTGTTAATACATTAATAAATATAATATAACATATATAATAACATATAAACCTAAAGTGAAGGTTTAATCAAAGATAATGTACAATTCATGTGAACTTCATCGCTACTCACGGTCGTAAGTGAATGATGTCTAGGTTGCCATTTATGGGTAAGCTTGTGGATCTCGAATGCCATGACTTAGATTCTGGTCAAGAGTCCTGGGCCCCGGTTACATCTGGTCATTCCTGACTTATTTGATAGCAACGAAGTTTGAGTAAATTTAAACAACGTCTTTTTAAAGATTAACCCGAACTTTCTAAAATTGAAAAATTACTGTAAGTGGAAACTTTCCATAAATAGTAACCTTCCGAAAATGGAAATTCTTTAGTGAACCATTACTATCAATATAGTACTATATACTATTGTCTGTTAGACAATGTCTGATCATACGTTCTATCTCTAGGTTGAGATCTCGGTCACGTCCTTCCGTTCAATTCTTTCGTGGAATACTCTTTTGTGCTACTAAGGTGATTTTCATAGCCCCACGTTTACTGTTTACTTAACTATTTATAACTTTTGGGGTGAGACACATGCTTGTTTTATAACTGTTTTACACTTAGACACAAGTACTAAATTGTTAACTATGCTGTCATGCTTTGATTCATGCTAAATCCCTACCGTAATATCGTTAATTGCTACGTTTAAATGCAAACTTAATTATTGTGATTAGGCCTATTGAGAGTAACGTCTCTAACCATTCGACCGTTGGTCATTGGTTACATAATAATGATTCCACGACACTGAGAGTACAAGATGTCATAGGGTAAACTTGTTTAGTAGCGATATTACAAAATTCAGCAACACTTTTAGATTGATATTTTTATATCAATCAACTTTAAACTAAATCTTGTGGTCTAAAACTTTGGATATTATTTATAAACCTGTGAATTTCACTCAACCTTTTTGGTTGACACTTTAAGCATGTTTTATCTCAGGTAATGATTGAGCTAGCTGTTTGCAACTTTGTGATGATAGATTTGATGCTTGCATGGAGTCCACATCGCATATTATATTTTAGTTCATAAATATTTATTTTACGTTTTAATAATAATGTAAACATGTATTACTGCTTCCGCTGTTTTATTTACAAAGGTTTTATTTAAAAAGTCTCATATAGAGTAGTTCTTGTTTATACAACTATGTTATGATATGATTGGTCACAATTACCTCTGGTCCATTTTGGGGGGTGTGACAGATTGGTATCAGAGCAGGCTGTTGTAGAGAACCAGGATTGCATTTTAAGTGTGCCTTATACAATTAGGTACCTTAGCAATGTAGGACTACAACTTCCTTTGACTATAGTGCCTTTAATTGTTTCCTTTAACTGTTAAATGCTACACTATACTTTAGAAACTTTACTTATCTTAGAATGCCGAGCCAATCTAAGAACTCTGCTCATTCTCCTAAGTACTATTCAATTCCGCCACCACATTTAAATGTGACACCGTTCTCGACATTCCTATGTCATCTATCATGGTTTTGTATATTACATATGTATTACATGAAATATTATCCATGATTTTTGAAACTCCAATATTTGTTACTATTCATACTCAAACGTATATAATCTCCTTGTTATACCACGTACCTATATGCTTTATGCCTTTATGCATCGGTTTGCGAACCGGAAAATGTCATTGAGTTATCGAGAATCTCAAAGACATTATAATGTCATCACTACTCATATTCGTTACTTTTAAATCTTTGTTTTCTCGTTATTTTTTATCATTGAATTTTCTTGACGGATGGCGTCTACGAAACTCTAGAATGGAAGGGTTTAGATTACCAATTTAAAGGATCCTATAGCTCAAGCCCTAGACCTGAATAGGCCATTACGAATTGAAAGTCTTTAATCATTATCTGATTACATACTTATCATTTTTAATCTAGACACGTCATACTGCAATTATTGCATAAATGGAGTATAGACAAATCATATCTTATCATATCAATCCCAATAGACTTTGTCTAACACTTTTCCTAAATTTCCTCCGTAAATTACGGAAATCTATTTCTATATATATGTATTCAAGGAGACGAATATATCATTCAATATTCAACACCTATTTCATATCAAACCTTATTCCAAACACATAATATGGATTTCTCACCTGATTCCTCAAGTTCCTCTAGCTCCGAAGATAGCGTGACGGGAGCACACCCACCGATCAATTACCGAGATTTCTTCAGAAAATGGGGATGGGTTCGCGAAATACTCACCCTATGGAGAAATGAAGAAGGTACTCCTTATCACGAGCCAAACTTACCACCAAACGTCTGAGTACTCGATCCGCTTACCGGCGAACCTGTTCTCAATACCACTTTCACTCTTTTCGCAAGGATTTTTTGCCTCGAAGGTCGAATCGATGTAGCCCAAGACAGTATTCGTCCTCTACTCCCGAATTCTAACCAGATAGGGTTATTAGAAGAAGTTAGAAGACTTCAAACTAAATATCAAGAATTGACAAACCTTACGGAGGAATGGGTAGAACAAATCCATAGACTCGAGCAAAAAGTAGAAACCCTGGAGGAAACAGTGCACGATTTGGAAGCTAGGCTCACACCTACTACCCAAGTACCACAAACAACACCAGCCACATAACCAGCACCACTAGTACCAACAATACCACCAACATCACCAACACCACAAGCATTGCAAGCACCATCAGCATCACCACCAACAACATCAGCATCACCAACAACAACATCTGCATTTCACGCCTCAACATCACACTCAGTACCTCGGATATCAACATCATACGCCCCATAGATACCAAGGAATATTAGTAATAATGAGTTAAGATGTATTGACTCATTCTTCCTGAAGAATTATATATGTATACTTTATATAAATATATGGTTTGAAACAATAATAAATCTTTTCGTACTAAGCTATTACGTGTAAATCTTAACTAGTATGTACTACTTGGTTAATTCATATCACTAATATGCTATAATGTACATCCTTCGTTAATGACTTAATGATCGTTAATCACTGCTTCAGCACAATAAACTCCATTTCATAATAAATCAAGTGTATTATTCAAATACATGTCTGATTTTACACTTTCATTTTCGATGTACTTGAAACTTTTTAGAAAACATTATTCGTGTCTTGTGAATTTCACAAGAATTCCACGAGCACCAACATCATATACCGAGGTATATCAATAACAATGAACGATGAAGTATTGATTCATAACTCCATTAAAGAAATATTCCACGATGATTATGTAATCTCTCAAGTTTTGAAGATTATTTATTCTTGTTCCAACCGTAAATCAAATGATTTTAATATTATATTAACTCATTAAATCTATAATATTTGAAGAATACATATATGAACGTATATCTCCATAAAGATTGTAATTAAAGTTCTTTTGTACAAACTGTTAATTGTGAAGATATTTTAACGGGTAGGTAATACCCGAGAAATATTTATATCTCACATTAATATATTGCATTGTACATTCTTCAATTCTGATTCAATAATCAGTAACTATACTACTTACGTTCACAAGATATATGTATCCGTTCACTAAAGAACAACCATTTTCGTACAAATTCAATTACATATTCTAATTTTGACATATCAGAATCCAAGTAAAGCTTTAGCAGGTGTTATCTTCCTAAAGATTACTAAATTCATATATATATATATATATATATTCATTCGCATTTTGTGATGAATTATCATGTCAAACCACCAAAATTAGAACCATTGATGGTTACATCCTACGCTTAAACACTTCAAATTCAAAATTCTTGAAAACACCTCGGATTGATAATCAATGATTCAGATTCGTTAACCTTGAGAATGCTGACGAAGCAGCAAAAGCTATAGGTGGTCTTAATGGCCAAAAGTTTGATGATAAAGAATGACATATTGAAAAAGCTCAGATTTAGAACTGAAAAACGGATTGAGCTAACCATGAAGGAGACCATGGATAAATCACAAGGACTAAACCTTTAATCAAAGAATCTAGATGATTCGAATTCTGATGAAAACCATAAAAGATCTCCTTACGCATTCTAAATCCTTACAGAAGAATTTTCCTCATTATCATTGGATCTTAGAAAATTCTAAGATATCATCGTATCTTTCGTTATAAATATCCTCTATATTTCTGAAGATACCTTCATAACTATTCTTGTCTGAAATTATTTATCACTTCGCACTATCTGTGTTACATAATAAAGGAAACTGTTTTAGTTTCTATATTTCTATAACATACAAGTTTAAATTTTGAATGATTTGAGGCAGTGTTGGGAATTGAAGCATGAGTTAGTATAATATAATGACGTCAGGCCAACGTGATTATATTACAGTAAGTCATGCTAAATTTTTAATGGAAGATGATGATTCATAGACTTTATAATCATCATTTTCCATGTTACATCACTTTTACATTCTACTTAACCTCTGAACATATCAAGAACATATATTCTTGATAGTTCTATCCTTAGTAATTCTAGTAATTTGACAAATCAAATCGTGCTATTACCTTTCCTTCTGCTTTGTATATTATGATCATTCGAAACTCCATACCTACGAATTCTAGACCATTATTCGCTTGACTTGAAGTCGGGAAGGAAAAACAAGAGCATAGAGCTCCGACATATAAGGGAAAATATAAAGCCCGATAACAACGCGGAAATTACAAACCGTGTATATCAATGCGTATAGCAACATAAAGACACGGGAGAATTAAAAACACTATAATCCCAAGGTAATTGTAGAAGTAAACAGATTCCTCTGGGGGTAAATGAAAAAGAAGAATGACAGAAACGATAGTCAGAAAAATATCCAGGATAAGAACTGGATGGAGCATTTTCACAATCTTTGGAAGTATGAATCGAGAAAGAAAGTATAGAAGTGGTGAAGATAATGAAACAGAAGAAGCTAATTTATAGCAAAATTCTAGACACAACAATCAAGGTAATTTTAATTTCCTTAATTATCGGAGAATCAAATCTTATACAGATTATAAAGATTTCCTTTAAATCCCTTGAATTCCGGAAATCACCTTTAATTATGTCAAAAGTTAAGGCAAACTGATATTTTCTTATTTCAAACTTTTAAGATAACTTCATTTATACTCTTCCTATAATCGAATCGTTTTATCCATATTACCCAATGTTGATAAAACAACATTTTCAACTCATATTCATCATTCTTGTTGTAAAGAATGACAATCTCTATCAAATTTCACGACTATGATTTTCATGAACTCCTCTCTATTTTGTCTACCCTAGCGTGATGGCATAAACGCTCAAGGTTTAAATGAGCTCGATATTATTCATAACACATTTTATATATCCAATTTACTGAAATGACTTGTATAACATCATCATTTTGAATGATCTTTGCATTAATAATAAAATGCACTTCGTAGAAGAACTTGTAGAAATTATGGTTTGTATGATTTTAATTCTTGAAACACAACAATATTCTATCCGTTGGAATTCACGCAAGGCCCCGAGCATACCTGGGAACGTGAAAACCAAATAAAACGTAAATATCCTCGTCTATGTACGAACAACACCGATTAATGGCAACAGCTAAATTTCGGGACGAAATTTCTTTTAACGGGTAGGTACTATAACAACCCTCATATTTCCATACCTGAATTGACTAATTTGACTATAGGGTTGTTATCCATACGTAATATATAATTAAATTTGATATTGATGGAATATTTATTTTTAGTCGACACTTTTTGTTAACTAAAGTTTACACTAATTATATAAAATAACTTTAGTTAATATTAATATTAATGCGTATTATATTTAAAACTATATGAAACATAATTATTAATTAAATGATAAGTTATTTTAATCATTATATATATATTTTTAGCTTATAAAAAAAAGAGATTTTTTTATAAATTAAATAATGAGCCCATGAATTTTGACTAAATATTTTCAAAAACAAAAACTTATTAAAAACACTTTTAACGTGTTTTTATTTTTTTTTTATCAAAATTGCCACCTTTATTTTATTTATATTTTTTCTTTTCACCAACCATTTTTTCCTATAAATACCCACTTCCATTTCATAAAAACTTGTATCAAATCTTTGGAAAAACTCTCTCACAAACTTGGGAAAGTACTTGAGGTATTTTCTATATTTTTTATCGAATTGCTTTTATTTTTTTGTATATTCTTTAAAAATTCGAATTTAATATATATAAATTATTTTTACATGTTATAATTAGTATTATAAGTATTATGATGTATAAAAATAATTTTGATAATTTATGGAATATTATTTATAATTAAATACGAATTATGTAGTATTTAAACATAAAAATAATATAAAAATCGTAATAAAATATTAAACAGTAATAAAAATAATTATAATTTTTTTTGAGATTATTATACTTTTATAAACAATCTAAAATTTGAAAAATTAAATAAATTGGATGATTAGTATTTAAAAAGAATTTACTTTTGCATTATTCTAAACCGAGAGAAATAATAAAGAAAATATAAAATAAATACAAACGTGTATTAAATATTTTTATAAAATTTTTATATGATTAGTAGCATCACTAGATACTTTAAGAAAAATATAAAAGTTAATTTTAAATTATTTTTCCTATTTATTTAATTATAGGCCGATTACAATGGTTAAATAATTAGAAAACATTAAATAAATAATATTTTGATATAAAATTTGATTTAATAATTTTTATAACATTTTTACATAATATAGAACCTGTAAAAAATATAAAATTATTTATTTAGGTCAATTTAATATTTATTACCTAATTAAATTTGATTAATATAAACCGAGTATAAATATAAAGAAAAGTGGGAAATAAATACAAAAACTTGATAAAATTATTTTTATAAAATATCCTAATGAATTGTATAATTAACTAAGTTTATAAAAATTATAAATATAATATTTAATGAATTAATATTCGAATTAACATATATTAGTATGATTTTCGATTAACATAAGTATATTACATATACTAAATTAATATTATTATTATTATAACTTACGGTTAATAACTAAGTATACTATATAATAAAGTATAATGCATATAATGTAAGTTAATAACAATACATTATTAATAAACACTTATTTTATAACTATACTAATTTAATAATAATAACTTATAGTATATAATATAAGATAATCAAATTGTTAATACATTAATAAATATAATATAACATATATAATAACATATAAACCTAAAGTGAAGGTTAATCAAAGATAATGTACAATTCATGTGAACTTCATCGCTACTCACGGTCGTAAGTGAATGATGTCTAGGTTGCCATTTATGGGTAAGCTTGTGGATCTCGAATGCCATGACTTAGATTCTGGTCAAGAGTCCTGGGCCCCGGTTACATCTGGTCATTCCTGACTTATTTAATAGCAACGAAGTTTGAGTAAAGTTATACAACGTCTTTCTAAAGATTAACCCGAACTTTCTAAAATTGGAAAATTACTATAAGTGGAAACTTTCCATAAATAGTAACCTTCCAAAAATGGAAATTCTTTAGTGAACCATTACTATCAATATAGTACTATATACTATTGTCTGTTAGGCAATGTCTGATCATACGTTCTATCTCTAGGTTGAGATCTCGGTCACGTCCTTCCGTTCAATTCTTTAGTGGAATACTCTTTTGTGCTACTAAGGTGATTTTCATAGCCTCACCTTTACTGTTTACTTAACTATTTATAACTTTTGGGGTGAGACACATGCTTGCTTTATAACTGTTTTACACTTAGACACAAGTACTAAATTGTTAACTATGCTGTCATGCTTTGATTCATGCTAAATCCCTACCGTAATATCGCTAATTGCTACGTTTAAATGCAAACTTAATTATTGTGAGTAGGCCTATTGAGAGTAACGTCTCTAACCATTCGACCGTTGGTCTTTGGTTACATAATAATGATTCCACGACACTGACAGTACAAGGTGTCATAGGGTAAACTTGTTTAGTAGCGATATTACAAAATGCAGCAACACTTTTAGATTGATATTTCTGTATCAATCAACTTTAAACTAAATCTTGTGGTCTAAAACTTTGGATATTATTTATAAACCTGTGAATTTCACTCAACCTTTTTGGTTGACACTTTAAGCATGTTTTGTCTCAGGTGATGATTGAGCTAGTTGTTTGCAACTTTGTGATGATAGATTTGATGCTTGCATGGAGTCCACATCGCATATTATATTTTAGTTCATAAATATTTATTTTACGTTTTAATAATAATGTAAACATGTATTACTGCTTCCGCTGTTTTATTAACAAAGGTTTTATTTAAAAAGTCTCATATAGAGTAGTTCTCGTTTATACAGCTGTGTTATGATATGATTGATCACAATTACCCCTGGTCCATTTTGGGGGGTGTGACAGTTTTGGCCAGAAGCACTTGCCACGACGATTTATCTTATAAATTACCTTCCGGTCGGAGTTCTTAATCTTCAAAACCCACGTCATGCCCTATCAAATTTTCATGAACTTCCATATCATCTTACCCTCAAACTTAGAATATTTGGTTATTATATATTTTTTCACATGCCTAAACAAGAACGAACCGAAATGGACCCATGTGCTGAAAAATGTGTTTTTTGGGGTATGGGGTTAACCAAAAAAAGAGTATAAACGCTACAGCCTAAAAAGACGTCACATGTTCCCTACAATGAATTATCACTTTCTTAAGACTAAATATTATTGTAGTCCCCAGCACACGAGTGAGGAGGAGTTTGATTCTAATAACGCTGTAAGTTGGTTGAAAAGGATTCCTTCATCAGAAGAAATCAATCACAATACAAAGTTAGAAGAAACTCAGACAGAGCAAGAAACTCAAGCACAAAACGAACAACGAAGTTCAGGTCAGGCCGAGTCAACGCAATAAGATATTCGAAACAAACCACAAAGTTCTAGTCAAGTTGAATCAACTCAACAAGCTATTCCAGACGAACCACAAAGTTCAAGTCGAGATTCTTTTCAGCAAGATATTCAAGATGAACCACAAAGCTCCAGCTAAGGATCAAGTAAACAAATATCAGAGAAACCACAAATATTAAATTAAGTAGAACAAGCTCAAGAGAATCAGAATGAATCACACGAAAGATATGTCCTTCCTCCAAGAGCTAATAGAGGAACTCCAACTAAAAGATATGATCCAGTAAAAGAAGCTCTCAGATCAAAATATCCGATGGAAGAAATAAATCTTAACGAACCTATCATAAGAAGCAAAGAATTTACTTCCACAATATATAAAAACCTCAATAGAACAAGCCATAAAAATGAAAAAGATGGAGAAAGGCAATGGAAGCTGATTTGGAAGCTTTAAAGACAAATGACAACAACAACAACAACAACAACAACAACAACAACAACAACAACAAAACCCAATACCACATAAGTGGTGTATGAGGGAGGTGAGATGTAGACAATTCTTTCCCTATCCGAGAATAAAGACAAGTCATTTCTCAACCCAGAGTGAAAACACTCTCAAAAGTAGAGAAAGTCACCCCTCTCTCTATTCGACGAATAGAGAGATTGCTTCCGAGTGGACCTCCGACCAATAAATAGGAAATTTTTTTAAGAAAAATAAAATAAAATTGAGACGGCATGAAAATGGTAAAATCAAATTTCCATGGTTTTTTCTGCCTTAAATTTAGTTTAGGCTCTAAGAGTCAGTCAAGTAGCCAATAAAGAACGCCTTTAAAGACAAATAACATGGGGAAGAAATGCATCCTTCCACAAGCCAAGAAGACAGTAGGATGCCGTTGGGTGTTTACAATAAAACAAAAAGCTGACGGCACCATTGAAAGAGATAAAGCTTGACTTGTGTCAAAGGGGTACACTCAAACATATGGTGTTGATTATTCAGAAACTTTCTCACCGGTGGCCAAAATTGAAACTATCAGAGTTATCTTCTCAATTGCTGCAAATAAAGACTGGCCGCTTCATCAGTTCGACGCAAAGAATGCCTTTTTACATTGAGAGCTCAAAGGAGAGGTCTACATGGAAGGACCACCCGGATTCACGACAAACTTTAGAAAAAAGGAAGTTTGTCGACTTAAAAAATCTTTATTTTGGTTAAAAAAATCTCCATGGGCTTGGTTTAAGCAGTTTACTTTAATAATGAAAAAGTATGGTCTCAAGTAAAGTAACTTAGATCATACCCTATTTCTCATAAAAGAGATAATTTTATAAATTGATTAATTATCAATGTTGACACTATAATAATTACAGGAAATGATAAGCAAGAGATCCTAAACCTAAAAGCTAATCTTTTTGCAGAATTTGAAATGAAAGATTTTGGCAGACTCAAATATTTTTTGGGAATTGAGGTTTTACGATCCCAACAAGGAATCTTTATATGTCAAATGAAATACATCCTTAACCTACTTGCTTGTGATGACCCGAAAAATTTCGACTAATTTAAACCAATTCTCTATACGATTTATTATTTTGGCACGTTAAACAAAGTCTGTTAGATTGAGTCTCAAAATTTTAGAACTGTTTCATATATACAATTACCTTTGACTACTCTCAACGATTCATGAACAATTATATGTATGTATATATATATATATATATATATATATATATATATATATATATATATATATATATATATATATATATATATATATATATATGTACAAGTAAAAACGACTTTCCTACAGTAAAACCCTAGTTGCTACAGTAAAAATTACTTTGCTACAGTAAACACTATTTGCTACAGTAACACTATTTGATGTCGACGAACTAGCAAACAAAAACGGAAAAGGTGGCCATGCGATCGCATGGCAAAAACACTGAAAACTCATGCGATCGCATGAGCTACAGTAAATCGAAAAGTACTATAAAAGATCAGTTTTGCTCGACGATATTTTTCATAAATATATCTGTAACTTAAATTTTAATTTATAATTATAATTATAATTTAAGTTTAATAATAATAAAGTATATTCGAGGGTGTTTTAATTCGGGTTTCAAACCGCTTTAAACTAAGGAAATATTGAGTATTGTTCGGGGTATTGTTCTTGAATCCAAGGCCAACCATACAGTCATCTACCATCATTACGTCTACGCAATTTGCCTACAATATTGAATCGCAATATTGAACTGTGAGTTTCATTTGCTCCCTTTTTAATTGCTTTTGCAATATATATTTTTGGGCTGAGAATACATGCACTTTATTTTAAACACAATGGATACAAGTACATACTAAATTCTACACTGAGTTAAACCGAAAATCCCTTAGCTTTGGTAACTAGTAGCTGCCAGTACATAGGATATGGACTGGTGAGCGCGAATAATTGTATATGGATCCATAGGGCTTGACATCCCCGTCCGAGCTAGAGCGCTAGCCTTTTAACGGACGTATGTTATTTGAGTTTAAGACACGTTGGTTTGCGCGTATTAAAACGAATGGGGTAATTATCACTATAGCGTTAAGTTTAGTTACCAGAGTGCTCTGTTACGTAGAATCTATTGATAAACTTTTGATGAAATCTTGTGGTCTATCTTTATATATGTTTATGACTCGAGCAATTAAACCTATAACTCACCAACATTCGTGTTGACTTTTTAGCATGTTTTATTCTCAGGTCCTTAGAATGCTTCCGCTGTGATGTGCTTGTTGCCTGCATGGAGTCTCTCATGCTTTGTACAAAGTTTATTGCATTCAAAATAAAACTGCATTGTGTAATAAATAATTGGACTGTGAGGTCAACCTGTAAATTAAAGACTTATGTATTTCGGGGTTTTGCTTATACCTAAGCACTCGCCCACATGTTTATAACTTTCTATGTTTAGAAAGTCACTTATTTTAATGAATGCAATATTTTATCAAAACGTATCATATAGAGGTCAAAACCTCACTGTGGAATCAATGATTAACGTGCCGCGTCAATAGCGATTTTGACGGGTCGTTACAGTTGGTATCCGAGCTTGAGGTCATAGGGAACCAGAAATTACATTAGTGTGTTTAACTGGTAATTGTTAAGATGCATTAGTGAGTCTGGACTATGACCATATTTGTTTTTACTGATTTTTGCTTATCATTTGGTCAAAAATATTATATGTGATATATTTATATGCTAACGTAATTGTTGTTTCAATTATGTGATAGATGACTTCCTCTAATCCTATCATTTTGTACGACTCGGAATCGGACACTGAATCTATTCTATCCACAACTGAAAAGGGCGTTCCAATACCTATTAAAGAAGAAATTGTGTTAGCCGGGGAATCTCAACTCCCGGTAAACCCAGAGGAGGTTCCAGCTCCACTCAGCTTTAGTTTTCCGGAGCCACAATATCGTTGGCATGGACCCATGATCCCTGGAGTAACGAGGATCGTCCATTTCTAAACAAATATGGACATTGGTCCAGATATACCGCCGACGGGCGGGTTGTGCCGATTACGCCTGGCAGATTTCGGTTCATGACCACCGGTACATATTCTTGCAGTTCGTCATCATATTCTCCTACACATGACTCAGACAGTTCGTCATCAGACGAGATCAGTAAGGAGGAGGATTTCGCTAATGAAATAAAAGAGATCACTAAGGAGAAATTCCAACTTGCTATAGATAATAAAAACAACCACAATAATAAAATGTCCTTAATTATTAAAAAAGAACAGGACCATTCGATCCGTAACCACCCTTATTGTATTAAACCCACTGAGGCAACGGGTACCTCAAAACCCCAACTAAAAATAAAATACACTGCCAGAATGTCTGTCGGACCATGTGCACACAAACAATTGGCAGAGAGAACCAAATGGGAAGAAGTTTCTGATAGTTCTGAATAAACGACCTCGCAACCATAAATCTTCCATGCGCTATTTTATTACTTATGTGTGCTACTCTATCTTGTTATGTAAAATAAGCATATGTAAAATATCAGTATTGTATGGTATTGTATTATTTTGGTTTATTAATAATAAATGCATGGAATGATTATTTGTATTATTACTACTTCTTATTATTATTATTACATAATAATGTAGTAATATAATTTTTCATAGTGGAATATTATTAGGATATTAGTAGTTAATTCCTTGTACTAGCTATTATGTATGAACTTAACGGGTAGGTAATACCCTAGAAATAATTATAAAATGCTAATAAGAAGAAAAGGCTTTTATAATAATCGGTTCATATTATTAATATGCTACGATTAACTATTGACAAATCATTTTACCTATAATATTCTATATGATTAAATTATATCTGTTGTGTTTATTGAAGAAACATGTCTCAAATGTCGGATGCTGAGTTTGAGCAACTAGTCGAGAAACGTGTGAATGAAAGAATTGCTGCAACCGAAGCAGCAAAAGCAACAGCCGAAGCAGCAGCCAAAGCAGCAGCCGTAAACACAAACTCACGAAACGGATGCTCATACAAAACTTTTCAAGGATGCAAACCACAGACGTTTAGTGGAACTGAAGGACCAGTCGGTCTAACCCGATGGTTCGAAAAGATGGAGTCCGTTTTCAAAATAAGTAATTGTGCGAACGGAGACAAGTCAAAGTATGCTTCGTGCACGTTGCAAGATGGTGCACTTACTTGGTGGAACAATTATGCTAAAGCAGAAGGAATAGATACGGCATATGATATCTCTTGGGAAGAACTGAAAAAGATGCTAATCGAGGAGTACTGTCCTCGAAACGAGATCAGAAAAATGGAATCTGAGTTACGTAATCTGAAGGTTATCGGCGCGAATCTCAATAACTATGAAAAGCGTTTCATGGAACTAGCCTTGTTGTGTCCCGAATTGGTGCCAAACGAGAAACGAAAGATAGAAATGTATATTGACGGTTTATCGATCAATATCAAAGGAAATGTTACATCTTCCAAACCAAATACGATGCAGGAAGCCATGACAATGGCACACCAACTCATGGACCAGATCACAGAGAGTTCGATTAAGGCACCAATTACCGAAGTCAAGACAACTGAAGGAAAGAGGAAATGGGAAGACTATAAGGGCAAAAGTACTCACCTGAAGAAACAAGAAACTTTTAAAGGTAAACAAGATGGGGCAACTGCAAGTCCAAACTATAAGGGACCTCATCCGTTCTGCAAAAGGTGTTACACACATCATGCAGGCTATTGCCAAGTGGTCTGTGATAAGTGCAACAAGAAAGGACATGTGGCGAAAGATTGTTATGCCACCGTTTCTGAAGTAAAGACAAAATTGACCGATGTCAAGAAATGTTATGGATACGGGAAGTCTGGTCACTTTATAAATCAATGCCCTGATAAGGAGAAGAACAAAGAACCCGCGCGTGGGAGGGCATTTAATGTTAGTGCCAGTAAAGCACGTGAGGATCCTAATCTTGTCACGGGTACGTTTACCGTTAATAATCAACTAGCTTCTATTATGTTTGATACGGGTGCTGATAGAAGTTATATGTGTAAAGACTTTAGTTTTAAACTAAAATGTGCATCATTACCTCTAGACGATAAATATACTATTGAATTAGCTAATGGTAAACTGATAAAAGCCGATAAAATTTGCCATGGTTGCGAAATGAATCTCGCTGGTGAAACCTTCAAAATTGATTTGATACCCGTAGAATTAGGAAGTTTTGATGTAATCGTTGGCATGGACTGGATGTCCAAAACAAGAGCGGAAGTTGTTTGTGCTGAGAAAGCAATCCGCATCCCTCGTAAGGATGAAACGTCATTAATGATTTATGGGGAGAAGAGCAACTCAAAGCTGAACTTTATCAGCTGTATGAAGGCCCAGAAACTTATAAGAAAAGGTTGTTATGCTATTCTGGCACATGTAAAGAAGATCGATACTGAAGAAAGAAGCATTAATGACATGCCGGTTGTAAGAGAATATCCCGGAGTATTTCCAGAAGAATTACCGGGGCTACCTCCACACAGATGTGTAGAATTCCAGATTGATCTCATACCAGGAGCTGCACCTGTAGCCCGATCTCCATATAGACTTGCACCTTCAGAAATGCAAGAATTACAAGACCAGTTGCAAGAATTATCGGACCGTGGATTTATTCGTCCTAGTTTTTCACCTTGGGGTGCTCCTATTCTGTTCGTCAAGAAGAAGGATGGATCTATGAGAATGTGCATAGATTACCGAGAATTAAACAAATTAACGATCAAGAATCGGTACCCATTACCGAGGATTGATGATTTGTTTGATCAATTGCAAGGATCAAGTGTTTATTCTAAGATTGATCTACGCTCCGGATATCATCAGCTGAGAGTGAAGGAAGAAGATGTTCCTAAAACCTCGTTCAGAACCCGTTACGGTCACTATGAATTTCTAGTCATGCCTTTTGGATTGACTAATGCTCCAGCAGTATTCATGGATCTAATGAATCGCATCTGTAGACCGTATTTAGACAAATTTGTCATTGTTTTTATCGACGACATATTGATTTACTCGAAGAACAAGGAAGAACATGAGCAACACTTAAGACTGGTACTAGAGATACTCAAGAAAGAAGAATTGTACGCAAAATTTTCGAAGTGTGATTTCTGGTTACAAGAAGTACAATTTTTGGGCCATGTTGTCAGTAAACATGGAATTAAAGTTGACCCCGCCAAGATCGAAGCCATTAGTAAATGGGAAACCCCGAAGACTCCAACACAATTTCGCCAATTCTTAGGTCTTGCTGGTTACTACCGAAGATTCATTCAAGATTTCTCTAGAATCGCCAAACCCTTAACTGCATTGACTCAAAAGGGAAAGAAGTATAATTGGTCCACGGAACAGGAATCCTCATTCCAGTTATTAAAGAAGAAGTTAACGTCTGCACCCATTTTGTCATTACCGGAAGGAAGTGATGATTTCGTGATCTATTGTGATGCTTCACGCCAAGGTTTAGGATGTGTACTAATGCAACGCACAAAAGTCATCGCATATGCCTCACGACAACTAAAAATTCATGAAAAGAACTATACGACGCACGATTTAGAACTTGGAGCAGTAGTTTTTGCACTCAAAATATGGAGACACTATCTATATGGCACCAAGTGTACAGTGTACACCGACCATAAGAGTCTTCAGCATATTTTTGATCAAAAACAACTCAATATGAGGCAACGTCGCTGGGTAGAGTTGTTAAACGATTACGATTGTGAAATCCATTACCACCCCGGAAAGGCTAATGTTGTAGCTGATGCCCTAAGTCGAAAAGAAAGAGTAAAACCTCTTAGGGTTCGAGCTTTGAATATTACAATTCATACTGATCTCACAAAGCAAATTCAAGCAGCACAGTTAGAGGCTTTAAAAGAAGAAAATGAAAAAGGCAAAATGAGCAGAGGGTTAGAAAAACAGCTTGAAGAAAAAGCCGATGGAACCCTGTATTTTGCTGATAGGATATGGGTACCAAAACATGGTAATCTAAGGCAACTAGTACTGGATGAAGCACACAAAACGAGGTACTCAATTCACCCAGGAAATGGGAAAATGTACCACGATCTCAAGAAGTTTTATTGTGGCCTAATATGAAGACAGAAATTGCTACTTATGTAAGAAAATGTTTGACGTGTGCAAAGGTCAAAGCTGAGCACCAAAAGCCGTCAGGATTACTGCAACAACCAGAAATTCCGCAGTGGAAATGGGAAAGAATAACTATGGATTTCATTACGATATTGCCAAGGACTGCAAGTAGTCATGATACTATTTGGGTGATAGTTGATCGTCTAACTAAATCAGCTCACTTTCTACCAATAAAGGAGACAGACAGTATGGAGAAATTAGCACGCCTATATTTGAAGGAAGTAGTTTCCAGGCATGGTGTACCCATCTCTATCATATCTGATCGCGACACCCGATTCACATCACGTTTCTGGCAGTCATTACAAAAAGCATTGGAAACTCGATTAGATATGAGCACCGCTTATCACCCACAGACAGATGGTCAAAGTGAAAGAACAATACAAACATTGGAAGACATGTTACGAGCATGCGTGATTGACTTTGGAACCAGTTGGGATCGACACTTACCGTTGGCAGAATTTTCATACAATAACAGCTATCATACGAGCATCAACGCAGCGCCATTTGAAGCACTTTATGGTAGAAAGTGCAGATCTCCTATCTGTTGGAGTGAAGTAGGAGAAAGACAACTTACTGGACCAGAAATTATTCACGAAACCACCGAAAAGATCATTCAAATACAACAGCGATTGAAAACGGCCATGAGTCACCAAAAGAGTTATGCTGATGTAAGAAGAAAACCGCTAGAATTTCAAGTGGGCGACAAAGTCATGTTGAAAGTGTCACCCTGGAAAGGCGTTGTACGATTCGGTAAACGAGGAAAGCTAAGTCCTAGGTACGTAGGACCCTTTGAAATCACCGAAAGAATTGGAGCAGTTGCTTATCGATTAAGGCTACCACAAGAACTTAGTAGTGTTCACGACACATTTCACGTGTCAAATTTGAAGAAATGTTTAGCTGAAGAGGATGTCATAATTCCTCTTGACGAAATACGAATCAATGATAAACTTCATTTTATCGAAGAACCTGTTGAAATCATGGACCGTGAGGTCAAACAATTAAAACAAAGCAAAATACCGATAGTTAGAGTTCGTTGGAACGCAAGACGAGGACCCGAGTTTACTTGGGAACGTGAAGATCAAATGAAGCAAAAGTATCCACATTTGTTCACTGATATCGCTCATGAAACAGGTACTACTCAAAATTTCGGAACGAAATTTTCTTTAACGGGGAGGTACTGTGATGACCCGAAATATTTCAATTAATTTAAACCAATTCTCTATACGATTTATTATTTTGGCACGTTAAACAAAGTCTGTTAGATTGAGTCTCAAAATTTTAGAACTGTTTCATATATACAATTACCTTTGACTACTCTCAACGATTCATGAACAATTATATGTATGTATATATATATATATATGTACAAGTAAAAACGACTTTCCTACAGTAAAACCCTAGTTGCTACAGTAAAAATTACTTTGCTACAGTAAAAACGACTTTCCTACAGTAAACACTATTTGCTACAGTAAACACTATTTGCTACAGTAAACACTATTTGCTACAGTAAACACTATTTGATGTCGACGAACTAGCAAACAAAAACGGAAAAGGCGGCCATGCGATGCATGGCAAAAACACTGAAAACTCATGCGATCGCATGAGCTACAGTAAATCGAAAAGTACTATAAAAGGTCAGTTTTGCTCGACGATATTTTTCATAAATATATCTGTAACTTAAATTTTAATTTATAATTATAATTATAATTTAAGTTTAATAATAATAAAGTATATTCGAGGGTGTTTTAATTCGGTTTTCAAACCGCTTTAAGCTAAGGAAATATTGGGTATTGTTCGGGGTATTGTTCTTGAATCCAAGGCCAACCATACAGTCATCTACCATCATTACGTCTACGCAATTTGCCTACAATATTGAATCGCAATATTGAACTGTGAGTTTCATTTGCTCCCTTTTTAATTGCTTTTGCAATATATATTTTTGGGCTGAGAATACATGCACTTTATTTTAAACACAATGGATACAAGTACATACTAAATTCTACACTGAGTTAAACCGAAAATCCCTTAGCTTTGGTAACTAGTAGCTGCCAGTACATAGGATATGGACTGGTGGGCGCGAATAATTGTATATGGATCCATAGGGCTTGACATCCCCGTCCGAGCTAGAGCGCTAGCCTTTTAACGGACGTATGTTATTTGAGTTTAAGACACGTTGGTTTGCGCGTATTAAAACGAATGGGGTAATTATCACTATAGCGTTAAGTTTAGTTACCAGAGTGCTCTGTTACGTAGAATCTATTGATAAACTTTTGATGAAATCTTGTGGTCTATCTTTATATATGTTTATGACTCGAGCAATTAAACCTATAACTCACCAACATTCGTGTTGACTTTTTAGCATGTTTTATTCTCAGGTCCTTAGAATGCTTCCGCTGTGATGTGCTTGTTGCCTGCATGGAGTCTCTCATGCTTTGTACAAAGTTTATTGCATTCAAAATAAAACTGCGTTGTGTAATAAATAATTGGACTGTGAGGTCAACCTGTAAATTAAAGACTTATGTATTTCGGGGTTTTGCTTATACCTAAGCACTCGCCCACATGTTTATAACTTTCTATGTTTAGAAAGTCACTTATTTTAATGAATGCAATATTTTATCAAAACGTATCATATAGAGGTCAAAACCTCACTGTGGAATCAATGATTAACGTGCCGCGTCAATAGCGATTTTGACGGGTCGTTACATTGCTGAAACAGGGATGGTAGATTGCAAACCTGTTGAAACTTCAATGATTGCAAACTAAAGACTATACATGGAAGAAACCGAACTTGCAGATCGAGAGCTATATTTAAAGATCGTTGGAAAGTTAATCTACCTCGGTCATACTCGCCCAGATATAACATATGCAGTAGGGGTAGTTAGTCAATTTATGCATCGACCTCAAGTACATCACATGAAAGCAGTTTGGAGAATCATCAAGTACCTCAAAGGAACAGCTGAGCATGGAGTTGTCAAGAATAATGGTCACCTCAAAATCTAAATATATACAGATGCAAGTTGGGGAGGTGAAAAAGGAGATAGAAAATCTACATCGAGATATTTCACCTTAGTCGGCGGGAACCTCGTTACATGAAAAAGTAAAAAATAATAGTTGTGGCTCTTTTAAGTGCTGAACCCGAGTTTAGAGGTATAGCACGAGGAGTACAAGAAGCGCTATTGATTCGAAAGTTACTAACGGAAATTGGATTCCCACCAGAAGACTCTAGTAGGATATTGTGCGACAATGAAGCGACATAAGATTTCATAAAATCTAGTTCAACGTGATCGAACAAAACTAGTCGAAATAGACAGACACTTTATCAAGGAGAAGCTCGAAGCAAAAATTATATCACTTCCGTCAAATATGAAAATCAACTCGCGAACATCCTTGCCAGTTCAGTCAAAACTCTTCAACGAAGTATTGGTCAAGTTATATATTGAAAATTTCACTATTTAACTTAAAGGAGTGTCAAGAATAAAATAAATAGAAGATATTACTAACACGGGATCAGCTCATCATCATTTTCCAATATTTTTCACAGCTTAGCTACCGTAATCAAGACTTCAAGAGCAACGGCTAGTGACATAAACAACATATTTTTTCCTTAGTTATCACAATTTTTCTTGCCTTGTTTATGACACGGCTGTTAGTCCTTGACCTTCTAAAAAGACTTCATTTATTTGTAATATGTATAAATTCAGCCTGTAAAGAGGAATCAACAAAATTACGTTACATTCTTTTTTATTCAATTGTTATTGTTAATACCATGTAATTTTCTCAAATAATTATTTTTATAAAGTTTTTATTTTTAATTTAAACGATAATTTTGCAAAGCTAATTTGCTTTTCATACAAGAAACACTAATATTATTTTAACTATAAATTTTGACAAGAAATTGGATTTGTGATGCTCGCAAATTAATCACGGGTGTAAGATGATATTTTTTTCTTCTTCGTATAAGTGGTCATTCAAACTTAATATCACACAAAATATCAATACTCTATAGCTTTTGTTAAGAAACATTATATACGGAGCATTATATATTTATATATACAATTATATATACCAGTACGCTAAAAATATCATACAAAATATCAAATCTTAGCATATTGTGATACCTGTATATTCATGATAAATAGTTGAATAGATGTCAACGGGACAGTTAATATGACCATACACAAAAGTGGACAACAAGACGGGTGTTGGACGTGCTTGTCTTATGTTATAGGAGTCGTCGTTGTTGTTGCTATATATAAATAATTTTGAAAGAGATGCGCACTATTGATTTGTCATGTGTCAACATTCATATGGTCTGCATTTGTGAACGAATATTCAATTCAATTCAAATATTATATTATCATCAATCGATCGAGCCGTTAATAGTGGAAGTGGTCACTTATAAGGTGATCCAAGCAAATTACCATATACCAAGTCTAGTACGAAGTGAACTTGCGGGCATAGCCTAACGTTTCCTCCCATATACTTTGTGTCATGGAATATGGAGAGATCATGTGTTCGATTCTTAGGAATGACATGATTTTCTTTAAACCAATTGAACACAAATAATGGTGGTATATATTCACCATATAGGAAGGTTTTACCGGATTCGTTCACGGACCTCTACCCAGGAATACTGCCCGAATTGATGTGTTCCCGAGTACCATCGATCAGGTTCGGGTTTTCGCCCGAACGTGTGTGCTACGTGCAAATGATGAGGGTCGTTGAAATAAATGATCTACTTATGCCAAAAATCGCGGTTCAAGAAAAAAAAAGTCTAGTACTGAGTACTTTTTAGCTTCAAAAATACAAATTACTCTGTATTAGTTTGTTACGGAGTATCATGTTCCTATGTCGTTTGAACCATTGAGTAATATATAGAGTTTTGTACTTCTCTCTTGAGTTTTTTTTTTTTTTTTTTTTTTTTTTTTTTTGAAAGTCAAACGAAATACAAGTCGTTTTTTCTGGTCACGTAACTCAAAGAATGCAAGTGTCAGGTCTACGTTTTCTAATTGAATAATTTTGTAATTCTTTTTTAACGTTGATATCGACATCAAATACTCTCATTTTTCACTCACACACGCGTTTGGAGGTAACTCTTCATACGCCATCGCCACATTGGGTACCCGGTTTGTTTTGGATTAAACCGAGAGGCTTAAGGAATGCGCCGTATCACCACAACAGAGATCTTGAGAAAACCCCCTCCAGTAATTCGAACCCTCACCTATTAGTTCAAGGACGTGAGTCCGGAATCAATGTAGGAATTGTACCACTCAAACATTGACTCGATGGTGAGATATTCTGTAATTATTATTGATCGTTTTGTTTGACTAACTCATTATATTGTTAGTGAAATTTAAACACTAAACGTTTTATGAGTAAAATTATGTCCTCAACTATTACACTATCTCTAGGTGTATAATTATGAATTTTGAAAGTTAGGCTAGGAGTATTTGGAAGTAGCTAGGTTTAGGTTGATTGTATTGAGGATAAAATATAACCGGGATATATTTTGTATATGTATTTATTATGTATTTGTATTATCTCTTCCTAACCTGTAGGGATGTTTGTTACTAACCTGTAGGGATGTTTGTTACATGTATGTTGTATATATTGTACCCAAATCTAAGTCAATAATATCATTGTTAATTCCAATTGTCTACATGGTATCCAGAGCATCGATCTAAAACCTAATTTGATTGTTCTTCTGCCAACCTTGATTTTTTTTTTCCTACCAACGACTATAACCTACAACATGTCGTCTCACACCATTCCCCACGATGTTGATCCAACTAAGCCCGTCATTATCGTTAATCTCACCAATATTATCAAACTTACTTCCATTAACTACAACACATCATGGATGCTACAAATCCAAGCCACACTTGATGGCTATGGACTATTCAAACATCTTTGATGGTTCGCACCCAGCCCCTCCTGCTACGGTCACCACAGATGGTCAACCAACACCAAATCCGGCGTATGTTTCTTAGGTTCGTCAAGATCGACGGTTGTTTGGAGCCCTTCTCGGCACTCTGGATCAGCATGTGGTTCCCCTAATTTCGTTAACCACAACCACTAAAGCTATGTGGGATACGTTAGCTAGCACGTATGCTAGTGCCTCACGCGGTCACATTAAACAACTAAAACTCAAACTCAAAAACATCACAAAGGGGGCTCAATCAATTACAGAATATATGCACTCCATCAAAGCGTGTACCGATCACTTGGCACTTCTTGGCTCCAAGGTTGAACAAGAAGATATGGTTAACTGTGTTCTCGAGGGATTGGATTAATCCTATCAAGGGGTCATTGATGCAGTCAATGCGAGGGATCTACCTATTACCTTCGCTGAGTTGCACGAGAAACTTATTAATAGAGAGCTTATTTTGAAAAGTCAGCTTGTTCTTACCACTATGCCGGCCACTGCTAACCCCACTTTTACTCGCCCAACTTCACGACCTGCATCTACTACTCCGTTGGCTCGCACACAGTCGGCCTCTCACAAATCGAGCAGTCAGTTTACCAGCCGGGAAATGAACCGCTAAGGGTGTCATGCTAAGGGCCACTCCCTACAAAAATGCCCTGTTTTCGCTGAGAAATGAACCGTAGGCTCATGCTACTACCACTCAGCCGGGACCACAATCTACCTCTTGGTTGCTTGACTCTGGAGCATCCCATCACGTCATTTATGATCTTGCTAATCTTTCGCTCCATAATCCTTATAATGGAACAGATGAAATTCTCATAGGTGATGGCAAGACTCTCACAATATCGCATAATGGATCAACTAAAATATCCACAAATGCGAAATCTTTATCCCTATCTCATGTTTTTTATGTTCCCACTATGCATCGAAACATTCTTTCTATTTTTCAACTTTGCAAAGAAAATTATTTACTAATTGCTTTCACTTCTGATTATTATGTTGTGAAGGATCAACTCACAAGGACTGTTCTACTCACGGGGCCACCTAAACATGGTGTTTATAAGCTTGCATCTTCTATTGCTTCCATTGTTGCGTACTCCACTGTCCATGCATCTCCTAAGGATTGGCATCATCGTCTTGGCCATCCTTCTTTATCCGTTTTTAAGTCATTATTAGCTATGTTAAAGCTTGATATTCCTATTAATATTTCCTTCAATTGTAATGCATGCTAATGCAATAAAAGTCTTAAACTACCGTTTCATTCAAATACTATTGTTTCACATGATTCACTTGATGTTATTAACACTGACCTATGGACATCTCCCGTCAACTCTTTTGATGGGCAAAAATACTATGTCGTCTTCATTGATCATTATACTCGATATATGTGGTTCTACCCCGTCAAAATAAAATCTGACACTAAAGAGGTTTTCATCCGGTTCAAAGCTCTAGTTGAGAAACACTTTAACAAACCGATCAAAACATTATACTCGGATAACGGGGGAGAATTTATGGCTCTCTCAAAAATTTTGTCAACTAATGGTATTTCCCACCTTACCACACCGCCACACACTCCTGAGCATAATGGTGTTGCCGAACGTAAACATCGACATACAGTCGAAACCGCCTCTCCTTATTGTCACATGCTCAACTCCCTCTTGAATTCTTGACACTCGCCTTCACCGTCGCAGCCTATCTAATCAATCAGTTGCCAACCCCACTCCTCTCTAACCCCTCGCCATTCTAGAAACTATTTGGTACGATACCCAACTATCTCAAACTTCGAAGTTTCAGCTGTTTATGTTATCCATGGATTCGTCCCTACACGACTCACAAGTTAGATGCCCGGTCTCAACCTTGTGTTTTTGTAGGCTACTCGGCAACCCAAAGTGCCTATCATTGCTATGATCCTGCTATCCACAAAATCTATACCTCTCGTCAGGTGAAATTCATTGAAAATGAATTTCCCTATCCTCAATTATTGCAAGCTACTTCTGCACCTATCTATCCACCTTTAGAAATGTGGTGTAATATTCAACTTCCACTTGTGTTTTCAAACAGTACCCATGCAACTCAGTGTAACGACCCGTCAAAATCGCTATTGACGCAGCACGTTAATCATTGATTCCACAGTGAGGTTTTGACCTCTATATGATACGTTTTGATAAAATATTGCATTCATTAAAATAAGTGACTTTCTAAACATAGAAAGTTATAAACATGTGGGCGAGTGCTTAGGTATAAGCAAAACCCCAAAGTACATAAGTCTTTAATTTACAGGTTGACTTCACATTCCAATTATTTATTACACAACGCAGTTTTATTTTGAATGCAATAAACTTTGTACAAAGCATGAGAGACTCCATACAGGCAACAAGCACATCACAGCGGAAGCATTCTAAGAACCTGAGAATAAAACATGCTAAAAAGTCAACACGAATGTTGGTGAGTTATAGGTTTAATTGCTCGAGTCATAAACATATATAAAGATAGACCACAAGATTTCATCAAAAGTTTATCAATAGATTCTACGTAACAGAGCACCCTGGTAACTAAACTTAACGCTATAGTGATAATTACCCCATTCGTTTTAATACACGCAAACCAACGTGTCTTAAACTCAAATAACATACGTCCGTTAAAAGGCTAGCGCTCTAGCTCGGACGGGGATGTCAAGCCCTATGGATCCATATACAATTATTCGCGCCCACCAGTCCATATCCTATGTACTGGCAGCTACTAGTTACCAAAGCTAAGGGATTTTCGGTTTAACTCAGTGTAGAATTTTGTATGTACTTGTGTCTTATTGCGTTTAAAATAAATTGCATGTATTCTCAGCCCAAAAATATTTAAAGCATTTAAAAAGGGAGACTATAACTCACAGTTCAATATTGAGACTCAATATTGCAGGCAAATTGCGTAGACGTAATGATGGTAGACGACTGTATGGTTGGCCTTTGATTCAAGAACAATACCCCGAACAATACCCAATATTTCCTTATTTTAAAACGGTTTGAAACCCGAATTAAAAATACCCTCGAATATACTTTATTATTATTAAACTTAAAATTAAAATTATAATTAAAATTATAAATATAAATTTTAAGTACAGAATAAGAATGAAAAAAAACGTCGAGCAAAACTGACCTTTTATAGTACTTTTCGATTTACTGTAGCTCATGCGATCGCATGAGTTTTTAGTGTTTTTGCCATGCGATCGCATGGCCGCCTTTTCTGTTTTTGTTTGCTAGTTCGTCGACATCAAATAGTATTTTACTGTAGCAAATAGTGTTTTACTGTAGCAAATAGTGTTTTATTGTAGCAAATAGTGTGTTACTGTAGCAAATAGTGTTTACTGTATCAAATCACTGTAGCACTGTAGCAAAATACGGTTTCACTGTAGCAAATAGTGTTTTACTGTAGTAAAGTCATTTTTACTGTAGCAATTAATGTTTTACTGTAGGAAAGTCGTTTTTACTTGTACATCTTATAATATATATATATATATATATATATACATACATATATGTATATTTACATAATATTAAATCATAAAGAGAATTGGTTTAAATTAGTCAAAATTTTTCGGTTCATCACAGTACCTCCCCGTTAAAGAAAATTTCGTCCCGAAATTTTGAGTAGTACCTGTTTCATGAGCGATATCAGTGAACAAATGTGGATACTTTTGCTTCATTTGATCCTCACGTTCCCAAGTAAACTCGGGTCCTCGTCTAGCGTTCCAACGAACTCTAACTATCGGTATTTTGCTTTGTTTTAATTGTTTGACCTCACGGTCCATGATTTCAACAGGTTCTTCGACAAAATGGAGTTTATCATTGATTCGTATTTCGTCAAGAGGAATTATGACATCCTCTTCAGCTAAACATTTCTTCAAATTTGACACGTGAAATGTGTCGTGAACACTACTAAGTTCTTGTGGTAGCCTTAATCGATAAGCAACTGCTCCAATTCTTTCGGTGATTTCAAAGGGTCCTACGTACCTAGGACTTAGCTTTCCTCGTTTACCGAATCGTACAACGCATTTCCAGGGTGACACTTTCAACATGACTTTGTCGCCCACTTGAAATTCTAGCGGTTTTCTTCTTACATCAGCATAACTCTTTTGGCGACTCATGGCCGTTTTTAATCGCTGTTGTATTTGAATGATCTTTTCGGTGGTTTCGTGAATAATTTCTGGTCCAGTAAGTTGTCTTTCTCCTACTTCACTCCAACAGATAGGAGATCTGCACTTTCTACCGTAAAGTGCTTCAAATGGCGCTGCGTTGATGCTCGTATGATAGCTGTTATTGTATGAAAATTCTGCCAACGGTAAGTGTCGATCCCAACTGGTTCCAAAGTCAATCACGCATGCCCGTAACATGTCTTCCAATGTTTGTATTGTTCTTTCACTTTGACCATCTGTCTGTGGGTGATAAGCGGTGCTCATATCTAATCGAGTTCCCAATGCTTTTTGTAATGACTGCCAGAAACGTGATGTGAATCGGGTGTCACGATCAGATATGATGGAGATAGGTACACCATGCCTGGAAACTACTTCCTTCAAATATAGGCGTGCTAATTTCTCCATACTGTCTGTCTCCTTTATTGGTAGAAAGTGAGCTGATTTAGTTAGACGATCAACTATCACCCAAATAGTATCATGACTACTTGTAGTCCTTGGCAATTTCGTAATGAAATCCATGGTTATTCTTTCCCATTTCCACTGCGGAATTTCTGGTTGTTGCAGTAATCCTGAAGGCTTTTGGTGCTCAGCTTTGACCTTTGCACACGTCAAACATTTGCTTACATAAGTAGCAATTTCTGTCTTCATATTAGGCCACCAATAGAACTTCTTGAGATCGTGGTACATTTTCCCATTTCCTGGGTGAATTGAGTACCTCGTTTTGTGTGCTTCATCTAGTACTAGTTGCCTTAGGTTACCATGTCTTGGTACCCATATCCTACCAGCAAAATACAGGGTTCCATCGGCTTTTACTTCAAGTTGTTTTTCTAACCCTTTGCTCATTTCACCTTTTTCATTTTCTTCTTTTAAAGCTTCTAACTGTGCTGCTTGAATTTGCTTTGTGAGATCAGTACGAATTGTAATATTCAAAGCTCGGACCCTAAGAGGTTTTACTCTTTCTTTTCGACTTAGGGCATCAGCTACAACATTAGCTTTTCCGGGGTGGTAACGGATTTCACAATCGTAATCGTTTAACAACTCTACCCAGCGACGTTGCCTCATATTGAGTTGTTTTTGATCAAAAATATGCTGAAGACTCTTATGGTCGGTGTACACTGTACACTTGGTGCCATATAGATAGTGTCTCCATATTTTGAGTGCAAAAACTACTGCTCCAAGTTCCAAATCGTGCGTCGTATAGTTCTTTTCATGAATTTTTAGTTGTCGTGAGGCATATGCGATAACTTTTGTGCATTGCATTAATACACATCCTAAACCTTGGAACGAAGCGTCACAATACATCACGAAATCATCATTTCCTTCCGGTAATGACAAAATGGGTGCAGACGTTAACTTCTTCTTTAATAACTGGAATGAGGATTCCTGTTCCGTGGACCAATTATACTTCTTTCCCTTTTGAGTCAATGCAGTTAAGGGTTTGGCGATTCTAGAGAAATCTTGAATGAATCTTCGGTAGTAACCAGCAAGACCTAAGAATTGGCGAATTTGTGTTGGAGTCTTCGGGGTTTCCCATTTACTAATGGCTTCGATCTTGGCGGGGTCAACTTTAATTCCATGTTTACTGACAACATGGCCCAAAAATTGTATTTCTTGTAACCAGAAATCACACTTCGAAAATTTTGCGTACAATTCTTCTTTCTTGAGTATCTCCAGTACCAGTCTTAAGTGTTGCTCATGTTCTTCCTTGTTCTTCGAGTAAATCAATATGTCGTCGATAAAAATAATGACAAATTTGCCTAAATACGGTCTACAGATGCGATTCATTAGATCCATGAATACTGCTGGAGCATTAGTTAATCCAAAAGGCATGACTAGAAACTCATAGTGACCGTAACGGGTTCTGAACGCGGTTTTAGGAACATCTTCTTCCTTCACTCTCAATTGATGATATCCGGAGCGTAGATCAATCTTAGAATAAACACTTGATCCTTGCAATTGATCAAACAAATCATCAATCCTCGGTAATGGGTACCGATTCTTGATCGTTAATTTGTTTGATTCTCGGTAATCTATGCACATTCTCATAGATCCATCCTTCTTCTTGACGAACAGAATAGGAGCACCCCAAGGTGAAAAACTAGGACGAATAAATCCACGGTCCGATAATTCTTGCAACTGGTCTTGTAATTCTTGCATTTCTGAAGGTGCAAGTCTATATGGAGATCGGGCTACAGGTGCAGCTCCTGGTATGAGATCAATCTGGAATTCTACACATCTGTGTGGAGGTAGCCCCGGTAATTCTTCTGGAAATACTCCGGGATATTCTCTTACAACCGGCATGTCATTAATGCTTCTTTCTTCAGCATCGATCTTCTTTACGTGTGCCAAAATAGCATAACAACCTTTTCTTATAAATTTCTGGGCCTTCATACAGCTGATAAAGTTCAGCTTTGAGTTGCTCTTCTCCCCATAAATCATTAATGACGTTTCATCCTTACGAGGGATGCAGATTGCTTTCTCAGCGCAAACAACTTCCGCTCTTGTTTTGGACATCCAGTCCATGCCAACGATTACGTCAAAACTTCCTAATTCTACGGGTATCAAATCGATTTTGAAAGTTTCACCAGCGAGATTCATTTCGCAACCATGGCAAATTTTATCGGCTTTTATCAGTTTACCATTAGCTAATTCTATAGTATATTTATCGTCTAGAGGTAATGATGCACATTTTAGTTTAGAACTAAAGTCTTTACACATATAACTTCTATCTGCACCCGTATCAAACATAATAGAAGCTAGTTGATTATTAACGGTAAACGTACCCGTGACAAGATTAGGATCCTCACGTGCTTTACTGGCACTAACATTAAATGCCCTCCCACGTGCGGGTTCTTTGTTCTTCTCCTTATCAGGGCATTGATTTATAAAGTGACCAGACTTCCCGCATCCAAAACATTTCTTGACATCGGTCAGTTTTGTCTTTACTTCAGAAATGGTGGCATAACAATCTTTCGCCACATGTCCTTTCTTGTTGTACTTATCACAGACCACTTGGCAATAACCTGCATGATGTGTGTAACATCTTTTGCAGAACGGATGGGGTCCCTTATAGTTTGGACTTGCAGTTGCCCCATCTTGTTTACCTTTAAAAGTTTCTTGTTTCTTCAGGTGAGTACTTTTGCCCTTATAGTCTTCCCATTTCCTCTTTCCTTCAGTTGTCTTGACTTCGGTAATTGGTGCCTTAATCGAACTCTCTGTGATCTGGTCAATGAGTTGGTGTGCCATTGTCATGGCTTCCTGCATCGTATTCGGTTTGGATGATGTAACATTTCCTTTGATATTGATCGATAAACCGTCAATATACATTTCTATCTTTCGTTTCTCATTTGGCACCAATTCGGGACACAACAAGGGTAGTTCCATGAAATGCTTTTCATAGTTATTGAGATTTGCGCCGATAACCTTCAGATTACGTAACTCAGATTCCATTTTTCTGATCTCGTTTCGAGGACAGTACTCCCCGATTAGCATCTTTTTCAGTTCTTCCCAAGAGATATCATATGCCGTATCTATTCCTTCCGCTTTAGCATAATTGTTCCACCAAGTAAGTGCACCGTCTTGCAATGTGCACGAAGCATACTTTGACTTGTCTCCGTTCGCACAATTACTGATTTTGAAAACGGACTCCATCTTTTCAAACCATCGGGTTAGACCGACTGGTCCCTCGGTTCCACTAAACGTCTGTGGTTTGCATCCTTGAAAAGTTTTGTATGAGCATCCGTTTCGTGAGTTTGTGTTTACGGCTGCTGCTTTGGCTGCTATTTCGGCTGTTGCTTTTGCTGCTTCGGTTGCAGCAATTCTTTCATTCACACGTTTCTCGACTAGTTGCTCAAACTCAGCATCCGACATTTGAGACATGTTTCTTCAATAAATACAACAGATATAATTTAATCATATAGAATATTATAGGTAAAATGAGTTGTTAATAGTTAATCGTAGCATATTAATAATATGAACCGATTATTATAAAAGCCTTTTCTTCTTATTAGCATTTTATAATTATTTCTAGGGTATTACCTACCCGTTAAGTTCATACATAATAGCTAGTACCAGGAATTAACTACTAAAATCCTAATAATATTCCACTATGAAAAATTATAGCGAGTTACTACATTATTATGTAATAATAATAATAAGAAGTAGTAATAATACAAATAATCATTCCATGCATTTATTATTAATAAACCAAAATAATACAATACCATACAATACTGATATTTTACATATACTTATTTTAAATAACAAGATAGAGTAGCACACATAAGCAATAAAATAGCGCATGGAAGATTTATGGTTGCGAGGTCGTTCATTCAGAACTATCAGAAACTTCTTCCCATTTGGTTCTCTCTGCCAATTGTTTGTGTGCACATGGTCCGACAGACATTCTGGCAGTGTATTTTATTTTTAGTTGGGGTTTTGAGGTACTCGTTGCCTCAGTGGGTTTAATACAATAAGGGTGGTTACGGATCGAATGGTCCTGTTCTTTTTTAATAACTAAGGACATTTTATTATTGTGGTTGTTTTTATTATCTATAGCAAGTTGGAATTTCTCCTTAGTGATCTCTTTTATTTCATTAGCGAAATCCTCCTCCTTACTGATCTCGTCTGATGACGAACTGTCTGAGTCATGTGTAGGAGAATATGATGACGAACTGCAAGAATATGTACCGGTGGTCATGAACCGAAATCTGCCAGGCGTAATCGGCACAACCCGCCCGTCGGCGGTATATCTGGACCAATGTCCATATTTGTTTAGAAATGGACGATCCTCGTTTACTCCAGGGATCATGGGTCCATGCCAACGATACTGTGGCTCCGGAAAACTAAAGCTGGGTGGAGCTGGAACCTCCTCTGGGTTTACCGGGAGTTGAGATTCCCCGGCTAACACAATTTCTTCTTTAATAGGTATTGGAACGCCCTTTTCAGTTGTGGATAGAATAGATTCAGTGTCCGATTCCGAGTCGTACAAAATGATAGGATTAGAGGAAGTCATCTATCACATAATTGAAACAACAATTATGTTAGCATATAAATATATCACATATAATGTTTTTGACCAAATAATAAGCAAAAATCAGGAAAAACAGATATGGTCATAGTCCAGACTCACTAATGCATCCTAACAATTATCAATTAAACACAATAATGTAATTTCTGGTTCCCTATGACCTCAAGCTCTGATACCAACTGTAACGACCCGTCAAAATCGCTATTGACGCAGCACGTTAATCATTGATTCCACAGTGAGGTTTTGACCTCTATATGATACGTTTTGATAAAATATTGCATTCATTAAAATAAGTGACTTTCTAAACATAGAAAGTTATAAACATGTGGGCGAGTGCTTAGGTATAAGCAAAACCCCAAAATACATAAGTCTTTAATTTACAGGTTGACTTCACAGTCCAATTATTTATTACACAACGCAGTTTTATTTTGAATGCAATAAACTTTGTACAAAGCATGAGAGACTCCATGCAGGCAACAAGCACATCACAGCGGAAGCATTCTGAGGACCTGAGAATAAAACATGCTAAAAAGTCAACACGAATGTTGGTGAGTTATAGGTTTAATTGCTCGAGTCATAAACATATATAAAGATAGACCACAAGATTTTATCAAAAGTTTATCAATAGATTCTACGTAACAGAGCACCCTGGTAACTAAACTTAACGCTATAGTGATAATTACCCCATTCGTTTTAATACACGCAAACCAACGTGTCTTAAACTCAAATAACATACGTCCGTTAAAAGGCTAGCGCTCTAGCTCGGACGGGGATGTCAAGCCCTATGGATCCATATACAATTATTCGCGCCCACCAGTCCATATCCTATGTACTGGCAGCTACTAGTTACCAAAGCTAAGGGATTTTCGGTTTAACTCAGTGTAGAATTTTGTATGTACTTGTGTCTTATTGCGTTTAAAATAAATTGCATGTATTCTCAGCCCAAAAATATTTAAAGCATTTAAAAAGGGAGACTATAACTCACAGTTCAATATTGAGACTCAATATTGCAGGCAAATTGCGTAGACGTAATGATGGTAGACGACTGTATGGTTGGCCTTTGATTCAAGAACAATACCCCGAACAATACCCAATATTTCCTTATTTTAAAACGGTTTGAAACCCGAATTAAAAATACCCTCGAATATACTTTATTATTATTAAACTTAAAATTAAAATTATAATTAAAATTATAAATATAAATTTTAAGTACAGAATAAGAATGAAAAAAAACGTCGAGCAAAACTGACCTTTTATAGTACTTTTCGATTTACTGTAGCTCATGCGATCGCATGAGTTTTTAGTGTTTTTGCCATGCGATCGCATGGCCGCCTTTTCTGTTTTTGTTTGCTAGTTCGTCGACATCAAATAGTGTTTACTGTAGCAAATAGTGTTTTACTGTAGCAAATAGTGTTTACTGTAGCAAATAGTGTTTTACTGTAGCAAATTACTGTAGCAAAATACGGTTTCACTGTAGCAAATAGTGTTTTACTGTAGTAAAGTCATTTTTACTGTAGCAATTAATGTTTTACTGTAGGAAAGTCGTTTTTACTTGTACATCTTATAATATATATATATACACATACATATATGTATATTTATATAATATTAAATCATAAAGAGAATTGGTTTAAATTAGTCAAAATTTTTCAGTTCATCACACTCAGGCACCTGCAGCAGCCCCTGTTGCACCCAACACTCCACCATCTGCTACACCCAACAGTCCACCTTCTGTAACTACCGAAACTCCACCTGCTACCCATGTTGTCCAAACAGCAGCGTCGCCTGCTACATCTGTCCAAACCTCAGTCACTTCGGCTGTTGTTGGGTCATCTACTGCCACTCTTTCGCCCACTTCCACCATCACAACACGCTCTCAGAACATCATTTATAAAGCTAATTCGTAATACCTTCATCACACCACCACAGCCTCACGTCCAACAAAATCCACCACCGTTGCACATGCACTTACTGATCCAGCGTGGAGAGCTGCCATGCAAGCTGAACTTAACGCTCTTCAGGCACTTGACACTTGGGAACTTACACCCTCGACTGGCTAGCAGAATGTGTTAAATTGTAAGTGGGTTTTTCGGATCAAGTACAATCCTGATGGCACTATTGATCGCTATCGTGCCCGGTTATTTGCAAAAGGTTTTCAACAACGAGCTGGATTTGGCTACACTGATGAAATGGCCCGTTCATATTGATTATAAACGTTCCATATTAATTGATTTCGTTACGAGGTTTTGACCTCTATATGAGACGTTTTTCAAAGACTGCATTCGTTTTTAAAACAAACCATAACTTTATTTTATCGACAAGGTTAAAAGGACACCACCTAGATTATCCAGAAATGATAATCTAAAAATATCACACTTACACACTACCAATACATATTGGTTTACAATATTAATATGTTACAACAAAGTAATTCACGAATGCAGTTTTAAACAATATTATACAAACATGCTGACACCAAATCTTGTCCATATTTTAGCATGCAACAGCGGAAGCTCTTAATAATCACCTGAGAATAAACATGCTTTAAACGTCAACAAAAATGTTAGTGAGTTATAGGTTTAACCTATATATTTATCAAATCGTAATAATAGACCACAAGATTTCATATTTCAATATACATCCCATACATAGAGATAAAAATCATTCATATGGTGAACACCTGGTAACCGACATTAACAAGATGCATATAGAATATCCCCATCATTCTGGGACACCCATCGGACATGATAATTTCGAAGTACTAAAGCATTCCAAATTCCAGAATGGGGCTTGTTGGGCCCGATAGATCTATCTTTAGGATTCGCGTCAATTTGGGAGTCTGTTCCCAAATTCTTAGGCTACCAAGCTAAAAAGGGGCATATTCGGCTTCGATCATTCACCCATATAATGTAGTTTCATTTGCTTGTGTCTATTTCGTAAAACATTTATAAAATTGCATGTATTCTCATCCCAAAATATCAGATTTTAAAAGTGGGACTATAACTCACTTTCACAAATTTTTACTTCGTCGAGAAGTAAGACTTGGCCACTGGTCGATTCACGAACCTATAACAAATATGTACATATATATCAAAGTATATTCAAAATATATTTACAACATTTTTAATATGTTTTAATGTTTTAAGTTTATTAAGTCAGCTGTCCTCGTTAGTAACCTACAACTAATTGTCCATAGTTAGATGTACAGAAAATAAATTGATATATATTATCTTGAATCAATCCACGACCCAGTGTATACACGTCTCAGGCTAGATCACAACTTAAAGTATATATATTTTTGGAATCAACCTCAACCCTGTATAGCTAACTCAAACATTACTGCATATAGAGTGTCTATGGCTGTTCCAAATAATATATATAGATGGGTCGATATGATATGTCAAAACATTTGCATACGTGTCTATGGTATCCCAAGATTACATAATATATTAGAATACATGTATAATACAATATGAGTTAGCTAGGATATGATTAATATAGATTTGTTACCAATTTTCACGTAGTTATAACAAGCAAAAATATCTAATCTTGTTTTACCCATAACATCTTCGTTTTAAATCCGTTTTGAGTGATTCAAGTTGCTATGGTTTCATATTGAACTTAAGTTTATGAATCTAAACATAAAAAGTATAAGTTTATAATCGGAAATAAAGTTTACAAGTCATTTTTGTAAAGGTAGTCATTTCAGTCGAAAGAACGACGTCTAGATGACCATTTTGGAAAACATACTTCCACTTTGAGTTTAACCATGATTTTTGGATATAGTTTCATGTTCATAAGAAAAATCATTTTCTCAAAAGAACAACTTTTAAATCAAAGTTCATCATAGTTTTTAATTAACTAACCCAAAACAGCCCGCGGTGTTACTACGACGGCGTATATCCGTGTTTACGGTGTTTTTCGTGTTTTAAGGTTTTAAATCATTAAGTTAGCATATCATATAGATATATAACATGTGTCTAGTTGATTTTAAAAGTCAAGTTAGAAGGATTAACTTTTGTTTGCGAACACGTTTAGAATTAACTAAACTATGTTCTAGTGATTACAAGTTTAAACCTTCGAATAAGGTAGTTTTATATATATGAATCGAATGATGTTATGAACATCATTACTACCTCAGGTTTTGTGGATAAACCTACTGGAAATGAGAAAAATAGATGTAGCTTCACAAGTGTAGTGACCCGAACTTTTCCATGTTTATATATATTAATTGAGATTGATATTTAAACGACTAATTGTTTCCAACGTGTTAAGTAATCAAACTTGTTAAGACTTGATTAAATGAAATAAGTTTCATATAGACAATTGATCACCCAAGTTGACCGGCGATTCACGAACGTTACAAATTTGTAAAAACTACATGTTGTGGTATATATAGACATATATATATAGTTGACATGAGATTATGATGAGTAAGTATCTCACTAAGTATATTAACAATGTGTGATATACATAAGAAATGAGATTACTAAGTTAAGAAACTCGAAATGATATATGTAACGATTATCGTTATGATAACGTCTACTAAATACATATGTATCATATTAAGATATTGATACACTATATTTAACATGATAAAATGATATTTAAATATATCATTAAGTATGTTAACAATGAACTACATATGTAAAAACAAGACTACTAACTCAAGAATTACGAAACGAGACTTATATGTAACGATTATCGTTGTAACGATATTTTAATGTATATATCATATTAAGAGATATTCATACATCATAATATCATGATAACATAATAATTTAACATCTCATTTGATATAATAAACATTGGGTTAACAACATTAATTGAGATCGTTAACTTAAAGGTTTCAAAACAACACTTACATGTAACGACTAACGAAGACTTAACGACTCCATTAGAATGTATATACATGTTGTATTTTGATATGTATTCTTACACTTTTGAAAGACTTCAAAACACATATCAAAGTACTTCTACTTAACAAAAATGCTCACAATTACATCCTCGTTCAGTTTCATCAACAATTCTACTCGTATGCACCCGTATTCGTACTCGTACAATACACATCTTTTAGATGTATGTACTATTGGTATATACACTCCAATGATCAGCTCTTAGCAGCCCATGTGAGTCACCTAACACATATGGGAACCATCATTTGGCAACTAGCATGAAATATCTCATAAAATTACAAAAATATTAGTAATCATTCATGACTTATTTACATGAAAACAAAATTACATATCCTTTATATCTAATCCATATACCAACGACCAAAAACACCTACAAACACTTTCATTCTTCAATTTTCTTCATCTAATTGATCTCTCTCAAGTTCTATCTTCAATTTCTAAGTGTTCTTCATAAATTCCATAAGTATAGTTTCATAAAAATCAAGAATACTTCCAAGTTTACAAGTCTACTTCCAAGCTTTCTAATCCATTCCAAGTAATCATCTAATATCAAGGAACCTTTGTTATTTACAGTAGGTTATCTTTCTAATTCAAGGTAATATTCATATTCAAACTTTGATTCAATTTCTACAACTATAACAATCTTATTTCGAGTGAAAATCTTGCTTGAACTGTTTTCGTGTCATGATTCTGCTTCAAGAACTTTCAAGCCATCCAAGGATCCTTTGAAGCTAGATCCATTTTTTTCATTTCCAGGAGTTTTATCTAGAAAACTTTAGGCAGTAATGATGTTCATAACATCATTCGATTCATACATATAAAGCTATCTTATTCGAAAGTTTAAACTTGTAATCACTAGAACATAGTTCAGTTAATTCTAAACTTGTTCGCAAATAAAAGTTAATCCTTCTAACTTGACTTTTAAAATTAACTAAACACATGTTCTATATCTATATGATATTCTAACTTAATGATTTAAAACCTGGAAACGCGATGAACACCATAAAATCGGATATACGCCGTCGTAGTGAAACCGGGGGCTGTTTTGGTTTGGATAATTAAAAACTATGATAAACTTTGATTTAAAAGTTGTTCTTCTGGGAAAATGATTTTTCATATGAACATGAAACTATATCCAAAAATCTTGGTTAAACTAAAGGTGAAAGTATGTTTTTCAAAATGGTCATCAAGATGTCGTTCTTTCGACGGAAATGACTACCTCTTTAGTAATTGACATGTAACTTAAATTTTTGACTATAAACCTATAATTTTTCTATTTGGATTCTTAAATTAGAGTTCAATATGAAACCATAGCAATTTGATTCACTCAAAACGGATTTAAAATGAAGAAGATATGGGTAAAATAAGATTGGATATTTTTGATCTTTTTAGCTACGGGAAATGTTTAAAAAATCTATACAAATCATATCCTAGCTAACTTATATTGTATTATATATGTATTCTAATATATCATGTAATCTTGGGATACCATATACACGTATGCAAATGTTTTGACATATCATATCGACCCATGTATATATATTATTTGGAACAACCATAGACACTCAATATGCAGTAATGTTGGAGTTAGCTATACAGGGTTGAGGTTGATTCCAAAAATATATATACTTTGAGTTGTAATCTAGCCTGAGACGTGTATACACTGGGTTGTGGATTGATTCAAGATAATTTATATCGATTTATTTCTGTACATCTAACTGTGGACAACTAGTTGTAGGTTACTAACGAGGACAGCTGACTTAATACACTCAAATCTTTAAAACATAATAAAAATAGTTGTAATTATATTTTGATCATACTTTGATATATATGTACATATTTGTATAGGTTCGTGAATCGATCCGTGGCCAAGTCTTATTTTCGAGGAAGGAAATATCTGTGAAAGTGAGTTATAGTCCCACTTTTAAAATCTAATATTTTTGGGATGAGAATACATGCAGGTTTTATAAATGATTTACAAAATAGACACAAGTACGTGAAACTACATTCTATGATTGAATTATCGAAATCGAATATGCCTCTTTTTATTAAGTCTGGTAATCTAAGAATTAGGGAACAGACACACTAATTGACGCGAATCCTAAAGATAGATCTATTGGGCCTAACAAACCCCATCCAAAGTACCGGATGCTTTAGTACTTTGAAATTTATATCATATCCGAAGGGTGTCCCGGAATGATGGGGATATTCTTATATAAGCATCTTGTTAATGTCGGTTACCAGGTGTTCACCATATGAATAATTTTTATCTCTATGTATGGGATGTGTATTGAAATATGAAATCTTGTGGTCTATTATTACGATTTGATATATATAGGTTAAACCTATAACTCACCAACATTTTTATTGAAGTTTAAAGCATGTTTATTCTCAGGTGAATACTAAGAGCTTCCGCTGTTGCATACTAAAATAAGGACAAGATTTGGAGTCCATGTTTGTATGATATTGTGTAAAAACTACATTCAAGAAACATATGTCGATGTAATATATTTCTATTGTAAACCATTATGTAATGGTCGTGTGTAAACAGTATATTTTAGATTATCATTATTTGATAATCTACGTAATGTTTTTTTAAAACCTTTATTGATAAAATAAAGGTTATGGTTGTTTTAAAAATGAATGCAGTCTTTGAAAAACGTCTCAAAAAGAGGTCAAAACCTCGCAACGAACTCAATTAATATGGAACGTTTATAATCAATATGAACGGGACATTTCAGTTGGTATCCGAGCGTTAGTCTTAGAGAACCAAAAAATTTGCATTAGTGTGTCTTATCGAGTTTGTTAGGATGCATTAGTGAGTCTGGACTTCGACCGTGTTTTCTTTAAAAATGATTGCTTAACATATTTGTTGGAAACTATATATTATTAACATGTAAATATTATGTGATATATTAATGATAATGCTAAAAACGAACATATATTTCATAGCATTATTCCTCAAGAAAGACAAGCTTTTAGTTGCAATTGTTCTATTTACAAGTGATATTCGTTTAAATAATAAAAGGTGAAGACAAAAGACAGATTCGACGAATTGAAGACGCAAACGACCAAAAAGCTCAAAAGTACAAAAGACAATCAAAAAGGTTCCAATTATTGATAAGAAACGTCTCGAAATTACAAGAGTACAAGATTCAAAACGCAAAGTACAAAATATAAAATTGTACGCAAGGACGTTCGAAAATCCGGAACCGGGACCAGAGTCAACTCTTAACGCTCGACGCAACGGACTAAAAATTACAAGTTAACTATGTATATAAATATAATATAATATATAATTAATTATATTAATTATATATATATTATATTTATATAATAAAAACCGTCGGCAGAGAAAGACTCCAAGGGTGTGAGCTGTAAATTCATTCTCCGCGACTCGCAGAGTTTGAAGAGGATATTGCCGCGAGTCGCGGAGCCCCAAAAAACGAAAATCCCTATAAAGCCAACCGAATTCTGATCACAACACATAATAATCTATTTCTCTCTTCTCTCATATATACGTAAAATATATATATATAATTTATATTTTAATTTTAATTTTAATTATAATTCTAATAATAAGGGTATGTTAGCGAATATTGTAAGGGTGTAAGTCGAAATTCTGTCCGTGTAACGCTACGCTATTTTTAATCATTGTAAGTTATGTTCAACCTTTTTATATTAATGTCTCGTAGCTAAGTAATTATTATGCTTATTTAAAACGAAGTAATCATGATGTTGGGCTAATTACTAAAATTGGGTAATTGGGCTTTGTACCATAATTGGGGTTTGGACAAAAGAACGACACTTGTGGAAATTAGACTATGGGCTATTAATGGGCTTTATATTTGTTTAACTAAATGATAGTTTGTTAATGTTAATATAAAGATTTACAATTGGGCGTCCCTATAAATTACCATATACACTCGATCGGACACGATGGGCGGGGTATTTATATGTACGAATAATCGTTCATTTAACCGGACACGGGAATGAATTAATAGCCACTAGAATAATTAAAACAGGGGTGAAATTACATTCAAGGGTAATTGGTGTAATTGTTAACAAAGTAGTAAAACCTTGGTTTACACGCAGTCGATAACCTGGTGTATTCATTAAACAAAGTATTAAAACCTTGTTACAATTCGAATCCCCAATTAGTTGGAATATTTAACTTCGGGTATAATAATAATTTGACGAGGACACTCGCATTTTATATTTATGACTGATGGACTGTTATGGACAAAAACCAGACGGACAGATTAAATAATCCAGGACAAAGGACAATTAACCCATGGGCATAAAACTAAAATCAACACGTCAAACATCATGATTACGGAAGTTTAAATAAGCATAATTCTTTTATTTCATATTTAATTTCCTTTATTTTATATTTAATTGCACTTCTAATTATCGCACTTTTATTTATTGTTATTTAATCGCACTTTTAATTATCGTACTTTTTAATTATCGCAATTTTATTTTATCGCACTTTTATTATTCGCAATTTCATTATCGTTATTTACTTTACGCTTTAATTTAAGTCTTGTATTTATTTTATATTTTACATTAGGTTTTAACTGCGACTAAAGTCTTAAAATCGACAAACCGGTCATTAAACGGTAAAAACCCCCCCTTTATAATAATAATATTACTTATATATATGTTTGTATTTTTATATAGCGTTGAGCTTTGTTTAAAGATTTCCCTGTGGAACGAACCGGACTTACTAAAAACTACACTACTGTACGATTAGGTACACTGCCTATAAGTGTTGTAGCAAGGTTTAAGTATATCCATTCTATAAATAAATAAATATCTTGTGTAAAATTGTATCGTATTTAATAGTTTTTCCTAGTAAAATATAAACTATTTCGTGTACACCTCGCATAACATCAAGTATTTTTGGCGCCGCTGCCGGGGAACTCTCTTAAAAGCCGGAAGCGGAACGCTAATATAAAAAAAAAAAAAAAAATTTTGTTTACTTTTATTAAAATTTGCTTTTGTAAAAATACGTTTTAAATATTCGAAAATATAAAAAGAAAAACAAAAATATAAGTATTTTTTTTAGTATTTTTTTTAAATATTTAAGTTTTATAAGTTTCTTTATTCTTATTTTAATTTATAAAAATATAAGTTTTATTAAATATCTTTTATATATAGAAAAAACAGAAAACAGAAAATAAAAAAAAAATAAATAAAGAAAAAATTAGTAGTTTTTTTGAACCCCGCGACTCGCGGGGTTTGATGCAATAATTACCGCGACTCGCGGAGGGTACCTGACACACGGACAGAAGCCCTAATTCAGCATTAATTACGGGTTTTAATTAATTATTATTATTATTTAACCCTAATTATTATTATTATTATTATTAGTTTTATTTTAAGATTTTCTTTATATTTAATTTATTTAATTTAGTATTAATTAGTTTTATTAAATTGTAAAATTAGTAGTTTTTTTAAATAAATAATATAAAAATAATATTTTTATAAAAATTGTACTTTTTACAACTTTTTGTATATTTTTATATTTTGTCCCTTTTTAATCGTTGTAGCATAACTTTTGTATTTTTAGCTCATATTTAATTTTAAACTTAGTTTTTGCTATAGTTATTTTTACTCCTAGATTTTTAGGCTTTGCCGTAGAATTCCTTAAGTGCTTTTTCTTTAGACTAAGATTTAGTTGCTTTAAAATTTTGCGACGCCTTTTTAAGTTTTAGTTTCTTTTTAAGTTATTTCCATTTGGGATTTAGTTTTTCTTGTAAGCTTTAATATTTTTAGACACCTTTTACTATGTATCAATTATCATTCCAATTAGTAATTTCAATTTGCGATTATAATTTTAAGTTAGTTGTAGTAATAAGGTTAGGTTAGTTAAGTATTTTTAAGTTTTGATAAGTTTCTTTTATTTTTCCGTCACCTTTTATTTTTCAACCATTTTTTCTTTTTCAACCTTTTGCGACGAACTCTTTTTCTCTCTTATTTCTCGCCATTCTAGTTTTTAGGACTTAGAATTTTTTCTACTTCTTATCTAAATTTCTTAAAATTACGAAAATTTATTTTAAGTGGTTAAATTGATAGACATCAAAATTTTCTGGTTCGTAGTAATAGTTGGATTTGTACGTGGACCGGGTTATTGGAGCCAAACAGTCCTCAATTATATTGAGACCAAACGAATCCTGCCCCTCTGCTGCATCTTTTGGCTATTCGAAACGTGGGCAAAATCAGAAAAGTCTATTAATTGGATAACTTATTATAATTTTTCTTTCCTTTTTAAAAACTAATAGGATATTCAGTGAATGCACCGAGCAAGACGTTCATCACCTTTTGTACGTTCACCACCTGTAACTAGATCAAGACATTTAGCAAATATAACCGCCGTTGATTTTTCTTTAGAATCGTCATCCAGTCAACCAAGTACTTCAGTTCAAATTTCCGATAATCCATTTTTTGAACCCGACCTCACAATTGAGAATCCGGAAAATATTCAGGAACGGTTCGTAGATCCTGAACCACTAAACTTTCCTCCGGAGCCACCAATCATTCAAACAGAGATTGTTGAGGAACGAACCATTAAATCAGAATCATCTAGTGATACCGATTCAACAAATTCAATTATGGAGAATCTGGAACCTTTAAGTATGGAAGACCGAATGAGAGCTAAACGCACTGGCCAAAGTCACGCAATTACTCATCCAGACATTAATGCGCCAGATTATGAAATCAAAGGACAAATTCTACACATGGTGACTAATCAATGCCAATTTAGTGGTGCGCCGAAGGAAGATCCAAATGAACATCTACGTACCTTTAATAGGATCTGCACACTATTTAAAATCCGAGAAGTGGAGGATGAACAGATATATCTCATGTTATTTCCCTGGACTTTAAAGGGAGAAGCCAAAGATTGGTTGGAATCGTTACCTGAAGGGGCGATTGATACATGGGATGTTTTAGTTGACAAATTTCTTAAACAATTCTTTCCTGCATCTAAAGCCGTAAGACTTCAAGCAGAAATTGTTACGTTAACACAGAAACCAAATGAAACTCTATATGAGGCGTGGACAAGATATGGAAAGTTGTTAAGAGGATGTCCGCAACATGGTTTAGACACCTGTCAAATAGTACAAATATTCTACCAAGGATGCGACATCACTACAAGAAAAGACATAGATATAGCAGCTGGTGGTTCTATTATGAAGAAAACCGAAACTGATGCTTACAAAATTATTGATAACACTGCTTCCCACTCACATGAGTGGCACCAAGAAAAAGATATCGTTAGATCATCTAAAGCAGCTAGAGCCGATTCTAGCCATGACTTAGATTCCATTTCCGCAAAGATAGATGCTGTGGAGAGACGAATGGAAAAGATGACTTAGGATATTCATTCAATACGAATTAGTTGTGAGCAGTGTGGAGGACCACATTTGACAAAAGATTGTCTCAGTATTGAATTAACAATGGAACAAAGAGAGAATATTTCATACATAAACCAAAGGCCTGGAAATAATTATCAGAATAATTATCAACCGCCAAGACCGATTTACAATCAAAACCAGAATTATAACCGAAATATTCCATACAACAACCAACAAGGTCCTAGCAATCAACAAGTATCCAATAATACTTATAATCAGCAAAGACCGAATTTTCAAAACAAACCACCACAACAAACCGATGATAAAAAGCCGAATTTAGAAGATATGATGACGAAGCTAGTTGAAACTCAAACGCAGTTTTTCACATCTCAGAAACAAACAAATGAACAAAATGCTCAAGCATTTAGAAATCAACAAGCTTCTATTCAAAATCTGGAACAAGAAGTAAGTAACCTAGCAAGGTTAATAAGTGAAAGAAAACCGGGAAGTCTACCTAGTGATACAAATGCTAACCCCCGGAATGAAACAGCTAAAGCTATTACCACAAGAAGTGGTACAACACTTAAACCACCTGAAATACCTGTAACTTCTGATGAAACTATTCCTACTCCACAAGAACCACAACCTGATCAAGATAAGGAAAAAGAACCGGTAGTTGAAAAGGTTAATGAAAATAACACAGTTAAGGATAAACCTTATGTTAAACCATACCAACCACCACTTCCTTACCCGAGTAAAATGAAGAAAGAAAAACTTGAAGCCGAGCAATCCAAATTCTTGGATATGTTTAAACAGATAAATGTAAATCTTCCTTTCATTGATGTGATTTCAGGAATGCCAAGATATGCTAAATTCTTGAAAGATCTAATCTCAAATAGAAAGAAAATGGAAGAACTCTCGGCTGTTACTATGAATGCTAATTGTTCAGCAGTGCTGTTGAATAAGATACCAGAAAAATTATCTGATCCAGGAAGTTTCACAATTCCATGTTTTCTGGGTAGTCTTAGTTCAATAGAAGCATTGGCAGACTTAGGTGCTAGTATAAATCTAATGCCGTATTCACTATACACTAAACTAGACCTTGGAGAATTGAAACCAACCAGAATAAGCATACAACTAGCCGATAGATCAATAAAATATCCTAGAGGGATAATGGAGAACATGCTAGTTAAAGTTGGTACTTTAGTATTTCCAGTAGATTTTGTTATTCTGGACATGGAAGAAGATTCTCAAGTTCCTCTCATATTAGGAAGACCATTCTTAAACACGGCTAAAGCAATGATAGACGTGTTCGGTAAGAAACTGACCCTAAGTATAGAGGATGAGAGTGTTACCTTTTCAGTTGATAGAGCAATGCAACAACCACAATCTGCAGATGATACATGTTATTATATTCAAACTATAGATGCACATGCAGAATTATTAGAAGAATTTCCAGAATTACAAGGAACAGGAGAATGTTCTTTAGGAGAAGGTAATGAACCAATTGATGAAGCTGAAATGTTAGCTACACTTATAGCTAATGGATATGAACCAACAACAGAAGAAATTCAAATGCTAAAAGAAGAAGACAGATATCGATATAAATCATCGATAGAAGAACCTCCGAAATTAGAGTTAAAACCACTTCCAAACCATTTGGAATACGCTTATTTACATGGTGAATCTGAATTACCTGTAATAATATCGTCTTCTCTTACTGAAAATGAGAAATCACAACTCATTTCTGTGTTAAAAGCTCATAAACCAGCCATTGCATGGAAGATTCATGATATTAAAGGAATAAGTCCTTCGTATTGCACACATAAAATCCTTATGGAAGAAGGTCATAAAACGTATGTGCAACGCCAACGAAGACTAAATCCTAATATGCAAGATGTAGTTAAGAAAGAGATTATTAAACTGCTAGATGCAGGTTTGATATATCCAATTTCTGATAGTCCATGGGTAAGCCCAGTTCAATGCGTGCCTAAGAAGGGTGGCATGACTGTCATTACAAATGAGAAAAATGAGCTTATTCCTACTAGGACTGTAACAGGATGGCGTGTATGTATTGATTATAGAAAATTAAATGACGCCACCAGAAAAGATCACTTTCCCTTACCTTTCATAGATCAAATGTTGGAAAGATTAGCCGGAAATAGTTACTATTGTTTTCTAGATGGATTTTCCGGATATTTTCAAATTCCAATAGCACCCGAGGACCAAGAGAAAACCACATTCACGTGCCCTTATGGTACTTTTGCTTACAAACGCATGCCATTTGGACTTTGCAACGCCCCTGCAACCTTTCAAAGGTGTATGATGGCGATTTTTCACGACATGATAGAAGAATGCATGGAAGTATTCATGGATGACTTTTCAGTCTTCGGTGATACATTTAAATCATGTCTAGTTAATCTGGAACGAATGCTAATTAGATGCGAAAAATCAAATCTAGTACTTAATTGGGAGAAATGCCATTTCATGGTTAAAGAAGGCATCGTTCTTGGACATAAAATTTCAAAAGAAGGAATTGAAGTGGATAGAGCTAAAGTAGATGTAATTGCTAAACTTCCACATCCCACCAATGTTAGAGGAGTTAGGAGTTTTCTAGGGCATGCCGGTTTTTACCGACGTTTCATAAAAGATTTTTCAAAAATTGCCACTCCTATGAATAAACTCCTAGAAAAGGATGCTCCATTCATCTTTTCAGATGAGTGTATCAAATCTTTTAATATTCTTAAAGAGAAACTCACTAATGCACCGATCATGATAACACCAAATTAAAATCTACCATTTGAACTAATGTGCGATGCAAGTGATTTTGCAATGGGAGCCGTTTTAGGACAAAGGATTGAAAAACGATTTCAACCTATATATTATGCTAGTAAGACATTACAAGGAGCACAAACGAACTATACAACTACTGAAAAAGAACTCCTTGCTATTGTCTTTGCTTTTGACAAATTTCGATCATATCTCGTTCTAGCAAAAACGGTGGTCTATACCGACCATTCTGCTCTTAGATACCTATTTTCAAAACAAGATGCTAAACCAAGATTAATCCGTTGGATCTTACTCCTACAAGAGTTTGATATTGAAATCCGAGATAAAAGAGGAGCAGAAAATCTCGCCGATGATCATCTTTCTCGTCTTGAAAATCCCGAATTAGAAGTTCTAAATGAATCAGCCATACAAGACAACTTTCCTGATGAATATCTATTGAAGATAGATTATAAAGAAATCCCATGGTTTGCAGACTATGCAAACTACTTAGTTTGTGGATTCCTTGAAAAAGGATTATCGTACCAAAGACGAAAGAAATTCTTCAGTGATATAAAAAACTATTTCTGGGAAGATCCACATCTGTTTAAAAGTTGTCCCGATGGAATAATACGCCGATGTGTATTTGGAGATGAAGCTAGTAAAATTTTAAACCATTGTCACACAGGACAAACAGGAGGGCATTATGGGCCTCAACTAACAGCAAGAAAAGTTTATGAAGCTGGATTCTATTGGCCTACAATTTACAAAGACGCACACCTTCTTTGCAAATCCTGTGATGCATGTCAAAGGGCCGGAAAAATAAGTCAACGTGATGAAATGCCACAAAATGTCATCCAAGTATGTGAAGTATTTGACATTTGGGGTATTGACTTTATGGGTCCATTTCCAAAATCTCATAATAATCTATATATACTCGTAGCCATTGATTATGTATCTAAATGGGCGGAAGCACAAGCTCTCCCAACTAACGATGCACGAGTTGTAGTCAACTTTTTAAAACGTCTTTTTGCAAGGTTTGGAACACCGAAAGCTTTAATAAGTGATCGGGGTACTCATTTCTGTAATAATCAACTTGAGAAAGTTCTTAAAAGATATGGAGTAACTCATAAAATCTCCACCGCATATCATCCACAAACAAGTGGACAAGTTGAAAATACCAACCGAGCTTTAAAACGTATTCTAGAGAAAACCGTAGGATCAAATCCGAAGGAATGGTCCATTAAATTGGAGGATGCACTCTGGGCTTTTAGAACAGCCTACAAAACTCCAATTGGAACCACACCTTTTAGACTTGTTTATGGAAAAGCATGTCATCTTCCAGTAGAAATTGAACACAAAGCATTTTGGGCTTTGAAGACATGTAATCTTGATTTACATGAAGCCGGACGTCTACGATTAAGTCAACTAAACGAATTAGAAGAATTAAGACATGAAGCATAATAAAATTCGTTAATCTATAAAGAAAGAACGAAGAAATAGCATGATAAAAGAATCAGAAGTTCAAAAGAATTTAAAGAAGGAGACAGAGTTCTTCTTTTCAATTCACGATTCAAGCTATTTCCTGGAAAATTGAAATCAAGATGGTCTGGACCATTCATAGTCAAAAGAGTTTTCCCATACGGAACGATAGAATTAATAAATTCAAATGGGATTGAATTTAAAGTTAATGGTCACAGAGTTAAACATTACATACATGGTCCGATGGAAGTCGACAACGAAGTTAATCACAATTTCGACACCAAAGCTAACTAAGTGTGGGGAGAATCAAGTCTTTAAAGGATAATATGTATTTCTGTTAGAGTTAGATTGTCTGTTTTCGTGTAGTTCTCGAAAATGGAACCCGAATGGTCTTTCCCTAGCAGACCCTAAAGAACTAGTCTTCTCCCCCCATTCTGAATTTTTATTTTTTTTTTAGGTTTTTACGAAATGAAGACTGCCTGTGAACTAAACCATGGTCTAATGCTACACGCTTTGATCACTAAACGTAATAATGACATACTACCGAGTGAATTAGTATCAGTAATCAGAGAAAGAATGGACGGAGTTAGAAAAGAATCCAGATGCGAAGATAATAATTTACAATTTGGTAAAGGAAAATCAAAATCCGCAGCGAAAAGAAGAGCACGACACCTAGAACGATGTCACAAATGCGGAAAATGGTCACATGGAGGTAAATGTTCAAATAATCAAACCTATTCAAATACCGAATTTGTTACTTTATGCAGAGACGGACCGTTCATATGTTTAGAAGAAAAGACACTGAATGCTCGAGGTTACGCCTATGTAGCCATGGAAAATCAATTAAACCGACTATCTTATGAATGGGATAGATCATATAACTAAGAAATCTATTCCACAGGTATGTCTGTACAGTTTTTATTTTTATTTTTATTTTTAACCTTTTGATAATAAACGCTAATTTGTTCGCTAAAAAGTATTAAATTGGTATTAAATAAAATTAGGTTTGGCGACCGAAATTATTGATATCATTCAAAAATTTATTACATCACTGCGAAATTTAACGTTTATTCTTAAGGTATAAATATCTTTAATCAATCAACCCAAAATATTTCAAAAATTCGTCATGAGTTAAATTAGGTCTTGGAACTGAAATTACTTTACCGAAAAGAGGGGCGCATATTTTTGATAATATTTGATTGATTAAAGTGGGATAAAAAGACAAAAAGATTTTTTATTTTTACCATGTTTTTAAAATTAATATTTAAATCTTAAATTAATATTGTAAACTTTATAAAAACAATATATTTAAAATTGTAAATATTTGAAAAATTAATATAAGTTTGATATGAATTTATAAATTTTTAAATTAAGTTTGGTGTGAATTTTTAATATTAATTTTGAATTTTATATTTAAGTTGTGTGAATTTAAAAACAAAAATTTACTTTATCTCATTAAGTTAAGAATATGATTTTTAAAATTCGTCGTAAGTTGAAGACTAGGTCTTTGAACCGAAATTGCTTTACCCAAGGGAGGGACGAGAACTTTTATTATCATTATTTTTAATCTTATTGATTTAAAGTATGCCAAAAACATTAAAAAACCCAAAAATCTTAGCTTTTAAAACAATCGCTACAAAAAGACAAATTTTAAAATTTTGTCGAAGGACGGACTAGGACATCGATCCGAAACAACCTCGTCCTAAATAACAAGGGAAACAAAATTTTAAAATTAATTACTTAATTGTTTTAATAAGTTAAGGATTATAAAAAAAAAAAAAAATATATACCAAACTCCGCGAGTCGCGGAGTTTGGAGGGTTAATCCCCGCGACTCGCGGAGGAGCCGGATTACAGAAAAAAAAATAAGAGCTGCAAACTGATCAGTTTCATACTCCTCAACCCAAAAATACAGCTCGAAAAACTGCACCCGAAAAACACGAAAAAAACCCCCCAAAATCACAATTTTTAACCGTTAATCACCAAATCTTTTGCTAAAATCATGTTGAGAAGGATGCTATCTAAGAATTACTCAAGAAAAACGGTAAATTTCTACACCTAAACACCATTTAATCCGAAATTTGATGTTCTTGAGCTATTTTTTCCCCAATTTGATTTTGATGCTTTTTAGTGTAATTAAGCTTAAATTATTTATGTATTATGCTTGTATAACCTAGATTGATGCTATTTAACATGATTAGAAGCCTTAAACTTCAAATTTTGAATAATCTAGGGTTTGTGTTCTTGAGCAAATTTGGGGCTTTTTGATATAAACAGGTTATGGCCGATTTTTGTCATGAATTGTTGCTAAATTAAGTAGTGTAACATGTTTAGGTAGTTAAATGATCCAAACTTTGAGCCTAAACATAATTTTGAGAATTAAAGTGGACTTTTTCAAGTCTAAAATTTATGAACTTGATTTTTGAAAGATAATGCCATTTGAGACTTGTTTAATTGCTAGTAATTATTATTTTGACATGTTATTTGAGTTGAATGCTTATGAACTTGGCGAACATTTTCGTATATGCTTATTTGAAAAAGTGTAGATTTGATAAAAATGTGAAAATGAGCTTAAGTTTGATATAAATTGATAATGTCATTGTAATTATTTTGATTGATGATTTTGCTGACACTAATGCATATTTGGATGCACAAAAATTGTGTTTGATGTGTTTTGCAGAATGAAAGGGGTGAATCTTCATCCCAAGCCCGCAATGCTCCTGCTGAGAATTTGGAACAACAGGAGGTGGATAACTACTACAAGCAGGATATACCTCATCCAGTCATGACCTTTTCCGATATGCACTTGGAAGAGTTGCACCCGAACCTGAGATTTGACAGACTTTGGATAGATTATCCAAAATATCAACGGGGTTTGCATACTCTTCATTCTAAGGTTGTTGAGGTACCGAGGGTCATAGAATGGGGACCCTTAGAAGCTGTAGAATTGGCCGGGCCAATTAGGGAATTACTTGTACAGAGGTATGGTAATTCTTCTTTTAATGACTGGATATGTTTATTCACCATACGTAGACCTGTATATAAAGTATGGTGTGAAGAATTGTTATGTAGTATAGAGTTGAATGATCGGGTAGCTAGTTTAACCGATCGTTCTTTTATTAGATTTTTGTTAGGCGGTTCGATGCGCCACATGTCTTTACTGGACATGGCTCAGGCTTTACGTATATATACGCCTGAGGAGTTAGCGTCTGCCGATTGTAGAGGATTGATACTAAACGGTAGAAAGATAGATGAGAATTTTGATACACACGGTGTGTGGAGTCAAATGACAAGCCATCACCGTTTCAAAGGGGGAAATTACTCTTATTTGGATATAGATAGAGCCGAATTAAGAGTGATACATAGGTTTTTAGCTAATTCGATTACACAAAGGGGTAAGAACAAAGAAAAAGTAAATGAACAGGATTTGTTTTACCATATGTGTATTCGAGACCCACAAAGCGCTGTAAGTATACCATATTGTGTGGGTTATTATTTATCAGCTATGGTTCGGGGGATGCGACCACATAGCATAATAGGAGGTGGTATTTTTATTACTTTGATTGGTGAATATCTCGGTGTGGATATAAGTCGGGGGGGATTATTACTAGAAGAGCCGGAACCCCGCGATACTATAGGTTTAAATGTATACCATGGTGCGAAAGTTTTGAAGAGGCGAAATAACGCCGCAGTACGATACCATGGTAGACATCCACAGGTGGAGAGAAACCAGCAACAAGGTAATGTAGGAGGGGGAATGAGATGCAAGAAATGCATAGGTTTACAGCTTCTCAGGAATACGAAAATGCTAGACAGAGAGCATTTGAAGATTGGCAAGTTCATCAGAACCAAATCATAGCTCATTGCCAACATATAGGTAGAAACTATATTCCTACACCGAAACCCATCTTCCCTCCTTGGTCTATAGAGATGCAGCCACCATATCCTACGTATGACCCTGCCGAAGCATTCTATAGCACTTATGGTTATGCCTGGAACCCCTATTGGTACCAATATCATCCTTAGTTTACTTATTTTATTTTTATTTTGTAATTTGTAATTATTGATACATTTAATATTTTTGTTAATATTGTAATCATTTTTATAATTATCTAACTTTTATTCTTAGATTTTAATAATTTTTTGAATGTGGGGTAATATACCAAACTTCAAAAATATGTATATATGTTTGCAGTTTATCTTATGTACACAACAGGGTAAAACAACGCATTTTCAAAGACTGGCATTAAGTTCAGCAAAAGCAAGTAATTTTGACGACAAGATGCAAAATATATGTGAAATAACAACAAGACGGAATGAACAAATGATGTGCACCATTTATCATTCAGCAAACAAACGCCAATATATTTGGAAACTTTGGTAAAAATTTAATCATTTTCACACTAATCACCCTCAATAATTTAAATTGTTACTGATTTCTTGCAAATGAGGGCATTGCAAGATCTTAAGTGTGGGAAGGGGTTAAATTCTTTCGGATTTTAAAATTTTTTTGATTTAAACACTTGGTTACCATTAAAAATACTAGTAACGCAGTAGTTGTATTAGAATCTAGTGCTCTCCGATAACAAGGAACAGCCCTAGTCTTATATACTGACTACCCAATTCTAGTAAAATTGTTCAAAATTTTCAATTAAATGAATTCAAAATCATGTTTATACATATTTATGAACGATAAAACTAGGTTTTAACACCGAAATTATTGTTACCTCGGAAAGGACATAAATTAAGAAACAGACTAAAATGTCAAAATTCATTTAAAATGGAATAGAGGACGATAAAAAGGAAAATAAAAGCCAAGTGTGGGAAAATTTACCAAGTTATCTTAAACATATGTCACATATATCTGTAACAAATAACTGAAAATACTTTTGCTTTGGACTAAACTAAACTGTTTTACCCGATTAAAGAAAAGAAGAGATGGATCTACACGATGAATCAATTCCATCATTAAAAGGAAGTAAAGTCTTCCGAAAAAGAAACGCGCTTCTTGATTTAGGTCATGAAGTTGTCGTCCAGACCAGCTGTAGGTTGACGAAAAATCTAGAAAAGTCATCACTAAAATCAGCAGGAAATCCACGGACCTCAGCATTAAACAGGGTCGCCAAGTGGTCAGATTTATCCTAACCATGAGAAGGATTTATCTCGTACAATGGGGGGCCACCATGCAAATTAGCTGGATAAGACTAATGAATCAGATCCCCAGAAAGGATAATCTCCTTAAAGATTAAAAATCAGCTTTTAAGACTGATATTACTCAATCCTAGTGATTGACCTTAAAGATTGAGAATTACAAACTCATGGAATTCGATGATATCTAAACTCGAGCTTAAACGAGAAAATATTTTGATCAAAATTACAAACCGATTTGTTTTCTGAAAACCCTATTTTCAATGCGTTCATTACCATTGAACGTAAAATCCTAGGAATTCACCTGGAATTCATTAGGTCACCTGAACTAAATCGGGTGTCAACCGTAAGAACGGTGGTTGCATAGTGGTCAAAGACAGGACCTTGTGCCAGACCGAAAAATCATAGGATGATCTTTACTATCGCTCCTACCAAGGATAGTAATTGCGTCCGACACGTTATAGACCATAATCAAAAGCATGTCACGGGACATTGCCTTAACAGTTGCTTGTTCAACGCTTTCCTTTACAACCGGACGGTAGTTTGCCGAAAGGTAATATACGGAACAAGTAAACTGGACGTGTTGCTTTCCTAATACAAGGTTAGCAAGTGGGTGACACAAAACCATAAGTTTTGAGCTAAAATTTTCAAATCTGAAACCCACCAAACCCACAAAAATATTTTGCAAACACCGGTAAAGGGTTATCCCGAAAAACTTATCTAGGGTAAAAACTAGATTTAATTTTCAAAAAAATCAAATGTTTTCATAAAGATCCAATTTCCTTAATGGATCTAAATTTTTATAGTCATGTGGGACTGTAAACCATATCGTTACTACCATTGTTTATACCGCCATATAGAAATCACTGATGTACAAAGTGTGAAGAATAAAGAAGTGATTCTAGTATTTCAAGACGATATTGCTTGAGGACAAGCAACGCTCAAGTGTGGGAATATTTGATAATGCTAAAAACGAACATATATTTCATAGCATTATTCCTCAAGAAAGACAAGCTTTTAGTTGCAATTGTTCTATTTACAAGTGATATTCGTTTAAATAATAAAAGGTGAAGACAAAAGACAGATTCGACGAATTGAAGACGCAAACGACCAAAAAGCTCAAAAGTACAAAAGACAATCAAAAAGGTTCCAATTATTGATAAGAAACGTCTCGAAATTACAAGAGTACAAGATTCAAAACGCAAAGTACAAAATATAAAATTGTACGCAAGGACGTTCGAAAATCCGGAACCGGGACCAGAGTCAACTCTTAACGCTCGACGCAACGGACTAAAAATTACAAGTTAACTATGTATATAAATATAATATAATATATAATTAATTATATTAATTATATATATATATTATATTTATATAATAAAAACCGTCGGCAGAGAAAGACTCCAAGGGTGTGAGCTGTAAATTCATTCTCCGCGACTCGCGGAGTTTGAAGAGGATATTGCCGCGAGTCGCGGAGCCCCAAAAAACGAAAATCCCTATAAAGCCAACCGAATTCTGATCACAACACATAATAATCTATTTCTCTCTTCTCTCATATATACGTAAAATATATATATATAATTTATATTTTAATTTTAATTTTAATTATAATTCTAATAATAAGGGTATGTTAGCGAATATTGTAAGGGTGTAAGTCGAAATTCTGTCCGTGTAACGCTACGCTATTTTTAATCATTGTAAGTTATGTTCAACCTTTTTATATTAATGTCTCGTAGCTAAGTAATTATTATGCTTATTTAAAACGAAGTAATCATGATGTTGGGCTAATTACTAAAATTGGGTAATTGGGCTTTGTACCATAATTGGGGTTTGGACAAAAGAACGACACTTGTGGAAATTAGACTATGGGCTATTAATGGGCTTTATATTTGTTTAACTAAATGATAGTTTGTTAATGTTAATATAAAGATTTACAATTGGGCGTCCCTATAAATTACCATATACACTCGATCGGACACGATGGGCGGGGTATTTATATGTACGAATAATCGTTCATTTAACCGGATACGGGAATGAATTAATAGCCACTAGAATAATTAAAACAGGGGTGAAATTACATTCAAGGGTAATTGGTGTAATTGTTAACAAAGTAGTAAAACCTTGGTTTACACGCAGTCGATAACCTGGTGTATTCATTAAACAAAGTATTAAAACCTTGTTACAATTCGAATCCCCAATTAGTTGGAATATTTAACTTCGGGTATAATAATAATTTGACGAGGACACTCGCACTTTATATTTATGACTGATGGACTGTTATGGACAAAAACCAGACGGACAGATTAAATAATCCAGGACAAAGGACAATTAACCCATGGGCATAAAACTAAAATCAACACGTCAAACATCATGATTACGGAAGTTTAAATAAGCATAATTCTTTTATTTCATATTTAATTTCCTTTATTTTATATTTAATTGCACTTCTAATTATCGCACTTTTATTTATTGTTATTTAATCGCACTTTTAATTATCGTACTTTTTAATTATCGCAATTTTATTTTATCGCACTTTTATTATTCGCAATTTCATTATCGTTATTTACTTTACGCTTTAATTTAAGTCTTGTATTTATTTTATATTTTACATTAGGTTTTAACTGCGACTAAAGTCTTAAAATCGACAAACCGGTCATTAAACGGTAAAACCCCCCCTTTATAATAATAATATTACTTATATATATGTTTGTATTTTTATATAGCGTTGAGCTTTGTTTAAAGATTTCCCTGTGGAACGAACCGGACTTACTAAAAACTACACTACTGTACGATTAGGTACACTGCCTATAAGTATTGTAGCAAGGTTTAAGTATATCCATTCTATAAATAAATAAATATCTTGTGTAAAATTGTATCGTATTTAATAGTTTTTCCTAGTAAAATATAAACTATTTCGTGTACACCTCGCATAACATCAATTAATCTCTTAACATGTTTGATATTGTGTGATAGATGTCTACCTCTAGCACAAATCCCATTGACTCACCTAATAATAACGAAGAGTCGAATATATATTGGCAAGATTCACAAGTTCTTGAAGAACCGGAAGAAGAGGAAACGGAACCGGAAGAAGAGGAACCGGAAGAAGAGGAACCAGAAGAAGAGGAACCGGAAGAAGAAGAGGTTCCGGAGGGGGGAATAGTAGGAACCACAGAAAACTGGTCAAATAAAAGAAAATCCTCAACCAATGGACCAAAGTTAATAATGGTCAATGGTGTTTCCGCTAAGGAAGCAAAATATTGGGAAAATTACCAATTTTCCGATGAATCGGATCCTGATGAGGATTCCGATGATGTTATAGAAATTACCCCGACCCAATTTAATGAGGCAAAAGAAAATAATAAGGGAAAAGGCATCAAAATAGAGAAATCTGATTCCGACCCCGATGAACTTTATATGTACCGTCAACACCCGTATTTTCAATATCGTGACAATAACCCGGGAACCTCTAAACCACCAGGTTTTTCTAAACCAATGTGGAAAATGACGGCTCGTATTAGAGGAACATCATATATCCCTAGAAAATTAGGAAAAAGAACCAAATCCGAAGAAGAAGAAACCAGTGATTCGGATTAGAGGGTTGTGAGCATGTTGTGTAATAAATGTATTGTAGTGTGCTTGTACTTTTATGTTCTATGTAAAAATTGCTTGTATTGTTTGTTATTACGAATCTAATCCTTGTCTATTTTACAGTATAAAAACAAAATGGACGTTAAGGGTAGACAACCGAATATTTTAGAAGACCTACCAGAGGATATGATTGAGGAAATCTTGTCTAGAGTCGGTCAGAATTTATCAGCACATTTAGTTATGGCAAAATTAACTTGTCAAATATTTGAAAGACTTTCCAGAAATGCCTTAGTTTATAAAAGGCTTTCCTTTGATAGGTGGGGTGTATCACATTGGGGAGACTCTAAGTTACGCCATGTTTTCTTTAAAGCGTTAAATGCGGGGAACCCAAATGCAATTTTATGCTACGGGTTAAGAACTATTTTGACTCAACATATCCTAACATAGGATTTCGTGAATTAGAAAGAGCTTCTAACATGCAACATAAAGAAGCATGTTATGCTTACGGGTTAGTGATGTCCGCTTCTTACCAAAGTGAGAAAAAGAACATCGGATTGCAGCTTTTAAATAAAACTTTCCCACAAGTGACGGATTCAGTAGTTGGGGTGAGAAACAAGGTTTTTAGATTATTACGGGGCTGTTGGACATTACGAAACCCTCGTCCTTTTGACGACATTACAACATGCTGCCTAGCCAATGGTCATAACGGTTATTTTCCACAAGACCAAGGATGGGAAGTCGTCTTAGTAAAACCAGAATGCATGACTTGTTTCTGGACTTATGAATTACGTGTCTTTATTTCCTTTGCTGAACAACTTGCGTATTAACTAGATTTATCTTCAAAACTGTCCTGTATCATAGGGTACTATATTTCATGTTATATGTAATATAGCGAAGTTGTAAGTTTGAAGAATATTTGTATGTGATATATTATTATAATCAGTTTTTCATATGGAGGTGTAGTCGTTGAATTGTATATTAGCTACTAAGTATGAACTTAACGGGTAGGTAGTACCCGAATTTAAACTTATAAAACGCTAATATGAAGAAAAAGCTTTTATAAATGAGTTCATATTATGCTACGAGATACTATTGACTACTCTTAATATTCTGTATGATTAACTTGTTTCATTTGACTATTTTAAAGGAAATGGCACCGACTACTCGACACACCTTGAATATGAGCGAAGAGGAATTTCCTGCCTTTCTTGCTTCAAACATAGCCGCAGTACAGGCCGCGCTACATACCAACAATAACTCTGAATCTAGCAATATAGCTAACGACGCAAGAAATCGTGTAGGATACTCCTACAAGGAATTCACTACCTGCAAACCTTCAGAATTTGATGGGACCGAAGGACCAATCGGATTGAAACGGTGGACCGAGAAAGTTGAATCGGTGTTTGCCATAAGTAAGTGTGCTGAAGGAGACAAAGTGAAGTACGCTACACATACCTTCACAGGTATTGCGTTAACATGGTGGAATACCTATCTAGAGCAAGTGGGATAAGATGCTGCTTACGCGCTACCATGATCAGCATTCAAGCACTTGATGAACGAGAAGTACCGTCCCAAAACCGAGGTCAATAAGCTCAAGTCAGAACTTAGAGGGTTACGAACACAGGGATTCGATATTACTTCGTACGAAAGACGATTCACAGAATTGTGCCTATTGTGTCCGAGAGCGTTCGAAGATGAGGAAGAGAAGATCGACGCGTTTGTGAAAGGGTTACCGGAGAGAATCCAAGAAGATATAAGTTCACACGAGCCTGCCTCCATACAAAAGACATGTAGAATGGCTCACAAACTAGTGAACCAGATTGAGGGAAGAATTAAAGAACAGGCGGCCGAAGAGGCCAACGTGAAGCTAGTCAAAAGAAAGTGGGAGGAAAACGGTGATAAGAGTCACCAAAACAACAACAACTATCCCAACAATCGCAACATCAATCGCAACTACAACAAACGGTACAACAACAACAACAACTACTACTACAACAATCATCCCAACAACAATAACAACCGCAACAACAACAACAATCAGAAGCAGCTATGCCAAAGGTGTGAAAAGTATCACTCGGGGTTCTGCACCAAGTTTTGCACCAAGTGTAAAAAAATGGTCATAGCGCGGCGAAGTGTGAGGTCTACGGACCAGGGGTTAACAGAACGAAAGGAACAAATGGTGTCAGAACGAGTAATGGCAGAGCAAGTAGTGTCGGAGCAAGTTATGCCAATGTAGTTTGTTATAAATGTGGAAAACTGGGCCACATTATTAAAAATTGCCCGAACCAGGAGAACACGAATGGACAAGGCCGCGGAAGAGTTTTCAATATTAATGCGGCAGAGGCATAGGAAGACCCGGAGCTTGTTACGGGTACATTTCTTATTGACAATAAATCTGCTTACGTTTTATTTGATTCGGGTGCAGATAGAAGCTATATGAGTAGAGATTTTTGTGCTAAATTAAGTTGTCCATTTGACGCCGTTGGATAGTAAATTTTTACTCGAATTAGCAAACGGTAAATTAATTTCAGCAGATTATATATGCCGGAATCGAGAAATTAAACTGGGTAGCGAAATATTTAAGATTGATTTGATACCAGTAGAGTTAGGGAGTTTTGATGTAATAGTTGACATGGACTGGCTGAAGGAGATGAAAGCAGAGATCGTATGTTACAAAAATGCAATTCGCATTGTACGAGAAGAAGGAGAACCCTTAATGGTGTACGGAGAAAAAGGCAACACGAAGCTACATCTTATTAGTAATTTGAAGGCACAAAAACTAATAAGAAAAGGTTGCTATGCTATTCTAGCACACGTCGAGAAAGTACAAACTGAAGAAAAGAGCATCAATGATGTTCCCGTCGCAAAAGAATTTCCCGATGTATTTCCGAAAGAATTACCGGGACTACCTCCACATCGATCTGTTGAATTTCAAATAGATCTTGTACCAGGAGCTGCACCAATAGCTCGTGCTCCTTACAGACTCGCACCCAACGAGATGAAAGAACTGCAAAGCCAACTGCAAGAACTATTAGAACGTGGTTTCATTCGACCAAGCACATCACCATGGGGAGCTCCTGTTTTGTTTGTCAAGAAGAAGGATGGTACATTTAGGTTGTGTATTGACTACAGAGAGTTGAATAAACTTACCATAAAAAACCGTTATCCACTGCCGAGAATTGACGACTTATTTGATCAACTACAAGGCTCGTCGGTTTATTCAAAAATCGATTTACGTTCTGGATATCATCAAATGATAGTAAAGGAGGATGATATTCCAAAAACTGCTTTTAGGACGCGTTATGGTCATTACGAGTTTATGGTTATGCCGTTTGGATTGACTAACGCACCAGCTGTATTCATGGACCTTATGAACCGAGTGTGTGCTCCATATCTTGACAAGTTTGTCATTGTTTTCATCGATGACATACTTATTTACTCAAAGAATGATCAAGAGCACGAAGAACATTTGAGAAAAGTGCTAGAAGTATTGAGGAAAGAAAAACTGTACGCTAAGTTTTCAAAGTGTGCATTTTGGTTGGAAGAAGTTCAATTTCTCGGTCACATAGTGAACAAAGAAGGTATCCAGGTGGACCCGGCAAAGATCGAAATCGTTGAAAAGTGGGAAACCCCAAAAGCATATACGTCAATTTTTAGGATTGGCTGGTTACTACAGAAGATTCATCCAAGATTTCTCCAAAATAGTAAAACCCTTGACTGCATTAACGCATAAAGGGAAGAAATTTGAATGGAAGAATGAACAAGAGAAGGCGTTTCAATTATTGAAGAAAAAGCTAACTACGGCACCTATATTGTCATTGCCTGAAGGGAATGATGATTTTGTGATTTATTGTGACGCATCAAAGCAAGGTATCGGTTGTGTATTAATGCAACGAACGAAGGTGATTGCTTATGCGTCTAGACAATTGAAGATTCACGAGCAAAATTATACAACTCACGATTTGGAATTGGGTGTTGTTGTTTTTTGCATTAAAGACTTGGAGGCATTATTTATATGGGGTTAAAAGTATTATATATACCGACCACAAAAGTCTCCAACATATATTTAATCAGAAGCAACTGAATATGAGATAACGCAGGTGGATTGAACTGTTGAATGATTATGATTTTGAGATTCGATACCACCCGGGGAAGGCGAATGTGGTAGCCGACGCTTTGAGTAGAAAGGACAGAGAACCTATACGGGTAAAAGCTATGAATATAATTATTCGTACTAACCTTACTACTCAAATAAAGGAGGCGCAACAGGGAGTTGTAAAAGAAGGAAAGTTGAAGAATGAGATACCCAAAGGATCAGAGAAACATCTTAATATTCGGGAAGATGGAACCCGATATAGGGCTGATAGAATTTGGGTACCAAGGTTTGGAGATGTGAGAGAAATGGTACTTAAGGAAGCATATAAAACCAGATATTCAATACATCCCGGAGTGGGGAAGATGTATAAAGATCTTAAGAAACACTTTTGGTGGCCGGGTATGAAAGCCGATATTGATAAATACGTAGGAGAATGTTTGACGTGTTCTAAGGTCAAAACTGAACATCAGAAACCATCAGGTCTACTACAACAACCTGAAATCCTGGAATGGAAATGGGAAAACATTACCATGGATTTCATTACTAAATTGCCAAGGACTGCAAGTGGTTATGATACTACTTGGGTAATAGTTGATCGTCTCACCAAGTCAGGACACTTTCTGCCAATGAGAGAAGATGACAAAATGGAGAAGTTGGCGCGATTGTATCTGAAGGAGGTTATCACCAGACATGGAATACCCGTCTCTATTATCTCTAATAGGGATGGTAGATTTGTTTCAAGGTTCTGGCAGACATTGCAACAAGCATTGGGGACTCATCTAGACATGAGTACTACCTATCATCCACAAACTGATGGTCAGAGCGAAAGGACAATACAAACGCTTAAAGACATGCTATGAGCATGTGTTATTGATTTCAGAAACAGTTGGGATCGACACCTACCGTTAGCAGAATTTTCCTACAACAACAGTTATCATTCTAGTATTGAGATGGCGCCGTTTGAGGCACTTTATGGTAGAAAGTGCAGGTCTCCGATTTGTTGGAATGAAGTGGGGGATAGACAGATTACGGGTCCGGAGATAATACAAGAAACTACCGAGAAAATCATCCAAATTCAACAACGATTGAAAACCGCCCAGAGTCGACAAAAGAGCTAAAGAAAAGATATAGAGTTTGAAATTGGAGAAATGGTCATGCTTAAGGTTTCACCTTGGAAAGGCGTTGTTCGATTTGGTAAACGGGGGAAACTAAATCCAACGTACATTGGACCATTCAAGATTATAGATCGTGTCGGACCAGTAGCTTACCAACTGGAGCTACCTCAACAACTCGCGGCTGTACATAACACTTTCCACGTCTCGAATTTGAAGAAATGTTTTGCTAAAGAAGATCTCACAATTCCGTTGGACGAAATCCAAATCAATGAAAAACTTGAATTCATTGAAGAACCCGTCGAAATAATGGATCGTGAGGTTAAGAGACTTAAGCAAAACAAGATACCGATTAAGGTTTGATGGAATGCTCATAGAGGACCCGAGTTCACCTGGGAGCATGAAGATCAGATGAAGAAGAAATACCCGCATCTATTTCCAGAAGATTCGTCAACACCTTCAACAGCTTAAAATTTTGGGACGAAATTTATTTAACGGGTAGGTACTGTAGTGACCCGAACTTTTCCATGTTTATATATATTAATTGAGATTGATATTTACATGACTAAATGTTTCCAACATGTTAAGCAATCAAACTTGTTAAGACTTGATTAAATAAAATAAGTTTCATATAGACAATTGATCACCCAAGTTGACCGGCGATTCACGAACGTTACAAATTTGTAAAAACTATATGTTGTGGTATATATAGATATATATATATATATATATATATATATATATATATATATATATATATATATATATATATATATAGTTGACATGAGATTATGATGAGTAAGTATCTCACTAAGTAGACTAACAATGTGTGATATACATAAGAAATGAGATTACTAAGTTAAGAAACTCGAAATGATATATATAACGATTATCGTTATGATAACGTCTACTAAATACATATGTATCATATTAAGATATTGATACACTATATTTAACATGATAAAATGATATTTAAATATATCATTAAGTGTGTTAACAATGAACTACATATGTAAAAACAAGACTACTAACTCAAGAATTACGAAACGAGACTTATATGTAACGATTATCGTTGTAACGATATTTTAATGTATATATCATATTAAGAGATATTCATAGATCATAATATCATGATAATATAATAATTTAACATCTCATTTGATATAATAAACATTGGGTTAACAACATTAATTGAGATCGTTAACTTAAAGGTTTCAAAACAACACTTACATGTAACGACTAACGAAGACTTAACGACACCATTAGAATGTATATACATGTTGTGTTTTGATATATATTCTTACACTTTTGAAAGACTTCAAGACACATATCAAAGTACTTCTACTTAACAAAAATGCTCACAATTACATCCTCGTTCAGTTTCATCAACAATTCTACTCGTATGCACCCGTATTCGTACTCGTACGCACCCGTATTCGTACTCGTACAATACACAGCTTTTAGATGTATGTACTATTGGTATTTACACTCCAATGATCAGCTCTTAGCAGCCCATATGAGTCACCTAACACATATGGGAACCATCATTTGGCAACTAGCATGAAATATCTCATAAAATTACAAAAATATTAGTAATCATTCATGACTTATTTACATGAAAACAAAATTACATATCCTTTATATCTAATCCATATACCAACGACCAAAAACACCTACAAACACTTTCATTCTTCAATTTTATTCATCTAATTTATTTCTCTCAAGTTCCATCTTCAAGTTCTAAGTGTTCTTCATAAATTCCATAAGTATAGTTTCATAAAAATCAAGAATACTTCCAAGTTTGCAAGTCTACTTCCAAGCTTTCTAATCCATTTCAAGTAATCATCTAATATCAAGGAACCTTTGTTATTTACAGTAGGTTATCTTTCTAATTCAAGGTAATATTCATATTCAAACTTTGATTCAATTTCTACAACTATAACAATCTTATTTCGAGTGAAAATCTTACTTGAACTGTTTTTGTGTCATGATTCTGCTTCAAGAACTTTCAAGCCATTCAAGGATCCTTTGAAGCTAGATCCATTTTTCTTATTTCTAGTAGTTTTATCCAGAAAACTTGAGGTAGTAATGATATTCATAACATCATTCGATTCATACATATAAAGCTATCTTATTCGAAGGTTTAAACTTGTTATCACTAGAACATAGTTTAGTTAATTCTAAACTTGTTCGCAAACAAAAGTTAATCCTTCTAACTTGACTTTTAAAATCAATTAAACACATGTTCTATATCTATATGATATTCTAACTTAATGATTTAAAACCTGGAAACACGATGAATACCATAAAATCGGATATACGCCGTCGTAGTGAAACCGGGGGCTGTTTTGGTTTGGATAATTAAAAACTATGATAAACTTTGATTTAAAAGTTTTTCTTTTGGGAAAATGATTTTTCATATGAACATGAAACTATATCCAAAAATCTTGGTTAAACTCAAAGTGAAAGTATGTTTTTCAAAATGGACATCAAGATGTCGTTCTTTCGACGGAAATGACTACCTCTTTAGTAATTGACATGTAACTTAAATTTCCGACTATAAACCTATACTTTTTATGTTTGGATTCTTAAATTAGAGTTCAATATGAAACCATAGCAATTTGATTCACTCAAAACGGATTTAAAATGAAGAAGATATGGGTAAAACAAGATTGGATATTTTTGATCTTTTTAGCTACGGGAAATATTTAACAAATCTATACAAATCATATCCTAGCTAACTTATATTATATTATACATGTATTCTAATATATTATGTAATCTTGGGATACCATAGACACGTATGCAAATGTTTTGACATATCATATCGACCCATGTATATATATTATTTGGAACAACCATAGACACTCTACATGCCGTAATGTTGGAGTTAGGTATACAGGGTTGAGGTTGATTCCAAAAATATATATACTTTGGGTTGTGATCTAGCTTGAGACGTGTATACACTGGGTCGTGGATTGATTCAAGATAATATATATCGATTTATTTCTGTACATCTAACTGTGGACAACTAGTTGTAGGTTACTAACGAGGACAGCTGACTTAATACACTCAAATCTTTAAAACATAATAAAAATGGTTGTAATTATATTTTGATCATACTTTGATATATATGTACATATTTGTATAGGTTCGTGAATCGATCCGTGGCCAAGTCTTATTTTCGAGGAAGGAAATATCTGTGAAAGTGAGTTATAGTCCTACTTTTAAAATCTAATATTTTTGCGATGAGAATACATGCAGGTTTTATAAATGATTTACAAAATAGACACAAGTACGTGAAACTACATTCTATGGTTGAATTATCGAAATCGAATATGCCCCTTTTTATTAAGTCTGGTAATCTAAGAATTAGGGAACAGACACCTTAATTGACGCGAATCCTAAAGATAGATCTATTGGGCCTAACAAACCCCATCCAAAGTACTGGATGCTTTAGTACTTTGAAATTTATATCATATCCGAAGGGTGTCCCGGAATGATGGGGATATTCTTATATATGCATCTTGTTAATGTCGATTACCAAGTGTTCAACCATATGAATGATTTTTATCTCTATGTATGGGATGTGTATTGAAATATGAAATCTTGTGGTCTATTGTTACGATTTGATATATATAGGTTAAACTTATAACTCACCAACATTTTTGTTGACGTTTAAAGCATGTTTATTCTCAGGTGAATACTAAGAGCTTCTGCTATTGCATACTAAAATAAGGACAAGATTTGGAGTCCATGTTTGTATGATATTGTATAAAAACTGCATTCAAGAAACATATGTCGATGTAATATATTTCTATTGTAAACCATTATGTAATGGTCGTGTGTAAACAGTATATTTTAGATTATCATTATTTGAAAATCTACGTAATGTTTTTTTAAAACCTTTATTGATAAAATAAAGGTTATGGTTGTTTTAAAAATGAATGCAGTTTTGAAAAACGTCTCATATAGAGGTCAAAGCCTCGCAACGAAATCAATTAATATGGAACGTTTATAATCAATATGAACGGGACATTTCAAAAGGATCCTTGGATGGCTTGAAAGTTCTTGAAGCAAAATCATGACATGAAAACAAGTTCAAGTAATATTTTCACTCGAAATAAGATTGTTATAGTTATAGAAATTGAATCAAAGTTTGAATATGAGTACTACCTTGTATTAGAGAGATATCTTACTGTAAATAAGAAAGATTTCTTGAGTTTGAATGATCACTTGAAATGGATTTGCAAGACTGAAAGCAAGCTAGCAAACTTGGAAGTGTTGTTGGTGTGTTCTTGAGTAGTTGTTTTGTATCTCGGTTTATGTATGGATTTATGAACTAGATTGAGCTAGATTTTGATGAAGATGATAAAGAACACTTAGAACAATGTAAGAACATTTGAGAGAGATGAGTTTGATGCATGAAAGTTGAAATGAAAATGTGTTTGTGTGTGAGCTCTTTCACGTGAATATGGGGTCCCCATATAGGCTCCATTAGTTTGTTATTTTGTGAGATATTTCATGCTAGATGTTAAATGATGGTTCCCACATGGTTAGGTGACTCACATGGGCTGCTAAGAGCTAATCATTGGAGTGTATATACCAATAGTAAATACATTTAGAAGCTGTGTATTGTACGAGTACAAATACGAGTGTATACTAGTAGAATTGTTGATGAAAATGAATGAGGATGTAATTGTAAGCATTTTTGTTAAGTAGAAGTACTTTGATAAGTGTCTTGAAGTCTTTCAAAAGTGTATGAATACATATTAAAACACTACATGTATATACATTTTAACTGAGTCGTTAAGTCATCGTTAGTCGTTACATGTAAGTGTTGTTTTGAAACCTTTAGGTTAACGATCTTGTTAAATGTTGTTAACCCATTGTTTATAATATCTAATGAGATGTTAAATTATTACATTAACAAGATATTATGATGTATTAATATATCTTAATATGATATATATACAATTAAATATGATATATATACAATTAAATGTCGTTACAACGATAATCGTTACATATATGTCTCGTTTCGAAATCCTTAAGTTAGTAGTCTTGTTTTTACATATGTAGTTCATTGTTAATATACTTAATAATATATTTACTTATCATTTATCATGTTAATTATATATATATATCCATATATATGTCATCATATAGTTTTTGCAAGTTTTAACGTTCGTGAATCACCGGTCAACTTGGGTGGCCAATTGTCTATATGAAACCTATTTTAATTAATCAAGTTTTAACAAGTTTGATTGCTTAACATGTTGGAAACACTTAATCATGTAAATAACTATTTCATTTAATATATATAAACATGGAAAAGTTCGGGTCACTACAACGGAGACCTTCAGTCCAGTTGTTAAACCTGCCACAATTCGTAGCTTGCTTAATCCTGTTGTCACATACAACTGGTCACTTAGGAAACTTGACATTAATAATGCTTTTCTTAGCGGTATGTTACAGGAACATGGTTACATGGCGCAACCTCCGGGTTTCACGGATGCTAAGTTTTCGAATCATGTTTGCAAACTTCGTAAAGCTAGCTATGGTCTCAAGCAAGCTCCTCGTGCATGGTATACTGAGTTAACTATGTTTCTTCAAGGTTATGGTTTTATCCGCTCCTTATTAGATACATCCCTGTTTATAAATCGGACAGGTGAGGCACCAATATACTTGATTGTGTATGTTGATGATATAGTATTAACTAGTCCGAATGCCAGCTCCCTTGAGGAGTTTATTATACGACTTTCCAACCGGTTCTCACTTAAAGATTTTGGTACTCTTTCTTATTTCCTGGGTGTAGAGGTTATCCCATCTAATTGTTGTCTATTTTTAAGTCAGCGGAAGTACATCCTGGACATTCTCGAACGGGCTAGAATGATGCATTCTAAACCTGCTGCCACACCAATGGCTATGAATTGCTCCTTAAATCTCACCTCTGGTATGCTTATTGACAATCTCACGGAATAACGCACCTTAGTTGGTAGTTTGCAATATTTATCTCTCACACTACCGAATGTTGCATTTGCGATTAATAAGCTTTCTCAATTTATGCATGCTCCACGCACGGATCATTGGGCAGCCCTTAAATGGGTACTTCGCTAGTTCACAGGCACAGTTTAGCATGGAATTACATCGTATCGTGACTCGCCTCTTCATCTTCATGCCTTTTCCGATGCAGATTGGGCAGGAGATAAGCATGATTATGAAGGTATTTCGTATGACCGAGAGACATATTAAATTAATGTGGCTAATATGTTATGATCTAAGTCGGGTCATACCCAATAACAAGCTTACCGACACCTTATACTTATTTAATCTTAACGATTGGATCATTAAATAAATACACGACACTTGGATTTTAGAAAATCGGGTTTCTAAAATATTATCACTTGTGATAAATTATTTGGATAATTTATATATATTAAGGATTTAATTATTTATAGGTTTAAATAATTATGTTGTGTTATATTTTATAAATTAGTTTATAAAATATATAAGTAACTTAATAAGTACATGGTGTTTAATATCAAGTTTTATAAAAAAAATTATTACTACATCTTATTAAACACCACATGGGTGGAGGTTTTGGGACTCCAAGGAGACAACCCATGCTCACTTTTGTTACTTTCACTATACACACTTCCTTAAGTGCAAGACTAGACTCTTTAACCAAGTAATTGACTAATTTTATTCTAGTTGCAAGTTTGAAAACTCTTTCCCTCTCCCAAAATGTAAAGACCCGTCCTTATCCACCTGAACGAAGTCATCAACATTTGGTTCCTTTGCGACGATCGACTCCAAGTAATGTCCTTAATATGAGCAAATGCACAGCGGAAGACTTAATTCGTACCTGAGAATAACATGCTTTAAAACGTCAACATAAAGTTGGTGAGATATAGGTTTGATGCTAACAGCGTTATAACTATGGACCACAAGATTTCATATGATTAAACATAATACACTCGCAAGTGTATGAAAAGCATTCTAAGTAGTGGGCACCCGGTAACTAGCCTTAACAAGAGTGTGTACCCCTGAGTTATAATAATATGTGCACCGAATCAAGTGCGTTCCGTTAACCTCGAAGTACTAAACACCCGTTCTTCTAGTTTACTAGAACAACATCTGGGTGGGGGTGTAAAACCCGATAGATCTATCTTTAGGATTCGCGCCTACCAGTTCATAAACCAATAGTTAAAGTTACCAAGCTAGGGGATTTTTGATTCAAACCCATGTAGAACGTAATTTTAGTCACTTGTGTCCATAACGTAAATCATTTATAAAAATAGCGCATGTATTCTCAGCCCAAAAATATTTAAAGTTTAAAAGGGAACTATATACTCACCGTATTGTATTTTGTAGTAAAAATACATATAACATCATTTGAACAAGTATAGGGTTGGCCTCGGATTCACGAACCTATATCAAGTATATATATATATTAACACATATATTTAACATGTAATAATAGTCAAATCTGTTTGTATATATTAATTATATATATATTATTTATTTATAATAGAAATGTATTATTTATATAGTTATTATATATGTATTTGATATATAAATAACTTTTAGTTTGTTAAATTAGTGACATTACTAATACCTAAAAAAAATAGTGTTAATTACAATAGTAATTTGTTTTAATAATGTCAATACAAATTTTGATAATAATAACAGTCATTTTATTTGTAGTAATAATAATATATTAAAAATAATGATATTTTTGATGATACTTTTAATATAATAACTTTAATTATAATGATAACTTAATAATAATAATAATAATAATAATAATAATAATAATAATAATAATAATAATAATAGTAAATGATAATTAATAGTAATTATAAAAATCATAATACATATTAATAATAGCAATAATAATAATAATAACTTTGGTTTAAAAAACTACCTTCCAATCCTTCAAAGAAAAAGAAAGAAAAAAAAAAAAAAAAACGTCCAGAATCAGACTCGAACCAGTGACCTCTATAATACCCATCAACACACCAAACCAGCTGGGCTGGCTTCCTTTTCTGTATTAATACCCGACTTTTTATTTATAACCCGTAACTGTTTTTATCATCATCACCATACCCGTTTTCGAAACCAGATTGTTAAGCCCAAAAACTAAAACAATTTCCCGGCCCAATTTCTAAAACGAACTCACGGCCCAATTACATGTTTTAGTTAACCTATCGTGACTGTGAATGAGCTGTAGGATTCGACCGACAAAAAGAAGAAAATACAACATAAATCGTCTCAGCTTTTCTTCATTGTTCATTAATCATCATTATTATTCGTGATTCACCACCACAGCGAAAATCATCATCATCACTTCGTTTTCTATTATCATAGCATCGATATCATCTCAGATCATCATCATATTTAATTACTTATCGTCATCTATATCCTAACAGAAAAATCACGGCTCCCTCATCATCATAATTTCCCTATTCATCGTCCTCCACGATTCACTTTCTTTACTTCCTCCGTTCATGGTTTGAATAGAAATAGAAACAAGTATTGTGCAGCATCAGGCCACCAGATTTCGAGTGATGGTGATCTCGTTCGTCGCCCATGAATATGAAGAAAAGGAAATAAGATAAAATAAAATAAAGATGATGATGATGGTTGACTGTTAATTGGGAAACGAAACATAAGGTGGTTGTTTTGTGTTCTTAAGTGGCGAAGGTTGTGATGATCTTTAAGGTTTATGAAAAAGAAACAAGAAGAGGGAGGAGAGAGTGAATCATGGATTATGGGTTGTGTAATATCTTGTAGAAAGAAGCACGAATGGATGATGGCTCGGGTTTCGTTGATCAAAGGTAGTGTTGATCTAAAGTTGGTTTACACATGGTGGTTTTGGGTGCGGTGGTCTGTTGTGGTTCAAGATGGTTAGAGGGAAACAAAAATGAAACGAGTCATAATATAGAGTGTTTGTGATGGATGTTGTCAAATAACAGAACAAGCAACAATAATCAAGAATGGTTTTGTTTAACATGTGATTGAGGTGATCGTTGATGGCGAGGTTGTGGGTGATAATCTACAAAGGGTGGTGATCGATCAAAATTGAGATATATGGCGAGACACAATATCACATATATATAATATATATGTATGATTCAGTGAAGTGATGAAAGAAGGAAAGACAAACACAATGTTCGTAATAGTAATCGAATAGTATGTTAATTTATTTCCCGTGATATTTGTATGTCCATATGCAGATATAGATGCCAAAGATAATAATGACCCAAAACAGCAAAAAGTAAAACAATTATCATAATAATTAATATAATAACAATTATTTACTAACTACCAAAAGTAGAAAAACGTGTTTTTGAATTTCAATGACAGTTACCATATTTGTTGCATCTGCCGACAGTTACACGGATGTCATCCCGTGTTCATTGCTAAACAGCTAATGTATAAAAGTGTTCCTAAAAATTCCAAATTTTTAGATTAAATATATCTAATTATTTCACTCATTAACATTTAATCTCGTTAATTGAAACAAAGTACGTTTATGTAAAGTATTATATGTAATACACATAATTGTTCGTGAATCGTCAGGCTTGGTCAAAGGGTAAATGATTATCTGAATGTAGATTTCAAACTTTCTAGACTCAACATTAGGGTTTTTGCTTATCGTATCGGAAACATATAGAGATTAGGGTTTAAATTTGATCGGAAATTTCCGGGTCGTTACAGTACCCACCCGTTAAAGAAATTTCGTCCCTGAAATTTGATAGAGGTCGTCATGGATATAGATAAGAATGTTTTCATGACGAAAATGAGATAATAATGGAGTTTTATCATCATTGAGTAATATAGATATATCGATTCGATCATGTAAGGCGTACGAGTGAAGCTATCACAAAAGTGTGAATTGAGTAAATATGAAATCGTTTTAATGGATGATGTGATTAGGATTGATTTCCGGAATTTAAGGGGTCTAAAGAAAATCTTACGTAACAAGATTTGATTCTTCAACGATCAGGATTTAATGCGGCAATCTGTTTTGATTTCTCTGTCGGATATTTCACTATAAATCCACCCTTTCTTTTCCTTATTTCCACACCCCACATCTTCTATCCATTCTCCCTCAATTCATACCTTAACGTATTCTTTAAAATGCTTCATCCCGTTCTGATTCTTGTTATACTTCTAACTTTCATATCTTTCATTCTTCTCTTTCATCTGCCGCCGGAAGAATCTATTCACTTTTATGACTTCCTTGGATTTATAATGTTTCTAATTCTCCCATGTCTTTACGTTGCAGTACATATTGATATACACGGTTTGTAATTTCTGGGTGATTGTTGGGTTTTATATTTTCCCGTCCTCAAGTCAAGCGAGCATTAATCCAAAATTCGTAGGTATGAAATTTGAAATGAACATAGCTAATGCTCTTAGTTAGAAATGGTAATGACACGATTTTGGTTTGTTAAATTACCAGAATATCCTGAAAAAGATAGAACTTTCAAGATGTATGTTCCTAATATGTTTGGAGATTAAATAGAATGTAAGAGCCGTGTAACATGGCACATAATGACGGTACTGAGAATCATTATGCTTCATTAGAAACTTAACATGACTTACTGTAATATAATGAAGTTGATCAAGTTTCATTATATTATACTAATTCATGCATCAGTTCCTAACACTACTTTAAAACATTCATATTTTAAATTCGGAGGTTTTAGAATTTAGAAACTAACACAGTTTCTTTTATGATGTGATACAGATAGCGCGAGAAGATAGATGATTTCCGATAAGAATAGTTATAAAAATATCTTCAGAAACATTGAGGATATTTATAATGAAATATATGATAATATCTTGGAACTTCTAATGCCGAAGGATGATAATGAAGAATAGTGTCAGCAAAGGTTTTAGAGTAAGGAGTAGGGTATGTACTAAGGATTTCAGCAGGCACTGAATCTTTTAAATTCTTTGAAGTCAAACTTATTCTTTGTGATTTGTCCATGGCTTACTTCATAGTTTCGCATAATCCGCTTTTTGGTACTAAATTTTCTATTGAGTGTTTCCAATACTCCGTTCTTTATCATCAACTTTTGGCTATTAAGACCATCTACAACATGCTGCTTCGTCGACATTCTCAAGTTAACGGATCTGGGTCATCGGTTATCAAACTGAGGTGGTTTCAGGAGAATTGTGTTTTTAGATGGTTAAACGCTGATGATGGAATATAAAAGATTCTCCGGTAACGACAGCGAAAGAATAACGTGTATATATATCGAAACTAACCTTTCTGAGAAGTCGAGGTTAACTTGCTGGAGCTGTGACAAAATTGGCTAATTTGAAAAGGGATTGCAAAGTTATTTTGGGTAATAATAACACTAAAGAAATTAACACTGCTGCGTGTTAAACGTTGACTCAGTCTCCGAGAGTCTTACAGGAGCATAAGTCTTTTCTTCCGTAGATGAAACGCGGTTGGTTCATCCTCTCGATTGAGGGGTTTTCAAGAATCATGAAAGATTTGAATGAGGAGTATAATTGTCGATGTACAAATGAGGTTTAAGATGAAATCAAGTGGCAAGCTTGAAGAATTATTTAGTTTCATATGTTATAATCAATATTTTAATTTAATTCATTTTAATTGTCCAAAGTTACCAGTCCAATAGTCCGATGGTTCAATGATTCATATATAATTTATATAATATTCGAATTAAATAATACGTATCGTGACCCGTGTACCGGTCTCAGTGTCGATCACAACTCAAAGTATATATATTATTTGAGAATCAACCTCAACCCTGTATAGCTAACTCCCGCATTACTGCATATAGAGTGTCTATGGTTATTCCAAATAATATATACAGATGCGTCGATATGATATGTCAAAACCTTGTATACGTGTCCCGATATTTAAAGTGCATAAAAGTAAATAACAGAAATTAAATGACGATAAATAAAATTGCAAGAATGTAAATTGCGGAATTTAAATGTTAATCAGTTAGCTGGGAACAGTTAGCCGGAACAGTTAGCGTGAAATCCTAACCAAATTTCAATTAGTTAATCCGTTTGTTTCTAACAAATTTTATTTTGTCCAATGTTTTCTTCATTATGCCACTTGTTGGATTCTGATAGGTCAAAATCCAAATATGAAATTTAAATGGAAATGGTTATTCTGTGGTGAATGGATACGTATATCGATAGTTGTAAGTAGGATAGTAAATGATCGTTGAATCAGATTCGAAGAATGTACAGTGTAACTTATTAATGTGAATTCTAAATATCCCTCGGGTACTACCCACCCGTTAAAATATCTTCATCATTAACAGTTTGTACGAAAGAATTTTTAATTACAATCTTTATGAAAATATACTCGCATATATATTTTCTTCAGATGTAATCATAGATTTAATGAGTCAATAGGATATTAAACTCATTTGATTTATTGTTAGCACTTGATTACATAATCTCTAAAACATTAGAGATTACATAATTGCCATGTCGAACGAAGGTAAAATGAGGTGAAATGATACGTAAAGCGAAGATAATCGATGTAAATCGATGTGTAGAATGAAGTTCATACTCGAAGTACAGAGGGTGATATTGAGGCGTGAAATGTTGATATTCGAGGTATAGGTTGTGATGTTGAGAATTACGGCGCGGTTATGGTTTAGGAATAATAAGGGTACTGTCGACGTCGATAATGGTGGTACTGATTATGCTGCTGGTGCTGCTGCTGGTATTCGTAACCTTCGCACCAGGTTCTCCAAAGTTGTCACACGAGCGTGTAGTATGTTAACTTCTTCTAGTACTACGGAATGATTGACGGTTGAGACGAGCGGTTGAGTAAGATTCGAAATATAGGATAACATATAACCGTAACAGAATGTTTCTAGAAATGAGAGGGTAAATGGTTTCTCGAACAGGTTTGCCGATAAGTGCTTCAGGTTGAAAAGGGCAATTTGATGGATGGAAGAGAATCTTCGATGTGAAATGATTTTTCGGATGTCGGATGATATTTTAGCTATATAGAATATCTATGTATAATACCAAAGATTTCGCAAACTACAGAGGAATTTACGGTATATGTCAGGCAAATCTATAATAACAGATACGCTAGGATATGAATTTTGTCTATACACTATCGATGCACTTAAATGCAGTAAGACGTGTCTAGACTTATGAATGATAAGCAGGCAATTTCCTAAGGATGATAAGCAGATGGTTTCCGACTAAAATGATAAGCAAAACCTTTTGACAGGCAGACACGGTCAAAGTCCAGACTTACTAATGCATCTAAACAACTAACAGTTAGACACACTAATGCAAGGCCTGGTTCACTAAGACCACCGCTCTGATACCAACTGTAAAGACCCGTCCTTATCCACCTGAACGAAGTCATCAACATTTGGTTCCTTTGCGACGATCGACTCCAAGTAATGTCCTTAATATGAGCAAATGCACAGCGGAAGACTTAATTCGTACCTGAGAATAACATGCTTTAAAACGTCAACATAAAGTTGGTGAGATATAGGTTTGATGCTAACAGCGTTATAACTATGGACCACAAGATTTCATATGATTAAACATAATACACTCGCAAGTGTATGAAAAGCATTCTAAGTAGTGGGCACCCGGTAACTAGCCTTAACAAGAGTGTGTACCCCTGAGTTATAATAATATGTGCACCGAATCAAGTGCGTTCCGTTAACCTCGAAGTACTAAACACCCGTTCTTCTAGTTTACTAGAACAACATCTGGGTGGGGGTGTAAAACCCGATAGATCTATCTTTAGGATTCGCGCCTACCAGTTCATAAACCAATAGTTAAAGTTACCAAGCTAGGGGATTTTTGATTCAAACCCATGTAGAACGTAATTTTAGTCACTTGTGTCCATAACGTAAATCATTTATAAAAATAGCGCATGTATTCTCAGCCCAAAAATATTTAAAGTTTAAAAGGGAACTATATACTCACCGTATTGTATTTTGTAGTAAAAATACATATAACATCATTTGAACAAGTATAGGGTTGGCCTCGGATTCACGAACCTATATCAAGTATATATATATATTAACACATATATTTAACATGTAATAATAGTCAAATCTGTTTGTATATATTAATTATATATATATTATTTATTTATAATAGAAATGTATTATTTATATAGTTATTATATATGTATTTGATATATAAATAACTTTTAGTTTGTTAAATTAGTGACATTACTAATACCTAAAAAAAATAGTGTTAATTACAATAGTAATTTGTTTTAATAATGTCAATACAAATTTTGATAATAATAACAGTCATTTTATTTGTAGTAATAATAATATATTAAAAATAATGATATTTTTGATGATACTTTTAATATAATAACTTTAATTATAATGATAACTTAATAATAATAATAATAATAATAATAATAATAATAATAGTAAATGATAATTAATAGTAATTATAAAAATCATAATACATATTAATAATAGCAATAATAATAATAATAACTTTGGTTTAAAAAAACTACCTTCCAATCCTTCAAAGAAAAAGAAAGAAAAAAAAAAAAAAAAAACGTCCAGAATCAGACTCGAACCAGTGACCTCTATAATACCCATCAACACACCAAACCAGCTGGGCTGGCTTCCTTTTCTGTATTAATACCCGACTTTTTATTTATAACCCGTAACTGTTTTTATCATCATCACCATACCCGTTTTCGAAACCAGATTGTTAAGCCCAAAAACTAAAACAATTTCCCGGCCCAATTTCTAAAACGAACTCACGGCCCAATTACATGTTTTAGTTAACCTATCGTGACTGTGAATGAGCTGTAGGATTCGACCGACAAAAAGAAGAAAATACAACATAAATCGTCTCAGCTTTTCTTCATTGTTCATTAATCATCATTATTATTCGTGATTCACCACCACAGCGAAAATCATCATCATCACTTCGTTTTCTATTATCATAGCATCGATATCATCTCAGATCATCATCATATTTAATTACTTATCGTCATCTATATCCTAACAGAAAAATCACGGCTCCCTCATCATCATAATTTCCCTATTCATCGTCCTCCACGATTCACTTTCTTTACTTCCTCCGTTCATGGTTTGAATAGAAATAGAAACAAGTATTGTGCAGCATCAGGCCACCAGATTTCGAGTGATGGTGATCTCGTTCGTCGCCCATGAATATGAAGAAAAGGAAATAAGATAAAATAAAATAAAGATGATGATGATGGTTGACTGTTAATTGGGAAACGAAACATAAGGTGGTTGTTTTGTGTTCTTAAGTGGCGAAGGTTGTGATGATCTTTAAGGTTTATGAAAAAGAAACAAGAAGAGGGAGGAGAGAGTGAATCATGGATTATGGGTTGTGTAATATCTTGTAGAAAGAAGCACGAATGGATGATGGCTCGGGTTTCGTTGATCAAAGGTAGTGTTGATCTAAAGTTGGTTTACACATGGTGGTTTTGGGTGCGGTGGTCTGTTGTGGTTCAAGATGGTTAGAGGGAAACAAAAATGAAACGAGTCATAATATAGAGTGTTTGTGATGGATGTTGTCAAATAACAGAACAAGCAACAATAATCAAGAATGGTTTTGTTTAACATGTGATTGAGGTGATCGTTGATGGCGAGGTTGTGGGTGATAATCTACAAAGGGTGGTGATCGATCAAAATTGAGATATATGGCGAGACACAATATCACATATATATAATATATATGTATGATTCAGTGAAGTGATGAAAGAAGGAAAGACAAACACAATGTTCGTAATAGTAATCGAATAGTATGTTAATTTATTTCCCGTGATATTTGTATGTCCATATGCAGATATAGATGCCAAAGATAATAATGACCCAAAACAGCAAAAAGTAAAACAATTATCATAATAATTAATATAATAACAATTATTTACTAACTACCAAAAGTAGAAAAACGTGTTTTTGAATTTCAATGACAGTTACCATATTTGTTGCATCTGCCGACAGTTACACGGATGTCATCCCGTGTTCATTGCTAAACAGCTAATGTATAAAAGTGTTCCTAAAAATTCCAAATTTTTAGATTAAATATATCTAATTATTTCACTCATTAACATTTAATCTCGTTAATTGAAACAAAGTACGTTTATGTAAAGTATTATATGTAATACACATAATTGTTCGTGAATCGTCAGGCTTGGTCAAAGGGTAAATGATTATCTGAATGTAGATTTCAAACTTTCTAGACTCAACATTAGGGTTTTTGCTTATCGTATCGGAAACATATAGAGATTAGGGTTTAAATTTGATCGGAAATTTCCGGGTCGTTACACAAAAGAGCTGCTGGCCGAAACTTTTTCAAGAAAAAGGAGAGGGTTTAGCTTGGTAATCTTGGTCATTCAAGTGTCTAAAATCCTAACTAATCAAAGGTGGTGTTGGTGCAAAAGGGCTTGTGGGTATTACACACTTGAGGCTTCAAGTTATAGGTTGTTGTTGCTTCATTTTCATCATCATCTTGCTCATATCAAAACAACCCTCAATTTATTTGAGGAGGTATAAACCTTCTTCCTTTCTTGATATATGTAAGCATACATTCAAGACTTGATGTTAACATGGGATTTAACAAAATGGCTAAACATATAAACATGATTTTATCATTATGCTTCCGCGTGCTTTAACTGAAATGTCCCGTTCTTATTGATTAAAAGCGTTCCATATTAATTGATTTCGTTGCGAGGTTTTGACCTCTATATGAGACGTTTTTCAAAGACTGCATTCATTTTAAAACAAACCATAACCTTTATTTCATCAATAAAGGTTTAAAAAAAAACTTTACGTAGATTATCAAATAATAATAATCTAAAATATCCTGTTTACACACGACTATTACATAATGGTTTACAATACAAATATGTTACAACAAAATAAGTTTCTTGAATGCAGTTTTTACACAATATCATACAAGCATGGACTCCAAATCTTGTCCTTATTTTAGTATGCAACAGCGGAAGCTCTTAGTATTCACCTGAGAATAAACATGCTTTAAACGTCAACAAAAATTTTGGTGAGTTATAGGTTTAACCTATATATATCAAATCGTAACAATAGACCACAAGATTTCATATTTCAATACACATCCCATACATAGAGATAAAAATCATTCATATGGTGAACACCTGGTAACCGACATTAACAAGATGCATATTTAAGAATATCCCCATCATTCCAGGATCCTCCTTCGGACATGATATAAATTTCGAAGTACTAAAGCATCCGATACTTTGGATGGGGCTTGTTGGGCCCGATAGATCTATCTTTAGGATTCGCGTCAATTAGGGTGTCTGTTCCCTAATTCTTAGATTACCAGACTTAATAAAAAGGGGCATATTCGATTTCGATAATTCAATCATAGAATGTAGTTTCACGTACTTTTGTCTATTTTGTAAATCATTTATAAAATCTGCATGTATTCTCATCCCAAAAATATTAGATTTTAAAAGTGGGACTATAACTCACTTTCACAGATTTTTATTTCGTCGGGAAGTAAGACTTGGCCACTGGTTGATTCACGAACCTATAACAATATATACATATATATCAAAGTATGTTCAAAATATATTTACAACACTTTTAATATATTTTGATGTTTTAAGTTTATTAAGTCAGCTGTCCTCGTTAGTAACCTACAACTAGTTGTCCACAGTTAGATGTACAGAAATAAATCGATAAATATTATTTTGAATCAATCCACGACCCATTGTATACGTATCTCAGTATTGATCACAACTCAAACTATATATATTTTGGAATCAACCTCAACCCTGTATAGCTAACTCCAACATTCACATATAGAGTGTCTATGGTTGTTCCGAAATAGATGTGTCGACATGATAGGTCGAAACATTGTATACGTGTCTATGTTATCTCAAGATTACATAATATACAATACAAGTTGATTAAGTTATGGTTGGAATAGATTTGTTACCAATTTTCACGTAGCTAAAATGAGAAAAATTATCCAATCTTGTTTTACCCATAACTTCTTCATTTTAAATCCGTTTTGAGTGAATCAAATTGCTATGGTTTCATATTGAACTCTATTTTATGAATCTAAACAGAAAAAGTATAGGTTTATAGTCGGAAAAATAAGTTACAAGTCGTTTTTGTAAAGGTAGTCATTTCCGTCGAAAGAACGACGTCTAGATGACCATTTTAGAAAACATACTTCCACTTTGAGTTTAACCATAATTTTTGGATATAGTTTCATGTTCATAATAAAAATCATTTTCTCAGAATAACAACTTTTAAATCAAAGTTTATCATAGTTTTTAATTAACTAACCCAAAACAGCCCGCGGTGTTACTACGACGGCGTAAATCCGGTTTTACGGTGTTTTTCGTGTTTCCAGGTCTGAAATCATTAAGTTAGCATATCATATAGATATAGAACATGTGTTTATTTGATTTTAAAAGTCAAGTTAGAAGGATTAACTTTTATTTGCGAACAAGTTTAGAATTAACTAAACTATGTTCTAGTGATTACAAGTTTAAACCTTCGAATAAGATAGCTTTATATGTATGAATCGAATGATGTTATGAACATCATTACTACCTCAAGTTCCTTGGATAAACTTACTGGAAATGAGAAAAATAGATCTAGCTTCAAAGGATCCTTGGATGGCTTGAAAGTTCTTGAAGCAGAATCATGACACGAAAACAATTTCAAGTAAGATTTCCACTCGAAATAAGATTTTTATAGTTATAGAAATTGAATTAAAGTTTGAATATGATTATTACCTTGTATTAGAAAGATAACCTACTATAAGTAACAAAGGTTTCTTGATCTTGGATGATTATTTGGAATGGATTTAGAAAACTTGGAAGTAAACTTGCAATCTTGGAAGTATTCTTGATTTTATGAAACTAGAACTTTTGGAATTTATGAAGAACACTTGGAACTTGAAGATAGAACTTGAGAGAGATCAATTAGATGAAGAAAATTGAAGAATTAAAGTGTTTGTAGGTGTTTTTGGTCGTTGGTGTATGGATTAGATATAAAGGATATGTAATTTTGTTTTCATGTAAATAAGTCATGAATGATTACTCATATTTTTATAATTTTATGAGATATTTCTTGCTAGTTGCCAAATGATGGCTCCCACATGTGTTAAGTGACTCACATGGGCTGCTAAGAGCTGATCATTGGAGTGTATATACCAATAGTACATACATCTAAAAGCTGTGTATTGTACGAGTACGAATACAGGTGCATACGAGTAGAATTGTTGATGAAACTGAACGAGGATGTAATTGTAAGCATTTTTGTTAAGTAGAAGTATTTTGATAAGTGTCTTCAAGTCTTTCAAAAGTGTATGAATACATATTAAAACACTACATGTATATACATTTTAACTGAGTCGTTAAGTCATCGTTAGTCGTTACATGTAAACGTTGTTTTGAAACCTTTAGGTTAACGATCTTGTTGAATGTTGTTAACCCATTGTTTATTATAACAAATGAGATGTTAAATTGTTATATTATCATGATATTATGATATATAATATATCTTAGTATGATATATATACAGTTAAATGTCGTTACAACGATAATCGTTACATATATGTCTCGTTTCGAAATCATTAAGTTAGTAGTCTTATTTTTACATATGTATTTCATTGTTAATACACTTAATAATATATTTACTTATAATTTAACATAATTAACCAAGTGTATCAATATCTTAATATGATTCATATGTACCTAGTAAGACGTTGTTATAACGATAATCGTTATATATATCGTTTCGAGTTTCTTAATTCAATAAACACAATTTTATGTATATAACTCATTGTTAAAATACCTAATGAGATACATACTTATAATAAAATCATGTTAACTATATATATAGCCATATATATGTCATCTATAGTTTTTACAAGTTTTAACGTTCGTGAATCACCGATCAACTTGGGTGGTCAATTGTCTATATGAAACCTATTTCAATTAATCAAGTCTTAACAAGTTTGATTGCTTAACATGTTGGAAACATTTAATCATGTAAATAACAATTTCATTTAATATATATATAAACATGGAAAAGTTCGGGTCACTACAGTACCTACCCGTTAAATAAATTTCGTCCCGAAATTTTAAGCAGTTGGAGGTGTTGACGTATCTTCTGGAAATAAATGCGGGTATTTCTTCTTCATCTGATCTTCATGCTCTCAGGTGAACTTGGGTCCTCTACGAGCATTCCATCGAACCTTAACAATCGGTATCTTGTTTTGTTTAAGTCTCTTAACCTCACGATCCATTATTTCGACGGGTTCTTCAATGAATTGAAGTTTTTCATTGATTTGGATTTCGTCCAACGGAATTGTGAGATCTTCTCTATCAAAACATTTCTTCAAATTTGAGACGTGGAAAGTGTTATGTACAGCCGCGAGTTGTTGAGGTAGCTCCAGTTGGTAAGCTACTGGTCCGACACGATCTATAATCTTGAATGGTCCAATGTACCTTGGATTTAGTTTCCCCCGTTTACCAAATCGAACAACGCCTTTCCAAGGTGAAACCTTAAGCATGACCATTTCTCCAATTTCAAACTCCATATCTTTTCTTTTACTGTCCGCGTAGCTCTTTTGTCGACTCGGGGCGGTTTTCAATCTTTGTTGAATTTGGATGATTTTCTCGGCAGTTTCTTGTATTATCTCTGGACCCGTACTCTGTCTATCCCCCACTTCACTCCAACAAATTAGAGACCTGCACTTTCTACCATAAAGTGCTTCAAACGACGCCATCTCAATGCTTGAATGGTAGCTGTTGTTGTAGGAAAATTCTGCTAATGGTAGATGTCGATCCCAACTGTTTCCGAAATCAATAACACAAGCTTGTAGCATGTCTTCAAGCGTTTGTATCGTCCTTTCGCTCTGCCCATCAGTTTACGGATGATAGGCAGTGCTCATGTCTAGACGATTTCCCAATGCTTGCTGTAATGTCTGCCAGAATCTTGAAATAAATCTGCCATCCCTATCAGAGATAATAGAGATTGGTATTCCATGTCTGGAGACAAATTCCTTCAAATATAGTCGTGCTAACTTCTCCATCTTGTCATCTTCTCTTATTGGAAGGAAGTGTGCTGACTTAGTGAGACGATCAACTATTACCCAAATAGTATCATAACCACTTGCAGTCCTTGGCAATTTAGTAATGAAATCCATGGTAATATTTTCCCATTTCCATTTCGGGATTTCAGGTTGTTGTAGTAGACCTGATGGTTTCTGATGTTCAGCTTTGACCTTAGAACACATCAAACATTCTCCTACATATTTAGCAATATCGGCTTTCATACCTGGCCACCAAAAATGTTTCTTAAGATCCTTGTACATCTTCCCCGTTCCAGGATGTATTGAGTATCTAGTTTTATGAGCTTCTCTAAGTACCATTTCTCTCATATCTCCAAATTTTGGTACCCAAATCCTTTCAGCCCTATACCGGGTTCTGTCTTCCCAAATATTAAGATGCTTCTCCGATCCTTTGGGTATTTCATCCTTTAAATTTCCCTCTTTTAAAACTCCTTGTTGCTCCTCCTTTATTTGAGTAGTAAGGTTATTATGAATCATTATATTCATAGATTTTACTCGAATGGGTTCTCTGTCCTTTCTACTCAAGGCATCGGCTACCACATTTGCCTTCCCCGGGTGGTAACGAATCTCAAAGTCGTAATCATTCAATAATTCAATCCACCTACGCTGCCTCATATTCAGTTGTTTCTGATTAAATATGTGTTGAATACTTTTGTGGTCGGTATATATAATACTTTTGACCCCATATAAGTAGTGCCTCCAAGTCTTTAATGCAAAAACAACCGCGCCTAATTCCAAATCATGCATCGTATAATTTTGTTCGTGAATCTTCAATTGTCTAGACGCATAAGCAATCACCTTCGTCCGTTGCATTAATACACAACCGAGACCTTGCTTTGATGCGTCAGAATAAATCACAAAATCATCATTCCCTTCAGGCAATGACAATATAGGTGCCGTAGTTAGCTTTTTCTTCAATAATTGAAACGCCTTCTCTTGTTTATCCTTCCATTCAAATTTCTTCCCTTTATGCATTAATGCAGTCAAGGGTTTTGCTATTTTGGAGAAATCTTGGATGAATCTTCTGTAGTAACCAGCCAATCCTAAAAATTGACGTATATGCTTCGGAGTTTTTGGGGTTTTCCACTTTTCAACGGTTTCGATCTTTGCCGGGTCCACCTGGATACCTTCTTTGTTCACTATGTGACCGAGAAATTGAACTTCTTCCAACTAAAATGCACACTTTGAAAACTTAGCGTACAGTTTTTCTTTCCTCAATACTTCTAGCACTTTTCTCAAATGTTCTTCGTGCTCTTGATCATTCTTTGAGTAAATAAGTATGTCATCGATGAAAACAATGACAAACTTGTCAAGATATGGCCCACACACTCGGTTCATAAGGTCCATGAACACAGCTGGTGTGTTAGTCAATCCAAACGGCATAACCATAAACTCGTAATGACCATAACGAATCCTAAAAGCAGTTTTTGGAATATCATCCTCCTTTACTCGCATTTGATGATATCCAGAACGTAAATCGATCTTCGAATAAACCGACGAGCCTTGTAGTTGATCAAATAAGTCGTCAATTCTCGGCAGTGGATAACGGTTTTTGATGGTAAGTTTGTTCAACTCTCTGTAGTCAATACACAACCTGAATGTTCTATCTTTCTTCTTGACAAACAAAACAGGAGCTCCCCACGGTGATGTGCTTGGTCGAATGAAACCACGCTCTAAAAGTTCTTGTAATTGGCTTTGCAGTTCTTTCATCTCGCTGGGTGCGAGTCTATAAGGAGCACGAGCTATTGGTGCAGCTCCTGGTACAAGATCTATTTGAAATTCAACAGATCGATGTGGAGGTAGTCCTGGTAATTCTTTCGGAAATACATCGGGAAATTCTTTTGTGACGGGAACATCATTGATGCTCTTTTCTTCAGTTTGTACTTTCTCGACGTGTGCTAGAACAGCATAGCAACCTTTTCTTATTAGTTTTTGTGCCTTCAAATTACTAATAAGATGTAGCTTCATGTTGCCCTTTTCTCCGTACACCATTAAGGGTTCTCCTTCTTCTCGTACAATGCGAATTGTATTTTTATAACATACAATCTCTGCTTTCACCTTCTTCAGCCAGTCCATGCCAACTATTACATCAAAACTCCCTAACTCTACTGGTATCAAATCAATCTTAAATATTTCGCTACCCAATTTAATTTCTCGATTCCGGCATATATTATCTGCTGAAATTAATTTACCGTTTGCTAATTCGAGTAAAAATTTACTATCCAATGGAGTCAATGGACAACTTAATTTAGCACAAAAATCTCTACTCATATAGCTTCTATCCGCACCCGAATCAAATTAAACGTAAGCAGATTTATTGTCAATAAGAAACGTACCCGTAACAAGCTCCGGGTCTTCCTGTGCCTCTGCCGCATTAATATTGAAAACTCTTCCGCGGCCTTGTCCATTCGTGTTCTCCTGGTTCGGGCAATTTCTAATAATGTGGCCCGGTTTTCCACATTTATAACAAACTACATTGGCATAACTTGCTCCGACACTACTTGCTCCGCCATTACTCGTTCCGACACCATTTGTTCCTTTCGTTCTGTTAACCCCTGGTCTGTAGACCTCACACTTCGCCGTGCTATGACCATTTCTTTTACACTTGTTGCAAAATTTGGTGCAGAACCCCGAGTGATACTTTTCACACCTTTGGCATAGCTGCTTCTTATTGTTGTTGTTGTTGTTGTTGCGGTTGTTATTGTTGTTGGGATGATTGTTGTAGTTGATGCTGCTGTTGTTGTTGTTTTTGTTGTTGTTGGGCCGTTTGTTGTAGTTGCGATTGATGTTGCGATTGTTGGTATAATTGTTGCGATTATTATTGTAATTGCTGTTGTTGTTGTATTGGTGATTCTTATCACCGTTTTCCACCCACTTTCTTTTGACTTGCTTCACATTGGCCTCTTCAGCCGTATGTTCTTTAATTCTTTCCTCAATCTGGTTCACTAGTTTGTGAGCCATTCTACATGCCTGTTGTATGGAGGCGGGCTCGTGTGAACTTATATCTTCTTGGATTCTTTCCGGTAATCCTTTCACAAACTCGTCGATCTTCTCTTCCTCATCTTCGAATGCTCCCGGACACAATAGGCACAATTCTGTGAATTGTCTTTCGTACGTGGTAATATCAAATCCTTGGGTTTGTAACCCTCTAAGTTCTGTCTTGAGCTTATTGACCTCGGTTCTGGGATGGTACTTCTCGTTCATCAAGTGCTTGAATGCTGACCACGGTAGTGCATACGCATCGTCTTGTCCCACTTGCTCTAGATAGGTATTCCACCATGTTAACGCAGAACCTGTGAAGGTATGCGTAGCGTACTTTACTTTGTCCTCTTCAGTACACTTACTTATGGAAAACACCAATTCGACCTTCTCGGTCCACCGTTTCAATCCGATCGGTCCTTCGGTTCCATCAAATTCCAAAGGTTTGCAGGCAGTGAATTCTTTGTAGGTGCATCCTACACGATTTCATGTATTGCTAGATCCAAGGTTATTGTTGGTATGTAGCGCAGCCTGTACTGCGGCTATGTTTGAAGCTAGAAAAGTACGGAATTCCTCTTCATTCATATTCACGGTGTGTCGAGTAGTCGGTGCCATTTCCTTCAAAATAGTCAAATGGAATAAGTTAATCATACAGAATATTAAGAGTAGTTAATAGTATTTCGTAGCATAATATGAACTCATTTATAAAAGATTTTTCTTCATATTAGCGTTTTATAAGTTTAAATTCGGGTAGTACCTACCCGTTAAGTTCATACTTAGTAGCTAATATACAATTCAACTACTACAATTCTATATGAAAAACTGATTATAATAATATTTCGCGTTCAAACTTTTACACAATATTTTACAAACTTACAATATCGCTTATTTTACATATAGCATGAAATATAGCACACAATAAATTTGATACAAGATAGTTGTGAAGATAATTCTAGCTAGTACACAAGTCGTTCAGCAAAGGCAATAAAGACACATAATACATACATCCAGAAACAAGTCATGCATTCTGGTTTTACTAGGATTACTTCCCATCCTTGGTCTTGTGGAACATAACTGTTATGGCCGTTGATAAGACAGCGTGTTGTAACATCGTCAAAGGGACGAGGGTTACGTAATGTCCAACAGTCCCGTAATAATCTAAAAACCTCATTTCTTACCCCAATTACCGACTCCGTCACTTATGGGAACGTTTTGTTTAATAGTTGTAGCCCGATGTTCTTGTTCTCACTTTGGTGAGAAGCGAACATTACTAATCCGTAAGCATAACATGCTTTTTTATGTTGCATGTTAGCCGCTTTTTCTAAATCACGAAGTCCAATATTCGTATATATTGAGTCAAAATAATTTTTTAACCCATTGCGTAAAATAGCATTTGGGTTCCCCGCAATATATGCGTCAAAGTAAACACATCGTAACTTATGGATTTCCCAATGTGATATCCCCCATCTTTCGAACGAAAGCCTTTTATAAACCAAGGCATTCTTGGAACGTTCTTCGAATGTCTTACAAACTGATCTCGCCTTAAATAGTTGTGCCGAAGAATTTTGACCGACTCTAGACAAGATTTCATCAATCAAGTCTCCGGGTAGGTCTCTTAAAATATTGGGTTGTCTATCAATTTTGCGTTTTTATACTGTAAAATAGACAAGAGTTAGATTCATAAAAAAATACTTATTAATACAAGCAATTTTTACATATATCATAAAGCATAAGCACACTATATTACATATATTACACCACACGAATACAACTATCTTATTCCGACTCGCTCGTTTCTTCTTCTTCGGTTTTGGTTCGTTTTGCCAAGTTTTTAGGGATATATGATGTTCCCCTAATACGAGCTGTCGTTTTCTACAACGGTTTAGAAAAACCTGGTGGTTTAGAGGTTCCAGGGTCATTGTTACAACTTAAGGGCTTCGGGGGTTGACGATACATATAAAGTTCATCGGGTTTGGAATTAGATTTCTCTATTTTTATGCCCTTTCCCTTATTATTTTCTTTTACCTTTTTAAATTCAGTTGGGGTAATTTCTATAACATCATCGGAATTCTCGTCGGAATCCGATTCATCGGAGAATTGGTAATCCTCCCAATATTTTGCTTCCTTGGCGGAAACACCATTGACCATAATTAACCTTGGTCGGTTGGTTGAGGATTTTCTTTTACTTAACCGTTTTATTATTTCCCCCACCGGTTCTATTTCCTCCTCCGGTTCCTCCTCTTCCGGTTCTGATTCTTCTTCCGGTTCTTCTTCGAGAACTTGTGAATCAGTCCAATATATATTCGACTCTTCGTTATTATTAGGTGAGTCAATGGGATTTGTGCTAGAGGTAGACATCTATCACACAATATCAAACATGTTAAGAGATTAATATATCACATAATATATACATGTTAATAATATATAGTTTCCAACAAAAATGTTAAGCAATCATTTTTAAAGAAAACACGGTCGAAGTCCAGACTCACTAATGCATCCTAAAAAACTCGATAAAACACACTAATGAAAATTTTCTGGTTCTCTAAGACCAACGCTCGGATACCAACTGAAATGTCCCGTTCTTATTGATTAAAAGCGTTCCATATTAATTGATTTCGTTGCGAGGTTTTGACCTCTATATGAGACGTTTTTCAAAGACTGCATTCATTTTAAAACAAACCATAACCTTTATTTCATCAATAAAGGTTTAAAAAAAAACTTTACATAGATTATCAAATAATGATAATCTAAAATATCCTGTTTACACACGACCATTACATAATGGTTTACAATACAAATATGTTACAACAAAATAAGTTTCTTGAATGCAGTTTTTACACAATATCATACAAGCATGGACTCCAAATCTTGTCCTTATTTTAGTATGCAACAGCGGAAGCTCTTAGTATTCACCTGAGAATAAACATGCTTTAAACGTCAACAAAAATGTTGGTGAGTTATAGGTTTAACCTATATATATCAAATCGTAACAATAGACCACAAGATTTCATATTTAAATACACATCCCATACATAGAGATAAAAATCATTCATATGGTGAACACCTGGTAACCGACATTAACAAGATGCATATTTAAGAATATCCCCATCATTCCAGGATCCTCCTTCGGACATGATATAAATTTCGAAGTACTAAAGCATCCGGTACTTTGGATGGGGCTTGTTGGGCCCGATAGATCTATCTTTAGGATTCGCGTCAATTAGGGTGTCTGTTCCCTAATTCTTAGATTACCAGACTTAATAAAAAGGGGCATATTCGATTTCGATAATTCAATCATAGAATGTAGTTTCACGTACTTGTGTCTATTTTGTAAATCATTTATAAAATCTGCATGTATTCTCATCCCAAAAATATTAGATTTTAAAAGTGGGACTATAACTCACTTTCACAGATTTTTACTTTGTCGGAAAGTAAGACTTGGCCACTGGTTGATTCACGAACCTATAACAATATATACATATATATCAAAGTATGTTCAAAATATATTTACAACACTTTTAATATATTTTGATGTTTTAAGTTTATTAAGTCAGCTGTCCTCGTTGGTAACCTACAACTAGTTGTCCACAGTTAGATGTACAGAAATAAATTGATAAATATTATCTTGAATCAATCCACGACCCAGTGTATACGTATCTCAGTATTGATCACAACTCAAACTATATATATTTTGGAATCAACCTCAACCCTGTATAGCTAACTCCAACATTCACATATAGAGTGTCTATGGTTGTTCCGAAATATATATAGATGTGTCGACATGATAGGTCAAAACATTGTATACGTGTCTATGGTATCTCAAGATTACATAATATACAATACAAGTTGATTAAGTTATGGTTGGAATAGATTTGTTACCAATTTTCACGTAGCTAAAATGAGAAAAATTATCCAATCTTGTTTTACCCATAACTTCTTCATTTTAAATCCGTTTTGAGTGAATCAAATTGCTATGGTTTCATATTGAACTCTATTTTATGAATCTAAACAGAAAAAGTATAGGTTTATAGTCGGAAAAATAAGTTACAAGTCGTTTTTGTAAAGGTAGTCATTTCAGTCGAAAGAACGACGTCTAGATGACCATTTTAGAAAAGATACTTCCACTTTGAGTTTAACCATAATTTTTGGATATAGTTTCATGTTCATAATAAAAATCATTTTCCCAGAATAACAACTTTTAAATCAAAGTTTATCATAGTTTTTAATCAACTAACCCAAAACAGCCCGCGGTGTTACTACGACGGCGTAAATCCGGTTTTACGGTGTTTTTCGTGTTTCCAGGTTTTAAATAATTAAGTTAGCATATCATATAGATATAGAACATGTGTTTATTTGATTTTAAAAGTCAAGTTAGAAGGATTAACTTTTATTTGCGAACAAGTTTAGAATTAACTAAACTATGTTCTAGTGATTACAAGTTTAAACCTTCGAATAAGATAGCTTTATATGTATGAATCGAATGATGTTATGAGCATAATTAATACCTCAAGTTCCTTGGATAAACCTACTGGAAATGAGAAAAATAGATCTAGCTTCAAAGGATCCTTGGATGGCTTGAAAGTTCTTGAAGCAGAATCATGACACGAAAACAATTTCAAGTAAGATTTCCACTCGAAATAAGATTGTTATAGTTATAGAAATTGAATTAAAGTTTGAATATGATTATTACCTTGTATTAGAAAGATAACATACTATAAGTAACAAAGGTTTCTTGATCTTGGATGATTATTTGGAATGGATTTAGAAAACTTGGAAGTAAACTTGCAATCTTGGAAGTATTCTTGATTTTATGAAACTAGAACTTTTGGAATTTATGAAGAACACTTGGAACTTGAAGATAGAACTTGAGAGAGATCAATTAGATGAAGAAAATTGAAGAATGAAAGTGTTTGTAGGTGTTTTTGGTCGTTGGTGTATGGATTAGATATAAAGGATATGTAATTTTATTTTCATGTAAATAAGTCATGAATGATTACTCATATTTTTGTAATTTTATGAGATATTTCATGCTAGTTGCCAAATTATGGCTCCCACATGTGTTAGGTGACTCACATGGGCTGCTAAGAGCTGATCATTGGAGTGTATATACCAATAGTACATACATCAAAAAGCTGTGTATTGTACGAGTACGAATACGGGTGCATACGAGTAGAATTGTTGATGAAACTGAACGAGGATGTAATTGTAAGCATTTTTGTTAAGTAGAAGTATTTTGATAAGTGTCTTGAAGTCTTTCAAAAGTGTATGAATACATATTAAAACACTACATGTATATACATTTTAACTGAGTCGTTAAGTCATCGTTAGTCGTTACATGTAAACGTTGTTTTGAAACCTTTAGGTTAACGATCTTGTTGAATGTTGTTAACCCATTGTTTATTATAACAAATGAGATGTTAAATTGTTATATTATCATGATATTATGATATAAAATATATCTTAATATGATATATATACAGTTAAATGTCGTTACAACGATAATCGTTACATATATGTCTCGTTTCGAAATCATTAAGTTAGTAGTCTTATTTTTACATACGTATTTCATTGTTAATACACTTAATAATATATTTACTTATCATTTAACATAATTAACCAAGTGTATCAATATCTTAATATGATTCATATGTACCTAGTAAGACGTTGTTATAACGATAATCGTTATATATATCGTTTCGAGTTTCTTAATTCAATAAACACAATTTTATGTATATAACTCATTGTTAAAATACCTAATGAGATATATACTTATAATAAAATCATGTTAACTATATATATAACCATATATATGTCATCGTATAGTTTTTACAAGTTTTAACGTTCGTGAATCACCGATCAACTTGGGTGGTCAATTGTCTATATGAAACCTATTTCAATTAATCAAGTCTTAACAAGTTTGATTGCTTAACATGTTGGAAACATTTAATAATGTAAATAACAATTTCATTTAATATATATATAAACATGGAAAAGTTCGGGTCACTACATTAACAATCATAAAATTGGTTTTGCGATGATGTAAACTTTAAGAAAATGTTGTTATGAAACTTGTTGAATTCCATCAGTGGTATCTAGAGCCGAAGTCTATGAAGTATGCTTCTTAAATGATCATTAAACCCATTATATTTGCATTTTAAGTACATGCATGAAAGTAGAATGCAAAAATCAAGGGTTTGGGTGGATTTGGTTGTTTGGAAGAATTCAAAAGGGTCCTAAAATGGGTTTTGGGCTCTTCCATTTTGGTTATATTTGGTATATGTTAATGTTCACAATCATGGCCTTGACCTTATGTTTGAATAGATGTTTGTTTGGTTAATTTGTTATTCATTCAAATTGGTTTGTAATATTATTTATTCATTTGGTTTGTATTATTAATTTTGGTTATGTAATTTATTTTATATTTGATATGTAAAATAGATTAGGTTGTATTTCATTTTCTAGACAAAATGTATTAGAATATATTTTGTAATAAGATGAAGATACAAGATTATGACTTGGAAGAACACAAGAAGAAGCATTTGAATGCAAGATTTAGTGGGAGATGTAAAATCTCCTACTTTGCGTTTTAACCCATTAACTGGTGACATTTGTTTTCGGCTAAATAAATGTCTACCAAATTGGCTTGATTGTGAACATATTTGTTTTGCATGCATGGTTGTTTATTGTTTGATTGTGGATTGTATGTTTGTATGCTACAAGTTAATCATACATGTTAACAACAAGCAAAACGACAATCTAAATGGTTAAATTGAAATGGCATAAAGACGTTAATAAATGGTTATTACGAACAAAAAAAGGATTACACATATAAAATGGTTTATATCAAAGTAATGAAATTGGCTTTATTACATGACATGAAAAATGGATTTCAAATGAACCATACACTAAATGCATGTTGGTGTATGGTATAAAAGTTTTCTTAAACTAGAAATAATGAAAACTTAAAATCCTTTACACACTAGGTTAACAAGTTTAACGCCATCCTTTTGTATGACACTTAGACATATTAGGGAACTTATAATGGGATAAAGGTCACCTAACTGTCATACCCCGTCCTAATCCATCTGGACGAAGTCACCAACAACTGGTCCCATTGCGATGATCGACTCCAAATAATGTCTTTAAAATGAGCAAATGCACAGCGGGAGGTTTCTTTCATACCTGAGAATAAACATGCTTTCAAGTGTCAACCAAAAGGTTGGTGAGTTCATAAGTTTATCATAAAACAATAAAATTCATCATTTTGATAGACCACAAGATTTAAATGCTGCATGGTACAAATGGGCCCGAATCCTATACCCACCTGTAATGTACATGCGATATCTTTTAAATACAGTACACCTTTCTCGTGTACAAAAATCATTTTTCATAAATCTTAGTAACCGTACACATATCTCATGCACAAAAATAACATACACATAACCTGTGTATAAAATCATTCTCTCGATACATAACATTCACTTTTCATTGCTTTCATAGCTTGGCTTGGTAACCGACCTTAACATATAATGCGCATAATAATATCCCCAAAACAGAACATCTCGTCTGTATAATAATCATATAAACTTCGAAGTACTAAACACCACGCCCACTAGCCCTTCTGTCTAGTGAACATTCTGGGTGAGGTGTTAAACCCGGTAGCTACCTTTAGGATTCGCGTCAATTAGGCGTGCAATAATTCTCAAAATTAGTGATGTTCCCTAATTCTTAGGTTACCAAGCAATAATAATCAGGAGAAAAATATTCATATCATTTGTGGCAATTATTACGTCCACATAATTCAATGGTGGCAATTATCATGTCCACCTAATTCATTCGAGGAATGTTTTGCTTGTGTCTATCTCGTCAAACATTTATAAGAGCATTTCATGTATTCGCAGTTCAAAATGTATTTCAAAAGCATTTAATAAAGCAGTTGTAAAAATAGCGCATGTATTCTCAGTCCCAAAAATATAAAAAGTAAAAGGGAATCAAATGAACTCACAATACTGTATTTTGTAGTAGAAATACATATGACGACATTGAAAAAGTGTAGGGTTGGCCTCGGATTCACGAACCTATATCATTTGTATATTTATTAATATACATAATTGTAATCGAACACACACATACACACACACACACACACACACACACACACACACACACATATATATATATATATATATATATATATATATATATATATATATATATATATATAAATTTATTAGTTATATCCTTTATATATATATATATATATATATATATATATATATATATATATATATATATATATATATATATATATATATATATATATATATATATATGTTTCATATATTAATTTTGTATATAAAAATATTAATTTTTGTTATGTTATATGTATTAAATATATTTTTATATATATATAATTTGTAAAAATAGGGATTATAGTAATACTAAATTTATATTAACATTGGTAAAAATGATAATAGTTATAATACTTAATAATACTAGTAAAGGTATTAATGTCAATAATTATTTTAATAATAATAATAATGATATTTATAATAATAACTGTAAAATATTAATTTTCTGTTAATGATAGTTATGATAATAAGTTCTGAAATAATTATAATACTAATAATAGTAACAATAATAATATTGATAGTAATTATAACAAACGATTTTCATAATACATAATAATAATAATAATACTAACAATAATAATACTATTACCTAATAATAACACTACTACTAAAATTAACAATATTACTAATATTACACATTTTTGTAATTTATGAGTAAATAACATTTATTATTTGTATTAGTAATAATAAGGACAATGATAATAACTTTAATACTAATAATAATACAACAACAACAACAACAACAACAACAATAATAATAATAATAATAATAATAATAATAATAATAATAATAATAATAATAATAATAATAATCATAATAATAATAATAATAATAATAATAATAATAATAATAATAATAATAATAATAATAATAATAATAATAATAATAATAATAATAATAATAATAATAATAATAATAATAATAATAATAATAATAATAATAATAATAATAATAATAATAATAATGGTACTAGTAATACTACCTCAAAAGAAATAGGCTTTTAAAATAAAAACGATGTTGCCCGGGATCGAACCCGCGACCTCTCGCTTAATCCCCAACACCCTTAACCATTATGCTGTTTCAGATTTTCTGATTCAAATCAACTGCTAAAAATATATAACCCGTATTTGTGTCTGTTTCACCTTATTCCTCATACCATCTGGCCCAACAGAAAAATCAATACCTGGCCCAAATAACCTCGGCCCAACTACATCAATAAATTCGGCCAAAGTGAAATCCGATCCAAAAGATAATTGGGTTTTGGGTCTGGTACTATTACGAAGGTGTAGGAGCAGGAAAAGAAAAAGAAAAAAAATATACGTAGACTTAAACTTATTCCTCAAATCCCTAATACGCATCATCATCTTTGTTCATCATAATAATCGTATATCATCATCCTTCCCACATCATAACAGAGTCATCATCATTACATCATCATGTATCACCCTCGACACCGTAACATCATCACAGTAATCATCATCTTCATCGTGTAACAACGTCATCTATCTTACACTATTCATTATCTTTTTAAATGGGTTTCGTTGTTCTTGGGTTTTTGGCCGTAGAAACAGTAATCAGAATATAATGAGCAGCGTAGCAGTTTTATGAGGGTGATCGTGGTTTGATGGTGGTGTAAAAATAGACGTGAAGCAGCAGTGGAGTTGGGGGTTCGTGGTAGTTGTGATTGGTCATGACACAGAAAATATTAATGAGAGATAGAGAATGAGAGAGAAAGAAAAAAATGGAGTTACGGTGGTGGTTTGTGGCGGTTCTAAGTGGTCGCCGGTGATATTCTGGTGGTTTGATGACTTACGGTATTAGAAAAGAGGAACGAGAAGGAATTGGTTTAGATGATGGTCTGTTTCATGGATCGAATGAAAACAAAAAAAAATAATGGAAGTGGGTTTCGAAGGTAGTAACGATGGTGGTGGAGATGAAGGGTGGTTCCACGGCGGTTGGTGGTTAAGGATGATGGTGGTTTTAGACAGAAACAAACATAGCCTTGTAGCTATGGTGGTTTGGTTTTCGATTGGTACATAAAGCATAGTCAATGGAAGTGGTACAAGGCGGTTTATGGTGATACTCACGATGGTTCTTCGGTGGTGGAGGGTGGTGGTTGCAGGGTGACATGGTGGTTGTCTGGTGTGGAAGTGGCGGTGGCCAGTGCTCTACATACAAGAAAGAAATGGGGAAAAAAATACAGGGTTGTGGTGGTTTTAGATGAGGATGAAGTTATGTTCATATATGTATATATAACACTGAAGAGTCATTTTAATTATTAATTAATAATATTAATAAAATAATTATTATTATTATAATATAATTAAATAAATAAACGTGTGATCATGCATAGCAGCCTAAAATATTAACTCTTGTGCCGACACTTTTCCCCGAATGGCTATATCATGTCCATTGCTAAACAGTTAACGTATAAAAGTGTCCCTAAAAATCCCAATTTTTTTAGATTAAATATATTTAATTATTTCACTCATTAACTGTTTGAAACCTGATCAAAAAGGTTCGATAATTATTTATTTTCTGTTCTAATTTATATGTACGGAGTACTAATATTTAAACTTAAAAAGGTAAAAAATATTTTTAACAAATCTAACATTTTCGTAATCAATTTACCGTTCAACTTTTATTTTAAATCATCATAAACATGTACTAGATCTGTATTAAAACTAACGAAACATCAACCGAGTGTCACTGAATGTAGTGACCCGAACTTTTCCATGTTTATATATATTAACTGAGATTGATATTTATATGATTAAATGTTTTCAACATGTTAAGCAATCAAACTTGTTAAGACTTGATTAATTGAAATAGGTTTCATATAGACAATTGACCACCCAAGTTGACCGGTGATTCACGAACGTTAAAACTTGTAAAAACTATATGATGACATATATATGGATATATATATAGTTAACATGATACTATGATAAGTAAACATATCATTAAGTATATTAACAATGAACTACATATGTAAAAACAAGACTACTAACTTAATGATTTTTAAACGAGACATATATGTAACGATTATCGTTGTAAAGACATTTAATGTATATATATCATATTAAGAGATATTCAAACATGATAATATCATGATAATATAATAATTTAAAATCTCATTTGATATTATAAACATTGGGTTAACAACATTTAACAAGACCGTTAACCTAAAGGTTTAAAAACAACACTTACATGTAACGACTAACGATGACTTAACGACTCAGTTAAAATGTATATACATGTAGTGTTTTAATATGTATTTATACACTTTTGAAAGACTTCAATACACTTATCAAAATACTTCTACTTAACAAAAATGCTTACAATTACATCCTCGTTCAGTTTCATCAACAATTCTACTCGTATGCACCCGTATTCGTACTCGTACAATACACAACTTTTAGATGTATGTACTATTGGTATATACACTCCAATGATCAGCTCTTAGCAGCCCATGTGAGTCACCTAACACATGTGGGAACCATCATTTGGCAACTAGCATGAAATATCTCATAAAATTACAAAAATATGAGTAATCATTCATGACTTATTTACATGAAAACAAAATTACATATCCTTTATATCTAATCCATACACCAACGACCAAAAACACCTACAAACACTTTCATTCTTCAATTTTCTTCATCTAATTGATCTCTCTCAAGTTCTATCTTCAAGTTCTAAGTGTTCTTCATAAATTCCAAAAGTTCTAGTTTCATAAAATCAAGAATACTTTCAAGTTTGCTAACTCACTTCCAATCTTGTAAGGTGATCATCCAACCTCAAGAAATCTTTGTTTCTTACAGTAGGTTATCATTCTAATACAAGGTAATAATCATATTCAAACTTTGGTTCAATTTCTATAACTATAACAATCTTATTTCAAGTGATGATCTTACTTAACTTGTTTTCGTGTCATGATTCTGCTTCAAGAACTTCGAGCCATCCAAGGATCCATTGAAGCTAGATCCATTTTTCTCTTTTCCAGTAGGTTTATCCAAGGAACTTAAGGTAGTAATGATGTTCATAACATCATTCAATTCATACATATAAAGCTATCTTATTCGAAGGTTTAAACTTGTAATCACTAGAACATAGTTTAGTTAATTCTAAACTTGTTCGCAAACAAAAATTAATTCTTCTAACTTGACTTTTAAAATCAACTAAACACATGTTCTATATCTATATGATATGCTAACTTAATGATTTAAAACCTGGAAACACGAAAAACACCGTAAAACCGGATTTACGCCGTCGTAGTAACACCGCGGGCTGTTTTGGGTTAGTTAATTAAAAACTATGATAAACTTTGATTTAAAAGTTGTTATTCTGAGAAAATGATTTTTATTATGAACATGAAACTATATCCAAAAATTATGGTTAAACTCAAAGTGGAAGTATGTTTTCTAAAATGGTCATCTAGACGTCGTTCTTTCGACTGAAATGACTACCTTTACAAAAACGACTTGTAACTTATTTTTCCGACTAGAAACCTATACTTTTTTTGTTTAGATTCATAAAATAGAGTTCAATATGAAACCATAGCAATTTGATTCACTCAAAACGGATTTAAAATGAAGAAGTTATGGGTAAAACAAGATTGGATAATTTTTCTCATTTTAGCTACGTGAAAATTGGTAACAAATCTATTCCAACCATAACTTAATCAACTTGTATTATATATTATGTAATCTTGAGATACCATAGACACGTATACAATATTTCGACCTATCATGTCGACACATCTATATATATTTCGGAACAACCATAGACACTCTATATGTGAATGTTGGAGTTAGCTATACAGGGTTGAGGTTGATTCCAAAATATATATAGTTTGAGTTGTGATCAATACTGAGATACGTATACACTGGGTCGTGGATTGATTCAAGATAATATTTATCGATTTATTTCTGTACATCTAACTGTGGACAACTAGTTGTAGGTTACTAACGAGGACAGCTGACTTAATAAACTTAAAACATCAAAATATATTAAAAGTGTTGTAAATATATTTTGAACATACTTTGATATATATGTATATATTGTTATAGGTTCGTGAATCAACCATTGGCCAAGTCTTACTTCCCGACGAAGTAAAAATCTGTGAAAGTGAGTTATAGTCCCACTTTTAAAATCTAATATTTTTGGGATGAGAATACATGCAGGTTTTATAAATGATTTACAAAATAGACACAAGTACGTGAAACTACATTCTATGGTTGAATTATCAAAATCGAATATGCCCCTTTTTATTAAGTCTGGTAATCTAAGAATTAGGGAACAGACACCCTAATTGACGCGAATCCTAAAGATAGATCTATTGGGCCTAACAAACCCCATCCAAAGTACCGGATGCTTTAGTACTTCGAAATTTATATCATATCCGAAGGGTGTCCCGGAATGATGGGGATATTCTTATATATGCATCTTGTTATTGTCGGTTACCAGGTGTTCACCATATGAATGATTTTTATCTCTATGTATGGGATGTGTATTGAAATATGAAATCTTGTGGTCTATTGTTACGATTTGATATATATAGGTTAAACCTATAACTCACCAACATTTTTGTTGACGTTTAAAGCATGTTTATTCTCAGGTGAATATTAAGAGCTTCCGCTGTTGCATACTAAAATAAGGACAAGATTTGGAGTCCATGTTTGTATGATATTGTGTAAAAACTGCATTCAAGAAACTGATTTCGATGTAACATATTTGTATTGTAAACCATTATGTAATGGTCGTGTGTAAATAGGATATTTTAGATTATCATTATTTGATAATCTACGTAAAGCTTTTTAAACCTTTATTTATGAAATAAAGGTTATGGTTTGTTTTAAAAATGAATGCAGTCTTTGAAAAACGTCTCATATAGAGGTCAAAACCTCGCAACGAAATCAATTAATATGGAACGTTTTTAATCAATAAGAACGGGACATTTCAGTTGGTATCCGAGCGTTGGTCTTAGAGAACCAGAAAATTTGCATTAGTGTGTCTTATCGAGTTTGTTAGGATGCATTAGTGAGTCTGGACTTCGACCGTGTTTTCTTTAAAAATGATTGCTTAACATTTTTGTTGGAAACTATATATTTTTAACATATGAATATTATGTGATATATTAATCTCTTAACGTGTTTGATATTATGTGATAGATGTCTACCTCTAGAACAAGTCCCATTGACTCACCTAATAATAATGAAGAGTCAAATGTAAATTGGAATGATTTGTGGACTGATTCACAAGTTCCCGAAGAGGAACCGGAAGAAGAGTCGGAACCGGAAGAAGAATCGGAACCGGAAGAAGAATCGGAACCGGATGAAGAAATAGAACCGGTGGGGGAAATAATAAAACGGTTAAGTAAAAGAAAATCCTCAACCAACCGACCAAAGTTAATTATGGTCAATGGTGTTTCCACCAAGGAAGCAAAATATTGGGAGGATTACCAATTCTCCGATGAATCGGATTCCGACGAGAATTCCGATGATGTTATAGAAATTACCCCAACTGAATTTAAAAAGGCAAAAGAAAATAATAAGGGAAAGGGCATAAAAATAGAGAAATCTAATTCCAACCCCGATGAACTTTATATGTATCGTCAACCCCCGAAGTCCTTAAGTTGTAACAATGACCCGGGAACCTCTAAACCACCAGGTTTTTCTAAACCAATGTGGACAACGACGGCTCGTATTAGGGGAACATCATATATCCCTAGAAACTTGGCAAAACGAACCAAAACCGAAGAAGAAGAAACGAGCGAGTCGGAATAAGATAGTTGTATTCGTGTGGTGTAATATATGGAATATAGTGTTCTTATGCTTTATGATATATGTAAAAATTGCTTGTATTAATAAGTATTTTTTTTATGAATCTAACTCTTGTCTATTTTACAGTTTAAAAACACAAAATGGATAGACAACCCAATATTTTAAGAGACCTACCCGGAGACATGATTGATGAAATCTTGTCTAGAGTCGGCCAGAATTCTTCGGCACAACTATTTAAGGCGAGATCAGTTTGTAAGACATTCGAAGAACGTTCCAAGAATGTCTTGGTTTATAAGAGACTTTCATTTGAAAGATGGGGGATATCACATTGGGAAACCCATAAGTTACGATGTGTTTACTTTGACGCATATATTGCGGGGAACCCAAATGCTATTTTACGCAACGGGTTAAGAAATTATTTTGACTCAATATATCCGAATATTGGACTTCGTGATTTAGAAAAAGCGGCTAACATGCAACATAAAGAAGCATGTTATGCTTACGGATTAGTAATGTTCGCTTCTCACCAAAGTGAGAACAAGAACATCGGGCTACAACTATTAAACAAAACGTTTCCACAAGTGACAGAGTCGGTAATTGGGGTAAGAAATGAGGTTTTTAGATTATTACGGGACTGTTGGACATTACGTAACCCTCGTCCCTTTGATGACGTTACAACACGCTGTCTTATCAACGGCCATAACGGTTATGTTGCACAAGACCAAGGATGGGAAGTAGTCCTAGTAAAACCAGAATGCATGACTTGTTTCTGGACGTATGAATTACGTGTCTTTATTGCCTTTGCTGAACGACTTGTGTACTAGCTAGAATTGTCTTCACAACTATCTTGTATCAAAGTTATTGTGTGCTATATTTCATGCTTTATGTAAAATAAGCGGTATTGTAAGTTTGTAAAATATTGTATAAAAGTTTGAACGCGAAATATTATTATAATCAGTTTTTCATATAGAATTGTAGTAGTTGAATTGTATATTAGCTACTAAGTATGAACTTAACGGGTAGGTACTACCCGAATTTAAACTTATAAAACGCTAATATGAAGAAAAAGCTTTTATAAATGAGTTCATATTATGCTACGAAATACTATTAACTACTCTTAATATTCTGTATGATTAACTTGTTCCATTTAACTATTTTGAAGGAAATGGCACCGACTACTCGACACACCGTGAATATGAATGAAGAGGAATTCCGTACTTTTCTAGCTTCAAACATAGCCGCAGTACAGGCTGCGCTACATACCAACAATAACCTTGGATTTAGCAGTACAGGAAATCGTGTAGGATGCACCTACAAAGAATTCACTGCCTGCAAACCTTTGGAATTTGATGGAACCGAAGGACCGATCGGATTGAAACGGTGGACCGAGAAGGTTGAATCGGTGTTTGCCATAAGTAAGTGTACTGAAGAGGACAAAGTGAAGTACGCTACGCATACCTTCACAGGTTCTGCGTTAACATGGTGGAATACCTATCTAGAGCAAGTGGGACAAGATGATGCGTACGCACTACCGTGGTCAGCATTCAAGCACTTGATGAACGAGAAGTACCGTCCCAGAACCGAGGTCAATAAGCTCAAGACAGAACTTAGAGGGTTACGAACCCAAGGATTTGATATTACCACGTACGAAAGACGATTCACAGAATTGTGCCTATTGTGTCCGGGAGCATTCGAAGATGAGGAAGAGAAGATCGACGCGTTTGTGAAAGGATTACCGGAAAGAATCCAAGAAGATATAAGTTCACACGAGCCCGCCTCCATACAACAGGCATGTAGAATGGCTCACAAACTAGTGAACCAGATTGAAGAAAGAATTAAAGAACAGACTGCTGAAGAGGCCAATGTGAAGCAAGTCAAAAGAAAGTGGGAGGAAAATGGTGATAAGAATCACCAATACAACAACAACAGCAATTACAACAATAATCGCAACAATTATCCCAACAATCGCAACATCAATCGCAACTACAACAAACGGCCCAACAACAACAACAACAACAACAACAGCAACTACAACAATCATCCCAACAACAATAATAACCGCAACAACAACAACAACAATCAGAAGCAACTATGCCAAAGGTGTGAAAAGAATCACTCGGGGTTCTGCACCAAATTTTGCAACAAGTGTAAAAGAAATGGTCATAGCGCGGCGAAGTGTGAGGTCTACGGACCAGGGGTTAGTAGAACGAAAGGAACAAATGGTGTCGGAACGAGTAATGGCGGAGCAAGTAGTGTCGGAGCAAGTTATGCCAATGTAGTTTGTTATAAATGTGGAAAACCAGGCCACATTATTAGAAATTGCCCAAACCAGGAGAACACGAATGGACAAGGCCGTGGAAGAGTTTTCAATATTAATGCGGTAGAGGCACAGGAAGACCCGGAGCTTGTTACGGGTACGTTTCTTATTGACAATAAATCTGCTTACGTTTTATTTGATTCGGGTGCGGATAGAAGCTATATGAGTAGAGATTTTTGTGCTAAATTAAGTTGTCCATTGACGCCTTTGGATAGTAAATTTTTACTCGAATTAGCAAATGGTAAATTAATTTCAGCAGATAATATATGTCGGAATCGAGAAATTAAACTGGTTAGCGAAACATTTAAGATTGATTTGATACCAGTAGAGTTAGGGAGTTTTGATGTGATAATCGGTATGGACTGGTTGAAAGAAGTGAAAGCGGAGATCGTTTGTTACAAAAATGCAATTCGCATTATACGAGAAAAAGGAAAACCCTTAATGGTGTACGGAGAAAAGGGCAACACGAAGCTACATCTTATTAGTAATTTGAAGGCACAAAAACTAATAAGAAAAGGTTGCTATGCTGTTCTAGCACACGTCGAGAAAGTACAAACTGAAGAAAAGAGCATCAATGATGTTCCCATTGTAAAAGAATTTCCCGATGTATTTCCGAAAGAATTACCGGGATTACCCCCACATCGATCCGTTGAATTTCAAATAGATCTTGTACCAGGAGCTGCACCAATAGCTCGTGCTCCTTACAGACTCGCACCCAGCGAGATGAAAGAACTGCAAAGCCAATTACAAGAACTTTTAGAGCGTGGTTTCATTCGACCAAGCACATCACCGTGGGGAGCTCCTGTTTTGTTTGTCAAGAAGAAAGATGGTACATTCAGGTTGTGTATCGACTACCGAGAGTTGAACAAACTTACCATCAAGAATCGCTACCCACTACCGAGAATCGACGACTTATTTGATCAACTACAAGGCTCGTCTGTTTATTCAAAGATTGACTTACGTTCCGGGTATCATCAAATGCGGGTGAAAGAAGATGATATTCCAAAGACTGCTTTCAGAACACGTTACGGTCATTACGAGTTTATGGTTATGCCGTTTGGTTTAACTAATGCACCAGCTGTGTTCATGGACCTTATGAACCGAGTGTGTGGACCATACCTTGACAAGTTTGTCATTGTTTTCATTGATGACATACTTATTTACTCAAAGAATGACCAAGAACACGGTGAACATTTGAGAAAGGTGTTAGAAGTATTGAGGAAGGAAGAATTGTACGCTAAGTTTTCAAAGTGTGCATTTTGGTTGGAAGAAGTTCAATTCCTCGGTCACATAGTGAACAAAGAAGGTATTAAGGTGGATCCGGCAAAGATAGAAACTGTTGAAAAGTGGGAAACCCCAAAAACTCCGAAACACATACGCCAGTTTTTAGGACTAGCTGGTTACTACAGAAGGTTCATCCAAGACTTTTCCAGAATAGCAAAACCCTTGACTGCATTAACGCATAAAGGGAAGAAATTTGAATGGAATGATGAACAAGAGAAAGCGTTTCAGTTATTGAAGAAAAAGCTAACTACGGCACCTATATTGTCATTGCCTGAAGGGAATGATGATTTTGTGATTTATTGTGATGCATCAAAGCAAGGTCTCGGTTGTGTATTAATGCAACGAACGAAGGTGATTGCTTATGCGTCTAGACAATTGAAGATTCACGAACAAAATTATACGACGCATGATTTGGAATTAGGCGCGGTTGTTTTTGCATTAAAGACTTGGAGGCACTACTTATATGGGGTCAAAAGTATTATATATACCGACCACAAAAGTCTTCAACACATATTTAATCAGAAACAACTGAATATGAGGCAGCGTAGGTGGATTGAATTATTGAATGATTACGACTTTGAGATTCGTTACCACCCGGGGAAGGCAAATGTGGTAGCCCATGCCTTGAGCAGGAAGGACAGAGAACCCATTCGAGTAAAATCTATGAATATAATGATTCATAATAACATTACTACTCAAATAAAGGAGGCGCAACAAGGAGTTTTAAAAGAGGGAAATTTAAAGGATGAAATACCCAAAGGATCGGAGAAGCATCTTAATATTCGGGAAGACGGAACCAGGTATAGGGCTGAAAGGATGTGGGTACCAAAATTTGGAGATATGAGAGAAATGGTACTTAGAGAAGCTCATAAAACCAGATACTCAATACATCCTGGAACGGGGAAGATGTACAAGGATCTCAAGAAACATTTTTGGTGGCCGGGTATGAAAGCCGATGTTGCTAAATACGTAGGAGAATGTTTGACGTGTTCTAAGGTCAAAGCTGAGCATCAGAAACCATCAGGTCTACTTCAACAACCCGAAATCCCGGAATGGAAATGGGAAAACATTACCATGGATTTCATCACTAAATTGCCAAGGACTGCAAGTGGTTTTGATACTATTTGGGTAATAGTTGATCGTCTCACCAAATCAGCACACTTCCTACCAATAAGAGAAGATGACAAGATGGAGAAGTTAGCACGACTGTATTTGAAGGAAGTCGTCTCCAGACATGGAATACCAATCTCTATTATCTCTGATAGGGATGGCAGATTTATTTCAAGATTCTGGCAGACATTACAGCAAGCATTAGGAACTCGTCTAGACATGAGTACTGCCTATCATCCACAAACTGATGGGCAGAGCGAAAGGACGATATAAACGCTTGAAGACATGCTACGAGCATTTGTTATTGATTTTGGAAACAGTTGGGATCGACATCTACCGTTAGCAGAATTTTCCTACAACAACAGCTACCATTCAAGCATTGAGATGGCGCCGTTTGAAGCACTTTATGGTAGAAAGTGCAGGTCTCCGATTTGTTGGAGTGAAGTGGGGGATAGACAGATTACGGGTCCGGAGATTATACAAGAAACTACCGAGAAGATCATCCAAATTCAACAACGGTTGAAAACCACCCAAAGTCGACAAAAGAGCTACGCTGACATTAAAAGAAAAGATATAGAATTTGAAATTGGAGAGATGGTCATGCTTAAAGTTGCACCTTGGAAAGGCGTTGTTCGATTTGGTAAACGAGGGAAATTAAATCCAAGGTATATTGGACCATTCAAGATTATTGATCGTGTCGGAACAGTAGCTTACCGACTAGAATTACCTCAACAACTCGCGGCTGTACATAACACTTTCCACGTCTCGAATTTGAAGAAATGTTTTGCTAAAGAAGATCTCACTATTCCGTTAGATGAAATCCAAATCAACGAAAAACTTCAATTCATCGAAGAACCCGTCGAAATAATGGATCGTGAGGTTAAAGGACTTAAGCAAAACAAGATACCAATTGTTAAGGTTCGATGGAATGCTCGTAGAGGACCCGAGTTCACCTGGGAGCGTGAAGATCAGATGAAGAAGAAATACCCGCATCTATTTCCAGAAGATTCGTCAACACCTTCAACAGCTTAAAATTTCGGGACGAAATTTATTTAACGGGTAGGTACTGTAGTGACCCGAACTTTTCCATGTTTATATATATTAACTGAGATTGATATTTATATGATTAAATGTTTCCAACATGTTAAGCAATCAAACTTGTTAAGACTTGATTAATTGAAATAGGTTTCATATAGACAATTGACCACCCAAGTTGACCGGTGATTCACGAACGTTAAAACTTGTAAAAACTATATGATGACATATATATGGATATATATATAGTTAACATGATACTATGATAAGTAAACATATCATTAAGTATATTAACAATGAACTACATATGTAAAAACAAGACTACTAACTTAATGATTTTTAAACGAGACATATATGTAACGATTATCGTTGTAAAGACATTTAATGTATATATATCATATTAAGAGATATTCAAACATGATAATATCATGATAATATAATAATTTAAAATCTCATTTGATATTATAAACATTGGGTTAACAACATTTAACAAGACCGTTAACCTAAAGGTTTAAAAACAACACTTACATGTAACGACTAACGATGACTTAACGACTCAGTTAAAATGTATATACATGTAGTGTTTTAATATGTATTTATACACTTTTGAAAGACTTCAATACACTTATCAAAATACTTCTACTTAACAAAAATGCTTACAATTACATCCTCGTTCAGTTTCATCAACAATTCTACTCGTATGCACCCGTATTCGTACTCGTACAATACACAGCTTTTAGATGTATGTACTATTGGTATATACACTCCAATGATCAGCTCTTAGCAGCCCATGTGAGTCAACTAACACATGTGGGAACCATCATTTGGCAACTAGCATGAAATATCTCATAAAATTACAAAAATATGAGTAATCATTCATGACTTATTTACATGAAAACAAAATTACATATCCTTTATATCTAATCCATACACCAACGACCAAAAACACCTACAAACACTTTCATTCTTCAATTTTCTTCATCTAATTGATCTCTCTCAAGTTCTATCTTCAAGTTCTAAGTGTTCTTCATAAATTCCAAAAGTTCTAGTTTCATAAAATCAAGAATACTTTCAAGTTTGCTAACTCACTTCCAATCTTGTAAGGTGATCATCCAACCTCAAGAAATCTTTGTTTCTTACAGTAGGTTATCATTCTAATACAAGGTAATAATCATATTCAAACTTTGGTTCAATTTCTATAACTATAACAATCTTATTTCAAGTGATGATCTTACTTAACTTGTTTTCGTGTCATGATTCTGCTTCAAGAACTTCGAGCCATCCAAGGATCCATTGAAGCTAGATCCATTTTTCTCTTTTCCAGTAGGTTTATCCAAGGAACTTAAGGTAGTAATGATGTTCATAACATCATTCAATTCATACACATAAAGCTATCTTATTCGAAGGTTTAAACTTGTAATCACTAGAACATAGTTTAGTTAATTCTAAACTTGTTCGCAAACAAAAATTAATTCTTCTAACTTGACTTTTAAAATCAACTAAACACATGTTCTATATCTATATGATATGCTAACTTAATGATTTAAAACCTGGAAACACGAAAAACACCGTAAAACCGGATTTACGCCGTCGTAGTAACACCGCGGGCTGTTTTGGGTTAGTTAATTAAAAACTATGATAAACTTTGATTTAAAAGTTGTTATTCTGAGAAAATGATTTTTATTATGAACATGAAACTATATCCAAAAATTATGGTTAAACTCAAAGTGGAAGTATGTTTTCTAAAATGGTCATCTAGACGTCGTTCTTTCGACTGAAATGACTACCTTTACAAAAACGACTTGTAACTTATTTTTCCGACTAGAAACCTATACTTTTTTTGTTTAGATTCATAAAATAGAGTTCAATATGAAACCATAGCAATTTGATTCACTCAAAACGGATTTAAAATGAAGAAGTTATGGGTAAAACAAGATTGGATAATTTTTCTCATTTTAGCTACGTGAAAATTGGTAACAAATCTATTCCAACCATAACTTAATCAACTTGTATTATATATTATGTAATCTTGAGATACCATAGACACGTATACAATGTTTCGACCTATCATGTCGACACATCTATATATATTTCGGAACAACCATAGACACTCTATATGTGAATGTTGGAGTTAGCTATACAGGGTTGAGGTTGATTCCAAAATATATATAGTTTGAGTTGTGATCAATACTGAGATACGTATACACTGGGTCGTGGATTGATTCAAGATAATATTTATCGATTTATTTCTGTACATCTAACTGTGGACAACTAGTTGTAGGTTACTAACGAGGACAGCTGACTTAATAAACTTAAAACATCAAAATATATTAAAAGTGTTGTAAATATATTTTGAACATACTTTGATATATATGTATATATTGTTATAGGTTCGTGAATCAACCATTGGCCAAGTCTTACTTCCCGACGAAGTAAAAATCTGTGAAAGTGAGTTATAGTCCCACTTTTAAAATCTAATATTTTTGGGATGAGAATACATGCAGGTTTTATAAATGATTTACAAAATAGACACAAGTACGTGAAACTACATTCTATGGTTGAATTATCAAAATCGAATATGCCCCTTTTTATTAAGTCTGGTAATCTAAGAATTAGGGAACAGACACCCTAATTGACGCGAATCCTAAAGATAGATCTATTGGGCCTAACAAACCCCATCCAAAGTACCGGATGCTTTAGTACTTCGAAATTTATATCATATCCGAAGGGTGTCCCGGAATGATGGGGATATTCTTATATATGCATCTTGTTATTGTCGGTTACCAGGTGTTCACCATATGAATGATTTTTATCTCTATGTATGGGATGTGTATTGAAATATGAAATCTTGTGGTCTATTGTTACGATTTGATATATATAGGTTAAACCTATAACTCACCAACATTTTTGTTGACGTTTAAAGCATGTTTATTCTCAGGTGAATATTAAGAGCTTCCGCTGTTGCATACTAAAATAAGGACAAGATTTGGAGTCCATGTTTGTATGATATTGTGTAAAAACTGCATTCAAGAAACTGATTTCGATGTAACATATTTGTATTGTAAACCATTATGTAATGGTCGTGTGTAAATAGGATATTTTAGATTATCATTATTTGATAATCTACGTAAAGCTTTTTAAACCTTTATTTATGAAATAAAGGTTATGGTTTGTTTTAAAAATGAATGCAGTCTTTGAAAAACGTCTCATATAGAGGTCAAAACCTCGCAACGAAATCAATTAATATGGAACGTTTTTAATCAATAAGAACGGGACATTTCACTGAAGTTTACTCATTAGGCTCGAAATTAATTATTTTTAATATATTCTCTTTCTATATGCAAACAGTTTTAAATAGCAAGTTTTAACTACTAAAATATATTATATATTTTTAAACAATTAGATTTAATATAATTTTTATATATTTACAAGTAATATTTATATATACATATATATACATATCTATATATTTATAATAGTAGTTTTCATTACATCGCATATTATTTTACATATTTATTTCTAACAATTTTAATCATATAATATTTCAAATTATTATATATATATATATACATACATATATATATATATATATATATATATATATATATATATATATATATATATATATATATATATATATATATATATATATATATATATATATATATATATATATATATATATATATATATATATATATATATATATGTATGCATCTACTTACAATTAGTTGTTCATGAATCGTCGGGAATGGTCGAAGGTCAATTGAACATAGGAAACAGTTCAAAATTTTTTGAGGCTCAACATTACAGACTTTGCTTATCGTGTCAGAATTATGAAATCGTATTGAGAGTTTGATTTAAAATTAGTCAAAAATTTTCGGGTCACTACAGTACTTACCCGTTAAAGAAATTTCGTCCCGAAATTTGAGTGAGGTCGTCATGGCTAACAATAAAAGTGTTTTCATGATGAATATGAGTTAATAAATAGAATTTTATCATTATTGAGTAATATGAATAAAACAATTCGATTTCGCGAAGAGCATGAGTGAAGCTATCTCAAAAGAGTGAAATGAGTAAATGCAGGTGAAATGACCCATTCATATACATTATAAAGGATTCACAATAGTTGATTTTATCGCGAGGTACTTGACCTCTATATGATACATTTTATAAACATTGCATTCGTTTTAAAAAAAAAACAAACTTTCATTACATCGACAGTCGACGGCTTGCATACCATTTCATAATATATCCAACTATAATTGATTTAGTAATAATCTTGATGAACTCGACGACTCGAATGCAACGTCTTTTGAAATATGTCATGAATGACTCCAAGTAATATCTCTAATATGAGCAAATGCACAGCGGAAGATTTCTTTCATACCTGAGAATAAACATGCTTTCAAGTGTCAACCAAAAGGTTGGTGAGTTCATAGGTTTATCATAAAACAATAAAATTCATCGTTTTGATAGACCACAAGATTTAAATGCTGCATGGTACAAATAGGCCCGAATCCTATACCCACCTGTAATGTACATGCGATATATTTTAAATACAGTACACCTTTCTCATGTACAAAATCATTTTCATAAATCTTAGTAACCGTACACATATCTCGTGCACAAAAATAAAATATACATAACCTGTGTATAAAATCATTCTCTCGATACATAACATTCACTTTGCTTTCATAGCTTGACTTGGTAACCGACCTTAACATATAATGCGCATAATAATATCCCCAAAACAGAACATCTCGTCTGTATAATAATCATATAAACTTCAAAGTACTAAACACCACGCCCACTAGCCCTTCCGTCTAGTGAACATTCTGGGTGGGGGTGTTAAACCCGGTAGCTACCTTTAGGATTTGCGTGAATTAGGGCCATACCCGATTCTAATTCTTAGGTTACCAAGCAATAATAATCAGGGGAAAAATATTCACAACAATTAGTGGCAATTATCACGTCCAACTAATTCAATAATAATCCACTGAACTTCTGTCTGCATAATAATTCATTCGAGGAATGTTTTGCTTGTGTCTATCTCGTCAAATATTTATAAAAGTATTTCATGTATTCACAGTTCAAAATATATTTCAAAAGCATTTAATAAAGCAGTTGTAAAAATAACACATGTATTCTCAGTCCCAAAAATGTAAAGAGTAAAAGGGAGCAAATGAACTCACATAATGTATTTTGTAGTAAAAATACATAGGACGACACTGAACAATTGTATGGTTGGCCACGGATTCACGAACCTATATTATTCATTTATGTATATTAACATATGTAATGGAAATCGAACAAATATATATATATATATATATATATATATATATATATATATATATTATTAGTGATTTCAATTGTTATTTTATATCATGAGTTTTATTAATAACTTAATTAGATATATTTATTTTTATATAGATAATTAACATTTATTACTAAAGTATTAATATAGTTAGATTTTATGTCCTAAATATATTTTTATATAGACAATCTTTATTTAACATATAAATAATACTAATGATAAAAGTAATACTACTTATGATAAAAATTATGATAATTCTAATAATAATAAAAGTGATACTTTTAATAGTAAACATGATAATTTAAATAAAAAGTTAATTTCAATAATAATGATAAAAAATACTTTTAGTAATAGGGATCATAATAATATTACTAATGATAATAATAACTATAATAATAATGATAGAAATAAAGTACAAGTGTATACCCTCTCCAAGCTTTTTCTAAAAAGAAATGCCCCATACGAGACTCGAACCCGCGACCTCCTACTAACCCAAACGACTCCTAAACCATTCCTCCATTTTTGCTTTTCTGATTAAACTCCCAACCAGATTTATCTAACCCGAAATTCTGTTCATACCTTCTTCTTTATTAACCCCATTTCATGATCATCATCTATCATGAGTATGACTTCACAACATAATCGTCTAACATCACTTATCATCAGATTCATCGTATGTATCATCATCATATCTAACTGTACAACATCAACCTCTTAATTCGATCATCATCATATGCATTCATTATCTTCTTTATCTTAGCACATTATTAAACATCATCATTCTTTATATTAGTTTCCTGTAAACTTAAGTATCACTATGAAGGTCCATTAAAAGCCCAAAGAAAAGGAGTAGTCCATTTGTTTAAAAGGAGCCCAAACTAATAATTAGTCCGTATAAACTTAAAGGGTTTCGGTTCTTCACTGTATCATCACATCGATTAACATATACATCATTCTTAATTATTATCATCATTTAATCACCTAAGCATTTAATTGTTTTCATCATAACAACACATCATACGGTATTATTATGATCATTATTTTGACCTTCATTTCATTATCATCTTAAAACATCATCATATGATCACATCTCTATTATCATCATCATTCCCGTGACCTTCATCATCATCATTCTTCTATCATTAAATCGTTAACATGTATCTTCACCAACATGTTTTATCATCAAACGTTCATCATTTCATGTATCATTTTCTATTACCTAATAAAGATTGGGTTCAGCACATATAGAAAACACAAGTATTTAGCCTAATTATAAAAGAACACTCGGCCCAAAATGACACCTCAGTCCATTAATCAAACTTGTCCCAATTTTGCTGTATTGTACGTTTCCAAATGGAAATTTCCAAATAAAAAAATTAGGCAGCTCAAAAGTTCTATCAAGTGGGGTTTAGATTTTTGTTTGCATTAGACAGATTCACAGCATAGTTGCTGTACGAATATTTAAAAAATATAGTGGGGAAAGGTGGCTTTATTCTTGTACCTTTATCCACAAAAGTGTCGGTTGTGATGAATTTGTCGACTAACAAACCAAAGATTAAAAAAAGACGTCTTTATTGTCTTCCTCATTGGTTCGGTATAGCTGCAACAATAGCTGTTATTGAAGCTTCAAATACAAGGAAAAATTGATAACAATTCATGGTGATGGAAGTAGAAACAAGTTGATGAGTTTCATTGGTCTTCATCGATAGTTGCAACCAAAAGCGAGTTGGGTTTGGGTAGGAAACAAAATAAAATAATTGGTGATGTTGTTGGTGATCAACGAAAAGAATCAGAATTTTGTTAGCAGCCGTAGTGAAGTGGTGACGATATGGTTTGTTAAAAGGTGGTGGAAGTGTGTGTGGTTATAGTGGTGGTATTATGGGTTCACACAAGAGGGACGTGGTGAACCAATGTTGAGTACCACCAATCAATGAAACAATGAACATGAAGATGTGTTTATTGAGTGAGTTATCCGGACTAAAAGATGGCTACTGTAGCAAGAAACCAAGATTTAGTTTTGGGTCGTTGTTTGATAGAAAACAGAAATAGAAGTGATTATGGTAACAGTTACGTTAGTTAATGATGGTGGTTCTTCAGTGTGGTGTGGTGGTTACGGTTTAAGAAGGGAGGAAGAGGAGAAGGTGTAAAACATGAAAATGGGTTTGATTGGGTCTTTGAACAAGAAACAGGAAATTGAAGTAGAAGTAGTTGGTGATGATTGTTGATGGTAGTGCACAAAAAAAATAAAGGAAACAAGATGGTGAGTAGTTGAAAGATGGTGGCAAGTTTCTTAACCTTGGTGACCGTTATTGTGGTGTGTAGGGTTACAGTGGTGTTGTAGGGTGGTTCAACATGATGATAGTAGTGGTTGAAGAAAGTGAAGGTTGATTTGTCATCGGATAAGAATAGTGGTATGAGGTCACGAAGAAGAAGAAATGGGTTTTGGTTTAGAAGAATGGATGGCATGCAGTGCACTTCTATAACCAAGATATGTATATACATATTATATGTATATAATTGAGATTCGTTTGATGAAATGAAGTCAAAAAGAACACAGTGACGAACAGTATGTTTCAATCAATTTATCATTGTAAAAGTTTCAATTAGAAATAGTGGAATATTTTATTTGGTGATTCACGAATAGAATTTGATAGACTGGAAACGGAATCATATATTTGTTTTATTTTATTTTATTTATTATTATATTTATATATATATATTTATTTATTTAATAAATATTAATAATTAATAATTATATGAATAAAAATATTAATTAATGATAATACTAATAGAAATAATAATCATAATAATAATATTAAAATAATACTAATATTAATAATAATAATAATAATAATAATAATAATAATAATAATAATAATAATAATAATAATAATAATAAAAGTAATAAATGATAATGATAAGTTTTATTATATCATATGTTATTTTACATAATTAGTTCTATCAACTAAATCATATAATATTTCAAATTATAATTCAATTCATTATATATATATATATATATATATATATATATATATATATATATATATATATATATACGTATCTATTTACAAATAGTTGTTCGTGAATAGTCGAGCACAGTCAAAGGGTGATTGATTACATGAACCTAGTTCAAAATTTTTGAGATTACAGACTTTGCTTATCGTGTCGGAAACATTAATTATACAAAGATTAAGTTTAAATTTGGTTGGAAATTTCCGGGTCGTCACAGTACCTACCCGTTAAAGAAATTTCATCCCAAAATTTGACTAAGGTCGTCATGGCTAACAATAAAAATGTTTTCATGATGAATATGGGTTGATAAATGGAGTTTTATCATTATTGATTAATATAAATATAACGATTCGATTATGTGAAGGGTACGAGTGAAGCTGTCACAAAAGTTTGAGATAGAGATTTAACTTTTGACGTAGTCACGGTGGATTTTCGGAATTCAAGGGATTTAAAGAAAATCTTTGAAATCTATATAAGATTCGGTTCTTCGGTGAATAAGGAAATTTGGATCTTCTTTGATTAGATGCAATAATTTATTTCGATTGCTCTGTCGGACATTTTACTATAAATCCATTCTCTTTATTTTCTTTATATTTTGGAGTTCCATACTTTTGTTTTCTCCTCCCGACTTTAAGTCAAGCGAATAATGATCCAGCATTCGTAGATATGAAGTTTTGAATGAACATAACTAACGTTCTAAGAGAGAGATTGTAATAGCACGATCTTGATTGGTTAACTTACCATAATTCAAGAGTAAAGATAGAACTATTAGGAAGATATGTTCTCGATATGTTTGGAGATTAGGTAGAGTGTAAGAGTCGTGTAACATGGCACATGATGACGTTAGGGTCTGTGAATCATCACGTTCCATTAGAAACTCAGCATGACTTACTGTAATATAATCACGTTGTTCAAGTGTCATTATATTATACTAACTCATGCATCAATTTCCAACACTACTTCAAAACATTCATATTTTAAATTCGAAGATTTATAGAATATAGAAACTAAAACAGTTTCCTTTTATGAAATAACACAGATAGAGCGGAGAGATAATTAATATCGGACGAGAATATTTATGAAGATATCTTTAGAAATATTGAGGATATTTATAATGAAAGATACGATAATATCTTATAATTCTACAATCAAAATGTGATGAAAAAATTCTTTCACAAAGATTTAGAACAATTACGGAACAAGGTATTTGCTAAAGATTTCATCAGAAACAGAATCATCTGGATTCTTTATGTACAAGTTTAGTCCTTGTGATTTGTTCAGAGTCTCCTTCATAGTTTTGCATAATCCGCTTTTCGGTACTAAATTTTCTACTGAGCGTTTCCAACACTCCATTCTTTATCATCAAACTTTTGGCTGTTAAGGTCGTTTACAGTTTTTGCTGCTTCATTCAGCTTTCTCAACATTCCGAGTATTAATTCGCAGACTAGGTGCTTTTTAGAATTTCAGGATGGAAGATCATAATTCTAAGAGATAACTGTTATATGTATACATATAATTGTTGATGTAGACATACTGCGAGATTTTAAAATACTGGTTGCTGATTCTCGGTAACTGGTATGGCAATTATCGTTACAAGATGTCGATGAGTTCATGATAAGACTTCAATAGATAAGTATAGTGATTTGTCAGAGAGTTTTAAGTCAAAGAGCATCGAGGTTGCTGGTACCTCTGCTGGTAATGTGGTGGAATATAAGAGGTTCTCTGGTACGATGATGAAGGGCAATCGTTATAATAAGGCTTATTCGAATGTAAAATTGAAGTTGATTTGCTAAAGCTGTGACAAAATTGGCTAATTTGAAAAGGAGTTGCAAAGTTATTTTTGGTAATAACAACGCCAAAGGAGCTAGCACAGATATGTGTTAAACATTTACTCAAGTTCCAACTGTTTTCAGGTGCATAACTATATGCATAAATCTCTTCTTCCGTAGATGAAGTGCGGTTGGTTCATCCTCTCGATTGAGGAGTTTTCAAGAATTATGAAAGGTTTGAACGCAGATTGTAATCGTCAAGATACAAATGAGGTTTAAGATGAAATCAAGTGGCAAACTTGAAGAATTGTTTAGTTTCATATGTTATAATCAATATTTTAATTCATTTTAGTTGTCCAATATTATTAGTCCACAGTCGATAGTCCACAGTTAACAGTCTAATAATTCATATATAGTTTAATTTATAATATTCGAATTAATTAATACGTATCGTGACCCGTGTACATGTCTCAGACTCGATCACAACTCAAAGTATATATATTATTGTAGAATGAACCTCAACCCTGTATAGCTAACTCCAACATTACTGCTTATAGAGTGTCTATGGTTATTCCAAATAATATATATAGATGCGTCGATATGATATGTCAAAACCTTGTATACGTGTCCCGATATTTAAAGTGCGTAAAATAAATAACAGAAATTAAATGACAATAAATAAAGTGCGTAAAGTAAATAAAAGAAATTAAATGACGATAAATGAAGTGCGTAAAGTAAATAACAGAAATTAAATGACGATAAATAAAATTGCGAATATTAAATTACGATAAATTAATTGTGATAAATAAATGTAATAGGAATTAACAGTTAGCTAGGAACAGTTAGCTAGGATTTTGTTAGCGTGGATTCTTAATAGAATTTCTCATAGTTAATTTGTTTATTTCATTATGCCACTTGTTTGATATAGAGATTTAACTTTTGACGTAGTCACGGTGGATTTCCGGAATTCAAGGGATTTAAAGAAAATCTTCGAAATCTATATAAGATTCGGTTCTTCGGTGAATAAGGAAATTTGGATATTCTTTGATTAGATGCAATAATTTATTTCGATTGCTCTGTCGGACATTTTACTATAAATCCATTCTCTTTATTTTCTTTATATTTTGGAGTTCCATACTTTTGTTTTCTCCTCCCGACTTTAAGTCAAGTGAATAATGATCCAGCATTCGTAGATATGAAGTTTCGAATGATCATAACTAACGTTCTAAGAAAGAGATTGTAATAGCACGATCTTGATTGGTTAACTTACCATAATTCAAGAGTAAAGATAGAACTATCAGGAAGTTATGTTCTCGATATGTTTGGAGATTAGGTAGAGTGTTAGAGTCGTGTAACATGGCACATGATGACGTTAGGGTCTGTGAATCATCACGTTCCATTAGAAACTCAGCATGACTTACTGTAATATAATCACATTGTTCAAGTGTCATTATATTATACTAACTCATGCATCAATTTCCAACACTACTTCAAAACATTCATATTTTAAATTCGAAGATTTACAGAATATAGAAACTAAAACAGTTTCCTTTTATGAAATAACACAGATAGAGCGGAGAGATAATTAATATCGGACGAGAATATTTATGAAGATATCTTTAGAAATATTGAGGATATTTATAATGAAAGATACGATAATATCTTATAATTCTACAATCAAAATGTGATGAAAAAATTCATTCACAAAGATTTAGAACAATTACGGAACAAGGTATTTGCTAAAGATTTCATCAGAAACAGAATCATCTGGATTCTTTATGTACACGTTTAGTCCTTGTGATTTGTTCAGAGTCTCCTTCATAGTTTTGCATAATCCGCTTTTCGGTACTAAATTTTCTACTGAGCGTTTCCAACACTCCATTCTTTATCATCAAACTTTTGGCTGTTAACGTCGTTTACAGTTTTTGCTGCTTCATTCAGCTTTCTCAACATTCCGAGTATTAATTCGCAGACTAGGTGCTTTTTAGAATTTCAGGATGGAAGATCATAATTCTAAGAGATAACTGTTATATGTATACATATAACTATTGATGTAGACATGCTGCGAGATTTCAAAATACTGGTTGCTGATTCTTGGTAACTGGTATGGCAATTATCGTTACAAGATGTCGATGAGTTCATGATAAATCTTCAATAGATAAGTATAGTGATTTGTCAGAGAGTTTTAAGTCAAAGAGCATCGAGGTTGCTGGTACCTCTGCTGGTAATGTGGTGGAATATAAGAGGTTCTCTGGTACGATGATGAAGGGCAATCGTTATAATAAGGCTTATTCGAATGTAAAATTGAAGTTGATTTGCTGAAGCTGTGACAAAATTGGCTAATTTGAAAAGGAGTTGCAAAGTTATTTTCGGTAATAACAATGCCAAAGGAGCTAGCACAGATACGTGTTAAACGTTTACTCAAGTTCCAAATGTTTTCAGGTGCATAACTATATGCATCAATATCTTCTTCCGTAGATAAAGTGCGGTTGGTTCATTCTCTCGATTGAGGTGTTTTTAAGAATCATGATAGATTTGAACGCTGATTGTAATCGTCAAGATACAAATGAGGTTTAAGATGAAATCAAGTGGCAAACTTAAAGAAATGTTTAATTTCATATGTTATAATCAATATTTTAATTCATTTTAATTGCCCAATATTTTTAGTCCACAGTCGATAGTCCACAGTTAACAGTCCAATAATTCATATATATAGTTTAATATATAATATTCGAATTAATTAATAGGTATCTTGACCCGTGTACATGTCTCATACTCGATCACAACTCAAAGTATATATATTATTCTAGAATCAACCTCAACCCTATATAGCTAACTCCAACATTACTGCTTATAGAGTGTCTATGGTTATTCCAAATAATATATATAGATGCGTCGATATGATATGTCAAAACCTTGTATACGTGTCCCGATATTTAAAGTGCGTAAAATAAATAACAGAAATTAAATGACAATAAATAAAATTGCGAGAATTTAAATTGCGATAAATAAATGTAATAAGGAATTAACAGTTAGCTAGGAACAGTTAGCTAGGATTTTGTTAGCGTGGATTCTTAGCAAAATTTCTCATAGTTAATTTGTGTGTTTCAAACAAATTTTATTTTATCCAATGTTTTATTCATTATGCCACTTGTTGGATTCTGATAAATCAAAATCCAAATATGAAATTGGATGAAAATGATTATTCTGTGGTGAACAGATTCGTATATCGGTGGATGTAAGTAGGATAGTAAATGACTTGTTGAATCGGATTTGAAGAATGTACAGTGTAACTTATTAATGTGAAATCTAAATATTTCTCGGGTATTACCTTCCCGTTAAAATATTTTCATCATTAATAGTTTGTACAAAAGAATTTTTAATTACAATCTTTATGAAAACATATATACATATATATTTTCTTCAGATGTAATCGTGGATTTAATGAGTCAATATGATATTAAACTCATTTGATTTACGGTTAGAACTAGGGTACATAATCTCTAAAACATTAGAGATTTCATAATCGCCATGTCGAAGGAAGATAAATGAGGTAGAACGTCATATAGAACGATGCTTATGCTCGAGGTACCGATTGTGAGGTTGAGACGTTTAGTATTGTGGCTTGTGATGCGGATGTTGTTGTTGGTGGTACTACTGGTGATGGTGGTACTGCTGGTACGGATGATGTTGCTGAAGCTGGTAAATTTTGCACCATATTCTCCAAATTGATTATTCGAGCGCGAAGTTCGTTGACTTCTTATATTATTCCGGGATGATCGTCGGTTGGAACGAGCGAATGAATAAGGTTTAGAATTGTGGATAGAATATAATCGTGTTGAGATACTCTGGAAATGAGAGAGAAAATGGTGTTTCGAACAGGTTTGCCGGTAAGTGCATCAGATTCTTCGCCGAGAGGTGAATTCGGTTGGTGAAAGAGATCGCCTTCTTCACGTCTCTATTGATTAAGTCGACTATGAACCCATCAGATGAATTGGGGATGATCGATTGGTAGACCCATTCCGATCACACTGCTTTCGGAGCTCGAGTGAAACTCCATATCGAAATAGCTGTCGGAATCCGATGAATTCGAACTGGTTGAGAGATTCATCTCTTACGATCAGATGAAGGATTTTCGATAAGAAATAGATTATAGGATGTAGATTAGTACCCTGCAATACATAATTTACATATGCATATATAATACTAAAATCCCATAAGTTACGAAGGAATCTACGGAAACTGTCAGGCAAAGGTAACAATAACAGATACGCTAAGATATGAATTTATCTATACACTGTCTATGCAATATAGGCAGTAAGACGTGTCTAGACTTTAAGGATGATAAAAAAATAATTTTTGACACTAAATGATAAGCAAAACTTTTGACATGTAGACACGGTCAAAGTCCAGACTCATTAATGCATCCTAACAACTACTAGTTAGACACACTAATGCAAGACCTGGTTCGCTATAACCACCGCTCTGATACCAATTGAAATGCCCCGTTCATATACATTATAAACGATTCACAATAGTTGATTTCATCACGAGGTACTTGACCTCTATATGATACATTTTACAAACATTGCATTCGTTTTAAAAAAAATAAACTTTCATTACATCGACAGTCGACGGCTTGCATACCATTTCATAATATATCCAACTATAATTGACTTAGTAATAATCTTGATGAACTCGACGACTCGAATGCAACGTCTTTTGAAATATGTCATGAATGACTCCAAGTAATATCTCTAATATGAGCAAATGCACAGCGGAAGATTTCTTTCATACCTGGGAATAAACATGCTTTCAAGTGTCAACCAAAAGGTTGGTGAGTTCATAGGTTTATCATAACACAATAAAATTCATCATTTTGATAGATCACAAGATTTAAATGCTGCATGGTACAAATGGGCCCGAATCCTATACCCACCTGTAATGTACATGCGATATATTTTAAATACAGTACACCTTTCTCGTGTACAAAATCATTTTCATAAATCTTAGTAACCGTACACATATCTCGTGCACAAAAATAACATACACATAACCTGTGTATAAAATAATTCTCTCGATACATAACATTCACTTTGCTTTCATAGCTTGACTTGGTAACCGACCTTAACATATAATGCGCATAATAATATCCCCAAAACAGAACATCTCATCTGTATAATAATCATATAAACTTCGAAGTACTAAACACCACGCCCACTAGCCGTTTCGTCTAGTGAACATTCTGGGTGGGGGTGTTAAACCCGGTAGCTACCTTTAGGATTCGCGTGAATTAAGGCCATACCCGATTCTAATTCTTAGGTTACCAAACAATAATAATCAGGGGAAAAATATTCACAACAATTAGTGGCAATTATCACGTCCAACTAATTCAATAATAATCCACTGAACTTCTGTCTGCATAATAATTCATTCGAGGAATGTTTTGCTTGTGTCTATCTCGTCAAAAATGTAAAGAAAATCTTCGGAATTCAAGGGATTTAAAGAAAATCTTCGAAATCTATATAAGATTCGGTTCTTCGGTGAATAAGGAAATTTGGATATTCTTTGATTAGATGCAATAATTTATTTCGATTGCTCTGTCGGACATTTTACTATAAATCCATTCTCTTTATTTTCTTTATATTTTGGAGTTCCATACTTTTGTTTTCTCCTCCCGACATTAAGTCAAGCGAATAATGATCCAGCATTCGTAGATATGAAGTTTCGAATGATCATAACTAACGTTCTAAGAAAGAGATTGTAATAGCACGATCTTGATTGGTTAACTTACCATAATTCAAGAGTAAAGATAGAACTATCAGGAAGTTATGTTCTCGATATGTTTGGAGATTAGGTAGAGTGTTAGAGTCGTGTAACATGTCACATGATGACGTTAGGGTCTGTGAATCATCACGTTCCATTAGAAACTCATCATGACTTACTGTAATATAATCACGTTGTTCAAGTGTCATTATATTATACCAACTCATGCATCAATTTCCAACACTACTTCAAAACATTCATATTTTAAATTCGAAGATTTACAGAATATAGAAACTAAAACAGTTTCCTTTTATGAAATAACACAGATAGAGCGGAGAGATAATTAATATCGGACGAGAATATTTATGAAGATATCTTCAGAAATATTTAGGATATTTATAATGAAAGATACGATAATATCTTATAATTCTACAATCAAAATGTGATGAAAAAATTCATTCACAAAGATTTAGAACAATTACGGAACAAGGTATTTGCTAAAGATTTCATCAGAAACAGAATCATCTGGATTCTTTATGTACAAGTTTAGTCCTTGTGATTTGTTCAGAGTCTCTTTCATAGTTTTGCATAATCCGCTTTTCGGTACTAAATTTTCTACTGAGCGTTTCCAACACTCCATTCTTTATCATCAAACTTTTGGCTGTTTACGTCGTTTATAGTTTTTGCTGCTTCATTCAGCTTTCTCAACATTCCGAGTATTAATTCGCAGACTAGGTGCTTTTTAGAATTTCAGGATGGAAGATCATAATTCTAAGAGATAACTGTTATATGTATACATATAATTGTTGATGTAGACATACTGCGAGATTTTAAAATACTGGTTGCTGATTCTCGGTAACTGGTATGGCAATTATCGTTACAAGATGTCGATGAGTTCATGATAAGACTTCAATACATAAGTATAGTGATTTATCATAGAGTTTTAAGTCAAAGAGCATCGAGGTTGCTGGTACCTCTGCTGGTAATGTGGTGGAATATAAGAGGTTCTCTGGTACGATGATGAAGGGCAATCGTTATAATAAGGCTTATTCGAATGTAAAATTGAAGTTGATTTGCTGAAGCTGTCACAAAATTGGCTAATTTGAAAAGGAGTTGCAAAGTTATTTTCGGTAATAACAACGCCAAAGGAGCTAGCACAGATATGTGTTAAACGTTTACTCAAGTTCCAAATGTTTTCAGGTGCATAACTATATGCATAAATCTCTTCTTCCGTAGATGAATTGCGGTTGGTTCATCCTCTCGATTAAGGAGTTTTCAAGAATTATGAAAGGTTTGAACGCAGATTGTAATCGTCAAGATACAAATGAGGTTTAAGATGAAATCAAGTGGCAAACTTGAAGAATTGTTTAGTTTCATATATTATAATCAATATTTTAATTCATTTTAATTGTGCAATGTTATTAGTCCACAGTCGATAGTCCACAGTTAACAGTCTAATAATTCATATATAGTTTAATTTATAATATTCGAATTAATTAATACGTATCGTGACCCGTGTACATGTCTCAGACTCGATCACAACTCAAAGTATATATATTATTGTAGAATCAACCTCAACCCTATATAGCTAACTCCAACATTACTGCTTATAGAGTGTCTATGGTTATTCCAAATAATATATATAGATGCGTCGATTTGATATGTCAAAACCTTGTATACGTGTCCCGATATTTAAAGTGCGTAAAATAAATAACAGAAATTAAATGACAATAAATAAAGTGTGTAAAGTATATAACAGAAATTAAATGACGATAAATGAAGTGCGTAAAGTAAATAACAGAAATTAAATGACGATAAATAAAATTGCGATAATTAAATTGCGATAAATAAACTGTAATAAATAAATGTAATAGGAATTAACAGTTAGCTAGGAACAGTTAGCTAGGATTTTGTTAGCGTGGATTCTTAATAGAATTTCTCATAGTTAATTTGTTTGTTTCTAACAAATTTTATTTTGTTCAATGTTTTCTTCATTATGCCACTTGTTGGATTCTGGTAAATCAAAATCCAAATATGAAATTGGATGAAAATGGTTATTCTGCGATGAACGGATACGTATATTGGTGGTTGTAAGTAGGATAGTGAATGACTGTTGAATCAGCTTCGACGAATGTACAGTGTAACTTATTAAGTTGAAATCTAAATATTTCTAGGGTATTACCTACCCGTTAAAATATTTTTACCATTAACAGTTTGTACAAAAGAATTTTAAATTACAATCTTTATGAAAATATACTTACATATATATTTTCGTCAGATGTAATCATGGATTTAATAAGTTAATATGATATAAATCTCATTTGCTTTTCGGTTTAAGATAGAATAAATAATCTCTAAGATTTTAGAGATTACATAATCGCCATGAAGAAATAAGGTAATTGATGTAGATCGATACGTAGAACGGTGATTATACTCAAGGTACAGAATGAGATGTTGAGGCGTGTGTTATTGATGGTATGGGTGCTATTGCTGGTGGTCATGTTGATATAGGTGATGTTGCTGAAGCTGGTAAGTTTGCACCATATTTTCCAAAACTATTACTCGAGCACGAAGTTCGCTGACTTCTTGTATTACTCCGGGATGATTGTCGGTCGAAACGACTGGATAAATAAATTTTAGAATTGTAGATAGAATATAATTGTGATGAGATACTCTGAAAATGAGAGAGAAAATGGTGTCTCGAACAGGTTTGCCGGTAAGTGCTTCAGGTTCATCGTCAAGAGAGCAATTTGGTTGGTGGAAAGGATTGCCTTCTTCTCGTATCCATTGGTTAAGTCGACTACGAGCCCATCATATGAATTGGGGATGGCTAATTAGTTGATTCATTCTGGTGACACTGCTTCCGGAGCTTAGGTGAACATCCATGTCAGAATAGTTATCGTAATAACTATCGGAATAGCTATTGGAATCTGAGGAACTCGAACTAGTTGAGGGATTCATCTCGTACGATCAGATAAAGGATTTTCGATAAGAAATAGATTATAGGATGTAGATTAGTACCCTGCAATATATAATTTACATATGCATATATAATACTAAAATTTCATAAGTTACGGAGGAATCTACGGAAGCTGTCAGGCAAAGGTAACAATAACAGATACGCTAAGATATAAATTTATCTATACACTGTCTATGCAATAGAGGCAGTAAGACGTGTCTAGACTTTAAGGATGGTAAGCAAGTAATTTCCTAAGGATGATAAGCAGATGATTTCTGACTAGAAATGATAAGCAAAACTTTTGACATGCAGACACGGTCGAAGTCCAGACTCACTAATGCATCTAAACAACTATCAGTTAGACACACTAATGCAAGACCTGGTTCGCTAAGACCACCGCTTTGATACCACATGTCATACCCCGTCCTAATCCATCAAGACGAAGTCACCAACATCTGGTCCCATTACGATGATCGACTCCAAATAATGTCTTTAAAATGAGCAAATGCACAGCGGGAGGTTTCTTTCATACCTGAGAATAAACATGCTTTTAAATGTCAACCAAAAGGTTAGTGAGTTCATAAGTTTATCATAAAACAATAAAATTCATCATTTTGATAGACCACAAGATTTAAATGCTGCATGGTACAAATGGGTCCGAATCCTATACCCACCTGTAATGTAAATGCGATATCTTTTAAATGCAGTACACCTTTCTCGTGTACAAAAATCATTTTTCATAAATCTTAGTAACCGTACACATATCTCGTGCACAAAAATAACATACACATAACCTGTGTATAAAATCATTCTCTCGATAATAACATTCACTTTTCATTGCTTTCATAGCTTGGCTTGGTAACCGACCTTAACATATAATGCGTATAATAATATCCCCAAAACAGAACATCTCGTCTGTATAATAATCATATAAACTTCGAAGTACTAAACACCACGCCCACTAGCCCTTCCGTCTAGTGAACATTCTGGGTGGGAGTGTTAAACCCGGTAGCTACCTTTAGGATTCGCGTCAATTAGGCGTGCACTAATTCTCAAAATTAGTGATGTTCCCTAATTCTTAGGTTACCAAGCAATAATAATCAGGGAAAAATATTCATATCAATTGTCGCAATTATCACGTCCACATAATTCAATGGTGGCAATTATCACGTCCACCTAATTCATCCGAGGAATGTTTTGCTTGTGTCTATCTCGTCAAACATTTATAAGAGCATTTCATGTATTCGCAGTTCAAAATGTATTTCAAAAGCATTTAATAAAGCAGTTGTAAAAATAGCGCATGTATTCTTAGTCCCAAAAATATCTAGAGTAAAAGGGAATCAAATGAACTCGCAATACTGTATTTTGTAGTAGAAATACATATGACGACATTGAACAAGTGTAGGGTTGGCCTCGGATTCACGAACCTATATCATTTGTATATTTATTAATATACATAATTGTAATCGAACACACACACACACATATATATATATAAATATATATATATATACATATATATGTATATATATATATACATATATATATATACATATATATATATACATATATATACATATATATATATATATATATAAATTTATTAGTTATATCCTTTATATATATATATATATATATATATATATATATACATATATTTATATATACATATATATATATACATATATATATACATATATATATACATATATATACATACATATATATATATATATATAAATTTATTAGTTATATCCTTTATATATATATATATATATATATATATATATATATATATATATATATATATATATATATATATATATATATATATATATATATATATATATATATGTTTCATATATTAATTTTGTATATAAAAATATTAATTTTTGTTATGTTATATGTATTAAATATAGTTATATATATATATAATTTGTAAAAATAGGGATTATAGTAATACTAAATTTATATTAATATTGGTAAAAATGATAATAGTTATAATACTTAAGATTACTAGTAAAGGTATTAATGTCAATAATTATTTTAATAATAATAATAATAATGATATTTATAATAATAACTGTAAAATATTAATTTTCTGTTAATGATAGTTATGATAATAAGTTCTGAAATAATTATAATACTAATAATAGTAACAATAATAATATTGATAGTAATTATAACAAATGATTTTCATAATACATAATAATAATAATAATAATAATAATAATAATAATAATAATAATAATAATAATAATAATAATAATAATAATAATAATAATAATATAATAATAATAATAATAATAATACTAACAATAATAATACTATTACCTAATAATAACACTACTACTTATATTAACAATATTACTAATATTACACATTTTTTTAATTTATGAGTAAATAACTTTAATACTAATACTAATAATAATACAATAATAATAATAATAATAATAATAATAATAATAATAATAATAATAATAATAATAATAATAATAATAATAATAATAATAATAATAATAATAATAATAATAATAATAATAATAATCATAAAAATAATAATAATGATACTAGTAATACTACCTTAAAAGAAATAGGCTTTTAAAATAAAAACGCTGTTACCCGGGATCGAACCAGCGACCTCTCGCTTAATCCCCAACACCCTTAACCATTATGTTGTTTCAGCTTTTCTGATTCAAATCAACTACTAAAAATATATAACCCGTATTTGTGTCTCTTTCACCTTATTCCTCATACTATCTGGCCCAACAGAAAAATCAATACCTGTCCTAAATAACCTCGGCCCAACTACATCAATAAATTCAGCCCAAGTGAAATCCGATCCAAAAGATAAATGGGTTTTGGGTCTGGTACTATTACGAAGGTGTAGGAGCAGGAAAAGAAAAAGAAAAAAAATATACGTAGACTTAAACTTATTCCTCAAATCCCTAATACGCATCATCATCTTTGTTCATCATAATAATCGTATATCATCATCCTTCCCAAATCATAACAGAGTCGTCATCATTACATCATCATGTATCACCCTCAACACCATAACATCATCACAGTAATCATCATCTTCATCGTGTAACAACGTCATCTATCTTACACTATTCATCGTCTTTTTAAATGGGTTTCGTTGTTCTTGGTTTTTTGGCCGTAGAAACAGTAAACAGAATATAATGAGCAGTGTAGCAGTTTTATGAGGGTGATCGTGGTTTGATGGTGGTGTAAAAATAGACGTGAAGCAGCAGTGGAGTTGGGGGTTCGTGGTAGTTGTGATTGGTCATGACACAGAAAATATTAATGAGAGATAGAGAATGAGAGAGAAAGAAAAAAAATGGAGTTATTGTGGTGGTTTGTGGCAGTTCTAAGTGGTCGCCGGTGATAGTCTGGTGGTTTGATGACTTACGGTATTAGCAAACAGGAACGAGAAGGAATTGGTTTAGATGATGGTATGTTTCATGGATCAAATGAAAACAGAAAAAAAAATAATGGAAGTGGGTTTCGAAGGTAGTAACGATGGTGGTGGAGATGAAGGGTGGTTCCACGGCGGTTGGTGGTTAAGGATGATGGTGGTTTTAGGAAGAAACAAACATAGCCTTGTAGCTATGGTGGTTTGGTTTTTGATTGGTACATAAAGCATACTCGATGGAGGTGGTACAAGGCGGTTTATGGTGATACTCATGATGGTTCTTTGGTGGTGGAGGGTGGTGGTTGCAGGGTGACATGGTGGTTGTCTGGTGTGGAAGTGGCGGTGGCCGGTTCTCTACATACAAGAAAGAAATGGGGAAACAAAATACAGGGTTGTTGTGGTTTTAGATGAGGATGAAGTTATGTTCATATATGTATATATAACACTGAAGAGTCATTTTAATTATTAATTAATAATATTAATAAAATAATTATTATTATAATATAATTAAATAAATAAACGTGTGATCATGCATAACAGCCTAAAATATTAACTCTTGTGCCGACACTTTTCCCCGGATGGCTATATCGTGTCCATTGCTAAACAGTTAACGTATAAAAGTGTCCCTAAAAATCCCAATTTTTTTAGATTAAATATATTTAATTATTTCACTCATTAACTGTTTGAAACCTGATAAAAAAGATTCGAGAATTATTTATTTTCTATTCCAATTTATATGTACGGAGTACTAATATTTAAACTTAAAAAGGTAAAAAAATATTTTTAACAAATCTAACATCTTCGTAATTAATTTACCGTTCAACTTTTATTTTAAATCATCATAAACATGTACTAGATCTATATTAAAACTAATGAAACGTCAACTGAGTGTCACTGAAGTTTACTCATTAGGCTCGAAATCAATTATTTTTAATATATTCTCTTTCTATATGCAAACAGTTTTAAATAGCAAGTTTTAACTATTAAAATATATTATATATTTTTAAACAATTAGATTAAATATAATTTTTATATATTTACAAGTAATATTTATATATACATATATATACATATCTATATATTTATAATAGTAGTTTTCATTACATCGCATATTATTTTACATATTTATTTCTAACAATTTTAATCATATAATATTTCAAATAATATTTCAAATTATTATATATATATATATATATATATATATACACATATATATATATATATATATATATATATATATATATATATATATATATATATATATATATATATATATATATATATATATATATATATATATATATATACACATACATATATATACATATATTTAAATATGTATGCATCTACTTACAATTAGTTGTTCGTGAATCGTCGGGAATGGTCGAAGGTCAATTGAACATAGGAAACAGTTCAAAATTTTTTGAGACTCTACATTACAGACTTTTCTTATCATGTTAGAATTATGAAATCGTATCGAGAGTTTGATTTAAAATTAGTCGAAATTTTCCGGGTCACTACACTAACCGCTATGAGCAAACTAATATGATTAAGGTAAATTTCGCACGCTTATGAGATAAAGGTCACCTAACCACTTGTATGTTAAATTTACGCGTCTATACAAGTAGGACGACTTAATTTGGGAATCATGAACTTAGGGTCACCGAAGCATGAGGAACAAATAGGCGTTGTTGGGATAAATATGCCATGCAAAAGGATTGCATGATCCCATACCTTAGAAGTTACAAAAGGATTGCAATTGTCATATAATTACTACCTAGCTAAATCAAATGACGGGATAAAGGTCACCTAACCAAAATTTGGTTTACCGTTGGATTCTAAAATTTAAATATATATCAATTGGATTTAAAAGGGTATTGATTGTTAAATTAAAATTGATACTTAAATAAACTTTGTTAAATTTTGTAGATAGCCGCCAATAACAACAACATTCCAAACGCACCAATCAACTTTAATAACCTATCATTGAGGACCATCCTCGAAAAGGAAAAACTCAACCATACGAACTTTATGGATTGGTACCGCAATCTTAGGATTGTCCTCAAACTTGAGGATAAAGCATATGTGTTGGAAGACCCCATTCCCGATCAACCCGAGGAGGATGATACCGAAGGTATGGCATATTGGGAGAAATATTGTGCCGATTCAGTGCAAGTTTCTTGCCTTATGCTTGGGACCATGATCCCCGAACTCCAAAAGGACTTTGAGCATCATAGAGATGTTCCTTCAAAAAGCTCGTATCGAGCACTTTGAAACGGTTCGAGCGCTTCATGCATGTTGAATGAACGAATCCCAATCCATTTCATATTATGTCCTTAAGATGAAAAGCCTAATTGATCGATTGCACCGTCTGAACTGTAACGTGTCTAATGAATTAGCCACGGACCTTATTCTCAACTCTTTGTCAAAAAGGTTTGACACATTCGTGATGAATTACAACATGAATGGTTGGGGTAAGAGCATTGGCGAATTGCATGCCATGCTTAGGATGGCCGAATCAAGCATGGGTAAAAGGGCTTCACCCGTGCTTATGATCAATGAAAGTGGGTCCAAGAACAATTCCACTTCTAAGCCAAAGGTGGCTAAGAGGAAAGGACCCGCCTACTAAGGCAAGGGTAAGGGAAAAGGGAAGATAGTTACCCCAACCAACAAAAATAAAAAGCAAAAGGTTGCCGGACAAGCAAACCCCATGGAAGATCCGTGCTTTGGTTGCGGTGAGATGGGTCACTGGAAATGCAACTGCCCGATCTACCTAAAGGAGTCGAAAGAAAAGAGGGATGCATGGCAAACCTCAGGTAATGTATATATGGTATACGTTGAGCTTAGTATTACTTCTTCTAATACATGGGTATTAGACACAGGATGTGAAACTCATATTTTCAATTCTTTGCAGGGGTTCAAAAGAAGTAAACAAGATGCGGGAACAACAAGTCTCTTCATAGGAAATGGTGCAAAGGTGCACGTAGAAGCTTAAGGAGACTTTGTTTTGAAGCTACAAACTGGTTTGGAGCTTGTTTTGAAAAATGTTTTGTATGTTCCTGATTTGACTGGAAACATTATTTCTATTTCCCGTTTAAGACAATGTAGTTTTGATTTTAATTTTATTAATGATGATATCAATGTTTCTTTAGATAATGTGTTCTATTTTAAGGCCTCACCTTTGAATGGTATTTATGAATTGGTTCATGATGACACATTATACAATAGCTCAATGTTCCATGCAAACACCAAGAAACTCAAAATGGATTTGAGTGATTCCTACTTATGGCATTGTCGCCTTGGTCACATAAACAAGAGTCGAATGCATACACCTCAAAAAAATGGTCTTTTGAAATCAAGTGAGCTAGACTCGTTTGATGTATGTGAATCTTGTTTACAAGGCAAAATGACTAAAGCACCTTTCAAAGGGACCTATGAAAGGGCTAAAGACTTATTGGGATTAATACATTCAGATGTATGTGGACTATTTATGAAATGTCCCGTTCTTATTGATTAAAAACGTTCCATATTAATTGATTTCGTTGCGAGGTTTTGACCTCTATATGAGACGTTTTTCAAAGACTGCATTCATTTTTAAAACAAACCATAACCTTTATTTCATAAATAAAGGTTTAAAAAGCTTTACGTAGATTATCAAATAATGATAATCTAAAATATCCTGTTTACACACGACTATTACATAATGGTTTACAATACAAATATGTTACATCGAAATCAGTTTCTTGAATGCAGTTTTTACACAATATCATACAAACATGGACTCCAAATCTTGTCCTTATTTTAGTATGCAACAACGGAAGCTCTTAATATTCACCTGAGAATAAACATGCTTTAAACGTCAACAAAAATGTTGGTGAGTTATAGGTTTAACCTATATATATCAAATCGTAACAATAGACCACAAGATTTCATATTTCAATACACATCCCATACATAGAGATAAAAATCATTCATATGGTGAACACCTGGTAACCGACAATAACAAGATGCATATATAAGAATATCCCCATCATTCCGGGACACCCTTCGGATATGATATAAATTTCGAAGTACTAAAGCATCCGGTACTTTGGATGGGGTTTGTTAGGCCCAATAGATCTATCTTTAGGATTCGCGTCAATTAGGGTGTCTGTTCCCTAATTCTTAGATTACCAGACTTAATAAAAAGGGGCATATTCGATTTCGATAATTCAACCATAGAATGTAGTTTCACGTACTTGTGTCTATTTTGTAAATCATTTATAAAACCTGCATGTATTCTCATCCCAAAAATATTAGATTTTAAAAGTGGGACTATAACTCACTTTCACAGATTTTTACTTCGTCGGGAAGTAAGACTTGGCCACTGGTTGATTCACGAACCTATAACAATATATACATATATATCAAAGTATGTTCAAAATATATTTACAACACTTTTAATATATTTTGATGTTTTAAGTTTATTAAGTCAGCTGTCCTCGTTAGTAACCTACAACTAGTTGTCCACAGTTAGATGTACAGAAATAAATCGATAAATATTATCTTGAATCAATCCACGACCCAGTGTATACGTATCTCAGTATTGATCACAACTCAAACTATATATATTTTGGAATCAACCTCAACCCTGTATAGCTAACTCCAACATTCACATATAGAGTGTCTATGGTTGTTCCGAAATATATATAGATGTGTCGACATGATAGGTCGAAACATTGTATACGTGTCTATGGTATCTCAAGATTACATAATATACAATACAAGTTGATTAAGTTATGGTTGGAATAGATTTGTTACCAATTTTCACGTAGCTAAAATGAGAAAAATTATCCAATCTTGTTTTACCCATAACTTCTTCATTTTAAATCCGTTTTGAGTGAATCAAATTGCTATTGTTTCATATTGAACTCTATTTTATGAATCTAAACAGAAAATTATAGGTTTATAGTCGGAAAAATAAGTTACAAGTCATTTTTGTAAAGGTAGTCATTTCAGTCGAAAGAACGACGTCTAGATGACCATTTTAGAAAACATACTTCCACTTTGAGTTTAACCATAATTTTTGGATATAGTTTCATGTTCATAATAAAAATCATTTTCTCAGAATAACAACTTTTAAATCAAAGTTTATCATAGTTTTTAATTAACTAACCCAAAACAGCCCGCGGTGTTACTACGACGGCGTAAATCCGGTTTTACGATGTTTTTCGTGTTTCCAGGTTTTAAATCATTAAGTTAGCATATCATATAGATATAGAACATGTGTATAGTTTATTTTAAAAGTCAAGTTAGAAGGATTAACTTTTGTTTGCGAACAAGTTTAGAATTAACTAAACTATGTTCTAGTGATTACAAGTTTAAACCTTCGAATAAGATAGCTTTATATGTATGAATTGAATGATGTTATGAACATCATTACTACCTTAAGTTCCTTGGATAAACCTACTGGAAAAGATAAAAATGGATCTAGCTTCAATGGATCCTTGGATGGCTCGAAGTTCTTGAAACAGAATCATGACACGAAAACAAGTTCAAGTAAGATCATCACTTGAAATAAGATTGTTATAGTTATAGAAATTGAACCAAAGTTTGAATATGAATATTACCTTGTATTAGAATGATAACCTACTGTAAGAAACAAAGATTTCTTGAGGTTGGATGATCACCTTACAAGATTGGAAGTGAGCTAGCAAACTTGAAAGTATTCTTGATTTTATGTAACTAGAACTTGTAAAATATATGAAGAACACTTAGAACTTGAAGATAGAACTTGAGAGAGATCAATTAGATGAAGAAAATTGAAGAATGAAAGTGTTTGTAGGTGTTTTTGGTCGTTGGTGTATGGATTAGATATAAAGGATATGTAATTTTGTTTTCATGTAAATAAGTCATGAATGATTACTCATATTTTTGTAATTTTATGAGATATTTCATGCTAGTTGCCAAATGATGGTTCCCACATGTGTTAGGTGACTCACATGGGCTGCTAAGAGCTGATCATTGGAGTGTATATACCAATAGTACATACATCTAAAAGCTGTGTATTGTACGAGTACGAATACGGGTGCATACGAGTAGAATTGTTGATGAAACTGAACGAGGATGTAATTGTAAGCATTTTTTTTAAGTAGAAGTATTTTGATAAGTGTATTGAAGTCTTTCAAAAGTGTATAAATACATATTAAAACACTACATGTATATACATTTTAACTGAGTCGTCAAGTCATCGTTAGTCGTTACATGTAAGTGTTGTTTTGAAACCTTTAGGTTAACGATCTTGTTAAATGTTGTTAACCCAATGTTTATAATATCAAATGATATTTTAAATTATTATATTATCATGATATTATCATGTATGAATATCTCTTAATATGATATATATACATTAAATGTCGTTACAACGATAATCGTTACATATATGTCTCGTTTCAAAATCATTAAGTTAGTAGTCTTGTTTTTACATATGTAGTTCATTGTTAATATAATTAATGATATGTTTACTTATCATAATATCATGTTAACTATATATATAACCATATATATGTCATCATATAGTTTTTACAAGTTTTAACGTTCGTGAATCACCGGTCAACTTGGGTGGTCAATTGTCTATATGAAACCTATTTCAATTAATCAAGTCTTAACAAGTTTGATTGCTTAACATGTTGGAAACATTTAATCATGTAAATATCAATCTCAATTAATATATATAAACATGGAAAAGTTCGGGTCACTACAGTACCTACCCGTTAAATAAATTTCGTCCCGAAATTTTAAGCTGTTGAAGGTGTTGACGAATCTTCTGGAAATAGATGCGGGTATTTCTTCTTCATCTGATCTTCACGCTCCCAGGTGAACTCAGGTACTCTACGAGCATTCCATCGAACCTTAACAATTGGTATCTTGTTTTGCTTAAGTCTTTTAACCTCACGATCCATTATTTCGACGGGTTCTTCGATGAATTGAAGTTTTTCGTTGATTTTGATTTCATCTAACGGAATAGTGAGATATTCTTTAGCAAAACATTTCTTCAAATTCGAGACATGGAAAGTGTTATGTACAGCCGCGAGTTGTTGAGGTAACTCAAGTCGGTAAGCTACTGGTCCGACACGATCAATAATCTTGAATGGTCCGATATACCTTGGATTTAATTTCCCTCGTTTACCAAATCGAACAACGCCTTTCCAAGGTGCAACTTTAAGCATGACCATCTCTCCAATTTCAAATTCTATATCTTTTCTTTTAATGTCAGCGTAGCTCTTTTGTCGACTTTGGGCGGTTTTCAACCGTTGTTGAATTTGGATGATCTTCTCGGTAGTTTCTTGTATAATCTCCGGGCCCGTAATCTGTCTATCCCCCACTTCACTCCAACAAATCGGAGACCTGCACTTTCTACCATAAAGTGCTTCAAACGGCGCCATCTCAATGCTTGAATGGTAGCTGTTGTTGTAGGAAAATTCTGCTAACGGTAGATGTCGATCCCAACTATTTCCGAAATCAATAACACATGCTCGTAGCATGTCTTCAAGCGTTTGTATCGTCCTTTCGCTCTGCCCATCAGTTTGTGGATGATAGGCAGTACTCATGTCTAGACGAGTTCCTAATGCTTGCTGTAATGTCTGCCAGAATCTTGAAATAAATCTGCCATCCCTATCAGAGATAATAGAGATTGGTATTCCATGTCTGGAGACGACTTCCTTCAAATACAGTCGTGCTAACTTCTCCATCTTGTCATCTTCTCTTATTGGCAGGAAGTGTGCTGATTTGGTGAGACGATCAACTATTACCCAAATAGTATCAAAACCACTTGCAGTCCTTGGCAATTTAGTGATGAAATCCATGGTAATGTTTTCCCATTTCCATTCCGGGATTTCAGGTTGTTGTAGTAGACCTGATGGTTTCTGATGTTTAGCTTTGACCTTAGAACACGTCAAACATTCTCCTACATATTTAGCAATATCGGCTTTCATACCTGGCCACCAAAAATGTTTCTTAAGATCCTTGTACATCTTCCCCGTTCCAGGATGTATTGAGTATCTGGTTTTATGAGCTTCTCTAAGTACCATTTCTCTCATATCTCCAAATTTTGTTACCCAAATTCTTTCACCCCTATACTGGGTTCCGTCTTCTCGAATATTAAGATGCTTCTCCGATCCTTTGGGTATTTCATCCTTTAAATTTCCCTCTTTTAAAACTCCTTGTTGCGCCTCCTTTATTTGAGTAGTAAGGTTAGTGTGAATCATTATATTCATAGATTTTACTCGAATGGGTTCTCTGTCCTTTCTGCTCAAGGAGTCGGCTACCACATTTGCCTTTCCCGGGTGGTAACGAATCTCAAAGTCGTAATCATTCAACAATTCAATCCACCTACGCTGCCTCATATTCAGTTGTTTCTGATTAAATATGTGTTGAAGACTTTTGTGGTCGTTATATATAATACTTTTGACCCCATATAAGTAGTGCCTCCAAGTCTTTAATGCAAAAACAACCGCGCCTAATTCCAAATCATGCGTCGTATAATTTTGCTCGTGAATCTTCAATTGTCTAGACGCATAAGCAATCACCTTCATTCGTTGCATTAATACACAACCGAGACCTTGCTTTGATGCGTCACAATAAATCACAAAATCATCATTCCCTTCAGGCAATGACAATATAGGTGCCGTAGTTAGCTTTTTCTTCAATAATTGAAACGCCTTCTCTTGTTCATCCTTCCATTCAAATTTCTTCCCTTTATGCGTTAATGCAGTCAAGGGTTTTGCTATTCTGGAAAAGTCTTGGATGAACCTTCTGTAGTAACCAGCTAGTCCTAAAAACTGGCGTATGTGTTTCGGAGTTTTCGGGGTTTCCCACTTTTCAACAGTTTCTATCTTTGCCGGATCCACCTTAATACCTTCTTTGTTCACTATGTGACCGAGGAATTGAACTTCTTCCAACCAAAATGCACACTTTGAAAACTTAGCGTACAATTCTTCCTTCCTCAATACTTCTAACACCTTTCTCAAATGTTCACCGTGTTCTTGGTCATTCTTTGAGTAAATAAGTATATCATCAATGAAAACAATGACAAACTTGTCAAGGTATGGTCCACACACTCGGTTCATAAGGTCCATGAACACAGCTGGTGCATTAGTTAAACCAAACGGCATGACCATAAACTCGTAATGACCGTAACGTGTTCTGAAAGCAGTCTTTGGAATATCATCTTCTTTCACCCGCATTTGATGATACCCGGAACGTAAGTCAATCTTTGAATAAACAGACGAGCCTTGTAGTTGATCAAATAAGTCATCGATTCTCGGTAGTGGGTAGCGGTTCTTGATGGTAAGTTTGTTCAACTCTCGGTAGTCGATACACAACCTGAATGTACCATCTTTCTTCTTGACAAACAAAACAGGAGCTCCCCACGGTGATGTGCTTGGTCGAATGAAACCACGCTCTAAAAGTTCTTGTAATTGGCTTTGTAGTTCTTTCATCTCGCTGGGTGCGAGTCTGTAAGGAGCACGAGCTATTGGTGCAGCTCCTGGTACAAGATCTATTTGAAATTCAACGGATCGATGTGGGGGTAATCCCGGTAATTCCTTCGGAAATACATCAGGAAATTCTTTTGCGACGGGAACATCATTGATGCTCTTTTCTTCAGTTTGTACTTTCTCGACGTGTGCTAGAACAGCATAGCAACCTTTTCTTATTAGTTTTTGTGCCTTCAAATTACTAATAAGATGTAGCTTCGTGTTGCCCTTTTCTCCGTACACCATTAAGGGTTTTCCTTTTTCTCGTATAATGCGAATTGCATTTTTGTAACAAACGATCTCCGCTTTCACTTCTTTCAACCAGTCCATACCGATTATCACATCAAAACTCCCTAACTCTACTGGTATCAAATCAATCTTAAATGTTTCGCTAACCAGTTTAATTTCTCGATTCCGACATATATTATCTGCTGAAATTAATTTACCATTTGCTAATTCGAGTAAAAATTTACTATCCAAAGGCGTCAATGGACAACTTAATTTAGCACAAAAATCTCTACTCATATAGCTTCTATCCGCACCCGAATCAAATAATACGTAAGCAGATTTATTGTCAATAAGAAACGTACCCGTAACAAGCTCCGGGTCTTCCTGTGCCTCTGCCGTATTAATATTGAAAACTCTTCCATGGCCTTGTCCATTTGTGTTCTCCTGGTTCGGGCAATTTCTAATAATGTGGCCCGGTTTTCCACATTTATAACAAACTACATTGGCATAACTTGCTCCGACACTACTTGCTCCGCCATTACTCGTTCCGACACCATTTGTTCCTTTCGTTCTATTAACCCCTGGTCCGTAGACCTCACACTTCGCCGCGCTATGACCATTTCTTTTACACTTGTTGCAAAATTTGGTGCAGAACCCCGAGTGATTCTTTTCACACCTTTGGCATAGCTGCTTCTGATTGTTGTTGTTGTTGCGGTTATTATTGTTGTTGGGATGATTGTTGTAGTTGCTGCTGTTGTTGTTGTTGTTGGGCCGTTTGTTGTAGTTGCGATTGATGTTGCGATTGTTGGGATAATTGTTGCGATTATTGTTGTAATTGCTGTTGTTGTTGTATTGGTGATTCTTATCACCGTTTTCCTCCCACTTTCTTTTGACTTGCTTCACATTGGCCTCTTCAGCAGTCTGTTCTTTAATTCTTTCTTCAATTTGGTTCACGAGTTTGTGAGCCATTCTACATGCCTGTTGTATGGAGGCGGGCTCGTGTGAACTTATATCTTCTTGGATTCTTTCCGGTAATCCTTTCACAAACGCGTCGATCTTCTCTTCCTCATCTTCGAATGCTCCCGGACACAATAGGCACAATTCTGTGAATCGTCTTTCGTACGTGGTAATATCAAATCCTTGGGTTCGTAACCCTCTAAGTTCTATCTTGAGCTTATTGACCTCGGTTCTGGGACGGTACTTCTCGTTCATCAAGTGCTTGAATGCTGACCACGGTAGTGCGTACGCATCATCTTGTCCCACTTGCTCTAGATAGGTATTCCACCATGTTAACGCAGAACCTGTGAAGGTATGCGTAGCGTACTTTACTTTGTCCTCTTCAGTACACTTACTTATGGCAAACACCGATTCGACCTTCTCGGTCCACCGTTTCAATCCGATCGGTCCTTCGGTTCCATCAAATTCCAAAGGTTTGCAGGCAGTGAATTCTTTGTAGGTGCATCCTACACGATTTCCTGTACTGCTAGATCCAAGGTTATTGTTGGTATGTAGCGCAGCCTGTACTGCGGCTATGTTTGAAGCGAGAAAAGTACGGAATTCCTCTTCATTCATATTCACGGTGTGTCTAGTAGTCGGTGCCATTTCCTTCAAAATAGTTAAATGGAACAAGTTAATCATACAGAATATTAAGAGTAGTTAATAGTATTTTGTAGCATAATATGAACTCATTTATAAAAGCTTTTTCTTCATATTAGCGTTTTATAAGTTTAAATTCGGGTAGTACCTACCCGTTAAGTTCATACTTAGTAGCTAATATACAATTCAACTACTACAATTCTATATGAAAAACTGATTATAATAATATTTCGCGTTCAAACTTTTATACAATATTTTACAAATTTACAATACCGCTTATTTTACATAAAGCATGAAATATAGCACAAAATAACTTTGATACAAGATAGTTGTGAAGATAATTCTAGCTAGTACACAAGTCGTTCAGCAAAGGCAATAAAGACACGTAATTCATACGTCCAGAAACAAGTCATGCATTCTGGTTTTACTAGGACTACTTCCCATCCTTGGTCTTGTGCAACATAACCGTTATGGCCGTTGATAAGACAGCGTGTTGTAACGTCGTCAAAGGGACGAGGGTTACGTAATGTCCAACAGTCCCGTAATAATCTAAAAACCTCATTTCTTACCCCAATTACCGACTCCGTCACTTGTGGAAACGTTTTGTTTAATAGTTGTAGCCCGATGTTCTTGTTCTCACTTTGGTGAGAAGCGAACATTACTAATCCGTAAGCATAACATGCTTCTTTATGTTGTATGTTAGCCGCTTTTTCTAAATCACGAAGTCCAATATTCGGATATATTGAGTCAAAATAATTTCTTAACCCGTTGCGTAAAATAGCATTTGGGTTCCCCGCAATATATGCGTCAAAGTAAACACATCGTAACTTATGGGTTTCCCAATGTGATATCCCCCATCTTTCAAACGAAAGTCTCTTATAAACCAAGACATTCTTGGAACGTTCTTCGAATGTCTTACAAACTGATCTCGCCTTAAATAGTTGTGCCGAGGAATTCTGGCCGACTCTAGACAAGATTTCATCAATCATGTCTCCGGGTAGGTCTCTTAAAATATTGGGTTGTCTATCCATTTTGTGTTTTTATAATGTAAAATAGACAAGAGTTAGATTCATAAAAAAAATACTTATTAATACAAGCAATTTTTACATATATCATAAAGCATAAGCACACTATATTACATATATTACACCACACGAATACAACTATCTTATTCTGACTCGCTCGTTTCTTCTTCTTCGGTTTTGGTTCGTTTTGCCAAGTTTCTAGGGATATATGATGTTCCCCTAATACGAGCCGTCGTTGTCCACATTGGTTTAGAAAAACCTGGTGGTTTAGAGGTTCCCGGGTCATTGTTACAACTTAAGGACTTCGGGCGTTGACGATACATATAAAGTTCATCGGGGTTGGAATTAGATTTCTCTATTTTTATGCCCTTTCCCTAATTATTTTCTTTTGCCTTTTTAAATTCAGTTGGGGTAATTTCTATAACATCATCGGAATTCTCGTCGGAATCCGATTCATCGGAGAATTGGTAATCCTCCCAATATTTTGCTTCCTTGGCGGAAACACCATTGACCATAATTAACCTTGGTCGGTTGGTTGAGGATTTTCTTTTACTTAACCGTTTTATTATTTCCCCCACCGGTTCTATTTCTTCATCCGGTTCCGATTCTTCTTCCGGTTCCGATTCTTCTTCCGGTTCCGACTCTTCTTCCGGTTCCTCTTCGGGAACTTGTGAATCAGTCCACGAATCATTCCAATTTACATTTGACTCTTCATTATTATTAGGTGAGTCAATGGGACTTGTTCTAGAGGTAGACATCTATCACATAATATCAAACGCGTTAAGAGATTAATATATCACATAATATTCACATGTTAAAAATATATAGTTTCCAACAAAATTTGTTAAGCAATCATTTTTCAAGTAAACACGGTCGAATGCCAGACTCACTAATGTATCCTAACAAACTCGATAAGACACACTAATGAAAAATTCTGGTTCTCTAAGACCAACGCTCGGATACCAACTGAAATGTCCCGTTCTTATTGATTAAAAACGTTCCATATTAATTGATTTCGTTGCGAGGTTTTGACCTCTATATGAGACGTTTTTCAAAGACTGCATTCATTTTTAAAACAAACCATAACCTTTATTTCATAAATAAAGGTTTAAAAAGCTTTACGTAAATTATCAAATAATGATAATCTAAAATATCCTGTTTACACACGACCATTACATAATGGTTTACAATACAAATATGTTACTTCGAAATCAGTTTCTTGAATGCAGTTTTTACACAATATCATACAAACATGGACTCCAAATCTTGTCCTTATTTTAGTATGCAACAGCGGAAGCTCTTAATATTCACCTGAGAATAAACATGCTTTAAACGTCAACAAAAATGTTGGTGAGTTATAGGTTTAACCTATATATATCAAATCGTAACAATAGACCACAAGATTTCATATTTCAATACACATCCCATACATAGAGATAAAAATCATTCATATGGTGAACACCTGGTAACCGACAATAACAAGATGCATATATAAGAATATCCCCATCATTCCGGGACACCCTTCGGATATGGTATAAATTTCGAATTACTAAAGCATCCGGTACTTTGGATGGGGTTTGTTAGGCCCAATAGATCTATCTTTAGGATTCGCGTCAATTAGGGTGTCTGTTCCCTAATTCTTAGATTACCAGACTTAATAAAAAGGGGCATATTCGATTTCGATAATTCAACCATAGAATGTAGTTTCACGTACTTGTGTCTATTTTGTAAATCATTTATAAAACCTGCATGTATTCTCATCCCAAAAATATTAGATTTTAAAAGTGGGACTATAACTCACTTTCACAGATTTTTACTTCGTCGGGAAGTAAGACTTGGCCACTGGTTGATTCACGAACCTATAACAATATATACATATATATCAAAGTATGTTCAAAATATATTTACAACACTTTTAATATATTTTGATGTTTTAAGTTTATTAAGTCAGCTGTCCTCGTTAGTAACCTACAACTAGTTGTCCACATTTAGATGTACATAAATAAATCGATAAATATTATCTTGAATCAATCCACAACCCAGTGTATACGTATCTCAGTATTGATCACAACTCAAACTATATATATTTTGGAATCAACCTCAACCCTGTATAGCTAACTCCAACATTCACATATAGAGTGTCTATGGTTGTTCCGAAATATATATAGATGTGTCGACATGATAGGTCGAAACATTGTATACGTGTCTATGGTATCTCAAGATTACATAATATACAATACAAGTTGATTAAGTTATGGTTGGAATAGATTTGTTACCAATTTTCACGTAGCTAAAATGAGAAAAATTATCCAATCTTGTTTTACCCATAACTTCTTCATTTTAAATCCGTTTTGAGTGAATCAAATTGCTATGGTTTCATATTGAACTCTATTTTATGAATCTAAACAGAAAAGTATAGGTTTATAGTCGGAAAAATAAGTTACAAGTAATTTTTGTAAAGGTAGTCATTTCAGTCGAAAGAACGACGTCTAGATGACCATTTTAGAAAACATACTTTCACTTTGAGTTTAACCATAATTTTTGGATATAGTTTCATGTTCATAATAAAAATCATTTTCTCAGAATAACAACTTTTAAATCAAAGTTTATCATAGTTTTTAATTAACTAACCCAAAACAGCCCGCGGTGTTACTACGACGGCGTAAATCCGGTTTTACGGTGTTTTTCGTGTTTCCAGGTTTTAAATCATTAAGTTAGCATATCATATAGATATAGAACATGTGTATAGTTTATTTTAAAAGTCAAGTTAGAAGGATTAACTTTTGTTTGCGAACAAGTTTAGAATTAACTAAACTATGTTCTAGTGATTACAAGTTTAAACCTTCGAATAAGATAGCTTTATATGTATGAATTGAATGATGTTATGAACATCATTACTACCTTAAGTTCCTTGGATAAACCTACTGGAAAAGAGAGAAATGGATCTAGCTTCAATGGATCCTTGGATGGCTCGAAGTTCTTGAAACAGAATCATGACACGAAAACAAGTTCAAGTAAGATCATCACTTGAAATAAGATTGTTATAGTTATAGAAATTGAACCAAAGTTTGAATATGAATATTACCTTGTATTAGAATGATAACCTACTGTAAGAAACAAAGATTTCTTGAGGTTGGATGATCACCTTACAAGATTGGAAGTGAGCTAGCAAACTTGAAAGTATTCTTGATTTTATGTAACTAGAACTTGTAAAATATATGAAGAACACTTAGAACTTGAAGATAGAACTTGAGAGAGATCAATTAGATGAAGAAAATTGAAGAATGAAAGTGTTTGTAGGTGTTTTTGGTCGTTGGTGTATGGATTAGATATAAAGGATATGTAATTTTGTTTTCATGTAAATAAGTCATGAATGATTACTCATATTTTTGTAATTTTATGAGATATTTCATGCTAGTTGCCAAATGATGGTTCCCACATATGTTAGGTGACTCACATGGGCTGCTAAGAGCTGATCATTGGAGTGTATATACCAATAGTACATACATCTAAAAGCTGTGTATTGTACGAGTACGAATACGGGTGCATACGAGTAGAATTGTTGATGAAACTGAACGAGGATGTAATTGTAAGCATTTTTGTTAAGTAGAAGTACTTTGATAAGTGTATTGAAGTCTTTCAAAAGTGTATAAATACATATTAAAACACTACATGTATATACATTTTAACTGAGTCGTCAAGTCATCGTTAGTCGTTACATGTAAGTGTTGTTTTGAAACCTTTAGGTTAACGATCTTGTTAAATGTTGTTAACCCAATGTTTATAATATCAAATGATATTTTAAATTATTATATTATCATGATATTATCATGTATGAATATCTCTTAATATGATATATATACATTAAATGTCGTTACAACGATAATCGTTACATATATGTCTCGTTTCAAAATCATTAAGTTAGTAGTCTTGTTTTTACATATGTAGTTCATTGTTAATATAATTAATGATATGTTTACTTATCATAATATCATGTTAACTATATATATAACCATATATATGTCATCATATAGTTTTTACAAGTTTTAACGTTCGTGAATCACCGGTCAACTTGGGTGGTCAATTGTCTATATGAAACCTATTTCAATTAATCAAGTCTTAACAAGTTTGATTGCTTAACATGTTGGAAACATTTAATCATGTAAATATCAATCTCAATTAATATATATAAACATGGAAAAGTTCGGGTCACTACAATTTAAGCCCATAACTAGAAATGGTGAAAGATACTTCGTTACTTTCATTGATGACTTCAGTCGTTTCGGATATGTCTACTTATTGAGACACAAGGACGAAACTTTTGAAGCATTCAAAGAATATCAAAACGAAGTACAAAATCAACTCAACAAAACTAGCAAGGTACTTCGTACCTATAGAGGAGGTGAATACCTAAGCGATGCTTTCCAGGATCATCTTAAAAGTTGTGGGATTATCTCGCAACTTACCCCACCCGGGACACCCCAGTTTAATGGAGTATCCGAAAGGAGGAACCGAACCCTAATGGATATGGTTCAATCTATGATGGTAAGAAGCTCGTTACCTCTATCATTTTGGGGTTATTGTCTATGCTCCACGGCTCGTATTCTAAATATAGCCCTAACCAAGAAAGTGGAACGAACTCCTCATGAGATGTGGTTTGGAAAACCTCCATCTCTGTCATACTTAAAGGTATGGGGATGTGAAGCTTATCCTAAGCGTTACGTCCCTAATAAGTTAAATGCTCGATCTACGAAGTGTATCTTCATAGGTTATCCCAAGGATGATATGGGATACTATTTCTATGATCCATCCGAGCAAAATGTATTTGTTGCTCGAAAGGCAGAATTCCTTGAAACTAAGTTCCTAATGGAAGGTAATAGTGAAAGGAAGGTAGATCTTGAAGAGGTTCAAGATCAAGTGGATGATACACAATTGGTTGACACTAGCACTCAACATGAAAATGTTGAGAATGATCAAATGGATGATCAAAGTATACAGAACATTCGTAGATCTGATAGGATTAGTAATCCTCCTGAGAGATATGGTTTTCTCATGAATGATTGCTATGTGGTTGATTTTGATGAACCAACCAACTATCAAGATGTTTTGTCACGGGTTGATAAAGATAAATGGCTTGACGCCATGAACTCCGAGATGCAATCCATGTATGACAACCAAGTTTGGGAAATTGTTTTACAACCACCTAACTCTAGATTAGTTGATTGTAAATGGATTTTCAAGATACAAACCGACATGCATGGAAACTTGAATACATACAAAGCTAGACTTGTAGCAAAAGGTTTCACCTAAACTCAAGGGATTGACTATGATGAAACTTTTTCACCTGTGACAATGCTAAAGTCTATCAGGATATTATTTGCCATTGCTGCTCATTATGATTATGAGATATGGCAAATGGATGTTAAGACCGCTTTCCTAAATGGATATCTTGAGAAAGATGTCTATATGGTTCAGCCTGAAGGTTTTGTTAATCCAAAGTATCCTAACAAAGTATGTAAGTTAAAGAAGTCAATCTACGGATTGAAACAAGCATCTAGAATGTGGAATCATCGTTTTAATGAGGAGGCCAAGAAATTTGGCTTCATTAAAAATGGTGATGAAGCTTGTGTATACAAGAAGGCTAGTGGGAGCACTATCATGTTCCTTGTATTATATGTAGATGACATATTATTATTTGGAAATGATATCCCGACGATGCAAGGTGTTAAAACTTGGCTAAAAGGCTGCTTCTCCATTAAGGATCTTAAAGAAGCACAATAAATTTTGGGGATTAGGATCTACAGAGATAGATCCAAGAAATTGATAGGTTTGAATCAAAGTGCATACATTGAAAAGATCTTGAAAAGGTTCAAGAAGGAGAACTCTAAGAAAGGTTTGGTACCTATTCAAAGAGGCACACTTCTAAGTTCATCTCAGTGCCCTAACACGAAAGATGAACAAGAGAGAATGAAGAATGTCCCATACGCGTCTGCTATTGGGTCAATCATGTATGCAATAATATGTACTAGACCAGATGTGTCACGCACTCTCAGCTTGACAAGTAGATACCAGAATAACCCTGGAAACAGTCATTGGATTGCGGTTAAAACTATATTGAAATACCTTAGGAGGACTAAGGATATGTTTCTTATATACGGATCCGGTGAGGAGGAACTCGCTGTAAAAGGTTACGTGAATGCGAGTTTTCAAACTGATCGAGATGATTCTCGATCACAATCCGGTTATATCTTCATGTTAAATGGAGGTGCTGTCTCTTGGAAGAGTTCAAAATAGTATGTTGTTGCATTATCCACTACAGAGTCGAAGTACATTGCCGCCTCATTGGCAGCTCAAGAAGCTGCATGGATGAAGAAATTCATCGACGACTTAGGAGTCGTCCCTTCCATTCAGGACCCTCTTGAGATCTTTTGTGACAACGAAGGTGCCATTGCTCAAATCAAGGAACCTCGTGCTCACCAAAAGACCCGTCACATTGAGCGGAGATTCAACTACATAAGGGATGAAGTTGAAAAGGGAAAGATATGTATTCGCAAAATTTACACAGATCTTAATATAGCTGAAAGGATCCGAAACTAATCATCCGGACGTTGTCCATATTGATTACAAACGAATTACAATAGTTGATAACATTGCGAGGTACTTGCCCTCTATATGATACATCTTACAAACGTTGCATTTATTCTTAAAAGACAATCTATAGTTACATCCATAATTGACATATTCGCCTGACATTTCATAATATTCAAATGACCTAAACCGCCATTTACTTAATAATAGTCTCTATGAACTTCAATGACTCGAATGCAACGCCTTATGATATAAGTCCTTAATGGCCTCAAGTAGTATCCTTAGTACGAGATAATGCACAGCGGAAGACTTAATTCATACCTGAGAATAACATGCTTTAAAATGTCAACATAAAGTTGGTGAGATATAGGTTTAATGTCGACAGCGATATAAATATAGACCACAAGATTTCATATATAAACATTTTAATAAAAATATTCTAAGTGGTTGAGCACTTGGTAACCATACTTAACAATTAATCACGTCGCATATTCCCTTTAATATGAAATCTTACTACACTGTACCAAGTGTAGTCACGAAACGAAGTACTGTGCAACCGTTGAATACTGGTCGTCCAGTCCGGTTGGGGTTGTCAGGCCCGATAGATCTATCAACAGGATTCACGTTTACAATACCGCTGTAAATATTAGTTACCAAGCTACAGGGAAGTATGCCAGTGGTACAACTCAACGTAGAATATATTTTTCAGTTACTTGTGTCCATAACGTAAAACATAAAATACATGTATTCTCATCCCGAAATATTTAGAGTTTAAAAGTGGGACTATATACTCACTTTCGTCTTGAAGATATATATAATTTGACTTGGTCTCCGGTTGATATCACGAACCTATCCATATATAATATATCAATACCTTTTCTTTTTAAACAAACGTCACATATATATACTTGTTATACTTTTAATACTTTGAATAATTCCTTAGTCCGTAGTTAGCAGCTCGTTGTTAGTAATTCAATTTTAATGGTTCATTTTTAGATGTTTAATATACCCGCAATGAAATAAATAAAACCCCCAACGAAATAAATAAAACCCCATCGTATATGTATTGGTCGAGATTAATCTTGACCCACGGTACCGGTGTTGTCAAATGACGTGTTGCGTACATAAAGTACCGGTGTTGTCAAATGACGTGTTGCGTACAAACATGGGATCTTATGATTAATCTTCTCGTGTTGTTTACGGGTGATCCTGAACCATATAAAATTGAATTATAAGTACATATATATAAAATATCATGTTATCTTAGAAATATGTGATTTATTTAATTTTTCCCAATTAATCCCGAAGTTAAACAAGTCTAGGATAACCAATTTTGTTTCGGTCATAGTTTCTTCGTTACAAATCCGTTTTCGTTGATTCAACTTGCCATCTCTTTGGATCGAGTCCCTCTTTAAGACTATGAACTGAAAATACCTTGGTTTGTATTCAAAATCACACGGCATAGGTGAAACTTTAGTGAAACTTATGAAGTTAAACATTTTTGTTACAAAAAAATAACACTTAATGACCATTTTTCTAAAAATACTTATACTTTGAATTAAATCATGAAATTTCTATGTATTTATAGTAAAAATCATTTTTCCAGAACATAAACCTCCAATTCAAAGTTTAAGATAGTTTTTAATTATCCAACCCAAAACAGTCCCTGGTTACACTCCGACGTCGTAAAAACAGTTTTTAAGATATTCTTTGAAAAACCAAGTTATACCTTGTTAAGTTAGCATATATTTAAGTTATATTACAGGTCTTGAAGTATTTTAAAAGTTAAGTTAGAAGGATCTATTTAGTTTGCAAACAAGTTTGAAAACTTTCAAACTATGTTCTTGTTGTTAAAATTGTATACCACAAAATATGATAGCTATATATATATGAATCGAATAAGGTTATGAACATAGATACTACCTCAAGTTCCTTGGACAAGGTTTCTGTAAAAGAGGAGTAAAAAGCTAGAACCAAAAGGGTGATGGAATTGGATGAAAGATTGGAAGTAAGTTTGTGTTCTTGGAAGGATTTCTTGAAGTGTTTTTGTATGGTTTTCTTATGGTGTTTAAGTAAGGTTTTTGAAGCTAAATGATGCGGAAAATGCTTGGAGATGATCAAGTATGAAGTTAAGAGTATTTTGAGAGAGAAATGGAAGTGTAAGTATAAGAAAATGGGGTGAAGAAATGGTGTGCATGCATAAAAACGTTTTTAGGTTATAAAGGAAAAAAAAAAATACCTAACTTTGTTTTCTTGCTAAATAATTCATTCTACTTGACAAATGGTTGGTTCCACATGTTTCTTAATCATTTAAGGCTGCTAAGGAGCAGATTTTTATTGGTATATACCAATAGTAAATACATCTAGAAGCTGCGTATGATACGGGTACATATACCCTAGGTATACGTATAGAAATCTTTGAGAAAACGGAACGAGGATTCAAATATAGCTATCTTTTGTAAATATACTTATATTGTTTTATGTATTTAAGTCTTTAAAAGTGATTAAATACATTACTTATACGATATATGTATAAACATTATAGGTCATAAGTATTTAAGTCAAATAACGTTACGTATGGTTATCGTTTTGAAAACTTAAGTTAGTAGTTTCAAAATATACTTATAACTTATTGTTATTAATACAAAATGAGATATTAAAACATTCTTAGATCATGTTAAATATGTATATATACATATATATACACAAACGTATAATTATCATATATTGTATAGTTCGTGATATCATCGGTCAAACTAGACGGTCAAACGTTGTGTAAAACTCTTTTCGAAAACATAAGTCTCAACAATTTGGATTGCTTATCATGTTGGTAAGGTTTAATTTATGTAAATATTAATCTTATAAGTATAGAACGATCGAAAAAGTGCTGGTCAACTTTAGGGTTTTTGCTTATCGTGTCGGAACCATATAGAGATTAGAGTTTAAATTTGGTCGGAAATTTCCGGGTCGTTACAGTACCCACCCGTTAAAGAAATTTCGTCCTCGAAATTTGGTAGAGGTTGTCATAAATAACAATAGGAATGTTTTCATGACGAATATGAGGTAATAATGAAATTTTATCATTATTGAAAGATTTAGATAAAACGATTCGGTTATGTGAGACGCACGAGCGAAGCTATCACAAAAGAGTGAAATGAGTAAATATAGAATTGTTGTAACCGATGACGTGATTATGATCGATTTCCGGGATTTAAGGGTTTTAAAGAAAATCTTATGTAATAAGATTTAGTTTTGCGGCGATCAGGATCTTCTTTGATTTAACGCGGCAATCTGTTTTGATTTCTTTGTCGAATATTTCACTATAAATTTACCTCCTTCCCTTTCTTTCTTCCCACATCTTCTATTCTTTCTCTTTAGTTCCTACTTTAAGACATTCGCTAATATGCTCCATCCCATTCTAATCCTTGTTATATTTCTAACTTTCATATCTTTCATTCTTCTTTTTCATCTATCACCAGAAGAATCTATTCTCTTTTATCCTTTCCTTGGAATTATAATGTTTTTAATTCTCCCGTGCCTTTACGTTGCAATACGTATTGATATGCACGGTTTGTAGTTTCGGGGTTGTTGTTAGGTTTTATACCTTCCCTTATATTTCGATGTTCCTACTCCCGTCCCTTAAAATCATTGTCATCCACAGTTAATGCTCTCTCTTATTTGCTGTGGTTTATGTTCCTATTTCTATTCTGAGGTTTTGTCCCTTCGTTTCTTCTTCCTGTCCTCGAGCCAAGCGAACAATGGTCCGAAATTCGTAGGTAGGAAATTTGGAATGAACCTAGCTATTGGTTTTAGAATGAAATTGTAATGGCACGATCTTGATTCGTTAAATTACTCGAATATTCCAGAAAAATAGAACTATCAAGGTGATACGTTCTAATATGTTTGGAGACTTGATAGAATGTAAGAGCCGTGTAACATGGCACATGATGACGGTACTGTGAATCATCACATTCCATTAGAAACTTAACATGACTTACTGTAATATAATGAAGTTGATCAAGTTTCATTATATTATACTAATTCATGCATCAGTTCCCAACACTACTTCAAATCATTTATATTTTAATCTCGGAGGTTTCAGAATTTAGAAATTAACACAGTTTCTTTTATATTGTAACGCAGATGTTACGGAGAGATAAATGATCGCAGATAGGAATAGTTGTAAAAATATCTCCAGAAATATGAAAAATATGTATAACGAATGATATGAAGATATCTTATAATATCTAAGATAAGATGATGATGAAAAATATCATCCGGGCAAGGTTTTGAATAAAGAGTAGGGTTCTTACTGACGGTTTCAGCAGGTACGGAATCGTTTGTATTCTTTGAGAGCAGGTTCAGTCCCTGTGATTTATCCACAGCCTCTTTCATACTTTGCTTCATCCGTTTTCTAGTTCCAAACTTTTTTTTTTTTTTCAGCTTTACCACCTTACTATTCTTTGTCATCAAACTTTTGACCGTTAAAGTCGTTTACAGTTTTTGCTGCTTCGTTAGCATTTCAAGAACTATTTCATAGTCCCGGGTGTTTTTCAGAAACTTCACGTTCAGATTATGAAATTCTTAGGGATAGACATTATAGATATGATGGAAGAAGTTCCGCGAGATTTTCAAAATACTGATTGTTGATTTCGCCAAAAGGATAACGATCTGCTGGTGCACCTGTTGATGTTGTCGAGGGATATAAAAGGTTTTCCGGTAATGACGGCGAAAGGACAAGGTATAAATATCATGATTATAATAGAAATAATCTCACTGAAAATTCGAAGTGGAGCTGTGACAAAATTAGCTTCTTGAAAAGGAATTGTAGGGTTGTTCTTGCTAATAAATGGCAAAGGATTCAATACGTTATGTGTTAAATTATGAATTTGGGTTCGAGAGTTCTTCAGGTGTATAACTGTATGTATAAATCTTCATTCCGTAGGCAAGGTGCGGCGGGTTCAACTTCTCGGTCGAGGTGTTTTCAGGAATCATGAAAGGATTTGAATGCGAATTGTAATCGTCAAGTTACGAATGAGGTTTAAGATAAAATCAAGTGGCAAGCTTGAAGAATTGTTTAGCTTCATATGTTACAATCAACATTTTAATTCATTTTAATTGTCCAGAGTTAGCCGGAACAGTTAGCGTGGAATCCTTAATAGATTTTTAATTAGTTAAATCGTGTGTTTCTAACAATTTTTTTTTTATTTTGTCCAATGTTTTCTTCTTTATGCCACTTGTTGGATTCTGGTAGGTCAAAATCCGAATATGAAATTTGATTGAAAATGGTTATTCTGGGGTGAGCGGATACGAATATCGGTGGTTGTAAGTAAGATAATAGATAACCGTTGAATCAGATTCAAGAATGTACAATATAACTTATTAATGTGAATTCTAAATATTCCTCGGGTACTACCCACCCGTTAAAATATTTTCATCATTAATAGTTTGTACGAAGGAATTTTTAATTACTATCTTTATGAAAATATACTTGCATATATATTTTCTTCAGAGATAATCATAGATTTAATGAGTCAATAAGATATTAAACTCATTTGATTTATCGTTAATTCTAGGTTACATAATCTCTAAGACTTTAGAAATTACATAATCGTCATACGATACGTAAAGCGAAGATAATCGATGTAGAACGATATATAGAACGAAGATCATACTCGAAGTACAGATATTGAGTCGTGTGATGTTGATATTCGAGATACAGATTGTGATGTTGAGATTTAAGGCGCGGTTGTGATTGGGGTGATAAAGGTACTGTCGGCGTTGACGATGGTAGGATTATGCTGCTAGTGCTGCTGTTGGTGTTTGTAACCTTCGCACCATATTCTCCAAAACCACTACCCGAGCACGGAGTTCGTTGACTTCTTCTATTATACCGGGATGATTGACGGTTGGAACGAGCGAATGAACAAGATTTGAAATATGGGATAGTATGTAATCATGACGAGATACTCTAGAAATGAGCGAGAAAATGGTGTTTCGAATAGGTTCGCCGGTAAGTGCTTCAGGTTCATCGTTAAGAGGACAATTTGGTGGATGGAATGGATCACCTTCTTCTTGCCTCCAGAAATTTAGTATATTACGAACCCATCCCCAATTCATCCAGAATAGATGATGGGAAATTGGTTGATCCATTCCGGTAACGCTGTTCTCGGAGCTCGAATGGAAATCCATATCGGCGAAGCTATCGAAGTCGGAGGAATTTGAGCTGGATGAAGAATCCATCTTGTATGGTCGGAGAAATGAATTTTTGGTTTGGAATAGATTATAGGAGTTGGGTTTGGTACTCTTCAATACATAATTTACATATGTATATATAATATCAAAATCCCATGAATTACGGAGAATCTTTGAAATACGTCAGGCAATGTCTATAGTAACAGATACGCTAGGATATGAATTTTGTCTATACACTATCGATGCACTAAATGCAGTAAGACGTGTCTAGACTTAAGAATGATAAGCAGGCAGTTCCCTAAGAATGATAAGCAGATGATTTCTGACTAGGATTGATAAGCAAAACTTTTGACAGGCAGACACGGTCAAAGTCCAGACTCACTTAATGTATCCTAACAACTACTAGTTAGACACACTAATGCAAGGCCTGGTTCGCTAAGACCAACGCTCTGATACCAACTGAAAGGATCCGAAACTAATCATCCGGACGTTGTCCATATTGATTACAAACGAATTACAATAGTTGATAACATTGCGAGGTACTTGCCCTCTATATGATACATCTTACAAACGTTGCATTTATTCTTAAAAGACAATCTATAGTTACATCCATAATTGACATATTCGCCTGACATTTCATAATATTCAAATGACCTAAACCGCCATTTACTTAATAATAGTCTCTATGAACTTCAATGACTCGAATGCAACGCCTTATGATATAAGTCCTTAATGGCCTCAAGTAGTATCCTTAGTACGAGATAATGCACAGCGGAAGACTTAATTCATACCTGAGAATAACATGCTTTAAAATGTCAACATAAAGTTGGTGAGATATAGGTTTAATGTCGACAGCGATATAAATATAGACCACAAGATTTCATATATAAACATTTTAATAAAAATATTCTAAGTGGTTGAGCACTTGGTAACCATACTTAACAATTAATCACGTCGCATATTCCCTTTAATATGAAATCTTACTACACTGTACCAAGTGTAGTCACGAAACGAAGTACTGTGCAACCGTTGAATACTGGTCGTCCAGTCCGGTTGGGGTTGTCAGGCCTGATAGATCTATCAACAGGATTCACGTTTACAATACCGCTGTAAATATTAGTTACCAAGCTACAGGGAAGTATGCCAGTGGTACAACTCAACGTAGAATATATTTTTCAGTTACTTGTGTCCATAACGTAAAACATAAAATACATGTATTCTCATCCCGAAATATTTAGAGTTTAAAAGTGGGACTATATACTCACTTTCGTCTTGAAGATATATATAATTTGACTTGGTCTCCGGTTGATATCACGAACCTATCCATATATAATATATCAATACCTTTTCTTTTTAAACAAACGTCACATATATATACTTGTTATACTTTTAATACTTTGAATAATTCCTTAGTCCGTAGTTAGCAGCTCGTTGTTAGTAATTCAATTTTAATGGTTCATTTTTAGATGTTTAATATACCCGCAATGAAATAAATAAAACCCCCAACGAAATAAATAAAACCCCATCGTATATGTATTGGTCGAGATTAATCTTGACCCACGGTACCGGTGTTGTCAAATGACGTGTTGCGTACATAAAGTACCGGTGTTGTCAAATGACGTGTTGCGTACAAACATGGGATCTTATGATTAATCTTCTCGTGTTGTTTACGGGTGATCCTGAACCATATAAAATTGAATTATAAGTACATATATATAAAATATCATGTTATCTTAGAAATATGTGATTTATTTAATTTTTCCCAATTAATCCCGAAGTTAAACAAGTCTAGGATAACCAATTTTGTTTCGGTCATAGTTTCTTCGTTACAAATCCGTTTTCGTTGATTCAACTTGCCATCTCCTTGGATCGAGTCCCTCTTTAAGACTATGAACTGAAAATACCTTGGTTTGTATTCAAAATCACACGGCATAGGTGAAACTTTAGTGAAACTTATGAAGTTAAACATTTTTGTTACAAAAAAATAACACTTAATGACCATTTTTCTAAAAATACTTATACTTTGAATTAAATCATGAAATTTCTATGTATTTATAGTAAAAATCATTTTTCCAGAACATAAACCTCCAATTCAAAGTTTAAGATAGTTTTTAATTATCCAACCCAAAACAGTCCCTGGTTACACTCCGACGTCGTAAAAACAGTTTTTAAGATATTCTTTGAAAAACCAAGTTATACCTTGTTAAGTTAGCATATATTTAAGTTATATTACAGGTCTTGAAGTATTTTAAAAGTTAAGTTAGAAGGATCTATTTAGTTTGCAAACAAGTTTGAAAACTTTCAAACTATGTTCTTGTTGTTAAAATTGTATACCACAAAATATGATAGCTATATATATATGAATCGAATAAGGTTATGAACATAGATACTACCTCAAGTTCCTTGGACAAGGTTTCTGTAAAAGAGGAGTAAAAAGCTAGAACCAAAAGGGTGATGGAATTGGATGAAAGATTGGAAGTAAGTTTGTGTTCTTGGAAGGATTTCTTGAAGTGTTTTTGTATGGTTTTCTTATGGTGTTTAAGTAAGGTTTTTGAAGCTAAATGATGCGGAAAATGCTTGGAGATGATCAAGTATGAAGTTAAGAGTATTTTGAGAGAGAAATGGAAGTGTAAGTATAAGAAAATGGGGTGAAGAAATGGTGTGCATGCATAAAAACGTTTTTAGGTTATAAAGGAAAAAAAAAAATACCTAACTTTGTTTTCTTGCTAAATAATTCATTCTACTTGACAAATGGTTGGTTCCACATGTTTCTTAATCATTTAAGGCTGCTAAGGAGCAGATTTTTATTGGTATATACCAATAGTAAATACATCTAGAAGCTGCGTATGATACGGGTACATATACCCTAGGTATACGTATAGAAATCTTTGAGAAAACGGAACGAGGATTCAAATATAGCTATCTTTTGTAAATATACTTATATTGTTTTATGTATTTAAGTCTTTAAAAGTGATTAAATACATTACTTATACGATATATGTATAAACATTATAGGTCATAAGTATTTAAGTCAAATAACGTTACGTATGGTTATCGTTTTGAAAACTTAAGTTAGTAGTTTCAAAATATACTTATAACTTATTGTTATTAATACAAAATGAGATATTAAAACATTCTTAGATCATGTTAAATATGTATATATACATATATATACACAAACGTATAATTATCATATATTGTATAGTTCGTGATATCATCGGTCAAACTAGACGGTCAAACGTTGTGTAAAACTCTTTTCGAAAACATAAGTCTCAACAATTTGGATTGCTTATCATGTTGGTAAGGTTTAATTTATGTAAATATTAATCTTATAAGTATAGAACGATCGAAAAAGTGCGGGTCAACTTTAGGGTTTTTGCTTATCGTGTCGGAACCATATAGAGATTAGAGTTTAAATTTGGTCGGAAATTTCCGGGTCGTTACAATAGCGGATCCACTCACGAAGCTCTTACATGGAACAAAACATGCAGGACATGTTTGTGCATTAGGGCTTCGATATTCTAGTGATTGGTTATGATCTGTTTTAAGTATTGTAACGGAACGAAGTTGTTCAAACTCATTAATATAATTATGGTATTAATTTATTTTGAGTCAAGTTCCTATTTTGCATATTTTATCCATGAATAAGTTATTATTCTAAATTCCGTAGTAGATCACATTTGTGGGAACAAGTGTGAGGTTTAGACTATTATGAACTTGGATTGTTATACATTCACAGGCTGAATGTGGGGCAAGGTTGCTGCCAAGGTTCATAGATATTTGTGGGATACAAATATTGGAAGACCCGCCTCAAGATTTACTGAATAGAGCCTTTGTGGTTGATCACATGTAATCTTGAGTAAAGGCGAATATCATTATTTCCTCTGACCTGAGATACATATTGGATTCGGGCATTTACCAAGCATTGTGCCTTGATTCTTTCCTTCGCTATTCTGAAATATGGTAGTTCATAAGGAAGAGCTCAGGTGGAATACAAAGTATATATCTAGAACGTATGTAGTCAAGATAGAATTTGTCGCTCTTATTCGTTGAGAGTCAGATGTCTAAGGCCCGATAAAGTTAAATCTAGAAGAGAGTGATCACTCTGTGTCTCTTGGATTTAACATGACATCTAGGATGAAAGGATAAATGAAAGATTCACCTATTCATATTCGAGATGGGAACTCGAAAGGGATGATGTTATTGAATGGAACAAAGTCATAACATATTGGGGGTGATGGATGGTCGTTAGGTGGTATCCGTCACTTGCATTAATTTCTTATGTTTCTCGTGCAAGTGGGAGATTGAAGGTATTTCGTATGCCCGAGAGACATATTAAATTAATGTGGCTAATATGTTATGATCCAAGTTGGGTCATACCCAATAACAAGCTTACCGACACCTTATACGTATTTAATCTTAACGATTGGATCATTAAATAAATACGCGACACTTGAATTTTAGAAAATCGAGTTTCTAAAATATTATCACTTGGGATAAATTATTTGGATAATTTATATATATTAAGGATTTAATTATTTATAGGTTTAAATAATTATATTGTGTTATATTTTATAAATTAGTTTATAAAATATATAAGTAACTTAATAAGTACATGGTGTTTAATATCAAGTTTTATAAAAAAATTATTACTACATCTTATTAAACACCACATGGGTGGAGCTTTTGGGACTCCAAGGAGACAACCCATGCTCACTTTTGGTACTTTCAACATACACACTTCCTTAAGTGCAAGACTAGACTCTTTAACCAAGTAATTGACTAATTTTATTCTAGTTGCAAGTTTGAAAACTCTCTCCCTCTCCCAAAAGAGCTGCTGGCCGAAACTTTTTCAAGAAAAAGGAGAGGGTTTAGCTTGGTAATCTTGGTCATTCAAGTGTCTAAAATCCTAACTAATCAAAGGTGGTGTTGGTGCAAAAGGGCTTGTGGGTATTACACACTTGAGGCTTCAAGTTAGAGGTTGTTGTTGCTTCATTTTATCATCATCTTGCTCATATCAAAACAGCCCTCAATTTACTTGAGGAGGTATAAACCTTCTTCCTTTCTTGATATATGTAAGCATACATTCAAGACTTGATATTAGCATGGGATTTAACAAAATGGCTAAACATATAAACATGATTTTATCATTATGCTTCCGCTTGCTTTAACTATCATAAAATTGGTTTTGTGATGATGTAAACTTTAAGAAAATGTTGTTATGAAACTTGTTGAATCCCATCTGATTATACATCTACTATGGGTCATATTGTTTTTCTTGGTCGCAATCCGATCTCTTGGAGTTCGAAGAAGCAACGGTTCTTGTCCCAATCGTCCATGAATCTGAATACAAAGCTGTTGCTACGACTACTTCTGAACTTTTATGGTTAGGCAATCTGTTAAAAGAAATGGGAGTGTCATCTGCCACTAAACCGGTGATTGATTATGATAATCTGGGTGCCACGTTGCTCAGTGCTAATCCGGTTTTTTCACTCTCGCATGAAACATATTGCGTTGGTGTATCATTTTGTTCGTGAGCAGGTTCAGTTGGGCACCATTCACGTTTCTTATGTGTTGACAGGAGATCAGCTCGTTGATCCCTTAACTAAGCCGTTATCACGTGCTATGTTTGCTGCTTTCATGTCCAAGATTGGTCTCACTCATCGATCGTCCATCTTGCGGGGGCGTATTGAGGATAAAAGATAATCGGGATATATTTTGTATATGTATCTATTATGTATTTGTATTTATCTCTTCCTAAATTGTAGGGATGTTTGTTACATGTATGTTGTATATTCACCCGATCCGATCCACGTATAATGGATATGAATGACGTAACATCCGATTCAATTGATATGGATATGGGTGATAAGTTTGGTGGATCGAATATGGATGGAAATTTGCAATCCATTGATAAACCCGATCACCCAAAATAATTTAATATATTAACATATATAATCAGGTTTGATATAATTATAAAGTATTTTTGCATTAAATATATATAGCTACTTTTAGTTTTTATGGAGTAGTTGTTTGGTTCATTGAATTAAGTATATTCATGATATTTAAAATTTTAATGTAATTTCATGTCACCTACAAAGCGAGAAATGAATATACGATTGATACTTTAGAAATATCAATACGCCATATATTGTCTTTTGGTGTTACAAATAGTAAAAATTGTGTCTTCCGATTGTATAAACTATTAATGACTATAGTATTATTTTTGATCGGATAAAGTAAACACCATTCACGATTGTACAAAATATAACTAATTGATATGGATATGGATAATTATCCATTAACCCGCTTAACCCGACGGATATGGATATGAATATGGATACGGATATATATATGGATAACAAAAATTAAATGAATATGGGTATGGTGTCACCCGATCCGTTACTGATAGCCCTTTTTACATGTATTAGGTGCAGCAAAAACATTTGAATATTTTGTGACTTAAATTTGACTTCAACAAGAAGAATGGTTAGCTCGCTCCGCTGCGCAAATATTAGAAAAGTAAAATCGCACAATTTAATCTTGTGGAATTTAACAAATCAGACTCACATAATTCAATAGTTAAAAATACTTGCGCAAAATAATAACCCTTAAACAAAAGCCAAATTACATGAAACACAAATTAAAAAAACAAAGATCGTTTAGTGTCATCTCTTTTCCTATAAATATATATTGCCTTAATTTAGTGTTGCCTAATTTAAGTTTTGTATATATATTAATTTTGAAGAAACTAAAGTTCGTAAAAAAAAGGGAGTGAATAGTAATGTGACTAATCAGGTCGTGCTATTCACTACTGTAAATAGCTTTATATATAATATATTTTAACTTTTAATTATAATTTCCGTTGTTAGTGGAGTATACAACATACAATATATTATATATAATATATTTTTTACACTTTAGAGTATAATTTGAATTTTAAGGAGGCTTAAACTCATAAAAATTTGATTTTACTACTATTATGCCGTGTCACACTTTTTTCTAAACCTACTTATTGGCCGGAGTTCCATTCGAAAGCAATCTCTCTATAAAATTACAATAAACCTACTTATTGAACGGAGGTTCAATCGGAATCAATCTCTCTGTAAAATTACAATAGCAATTAGGCCTCTTTATAACCTTAACCACAATAAGGCCCAAGTTTTCTAGAGTATACAAAGTGGATTGTGTCCCTAAAAAATAATGGGCCATGAGCAGTTGAGCACTTTGCTCTTGCATTCAGCCGGACCTGATTTGGAGCGTAAATTGATCTTTAGGCAGGTTTAAAACCTATGAAAATTTTATTCTACCATTTTCATGCCGCCTCATACTTTTTTTAAACCTACTTATTAGCCGGCCAGCCGGGGGTCCATTCGGAAGCAATCTCTTTATCCATAGAACGTTGAGAGGGAAGACTTTGTCTATTCTTTGGGTGTGTCATTCTGGATAGAGAAATAACTTCTCTCTATTCGGGAGGACATTGTCTATTCATCAGGTACTTTTTATTAAGCTGTGTGTTTTTTGTTTGGGGACAATAGATTTGAGACGAAGGGAGCATTAGATTTTCAGAGAAAGAGTGAACCAACCACGGGAATCGTGGTAAAGTGGTTAGGGCCTACTTTTTCAAAGTGGATGAAAAGTGGAGGTCAAAGGTTTGAATTCATGGAACGAACAAAATTAATCCTCCTTGTGTTCACGATGGTTACCCTGTGTATCTGCGATGACTCCGGAACTCGCAAAACGAGTAGTCGCCCTAAAATTAGTAGCTCGAAAAATGGATCAAAAACACAGGTATACCAAAAAAGACAATGAACTATAAGTTGTTAAAGAAATTTATTTGTTACTGTAAAACTTAAGTATCAAAATTGTCACCCAATCACACGCGTCTATCACCTAGTATATGTATTACGTATAGAGTGATGGGCTCATGTTGAGCTTAATTTCTAATCATAGTTGAGCATCAGCCCGGTCTCAGCATAGAAGGCTAAAAACCTTGAAGCCCATTTTAGCTAGTCAGCCCATTTTTAGATAAAGAGTAATATCTACTTCTACTTATACCTTAAAAGAAGGTTTTTATTACTAATAAATCTTTACAAAACCTTCTTTAAGACCTTTAAATCAACAAAAGACATTAATCTACCATTTAATCTAATGGTCCATATTCATCCTCTTTGATTATTAAGTAATAAATCAAAAAACTTTCGTAATGTACCTAAAATACCCTTAAATTAATAAAAAACACGCGGGCTTGTAATAAAATTATGGGTTACATTCAAAATTATCAAAGAACATCTTCCATTCCGCAAAACCGATCCGCCTCATCCTCTCAAATTTCAAGTATGTTCTTATTCTAAAATTTCACGTCTCCTAACCACCGATCATTACCTTCGTCGCCACCAAATCACGTTCGCGCCGTCACCGCCTTTGTTGCAAACATCGTCGTCTGATAGGTCACTATTAATTACACGAACGATTTTGTTGGTATGTGAAATTAGGGTTTCAGGTTTCGCGGTGAGTTCCTAACTTTAGGTAGCAGCCACCAGCTTCTTTATGTTCGATTCCATTGCCACCACCTTTGCCACCTAATCATCATCCTTTGGTTTTGAACAAATCCGATACATCCGGCTCTGTTTTGAAGTCGGCTAATTTGACAAGTGGCGGTAGTATCGGTGGTAATTGGTGTAGATTATGGAATGATGGTGATTATCATTTTGATGTTGAGAAACATAAACAGAATCAGAATCAAAATTATGGTTTGGACCACTCTAGATACACAGGTGCAACCTTATCACCAAATCTGGGTGTGACACACGAAACCAGCGCACCGATTTGGCCTCCTGCGCCTAATCTAATGCTACAAAGACCACGACTTTTTCAAATACAAATGATAAATCTTTTCAGTTTCCTTGTTTTTTATATTATCTTTGTCTATGTTGTTAGATTTTATATAAAGATAGAATTTTGAGATAAAGTTTGTAAATTTGTGTAGGTGAATGTTTCAACAACAACTTCATTATCATCTGTTGCGAATTTTCAGTTTGAGCCCCCTTCAATCCAAAACTATCCATTGTGGTCAGAGGAAGAAAATGTGTTTTTTTCTCTTTTATATAACCTTTTCAACTATTTGTGACACATTTTGTATTTAAATTCATTTAGTTTGTTTGTCACATTCATTTTGCATTAAAATGTGATCTATTAGGCCATGATGTTTGTTAGAGTTGATTTTTTTTTTTATTAAATTAATACAACATTTGTTGATGGTGGTTAATGACAGGTAATTGGCATGAAAATGCCATATCTTTTTTCGTTAGAAAATGTGCTGGTTCCACCTTTTCACTGCAAGTTTCCGCCCATTTCAAGATCAGACGAATTAGCTTCTTTTAGCAATGGCGGTACTACTACTATCGAGCCTGCATATCCAGTTTTCAGGTGAATATATGCGATAATATGTCTACTACAAAGTTACTGTTTGTTTTAGTGGTTGAAATTTGTGATTATTGTAGAGATAGTCCTTCAATGTCAGTCGTCAGACCCGATCCTATAACAAAGAGTTTCGTCAACGAAAACGAAGTTCTGACTCGAGATTTTCTTATGTTAGCACCCCCTCAATTATCTCAGTTGAATTCGAGTTCGAAAGAGACATTGCATCTTTCACCTTGTATAACAGAACAGACCCATTATGAACTTTTATCACCTCATAATGTGAGTTTGTTTTTTAATAATATATATTGTGAATTGTGATGATACTATTCTATTTGTTTATATGTAATTTTATTTTGATGGATTGATATTGTTTGATGATTCATTTGTTTATGTTGTCTATAGGGTCAATCAAAAGATTCAACCCGTTTGACTGGAATGGGCGGGTCAAACCCGCAGTCTTTTCTTAGTTTTTTTTTCAGCTACGAAAACGCCTATTGTGCAGCCAGGAAATGGTGAGGCAGGGGAAATTGTTGATCTAAATTATTTATTGGTTCCGTAATTTTACATGCATAAAGTGGCATCATTATATTTTAGGGTTTAGAGTTTTTAGGTTTTAGGTTTGGTTTTAGGGTTTAGATTTAGGGTGTACGGTTTAGAGTTTAGGTTAAGGGTTTTGGGATAAGATTTAGGGTTTAGGGTTTAGATTTAGGATTTAGGGTTTAGATTTTAGGCATCTTTGCCTAATTTAAAGCAAATTGATGTGTCACATAATAATCTTTCTGGTATTATACCAAAATTCCGAAATGATGTGAAGTTTTTTTTAATGATAACCCGTTTATAGGTCAAGTTATTTCGGGTGGATTTAATGTGCCACCTGGGTCCTGACCAAGTTCTAGTGGACTGGTTCATAACTCGCCCGGTTCGACCGGTTCGACCGGAACTAATGTTGGGATTGTTCTTGGCGTTCTTGTTTTTGTTGAGATTATTATCTTTGTTGTTTACAAATGTTGTGTTAAAAAGAGACAGCAAAAGTTTGGTCGTGTCGAGAGTCCCGAAATTAGTAAAAAGTTAATAAAAACAAGTGATGCTACAAGTACTGTAAATGGTTATGGTGGTGGTTTTAGTGAGTTGCAGAGTCAAAGTAGTGGTGATAATCATAGTGAAGTGAATAGTTTTGAAGGTGGTAATGTTGTGATTTCGATTCAAGTTCTTCGACAAGTAACAAATAATTTTAGTGAAAAAAACATTTTTAGGTAGAGGTGGTTTTGGGGTAGTTTATAAAGGCGAATTACACGATGGAACTAAAATTGCGGTTAAAAGGATCAAATCGGGTGTTATGGGTACCAAAGGGTTAATCGAATTTCAATCCGAAATTGCGGTGCTTACAAAAGTCCGACACCGACATTTAGTTGCTTTACTTGGATATTTTATTAATGGTAACGAGCGGCTTTTGGTGTATGAGTACATGCCATAAGGGACATTAAGACAACATTTGTTTGAATGGAGAGAACATAACATGTGTTTTTTGAGTTGAAAACAAAGGGTTTCGATAGCTTTAGATGTGGCACGTGGAGTTGAGTATTTGCATAGTTTAGCACAATCGAGTTTTATTCATAGAGATTTGAAACCGTCTAATATTCTTCTTGGTGATGATATGAGAGCAAAGGTTGCGGATTTTGGATTGGTTAAAAACGCGCCTGATGGTAAATACTCCGTTAAGACTAAACTTGCTGGAACGTTTGGTTATCTCGCGCCCAAGTATGCTGGTGAGTACTTTCTTGTTTCAATCATTAGTAATATTTGAATTCCTTTGAAGCTATTAAACTGGTGAAATTTGTTTTGTATTCTGTTTCAAGAGTTTGGAACTATGGCTAAGAGACTTTAATAACTCTAAAATCTCTTAAAGTATGCAACTTTTTAATCAAACAGTGAAAATGACAAGTTTTTGTCAACACACTTGGTTTCAAGGTTTAATCTTCTTTGAGTGTAGGCAGAATTGTAGAAGACCCGAAATCTGTCTTTGGGATTCTTTTTCTTTATCAGCCAAGTTAAATGATGTAGTAATTTTTTTCCCGATTTGGCTTCAAGATTTGTGAATTTGGCATTCAAGTTTCATACTTTAAACTGGCAAAATTTGTTTTGTATTGTGTTTCAAGAGTTTGGAACTATGGCTAAGAGACTTTAATAAGTCAAAAATCTCTTAAAGTATGAAACTTTGTTGATCAAACAGTGAAAATGACAAGTTCTTTCTACACATTTGGTTTCAAGGTTTAAACTTTTTTGAGTTTAGCCAGATTTGTAAAAGACACAAAATCTGTCTTTGGGATTCTTTTTCTTGATCAGCCAATTTTTTACCCATTTGGCTTCAAGATTTATCAAGAAGCGTGTAATTACTTAAATGATACATTTTTTACCCATTTGGCTTCAAGATTTATGATTTTTGCATTAAAGAAGAATGTAACAACTTAAGTGAACTTAGTTTACCCATTTGGCTTCAAGATTTGTGATTTTGGCATTAAAGTGCGTGTAAAAACCTTAAATTTGATAGCTTTTTTGTTCAAACAACTTAAATTTGATAGCTTTTTTGTTCAAACGACTTAAATTTGATAGCTTTATTGATCAAACAACTTAAATTTGTTCGCTTTTTTGTTCCAATAAATTTTTTTTATTCTTTCAATTGAAACAGCTACTGGAAGAGTAACTACCAAGGTGGATGTTTTTGCATTCGTAGTAGTATTAATGGAACTAATAACAGGTCGAAAAGCACTAGACGAAACCATACCCGATGAAATGTGTCATTTGGTAACTTGGTTTAGAAGGGTCCTTATTTCAAAGGAGAACATGTTAAAGGCCATTGACCTAACCCTTGAAACCGAAGATGAAGAAACACTTGATTCCATCACAAAGGTAGCCGAACTTGTGGGTCACTGGACGGCCCGTGAATTGTTTCAAAGACCCGACATGGGTCATGCAGTGAATGTATTGGGCCCACTTGTAGAACAATGGAAACCTTCACGACCCGAAAAAGATGATGGTTATGGAATTGACCTACAAATGAGCCTTCCTCAAGCACTACAAATATGGCAAGAAGATGAGGGTACTTCTAGAACGTTTGATGTGTCGTTTACGCATTCGAGTATTCTGTCTAAACCTTCGGGATTTGCGGACTCATTTGATTCTATGGACTGTCGATTGAGCTTGATTTTGTTGACATTTTTTCATTTTTTGTCGCCTTAAATGGCTAAATTGAAATACATTATTCTTTTATTTATGTTTTTCATGTTCATTATTTCGTATGGGCAAATTTGTAACCGTTAGGATCACACGAATAGTTTGTTAGGCAGTTGTAACATATGCATTACAATCTATTTTTGCTTAAAATGTTTAATAGATCATCTTCTTTTTGGTTGTATGTGGGGTGTAAAAGATAACTTTTTTAAACTAGATGACTAAATCTGGGTCATAATTATAAAGGGACGTGCACAACATGAATTAAAAGTTGTATGTCGATATGGGTAAGACCAAATCTTAGCAGTTAGAGTAAATTGATATTGTGCATTAAATTATTGATAAGATGTAACTTACATTTTGTCCAAATTTGGTATTTTGTTAATTTAAATAGATGGAATACTAAATGGGTTAGAAACATGGATTGAATTCCAGGCCGTTTGAAGTGAGATTCTTAATAAAGCCAGCTATTTTTACTAATGAGATTAAATTAGTTGATGTGGGTTGTGCTGGGTAGTGTACAATCAGTCATGATGCTAACAATTATTAAAACGTAAAAGAACTTTGTTGCCTAAAAGATTTAACTTCTAGCATTAGAATATTTGTTGGACCTTTTCTTTAACATGCAATCAGAGATTTACTTCCAAAAGGTTTTTGATTCTAAATAGTTTATTTTTTCTCTATGCAGTGCCATATATGCAATTCATTCCCATATCTTGCATTTGACGATGTCATTCAAACATGCGGCTAGGGTGCTGAGATTAAGCCTATTGGTAAGTTGTGAGGATTAATGTTGTGCATGTTCTTTTCTGTTTCAAATAATGGTTGTTGTGTTTTACAATGACTTTTGCTACTCTTGGTGAGAAAACCATGATTATAATGTATATTAACGGAGTATCATCTAAAACACTTTAACAATAAATAAGCAAATCTATGTTTAAATGGTATATCTGTAAGATCCTGTTTTTCCAGCTAAGTGGGACGCCGTCCAGGACAGGGGACGCCGTCCAACAGTGAAGGACTGGACGCCGTCCAGATGAACTGGCAGACCAGCTGTTTTATTTTAAGTCTCTCAAAAGGGCTTTTTGGTAAATTCACACTTGAGACGAGTTTAGGGCCACAAGATCAGTTAGTGGGATGTCATAACTCCATTATCACCAACCTCGTCTTTTTCACTTCAATACTAGAGAGAGAAACACTTTTAAGTGTGAGAGAGAGCTCAAACAAGGAGGAAGAAGCTTGTTTCGGGTTAAAGTGCAAGTTCTAAAGTTGTCCATCTAGTGTCTAGCTATGAGGTGGTTGTGGTGGTAAGTCTTAACCTTGATTTTTTTTATTTTAATTAGTTTAAGGGTTAGGGTTTGGGTTGTGTTGAACATAAAACCCATTTTGTTAGTGCATTGGGGTTTTTGGGTAAGTTTGGGTCATGAGGACTCAAAGATGATTAACCTAGGGTTTTGAAATGTTAAATGTGTTTATGGGTCTTAAATTGATTAGTTAACTACTAGCACACCTAGATGTTATGTAAGTGGGTATTAATTGAGTATGTGGTAACCCAAATGGGTGTGTAAACTTTGAAATGGGTCAAGGGAGTCTTTGATGGCCCAAGTTGTCTTATGAGTGTGAAAATGCGATAAACTTGTGTTAAAGAGTGTACTAAGACCATATTTGGCTAGTGTTAGGGATTTTGGCGAAGTTGAACCAAAATTAGGGTTAAAAGTTCAAATGGGTCGAAATTGCACTAAGGGTTAAAATGACACTAGGATGGTAAGTGAGTTTGTTGACCAACTTGAGTTTGTGATTGATTATATGCATAATGTAATAGGTACGTTACATTGAAGGTTGCAAGCTCGGTTATCTTTCACAAAAGACTTTAAGGTGAGTGGAATAATTATATGCGTATGTATATAATGTATTTATTTGTTGTAGCGTGAGATGTGAAGTGTCGAAGTGTTAAGTGAAATGTCCCGTTCTTATTGATTAAAAACGTTCCATTTTAATTGATTTCGTTGCGAGGTTTTGACCTCTATATGAGACGTTTTTCAAAGACTGCATTCATTTTTAAAACAAACCATAACCTTTATTTCATAAATAAAGGTTTAAAAAGCTTTACGTAGATTATCAAATAATGATAATCTAAAATATCATGTTTACACACGACCATTACATAATGGTTTACAATACAAATATGTTACATCGAAATCAGTTTCTTGAATGCAGTTTTTACACAATATCATACAAACATGGACTCCAAATCTTGTCCTTATTTTAGTATGCAACAGCGGAAGCTCTTAGTATTCACCTGAGAATAAACATGCTTTAAACGTCAACAAAAATGTTGGTGAGTTATAGGTTTAACCTATATATATCAAATCGTAACAATAGACCACAAGATTTCATATTTCAATACACATCCCATACATAGAGATAAAAATCATTCATATGGTGAACACCTGGTAACCGACATTAACAAGATGCATATATAAGAATATCCCCATCATTCCGGGACACCCTTCGGATATGATATAAATTTCGAAGTACTAAAGCATCCGGTACTTTGGATGGGGTTTGTTAGGCCCAATAGATCTATCTTTAGGATTCGCGTCAATTAGGGTGTCTGTTCCCTAATTCTTAGATTACCAGACTTAATAAAAAGGAGCATATTCGATTTCGATAATTCAACCATAGAATGTAGTTTCACGTACTTGTGTCTATTTTGTAAATCATTTATAAAACCTGCATGTATTCTCATCCCAAAAATATTAGATTTTAAAAGTGGGACTATAACTCACTTTCATAGATTTTTACTTCATCGGGAAGTAAGACTTGGCCACTGGTTGATTCACGAACCTATAACAATATATACATATATATCAAAGTATGTTTAAAATATATTTACAACACTTTTAATATATTTTGATGTTTTAAGTTTATTAAGTCAGCTGTCCTCGTTAGTAACCTACAACTAGTTGTCCACAGTTAGATGTACAGAAATAAATCGATAAATATTATCTTGAATCAATCCACGACCCAGTGTATACGTATCTCAGTATTGATCACAACTCAAACTATATATATTTTGGAATCAACCTCAACCCTGTATAGCTAACTCCAACATTCACATATAGAGTGTCTATGGTTGTTCCGAAATATATATAGATGTGTCGACATGATAGGTCGAAACATTGTATACGTGTCTATGGTATCTCAAGATTACATAATATACAATACAAGTTGATTAAGTTATGGTTGGAATAGATTTGTTACCAATTTTCACGTAGCTAAAATGAGAAAAATTATCCAATCTTGTTTTACCCATAACTTCTTCATTTTAAATCCGTTTTGAGTGAATCAAATTGCTATGGTTTCATATTGAACTCTATTTTATGAATCTAAACAGAAAAGTGTAGGTTTATAATCAGAAAAATAAGTTACAAGTCATTTTTGTAAAGGTAGTCATTTCAGTCGAAAGAACGACGTCTAGATGACCATTTTAGAAAACATACTTCCACTTTGAGTTTAACCATAATTTTTGGATATAGTTTCATGTTCATAATAAAAATCATTTTCTCAGAATAACAACTTTTAAATCAAAGTTTATCATAGTTTTTAATTAACTAACCCAAAACAGCCCGCGGTGTTACTACGACGGCGTAAATCCGGTTTTACGGTGTTTTTCGTGTTTCCAGGTTTTAAATCATTAAGTTAGCATATCATATAGATATAGAACATGTGTGTATTTAATTTTAAAAGTCAAGTTAGAAGGATTAACTTTTGTTTGCGAACAAGTTTAGAATTAACTAAACTATGTTCTAGTGATTACGAGTTTAAACCTTCGAATAAGATAGTTTTATATATATGAATCGAATGATGTTATGAACATCATTACTACCTCAATTTTAGTAGGTAAACCTACTGGAAGTGACAAGAAATGATCTAGCTTCAAAGGATCTTGGATGGCTTGAAAGTTCTTGAAGTAGGATCATGACACAAAAACAAGTTCAAGTAAGATTTTTACTCGAATTAAGATAGTTTATAGTTATAGAAATTGAATCAAAGTTTGAATATGAATATTACCTTGAATAAGAAAGATAACCTACTGTATATAACAAAGGTTTCTTGATCTTAGATGATTACTTGGAATGGATTAGAAAGCTTGGAAGTAAATTAGTAAACTTGAAGGGATTTTTGAAGTGTTCTTGAAGTGTTCTTCCTATGATGATTATAGCTTGATTCTTGAAGTGATTTTTGATGAAGATGATGATTAACTACTGGAAAAATACGTTCATAATAGTGTGTGTGTGTTGAGAGAGAATTAGAAAGAGAATTGGAAGTGAAATGGAGTGAATGATGAGTGGTAATTGGTGAGTGGTGAGTGGGGTTAAAAGGAGTTCTAGTTAGTTGACTAGCTCATGGTAGAAGTTAAAATTGATTAGTCATACATGACATAATCAAGAGTGGAATCCCATGCTAGTTCCTATTGGTATATACTCATAGTAAGTACGTTTTGAAGCTGTGTATAATACGGGTAAGAATACTACTAGAATTCTTGATGAAAGAAAAGAATGGAAAAGTAATTGTAACCATTTTCGTTAAGTATGAGTGTTTTGATATATGTCTTGAAGTCTTCCAAAAGTATTTTAATACATCTAAATACACTACATGTATATACATTTTAACTGAGTCGTTAAGTCATCGTTAGTCGTTACATGTAAGTGTTGTTTTGAAACCTTTAAGTTAACGATCTCAATTAATATTGTTAACCCATTGTTTATTATATCTAATGAGATGTTAAATTATTATATTATCTTGATATTATGATATATTAATATATGTTAATATGATATATATATATTTAAATGTCGTTACAACGATAATCGTTACATATATGTCTCGTTTCGAAATCCTTAAGTTAGTAGTCTTGTTTATATGTATATAACTCATTGTTAATATACTTATGGAGATACTTACTTATCATAATCTCATGTTAACCATATGTATATCCATATATATATCGTCATGTCATTTTTACAAGTTTTAACGTTCGTGAATCGCCGGTCAACTTGGGTGGTCAATTGTCTATATGAAACATATTTCAATTAATCAAGTCTTAACAAGTTTGATTGCTTAACATGTTGGAAACATTTAATCATGTAAATATCAATCTCAATTAATATATATAAACATGGAAAAGTTCGGGTCACTACATTAAGACACCACGTTTCACGTGACGAGTGAAGCGTCGAGGTGTTAAGACGCTACTCGGGGTGAAGCATCGAGGTGTTAAGATGCCACATAGGAGTGAAGTGCCGAGGTGTTAAGGCACTAATCCATAAGGTAAAGGGTGAAGCGTCGAGGTGTTAAGATGCCACCCGAGGGTTTAGTGATACGAGGTGTTAAGTATACTAACGGATGTTATGAACACCGATGGCCTTTCGCGAGTGCCATTTCCTTGTACGATTGGTTAACCATGATTATTGTGTTGTAGCATAAGCATATTACGTTGTTCGAGTTATATATATGCTATTGTTGTGCTAGCTTGTGGTATTGGAGGTTAATAGCTTTGTATTTGAGATGATAAGCTAATTGTGTTGCTAGCATGTATGCCGTATATGTGTAAGTGTTTGCAAGTAGGTATATTATATATGTATGTGTATAATTATTGCATTCACTAAGCATTTTGCTTACCCTCTCGTTGTTTACCTTTTTAGGCTCCGGCGTGGATAAGGGCAAAGGTATCCGTTTGGATTAGTAGTGGCTCACGGGGGTTTAGCTTTTGGAAGTTCGACCAAGATGTGGGTATTTTAACCCCAAACACCATGCTCTAGGTGTCGTTTGGAATTTAAACTCTTGTGGTCGAAACTCGTATTTTTGAACGAAATTCGTAAAACGGCCGATATGGGCCCGATGTTGTAAACTCGATCTTATGGTGGAAATCTCTTAGTTTTACTTATATTGTTATGTTGTGAAAAGGTTTTCATTTAAAAATGTCGGGAAGTGGGTTTTCCGCTCGCGTAAGTTGGACCCCTAGATCAGAATCTGGCAGTTCATTGGGACGCCGTCCCAAATGATTGGACGCCGTCCTGGCCTTCAGTACTGGACGCCGTCCAGTGGTACTGTCTAAATTTTTTTTTTTGGGTCGTATTTTTGGTATAAAGAGGTTTGGGTCGTTACAAGTGGTATCAGAGCATGGTCTAAGGGATTTAGGCTACTTGAGATAGGTACCTAGACTTAGACTTTATTGGGAATGCGCTTTATGCGGGACTTGTAGGAGACGGGTCGGACCGGAGATTTGTTAGTGCCTAGGTTTAGGTGAACTAGCTATGCGCTAATTGTTTTGCGTTGTATTTGCAATCATCAAGCGAGATAGACGCTGTACTAGCAAGTTAATGCGACGTGCTCACGTAACAATGATTAGCTACCATTGTTACAGGTTTAAATCGTGTCAAACAAGCGATGTACGACGATTGTTGAGCAAGATAGGGCGGTGTGAGATATACATATATGCTTTTATGTTATGTCCTTTCGTTTCATTGTTTAACCTATTTTCGTTTTATAGTATGAAGACGAGAAACGGACCCGAGAACAATGAAGGGGGCACGAGTGAAGATGTTGAGTTCACGGCCAAGGTTGAGGCCATCATTAAAAAGTAAAGAGCAGAATTTCTTGAGGATGTCCAAAAGGTTTTCCAAGAATCGGTTGATGGGCAAGTAACCGAGTTAATAAACGAGCGAATGAATGCCACAATCGAAGTGACACTCGATGCTAGAAACATCCATCCTCGTGGCTAAGGGGGTGATGGTAATGGGGTACATGGAAGGTGGGACTTCCATTATAAAAATTTCAAGGATGCTCAACCTCCTATGTTCAATGGGGTGAGAGATCCGTTGAAAAGCACATGTTGGATCTCCGACATCGAGGGGGATTTCCGTACCGCCGAATGTCCTCCCGAGAATAAAACGAGATACGGTTCTAATATGTTGCGCGAAGAGGCTAAGTTGTGGTGGGACGATAAGATTATGTTGTATGGTGAAGAGCAATGTATGAGCTTGACGTGGGATGAGTTTAAAAAGGAGTTCTTTGATGAATATCAGACTCCATCCAACCTTAACAAAATCTGGGACGAGTTGCGCGATTTGCGACAAGGTTCGATGGACTTGGTTACTCTCAAGTCTACCTTCTTGTCAAAGACTCGTTTTTGTCCAGAGTATGTAGGTGATGACCGAATGTTGATGCTAGATTTTTATCGTATACTAAGCGATGAGTTGAAGCATAAGATTAGTCGGGGAATGGCTAAGTCTTTTGATGAATTGTTTGAGTTAGCCCGGGGTTTCGAGCCGGAGGTTCCAAAAAGAAGTGATTTCTCTTTTTCTAAGAGAAAATTTGAAGGTTCGAGTCATTCAAGCTTTTCAAGCAAAAAGAGCAAGAGCAAGAAGGGTTCCGAAAGTGTCAATAGCGTGAAGAAGAGTGCTTCCAGGGGTTTTTCTTATACATGCTACAATTGTGGACAAATGGGTCATATGGCTCGTGATTGCCCGAACCCATCTTCCGGAAACAAACTCACATGTTTCAATTGCCAAAAGCAAGGACACCGAAAGTCGGATTGTCCCGATTTGAACACCGATCATGTTAAACGGTTAGAGAAGGCGGCGGGTACGGCTAGAGGACGAAATTATTTGATGACGAATGATGAAGCCAAGCAATCCAATGAAGTTGTCTCAGGTACTTTCATGGTTAACTTTAATTCGGAAAGGATACATTTGATAGCGGTGCAAATTTGTCGTTTGTGTCTTCGCATTTCGTGTCTAAGCTTGGTAAACCGCTAGCTAAGTTAAGTCATCCGCTAGAAGTTGAAATAGAGGATGGTAAGATGGTGCTAGGGGTTGATGTTTGTAATGATTGTGATATTGTGTTTGGTACCGAAACGTTTAAAATTGATCTTATCCCGATTACCTTGGGTGAATTCGATATTGTCATTGGTATGGATTGGCTCGATCGTTATAGAGCCGACATTGCATGCCATGAAAAGTCTATTCGTGTGAAGACCCTTAGTGGGGGAGAGTTACTTATTCTTGGCGAAAAACTTGATATGCGGAAAACACACCTAATCTTATTATAGTATACTTACGAATTCGTCCACAGGGAGCAAAGTTTAGGATTTGAAAACTATTAATTATTCTGAAGATTTTAGTTGTAAAATGGGTTGTGATTTAAAACTAATTAAAACAAAGAAAGAAAATACGAATTCAATAGATAAAGGGGTATTCACTTAGATTCAATTCCCTAGGATCTGGATTGCTTTTATTAAGAACAATGTAATTAAATCCCTAAATATAACTCTCGTTAACCAAGTACATTAATCAATTAGTAAGATAAGATGGCGTCCCTAACTTAGATACTAATTCTATCATGAAAGTGTCAGTTTTTCACGTTGGTCTCCCATATGAAATGTCCCGTTCTTATTGATTAAAAACGTTCCATATTAATTGATTTCGTTGCGAGGTTTTGACCTCTATATGAGACGTTTTTCAAAGACTGCATTCATTTTTAAACAAACCATAACCTTTATTTCATCAATAAAGGTTTAAAAAGCTTTACGTAGATTATCAAATAATGATAATCTAAAATATCCTATTTACACACGACCATTACATAATGGTTTACAATACAAATATGTTACAACAAAATAAGTTTCTTGAATGCAGTTTTTACACAATATCATACAAGCATGGACTCCAAATCTTGTCCTTATTTAAGTATGCGACAGCGGAAGCTCTTAATAATCACCTGAGAATAAACATGCTTAAAACGTCAACAAAAATGTTGGTGAGTTATAGGTTTAACCTATATATATCAAATCGTAACAATAGACCACAAGATTTCATATTTCAATACACATCCCATACATAGAGATAAAAATCATTCATATGGTGAACACCTGGTAACCGACAATAACAAGATGCATATATAAGAATATCCCCATCATTCCGGGACACCCTTCGGATATGATATAAATTTTGAAGTACTAAAGCATCCGGTACTTTGGATGGGGTTTGTTAGGCCCAATAGATCTATCTTTAGGATTCGCGTCAATTAGGGTGTCTGTTCCCTAATTCTTAGATTACCAGACTTAATAAAAAGGGGCATATTCGATTTCGATAATTCAACCATAGAATGTAGTTTCACGTACTTGTGTCTATTTTGTAAATCATTTATAAAACCTGCATGTATTCTCATCCCAAAAATATTAGATTTTAAAAGTGGGACTATAACTCACTTTCACAGATTTTTACTTCGTCGGGAAGTAAGACTTGGCCACTGGTTGATTCACGAACCTATAACAATATATACATATATATCAAAGTATGTTCAAAATATATTTACAACACTTTTAATATATTTTGATGTTTTAAGTTTATTAAGTCAGCTGTCCTCGTTAGTAACCTACAACTAGTTGTCCACAGTTAGATGTACAGAAATAAATCGATAAATATTATCTTGAATCAATCCACGACCCAGTGTATACGTATCTCAGTATTGATCACAACTCAAACTATATATATTTTGGAATCAACCTCAACCCTGTATAGCTAACTCCAACATTCACATATAGAGTGTCTATGGTTGTTCCGAAATATATATAGATGTGTCGACATGATAGGTCGAAACATTGTATACGTGTCTATGGTATCTCAAGATTACATAATATATATTACAAGTTGATTAAGTTATGGTTGGAATAGATTTGTTACCAATTTTCACGTAGCTAAAATGAGAAAAATTATCCAATCTTGTTTTACCCATAACTTCTTCATTTTAAATCCGTTTTGAGTGAATCAAATTGCTATGGTTTCATATTGAACTCTATTTTTTGAATCTAAACAAAAAAAGTATAGGTTTCTAGTCGGAAAAATAAGTTACAAGTCGTTTTTGTAAAGGTAGTCATTTCAGTCGAAAGAACGACGTCTAGATGACCATTTTAGAAAACATACTTCCACTTTGAGTTTAACCATAATTTTTGGATATAGTTTCATGTTCATAATAAAAATCATTTTCTCAGAATAACAACTTTTAAATCAAAGTTTATCATAGTTTTTAATTAACTAACCCAAAACAGCCCGCGGTGTTACTACGACGACGTAAATCCGGTTTTACGGTGTTTTTCGTGTTTCCAGGTTTTAAATCATTAAGTTAGCATATCATATAGATATAGAACATGTGTTTAGTTGATTTTAAAAGTCAAGTTAGAAGGATTAACTTTTGTTTGCGAACAAGTTTAGAATTAACTAAACTATGTTCTAGTGATTACAAGTTTAAACCTTCGAATAAGATAGCTTTATATGTATGAATCGAATGATGTTATGAACATCATTACTACCTTAAGTTCCTTGGATGAACCTACTGGAAAAGAGAAAAATGGATCTAGCTTCAATGGATCCTTGGATGGCTCGAAGTTCTTGAAGCAGAATCATGACACGAAAACAAGTTCAAGTAAGATCATCACTTGAAATAAGATTGTTATAGTTATAGAAATTGAACCAAAGTTTGAATATGATTATTACCTTGTATTAGAATGATAACCTACTGTAAGAAACAAAGATTTCTTGAGGTTGGATGATCACCTTACAAGATTGGAAGTGAGCTAGCAAACTTGAAAGTATTCTTGATTTTATGAAACTAGAACTTTTGGAATTTATGAAGAACACTTAGAACTTGAAGATAGAACTTGAGAGAGATCAATTAGATGAAGAAAATTGAAGAATGAAAGTGTTTGTAGGTGTTTTTGGTCGTTGGTGTATGGATTAGATATAAAGGATATGTAATTTTGTTTTCATGTAAATAAGTCATGAATGATTACTCATATTTTTGTAATTTTATGAGATATTTCATGCTAGTTGCCAAATGATGGTTCCCACATGTGTTAGGTGACTCACATGGGCTGCTAAGAGCTGATCATTGGAGTGTATATACCAATAGTACATACATCTAAAAGCTGTGTATTGTACGAGTACGAATACGGGTGCATACGAGTAGAATTTTTGATGAAACTGAACGAGGATGTAATTGTAAGAATTTTTGTTAAGTAGAAGTATTTTGATAAGTGTATTGAAGTCTTTCAAAAGTGTATAAATACATATTAAAACACTACATGTATATACATTTTAACTGAGTCGTTAAGTCATCGTTAGTCGTTACATGTAAGTGTTGTTTTGAAACCTTTAGGTTAACGATCTTGTTAAATGTTGTTAACCCAATGTTTATAATATCAAATGAGATTTTAAATTATTATATTATCATGATATTATCATGTATGAATATCTCTTAATATGATATATATATATTAAATGTCTTTACAACGATAATCGTTACATATATGTCTCGTTTAAAAATCATTAAGTTAGTAGTCTTGTTTTTACATATGTAGTTCATTGTTAATATACTTTATGATATGTTTTCTTATCATAGTATCATGTTAACTATATATATATCCATATATATGTCATCATATAGTTTTTACAAGTTTTAACGTTCGTGAATCACCGATCAACTTGGGTGGTCAATTGTCTATATGAAACATATTTCAATTAATCAAGTCTTAAAAAGTTTGATTGCTTAACATGTTGGAAACATTTAATCATGTAAATATCAATCTCAATTAATATATATAAACATGGAAAAGTTCGGGTCACTACAGTACCTACCCGTTAAATAAATTTCGTCCCGAAATTTTAAGCTGTTGAAGGTGTTGACGAATCTTCTGGAAATAGATGCGGGTATTTCTTCTTCATCTGATCTTCACGCTCCCAGGTGAACTCGGGTCCTCTACGAGCATTCCATCGAACCTTAACAATTGGTATCTTGTTTTGCTTAAGTCTTTTAACCTCACGATCCATTATTTCGACGGGTTCTTCGATGAATTGGAGTTTTTCGTTGATTTGGATTTCATCTAACGGAATAGTGAGATCTTCTTTAGCAAAACATTTCTTTAAATTCGAGACGTGGAAAGTGTTATGTACAGCCGCGAGTTGTTGAGGTAACTCTAGTCGGTAAGCTACTGGTCCGACACGATCAATAATCTTGAATGGTCCAATATACCTTGGATTTAATTTCCCTCGTTTACCAAATCGAACAACGCCTTTCCAAGGTGCAACTTTAAGCATGACCATCTCTCCAATTTCAAATTCTATATCTTTTCTTTTAATGTTAGCGTAGCTCTTTTGTCGACTTTGGGCGGTTTTCAACCGTTGTTGAATTTGGATGATCTTCTCGGTAGTTTCTTGTATAATCTCTGGACCCGTAATCTGTCTATCCCCCACTTCACTCCAACAAATCGGAGACCTGCACTTTCTACCATAAAGTGCTTCAAACGGCGCCATCTCAATGCTTGAATGGTAGCTGTTGTTGTAGGAAAATTCTGCTAATGGTAGATGTCGATCCCAACTGTTTCTGAAATCAATAACACATGCTCGTAGCATGTCTTCAAGCGTTTGTATCGTCCTTTCGCTCTGCCCATCAGTTTGTGGATGATAGGCAGTACTCATGTCTAGACGAGTTCCTAATGCTTGCTGTAATGTCTGCCAGAATCTTGAAATAAATCTGCCATCCCTATCAGAGATAATAGAGATTGGTATTCCATGTCTGGAGACGACTTCCTTCAAATACAGTCGTGCTAACTTCTCCATCTTGTCATCTTCTCTTATTGGTAGGAAGTGTGCTGATTTGGTGAGACGATCAACTATTACCCAAATAGTATCAAAACCACTTGCAGTCCTTGGCAATTTAGTGATGAAATCCATGGTAATGTTTTCCCATTTCCATTCCGGGATTTCGGGTTGTTGAAGTAGACCTGATGGTTTTTGATGCTCAGCTTTGACCTTAGAACACGTCAAACATTCTCCTACGTATTTAGCAACATCGGCTTTCATACCCGGCCACCAAAAATGTTTCTTGAGATCCTTGTACATCTTCCCCGTTCCAGGATGTATTGAGTATCTGGTTTTATGAGCTTCTCTAAGTACCATTTCTCTCATATCTCCAAATTTTGGTACCCAAATCCTTTCAGCCCTATACCGGGTTCCGTCTTCCCGAATATTAAGATGCTTCTCCGATCCTTTGGGTATTTCATCCTTTAAATTTCCCTCTTTTAAAACTCCTTGTTGCGCCTCCTTTATTTGAGTAGTAAGGTTATTATGAATCATTATATTCATAGATTTTACTCGAATGGGTTCTCTGTCCTTCCTGCTCAAGGCATCGGCTACCACATTTGCCTTCCCCGGGTGGTAACGAATCTCAAAGTCGTAATCATTCAATAATTCAATCCACCTACGCTGTCTCATATTCAGTTGTTTCTGATTAAATATGTGTTGAAGACTTTTGTGGTCGGTATATATAATACTTTTGACCCCATATAAGTAGTGCCTCCAAGTCTTTAATGCAAAAACAACCGCGCCTAATTCCAAATCATGCGTCGTATAATTTTGTTCGTGAATCTTCAATTGTCTAGACGCATAAGCAATCACCTTCGTTCGTTGCATTAATACACAACCGAGACCTTGCTTTGATGCGTCACAATAAATCACAAAATCATCATTCCCTTCAGGCAATGACAATATAGGTGCCGTAGTTAGCTTTTTCTTCAATAACTGAAACGCTTTCTCTTGTTCATCATTCCATTCAAATTTCTTCCCTTTATGCGTTAATGCAGTCAAGGGTTTTGCTATTCTGGAAAAGTCTTGGATGAACCTTCTGTAGTAACCGGTTAGTCCTAAAAACTGGCGTATGTGTTTCGGAGTTTTCGGGGTTTCCCACTTTTCAACAGTTTCTATCTTTGCCGGATCCACCTTAATACCTTCTTTGTTCACTATGTGACCGAGGAATTGAACTTCTTCCAACCAAAATGCACACTTTGAAAACTTAGCGTACAATTCTTCCTTCCTCAATACTTCTAACACCTTTCTCAAATGTTCACCGTGTTATTGGTCATTCTTTGAGTAAATAAGGATGTCATCAATGAAAACAATGACAAACTTATCAAGGTATGGTCCACACACTCGGTTCATAAGGTCCATGAACACAGCTGGTGCATTAGTTAAACCAAACGGCATGACCATAAACTCGTAATGATCGTAACGTGTTCTGAAAGCAGTCTTTGGAATATCATCTTCTTTCACCCGCATTTGATGATACCCGGAACGTAAGTCAATCTTTGAATAAACAGACGAGCCTTGTAGTTGATCAAATAAGTCGTCGATTCTCGGTAGTGGGTAGCGGTTCTTGATGGTAAGTTTGTTCAACTCTCGGTAGTCGATACACAACCTGAATGTACCATCTTTCTTCTTGACAAACAAAACAGGAGCTCCCCACGGTGATGTGCTTGGTCGAATGAAACCACGCTCTAAAAGTTCTTGTAATTGGCTTTGCAGTTCTTTCATCTCACTGGGTGCAAGTCTGTAAGGAGCACGAGCTATTGGTGCAGCTCCTGGTACAAGATCTATTTGAAATTCAACGGATCGATGTGGGGGTAATCCCGGTAATTCTTTCGGAAATACATCGGGAAATTCTTTTGCAATGGGAACATCATTGATGCTCTTTTCTTCAGTTTGTACTTTCTCGACGTGTGCTAGAACAGCATAGCAACCTTTTCTTATTAGTTTTTGTGCCTTCAAATTACTAATAAGATGTAGCTTCGTGTTGCCCTTTTCTCCGTACACCATTAAGGGTTTTCCTTTTTCTCGTATAATGCGAATTGCATTTTTGTAACAAACGATCTCCGCTTTCACTTCTTTCAACCAGTCCATACCGATTATCACATCAAAACTCCCTAACTCTACTGGTATCAAATCAATCTTAAATGTTTCGCTAACCAGTTTAATTTCTCGATTCCGACATATATTATCTGCTGAAATTAATTTACCATTTGCTAATTCGAGTAAAAATTTACTATCCAAAGGCGTCAATGGACAACTTAATTTAGCACAAAAATCTCTACTCATATAGCTTCTATCCGCACCCGAATCAAATAAAACGTAAGCAGATTTATTGTCAATAAGAAACGTACCCGTAACAAGCTCCGGGTCTTCCTGTGCCTCTACCGCATTAATATTGAAAACTCTTCCACGGCCTTGTCCATTCGTGTTCTCCTGGTTCGGGCAATTTCTAATAATGTGGCCTGGTTTTCCACATTTATAACAAACTACATTGGCATAACTTGCTCCGACACTACTTGCTCCGCCATTACTCGTTCCGACACCATTTGTTCCTTTCGTTTTATTAACCCCTGGTCCGTAGACCTCACACTTCACCGCGCTATGACCATTTCTTTTACACTTGTTGCAAAATTTGGTGCAGAACCCCGAGTGATTCTTTTCACACCTTTGGCATAGCTGCTTCTGATTGTTGTTGTTGTTGCGGTTATTATTGTTGTTGGGATGATTGTTGTAGTTGTTGTTGTTGTTGTTGTTGTTGTTGGGCCGTTTGTTGTAGTTGCGATTGATGTTGCGATTGTTGGGATAATTGTTGCGATTATTGTTGTAATTGCTGTTGTTGTTGTATTGGTGATTCTTATCACCGTTTTCCTCCCACTTTCTTTTGACTTGCTTCACATTGGCCTCTTCAGCAGTCTGTTCTTTAATTCTTTCTTCAATCTGGTTCACTAGTTTGTGAGCCATTCTACATGCCTGTTGTATGGAGGCGGGCTCGTGTGAACTTATATCTTCTTGGATTCTTTCCGGTAATCCTTTCACAAACGCGTCGATCTTCTCTTCCTCATCTTCGAATGCTCCCGGACACAATAGGCACAATTCTGTGAATCGTCTTTCGTACGTGGTAATATCAAATCCTTGGGTTCGTAACCCTCTAAGTTCTGTCTTGAGCTTATTGACCTCGGTTCTGGGACGGTACTTCTCGTTCATCAAGTGCTTGAATGCTGACCACGGTAGTGCGTACGCATCATCTTGTCCCACTTGCTCTAGATAGGTATTCCACCATGTTAACGCAGAACCTGTGAAGGTATGTGTAGCGTACTTCACTTTGTCCTCTTCAGTACACTTACTTATGGCAAACACCGATTCGACCTTCTCGGTCCACCGTTTCAATCCGATCGGTCCTTCGGTTCCATCAAATTCCAAAGGTTTGCAGGCAGTGAATTCTTTGTAGGTGCATCCTACACGATTTCCTGTACTGCTAGATCCAAGGTTATTGTTGGTATGTAGCGCAGCCTGTACTGCGGCTATGTTTGAAGCTAGAAAAGTACGGAATTCCTCTTCATTCATATTCACGGTGTGTCGAGTAGTCGGTGCCATTTCCTTCAAAATAGTTAAATGGAACAAGTTAATCATACAGAATATTAAGAGTAGTTAATAGTATTTTGTAGCATAATATGAACTCATTTATAAAAGCTTTTTCTTCATATTAGCATTTTATAAGTTTAAATTCGGGTAGTACCTACCCGTTAAGTTCATACTTAGTAGCTAATATACAATTCAACTACTACAATTCTATATGAAAAACTGATTATAATAATATTTCGCGTTCAAACTTTTATACAATATTTTACAAACTTACTATACCGCTTATTTTACATAAAGCATGAAATATAGCACACAATAACTTTGATACAAGATAGTTGTGAAGACAATTCTAGCTAGTACACAAGTCGTTCAGCAAAGGCAATAAAGACACGTAATTCATACGTCCAGAAACAAGTCATGCATTCTGGTTTTACTAGGACTACTTCCCATCCTTGGTCTTGTGCAACATAACCGTTATGGCCGTTGATAAGACAGCGTGTTGTAACGTCATCAAAGGGACGAGGGTTACGTAATGTCCAACAGTCCCGTAATAATCTAAAAACCTCATTTCTTACCCCAATTACCGACTCCGTCACTTGTGGAAACGTTTTGTTTAATAGTTGTAGCCCGATGTTCTTGTTCTCACTTTGGTGAGAAGCGAACATTACTAATCCGTAAGCATAACATGCTTCTTTATGTTGCATGTTAGCCGCTTTTTCTAAATCACGAAGTCCAATATTCGGATATATTGAGTCAAAATAATTTCTTAACCCGTTGCGTAAAATAGCATTTGGGTTCCCCGCAATATATGCGTCAAAGTAAACACATCGTAACTTATGGGTTTCCCAATGTGATATCCCCCATCTTTCAAACGAAAGTCTCTTATAAACCAAGACATTCTTGGAACGTTCTTCGAATGTCTTACAAACTGATCTCGCCTTAAATAGTTGTGCCGAAGAATTCTGGCCGACTCTAGACAAGATTTCATCAATCATGTCTCCGGGTAGGTCTCTTAAAATATTGGGTTGTCTATCCATTTTGTGTTTTTAAACTGTAAAATAGACAAGAGTTAGTTTCAAAAAAAAAATACTTATTAATACAAGCAATTTTTACATATATCATAAAGCATAAGAACACTATATTACATATATTACACCACACGAATACAACTATCTTATTCCGACTCGCTCGTTTCTTCTTCTTCGGTTTTGGTTCGTTTTGCCAAGTTTCTAGGGATATATGATGTTCCCCTAATACGAGCCGTCGTTGTCCACATTGGTTTAGAAAAACCTGGTGGTTTAGAGGTTCCCGGGTCATTGTTACAACTTAAGGACTTCGGGGGTTGACGATACATATAAAGTTCATCGGGGTTGGAATTAGATTTCTCTATTTTTATGCCCTTTCCCTTATTATTTTCTTTTGCCTTTTTAAATTCAGTTGGGGTAATTTCTATAACATCATCGGAATTCTCGTCGGAATCCGATTCATCGGAGAATTGGTAATCCTCCCAATATTTTGCTTCCTTGGTGGAAACACCATTGACCATAATTAACCTTGGTCGGTTGGTTGAGGATTCTCTTTTACTTAACCGTTTTATTATTTCCCCCACCGGTTTCGATTCTTCTTCCGGTTCCGATTCTTCTTCCGGTTCCGATTCTTCTTCCGGTTCCGACTCTTCTTCCGGTTCCTCTTCGGGAACTTGTGAATCAGTCCACAAATCATTCCAATTTACATTTGACTCTTCATTATTATTAGGTGAGTCAATGGGACTTGTTCTAGAGGTAGACATCTATCACATAATATCAAACACGTTAAGAGATTAATATATCACATAATATTCATATGTTAAAAATATATAGTTTCCAACAAAAATGTTAAGCAATCATTTTTAAAGAAAACACGGTCGAAGTCCAGACTCACTAATGCATCCTAACAAACTCGATAAGACACACTAATGCAAATTTTCTGGTTCTCTAAGACCAACGCTCGGATACCAACTGAAATGTCCCGTTCTTATTGATTAAAAACGTTCCATATTAATTGATTTCGTTGCGAGGTTTTGACCTCTATATGAGACGTTTTTCAAAGACTGCATTCATTTTTAAACAAACCATAACCTTTATTTCATCAATAAAGGTTTAAAAAGCTTTACGTAGATTATCAAATAATGATAATCTAAAATATCCTATTTACACACGACCATTACATAATGGTTTACAATACAAATATGTTACAACAAAATAAGTTTCTTGAATGCAGTTTTTACACAATATCATACAAGCATGGACTCCAAATCTTGTCCTTATTTAAGTATGCGACAGCGGAAGCTCTTAATAATCACCTGAGAATAAACATGCTTAAAACGTCAACAAAAATGTTGGTGAGTTATAGGTTTAACCTATATATATCAAATCGTAACAATAGACCACAAGATTTCATATTTCAATACACATCCCATACATAGAGATAAAAATCATTCATATGGTGAACACCTGGTAACCGACAATAACAAGATGCATATATAAGAATATCCCCATCATTCCGGGACACCCTTCGGATATGATATAAATTTCGAAGTACTAAAGCATCCGGTACTTTGGATGGGGTTTGTTAGCCCAATAGATCTATCTTTAGGATTCGCGTCAATTAGGGTGTCTGTTCCCTAATTCTTAGATTACCAGACTTAATAAAAAGGGGCATATTCGATTTCGATAATTCAACCATAGAATGTAGTTTCACGTACTTGTGTCTATTTTGTAAATCATTTATAAAACCTGCATGTATTCTCATCCCAAAAATATTAGATTTTAAAAGTGGGACTATAACTCACTTTCACAGATTTTTACTTCGTCGGGAAGTAAGACTTGGCCACTGGTTGATTCACGAACCTATAACAATATATACATATATATCAAAGTATGTTCAAAATATATTTACAACACTTTTAATATATTTTGATGTTTTAAGTTTATTAAGTCAGCTGTCCTCGTTAGTAACCTACAACTAGTTGTCCACAGTTAGATGTACAGAAATAAATCGATAAATATTATCTTGAATCAATCCACGACCCAGTGTATACGTATCTCAGTATTGATCACAACTCAAACTATATATATTTTGGAATCAACCTCAACCCTGTATAGCTAACTCCAACATTCACATATAGAGTGTCTATGGTTGTTCCGAAATATATATAGATGTGTCGACATGATAGGTCGAAACATTGTATACGTGTCTATGGTATCTCAAGATTACATAATATATATTACAAGTTGATTAAGTTATGGTTGGAATAGATTTGTTACCAATTTTCACGTAGCTAAAATGAGAAAAATTATCCAATCTTGTTTTACCCATAACTTCTTCATTTTAAATCCGTTTTGAGTGAATCAAATTGCTATGGTTTCATATTGAACTCTATTTTTTGAATCTAAACAAAAAAAGTATAGGTTTCTAGTCGGAAAAATAAGTTACAAGTCGTTTTTGTAAAGGTAGTCATTTCAGTCGAAAGAACGACGTCTAGATGACCATTTTAGAAAACATACTTCCACTTTGAGTTTAACCATAATTTTTGGATATAGTTTCATGTTCATAATAAAAATCATTTTCTCAGAATAACAACTTTTAAATCAAAGTTTATCATAGTTTTTAATTAACTAACCCAAAACAGCCCGCGGTGTTACTACGACGACGTAAATCCGGTTTTACGGTGTTTTTCGTGTTTCCAGGTTTTAAATCATTAAGTTAGCATATCATATAGATATAGAACATGTGTTTAGTTGATTTTAAAAGTCAAGTTAGAAGGATTAACTTTTGTTTGCGAACAAGTTTAGAATTAACTAAACTATGTTCTAGTGATTACAAGTTTAAACCTTCGAATAAGATAGCTTTATATGTATGAATCGAATGATGTTATGAACATCATTACTACCTTAAGTTCCTTGGATGAACCTACTGGAAAAGAGAAAAATGGATCTAGCTTCAATGGATCCTTGGATGGCTCGAAGTTCTTGAAGCAGAATCATGACACGAAAACAAGTTCAAGTAAGATCATCACTTGAAATAAGATTGTTATAGTTATAGAAATTGAACCAAAGTTTGAATATGATTATTACCTTGTATTAGAATGATAACCTACTGTAAGAAACAAAGATTTCTTGAGGTTGGATGATCACCTTACAAGATTGGAAGTGAGCTAGCAAACTTGAAAGTATTCTTGATTTTATGAAACTAGAACTTTTGGAATTTATGAAGAACACTTAGAACTTGAAGATAGAACTTGAGAGAGATCAATTAGATGAAGAAAATTGAAGAATGAAAGTGTTTGTAGGTGTTTTTGGTCGTTGGTGTATGGATTAGATATAAAGGATATGTAATTTTGTTTTCATGTAAATAAGTCATGAATGATTACTCATATTTTTGTAATTTTATGAGATATTTCATGCTAGTTGCCAAATGATGGTTCCCACATGTGTTAGGTGACTCACATGGGCTGCTAAGAGCTGATCATTGGAGTGTATATACCAATAGTACATACATCTAAAAGCTGTGTATTGTACGAGTACGAATACGGGTGCATACGAGTAGAATTTTTGATGAAACTGAACGAGGATGTAATTGTAAGAATTTTTGTTAAGTAGAAGTATTTTGATAAGTGTATTGAAGTCTTTCAAAAGTGTATAAATACATATTAAAACACTACATGTATATACATTTTAACTGAGTCGTTAAGTCATCGTTAGTCGTTACATGTAAGTGTTGTTTTGAAACCTTTAGGTTAACGATCTTGTTAAATGTTGTTAACCCAATGTTTATAATATCAAATGAGATTTTAAATTATTATATTATCATGATATTATCATGTATGAATATCTCTTAATATGATATATATATATTAAATGTCTTTACAACGATAATCGTTACATATATGTCTCGTTTAAAAATCATTAAGTTAGTAGTCTTGTTTTTACATATGTAGTTCATTGTTAATATACTTTATGATATGTTTTCTTATCATAGTATCATGTTAACTATATATATATATCCATATATATGTCATCATATAGTTTTTACAAGTTTTAACGTTCGTGAATCACCGATCAACTTGGGTGGTCAATTGTCTATATGAAACATATTTCAATTAATCAAGTCTTAAAAAGTTTGATTGCTTAACATGTTGGAAACATTTAATCATGTAAATATCAATCTCAATTAATATATATAAACATGGAAAAGTTCGGGTCACTACACCATACGCTTCTGAAGAACACAATCAATCAGTTGTAATTACTCGCGATTATGATTCAGTTGAAGGGTAAATCGGTGTCCCTCTTTAGGCTTCACAATTACCTACTCAATTGATGGGATTAATTACTAATCTAATTACACCGGTCTCCCGTATGTAATTCAACTTATCTATTTATTTCTCAATAACCTAGATAAACTAATTGATCTAGTAACTCTCGTTACATCAACCAACAAACAAGTAATTAATGGGATCAATTAATGGGAGTAATTTAGAATCATGGATCAAGAACAATTAATTAAACAAACAAAAGATTAGCAATCCATCACCTAGGTTCAATCATCTAAGTGAATACTAGAGATTTATCTACTCATGAAAATTGAACAATCTACAAAAACAATCAAGAACAAATAATTACGCATCGTAATAAATAAATAATTATATAAAGATGTACCGGTCGTCTGTAGCTTGAACAAAAATCAATTGTAAAATATAACTCCAAAAAACTTGAAGAAATAATCTTCAAGTCGTTAACCTCCAGCAAAAGCCAAAAAATAATTAAATAAAACCTAGTTCTAATTGTATTTCTAATGTCTCGTACAGAGATAGATAGATGGAATTTATATATCCCTAAATTTGCCTTGATCCTCCCTTTTCTTTCCGAATGTCGGCTAGGATGTATGACTTTGTGTAGGGCCCAAGTTAATTCACAAAGCCATGTCTTTTGCTTCATTGACGTCTAGCCCATTTTAAAAATAAAAGATAGCTTGACTTAGTCTCTTAATTTTTAACACTTGCAAACGGGCTCAAAATCTACACTTTAACGTCTTCTCGAGCTGAAATCTCGCTAAAATTCATAACAAAGTCCATTAACACTTCCTTGACAATAAATCTCCATTTTAAGCCTAAAAATGATTTTAACTTTTGGCGTAAACCCCTGCTCAAACCTGAAACTTTATAACTGATATTTTTACTCCGAAACTCCCGAAGACCACTATAAAAACACCAACTAACTTCATCGAACCATAAACTCTAATCTTCAACATATTATGACACTTTATCTTCAAATATGGATCGAAACAAATGTAAACTAACACGATAGTGCATAGTAAAATATGTATAAATCGAGCACTATCAAAATCCCCCACACTTGAATCTTGCTTGTCTTCGAGTAAGCTTATCTTTAAAATAGTAAAACTCAATATAAGATTAAACGTACCTGAAGCTTCTTCATTAATAATAGAGTTAAGATACATCGTTATTATCTTCATATGCAAATAAACAAACGATTGATCTTCAACAAGCAATCACAAGGTTCAAGCCTTCAATCAAACTCAACAAAATCAACCATAATTCAAGCCTAAGTCATTCATCAAGGAGTCCATCATGTATAAAGTGTACGCCTCCAAAAAGTATGCTCCTCTAATCAATCCGTGATGGCTATCCCCCTCACCTCCATGCCCCCAAAACACCAATGATTCGTCAATTCCAAATATAATCATCAATTCCAAAATTGGGTTAAGGTGGGTGCGCCAAAGCGTAGGGGACTGGTTACCCCTATCTTTATGGTCAATCCGGGCATAGGATGACCGGCACTCATCAAGATTTCTATCACAACTCTATGGTTTCTCTCATAGTAGGGCGAAAGCATTGACGGAGGTTCGTGAAATTAGTGCCCCACGTGGCTAATTAAGAGTTCCATTAATTCCATGATTTGGCTCAAAAGCCGGTGTGCATACAAGCCTTTCCGATTATGGGACAGCCGCACGGGTAGTTGCACTTAAGCGACCTACCTTGGGTGTAAATTTTTTGGGGGGTCTATTACACGAAACCTGAAAGACTTTACTTTCAAGCAATGGTCTTTTGAAACAAACTTTACTTGTAAGACTTTACTTACAAGTTCGAAAGACTTTAATTCCTAAGACCAACATGGGAGGACTCGATTCTCCCGGAAGTATTTAAACATTTTTTTATTTTATTTAAGGTCCTTGGACCCCACTTTTCACGCATCTAGCTTTTATGCTAGTTTTAAGAAAATGTAGGAAGCAGATACTACATTTTCATATTTTAAGGGTACCATGGCTTTTGGCCATGGCGTGCGTTGTCTAAGCAAATGCTAGCACGAAGCCATTGCTCTTACATAAAAAGACAGCACGGTTGAAGCTCAAGGCTCCTCTTCCCACAGTACGATACATCGGTGTAATACTTCGTGAAATAATGCATTAGCCAATGTCGGTATTAATTGATATAGATTAGAAAGTCTCCTACACCAAGTAAGACGGGCATTCGAAAGACTTAACTTCCTTTATGGATGGACTTGAATCATCCGACAATTTGGGTTTTTAAATCCTGGAAGACATTGCTTCCTTATTACTCACACTCACGCAAAAGAAAATACAAAATGCCAAAATAATTTAGGTACATGCACAATTAAACTTACAAAGGTGATAACATTTGCTTCACAAAACAACTACACTTGGCTTTTGAATGAGTCAAAAATTTTAAAAATTCCCAGTTTTTTAACAATTCAATCAAAAATAAGACTCAAGCCAAGTGTATTACATCCGCGAGAATTTATATCTCTTCCCGCACACTTAAGATCATGTAATGCCCTCAGTTACATGAAATCAGATAAATCAAATATAAATTCGAGAGGACAATAGAGTGAATGAGAAAAACATATCCGGATGTAGAGCAATATAATCGCAAAACGGAGTGACAGACGGCTCTGCACTGAAGGCCATTCCTCGATTGTCATCACATTATAATACCTGCAATGATTACATAAGAACAAAACACAAAAAGAAAAATATTTTTTTTAATTTGATTTTTTTTTTTTGGTTTTTTTTCAAATTTTTAGGATTTTTTAAGTTTTAAAACTCACGCAATATACAAATTTTACATGTGCAAGTTTATTAACGAGTCTTGCACTAGACTCCACCTTCCTTTCAACTGATGCCCGAATGGTGGGTTCCCTCCTTCTTCAAACCATGGGAACCACCACTTTCAATACAATTACCGATCACACTTATCAACCAATCATCCGCGGCCCTTGACTCCCTAGTCAGTTCCCTCAACTTTTCTTTCTCTTTTTCAGATAAATTAGAAACTAACTGGAGTCTTAACTGCTCATCTTTCTCATTCATCGCTTTCTTAACCCACCCGAATAACCTTCTCATAGACCTATCAACAACACTATCATCGGACGGTTTAACCTCGAGTTTTTCTTTAACAACACCACCCCCACACTTAGGCTTTTTACTAATCTCCGTTTTAACATTATTAGTTTCACTAGTAAACACAATCACAGAATCAATGGGTGTGGGTGGTGGTTTAACACTAAACTTTGTTTGAAAACTCAAAGTCTTACCTCTATCCCTCTAAATCAACTTACAAGTCCTCCAGTCAGTTAATGCACCTGCAGTTGCTAAAAATGGTCTACCTAAAACAATGGGTACAACCTTATCCTCCGGCATATCAACAACTACAAACTCTGCTGGGAACTCTAATTCACCTATTTTAATCACCAAATTTTCAGCAATCCCTAATGGTTTACTAATTTACTGGTTAATCAATCTAACTATAGTATTAGTCAACTTAAGTTCATCTAAACCCAAACGTGAATAAACAGATAATGACATAAGATTGATACTCGCACCTGAATCAGTTAAACATCTAAAAATTTCAGAGTCATCAATCCTACATGGCACTATGAATGGCCCGGATCACCTAACTTTGGTGGCATATCACTCTTTTTCAAAATAGCAGCACATTCCGCTTCAAGAAACGCGGAGGATGCCTGCTCATGCTCACCCTTCTTTGCCATTAAATCTTTCAAAAATTTCCCATAATTGGGCATACCTGCAAGAACATCAACCAAAGGTACATGCACAAAAATATTTTCATTAGAATTAATAGACTTACAAATAGTGTCCTTTGGTTGCTCGGGTGAAATAGCTCTCGGATATGGAATAGGCGGCTTGTAAACTTTCAATTTAGGTGACGGTTTCACCTCTTCTTCCACTTTAATCTCATCGACACTAAACTCAGGAGACTCGGTAGTCTCAACACTCTTCACTTCCGACTCTTGATTACCCAAACTAGAAGAACTCCCCGTCATCAAACTCATTAAGTAATCACCATAAGCGAGAGTAATATCACTAATTCGAATCCAATCGTCTACACCATTATGAGTATAAGTAGGAATAACCTCATTGGAATCATAACCCTCATCACCAGAAATAGCATTAACATGCGAATAGGTGGGAACCTGAGGCTCTTTATTCTTCACATCTCTTCGGTTATTATTAGTCAAGATTGTTCGAGGTGGCCCATTGACATTCTGATTGGCTTGCGTATTCGAAGGGAGAGCACCCGGTGGTCTCTCCGTGAGCGACTGAGCTATACGCCCCACATTCCATTCTAAATTCTGAATCGAGGCCTGTTGACTTCTCACTTGCTGTTTTGTTGATTCACTATCTTGCGTTAACGCCGTGATGCTTTCATCCGCCTTTATTATAAAACCCCGCAACAACTCCTTTAATGAAGGACCCTTATCCACATATGACTGATTTTGATCTCGATTAACGAACCCCGATGGTCCGTTCCTTTGATAACCCGAACTACCTCCTTGGTACCGATTATTGTATTGATTACCCAAGTAGTTCACCTGCTCTTCCATAGATGCCTGATTACAATCCTTTGTGAGATGTGGCCCTTGACATAACTCACAACCAACTTTCATAGCATGCATCTCTTTAGTCATCGATTCCATTTGTCTTTTAACAGTTGCTAGTTGTAACCGATGCGAGCTCATCACTAGTTTCGGTACTAGCGACATGAGAACATCGAGAAACATCCATCTCTTGATGCCAATCATATGAGTGTGTAGCCGTTTCGGAGATGATGTTGTAAGATTCATCCGGAGTCTTTTTCATCAAAGAACCACCTGCAACAATATCTATTTCTTTCCTCGTCGGCACATTAACACCTTTATAGAAGATCTGGACCTTATTGAAGTTGTTCAACCCGTGTTGAGGACAATTACGTAACATCTTACCAAACCATGTCCATGCATCATAAAGTGTCTCATGTGGCTTCTGAGTGAAGTGATTAATGTCACTTTGCAATTGAGCAGCCTTAGAAGCTGGAAAGAAACGCAGCAGAAACTTATCTTCCATCGTAGTCCAACTATCAATATCACCTTCAGGCAATGATTCTAACTAGTCCTTGGCGTCATCTTTCAAAGACCAAGGAAAAACCCTCAAATAAATAACAGTATCTTCAAGCTGAGCAATCTTGAACAAATTACAAATACTCTTAAAATTTCGAAGGTGCTCGAATGCATCCTCTTTCGGTGTACCCCTGAACTGACATTGATGAGTTATCATGTTAAGAATCTGCCTCTTGACCTTAAAATCTGTGTTGACTGCCAGTTATCTAATGGCATGTCCATTGCCAGCCCTCGTGGCTTTCATTAAAGCTTCCATGGATTGACCTCGCGCTGGATCACCCATTGTATCTTCTTCCTTCTTGATATATTCGAAATCCGGAATATAAAAAGTTAATTCTAAGAAACCTTCGGCGATTTCTTGCTCAACTTTAGCTTTGCTGCGTGTATGATAAACTCTAGACGGTTCCAGAGTTATAAGTACCGAACATGCGATCACACCACCACAAAACCAAAGTGTAAAACTGAAAATAAAAATAACAGAAAAGTAACTTTCGCAAAAACAAGTTTCCACGAAAGGATCGAATAACTAAAAGCTTGTAAAATCCTAAGACACACCGCTCCCCGACAGCGGCGCCAAAAATTTGATATGCGAAAAACACACTTAATCTTATTATAGTATACTTACGAATTCGTCCACATGGAGAAAAGTTTAGAATTTGAAAACTATTAATTATTCTGAAGATTTTAGTTGTAAAATGGGTTGTGATTTAAAACTAATTAAAACCAAGAAATAAAATACGAATTCAATAGATAAAGGGTATTCACATAGATTCAATTCCCTAGGATCTGGATTGCTTTTATTAAGAACAATGTAATTAAATCCCTAAGTATAACTCTCGTTAACAAAGTACATTAATCAATTAGTAAGATAAGATGGCGTCCCTAACTTAGATACTAATTCTATTATGAAAGTGTCGGTTTTTCACGTTGGTCTCCCATACGCTTCTGAAGAACACAATCAATCAGTTGTAATTACTCGCGATTATGATTCAGTTGAAGGGTAAATCGGTGTCCCTCTTTAGGCTTCACAATTACCTACTCAATTGATGGGATTAATTACTAATCTAATTACACCGGTCTCCCGTATGTAATTCAACTTATCTATTTATTTCTCAATAACCTAGATTAAATAATTGATCTAGTAACTCTCGTTACATCAACCAACAAACAAGTAATTAATGAGATCAATTAATGGGAGTAATTTAGAATCATGGATCAAGAGCAATTAATTAAACAAACAAAAGATTAGTAATTCATCACCTAGGTTCAATCATCTAAGTGAATACTAGAGATTTAGCTACTCATGAAAATTGAACAATCTACAAAAACAATCAAGAACAAATAATTACTCATCGTAATAAATAAATAATTATATAAAGATGTACCGGTCTTCTGTAGCTTGAACAAAAATCAATTGTAAAATAAAACTCCAAAAAACTTGAAGAAATAATCGTCAAGTCGTAAACCTCCAGCAAAATCCAAAAAATAAATAAATAAAACCTAGTTCTAATTATATGTCTAATGTCTCGTACAGAGATAGATAGATGGAATTTATATATCCCTAAAATTTGCCTTGATCCTCCCTTTTCTTTCCGAATGTCGGCTAGGATGTATGACTTTGTGTAGGGCCCAAGTTAATTCACAAAGCCATGTCTTTTGCTTCATTGACATCTAGCCCATTTTAAAAATAAAAGATAGCTTGACTTAGTCTCTTAATTTTAACACTTGCAAACGGGCTCAAAATCTACACTTTAACTTCTTCTCGAGCTGAAATCTTGCTAAAATTCATAACAAAGTCCATTAACACTTCCTTGACAATAAATCTCCATTTTAAGCCTAAAAAATGATTTTAACTTTTGGCGTAAACCCCTGCTCAAACCTGAAACTTTATAACTGATATTTTTACTCCGAAACTCCCGAAGACCACTATAAAAACACCAACTAACTTCATCGAACCATAAACTCTAATCTTCAACATATTATGACACTTTATCTTCAAATATGGATCGAAACAAATGTAAACTAACCCGATAGTGCATAGTAAAATATGTATAAATCGAGCACTATCAAAAACGAAGAAGACTTGTGCCATTATGCACGGGTGCGTCATTTTCTTGTTAGTGGTGGCATGGCTTTTCTTGCTCATGTAGTTGATACTCATGAAGAGCTACCATCCATTCATGAAATTCCGGTGGTTAGTGGATTCGTAGACATTTTTCGGATGAATTACCGGGTGTTCTGGCGGAAAGACAAGTTGAATTTCGCATTGAGTTGGTTTCGGGTGCTACTTTCATTGCTAAAAAACCTTATCGTTTAGCACCAAAAGAAATGCAAGAGTTGTTAAATCAAACCCAAGAGTTGCTTGAAAAGGGTTTCATTCGACCGAGTGCTTCGCCATGGGGCGCTCCGGTTTTATTCTTGAAGAAGAAGGATGGTAGTATGCAGATGTGCATTGATTATCGGGTGTTGAATAAAGTGACGATTAAGAATCATTATCCATTACCTAGGATTGACGATTTGTTTGACCAACTCCAAGGTGCGACGTATTTTTCTAAAATTGACTTACGATCCGGCTATCACCAAATGCTGGTCCGTGAGGAAGATATTGAGAAAATGACCTTTCGAACGCGTTATGGGCATTTTGAGTTTGTAGTTATGCCTTTTGGCCTTACGAATACACCGGCGGCATTCATGGATCTTATGAACCGAGTGTGCCAACCTATGTTGGACAAGTCGATGATTGTGTTCATTGACGACATACTTGTCTATTCGAAGAGTATGAAGGAACATGAACATCATTTTTGTGGTGTGTTGAATACTTTTCTAAAATCGCTTCTCCTTTGACGAAGTTGATGAGAAAGAACGCGAGATTTAATTGGGAGAACGAGCAAGAAATTGCTTTTTAATTGTTAAAAGAGAAGTTATGTCAAGCTCCGGTGTTAGTATTGCCAGAAGGGGTAGAAGACATGACGATTTATTGTGATGCGTCTTTAAATGGGCTCCGGTGTGTTCTAATGCAAAGAGGTAAAGGCATCGCTTACGCCTCTCGACAATTAAAGGAACACAAAACAAGATATCCGACTCATGATCTTGAGTTGGCGGCGATTGTTCATGCGTTGAAAATTTGGCGCCATTATTTGTACGATGTCAAATGTATGATATATTCGAACCACAAGAGCTTAAAACATCTTTTTGACCAACGAGATTTGAATTATCGTCAACGTAGATGGATGGATGTGGTTAAAGATTACGATTGTGAAACACTTTATCATCCGGGTAAGGCGAATGTGGTCGCGGATGCGTTAAGTCAGAAGAGTCCACATCCAGCGATATAAATAGGATCGTTACACATGATTATTACTAACGATTTTCTTGTAAAGCACGGTGAGATTCAAATTGAAGCTTTTGTTAACAATAAGAATGAGGAACGAATTGTGGGCCAAACGGAGTCTATTACCTTGGGCCCGCATGGTTTGTTGTCCTTTTAAGGACGAGTGTAGGTGCCGAGAATGGGAGATTTTCGATGAGTGCTACTTTGTTAGGACCCCGAAGTTGTATAGTGTTAACGTGAAATAACTTAATTGATGGTTCCTTACAAGAGGGCTATATAAGGAACCTAAGTAGTCCTAATTAGATAGCCATTGCATTGTAACTGAGTTCTAGAAGCTGTGGAATGTAAATCTTGTTAATTCTCTCTAATACCGAATTTCCTTCACACTTACCGAGTCTCATTCTAACTTGTCTTTTCTTCTAATCTCAACATGATCTGACCTATCATTTGGTATCAGAGCTTCCAGGGAGTGATATTACATCACTAGATCGATCCAGAGATTGAAGATTACAGAATCTGAACACTCTCGGTATATTGAATCAGATTCGGTATAATCGAATCTGATAATCTGACGTTCAGATTCCTGTGATAAATTCAGCGAAGATGTATTAGGTTGATTAGAAAGAGTTTTAATCATCATTACAACTTTTTAACATCAATTATGGAGAATCAAGTTAATTTTCAGAGTTCGTAGTTAAAACTCTCGGTATTCATCAATTACAGCTTGATTCTGTAGTTAAGTAAAGATTTGAGGTTTCAGTTGTGATCGTGAGGTGTTTAATCACATTTCTGACAGTTTAATTTCATCAATTCTTCAAGTTTTGAAGTTTTGATACACATTCAGTATCGTAACTGCCATACCGAATCTGCTTCAAATCTATTAATTCTCAATTAGTGTTGCAGATTGTGGTGTGTTTGTGATTCTATCACATTCAGTTTGGTCATACGTAGCTAATTAGTGTGATTTGAGAAAGGATTCGTTTGAATTCTAAGTTTTCATACTTAGACTCGGTATTGTCAACTGCTACAGTTGACATTCGGTATCCTATACATTCGGTATCTTTGATATTTTGTGTGATATTAACTTGTTTCTTTGTGCAGCAAGGTTACAGAATCTAATTCAAAGGAATTGATTTGTGTTTGAATTCAAATTCATACAGAATCTGACTACCGAGTCATATACCAAATCAGGATCTCGGTATCACTTAATTCATTGATTTTAAGTGTTCTCAGGTTACAAATCTTGTGGTTACCGAATCTATACCGAATCTGGGTGTGTTACTTGTATTTTTTGATCAGTTTCTGATACAGAATCTAGTTTACCGAATCTGCTACAGTACAGAATCTGTACCGAATCTGCTACAGTACCGAATCAGTTACCGAATCTGACATTTATGTTAGATTGTTGTGATTTTTTATCTTAGATTTGAGTAATACCGAATCTTTACCGAATCTACCTCATTTTCAAGATGTCTACTCAAGATACTTTGATCATTGGATCATATTCCCTTCCTCTAGTGTTGTTTGATGACAAGTACACTCAGTGGCTTCACCGTATCACTCAGTACATAGACTACAAGGGTGAGAAAGCAAAGTACATATGGGCTTCTCTGAGAGATGGTCCAGTTGTAGATTATCATCCAGATACTGGTATGCCAATTCCAGTCTATGACTTTCTGGTGATAAACGTGAGAGAGCTCAGGGTGACATAGAGGCAAAGAACATTGTTATGCAAGCTATCCCGTATGAGTTGTTTGAAAATGTTTATAGCAACACAACAGCAAAAGATATATGGGATGAGATCAAACGACAGCAAGAAGGTTATGACATGTCAGATGTTACTAAACTGAATAAGGCTCTAGGATTTTATGAAGATTTCAAGCAGGAACCTGATGAACCACTCAAGGATACCTACCGTCGTTTCAATGGTGTTCTCAATGAGTTGAAAAGGTGCAAGATCATAAAAGTAAATGCTGAAGTCAACATGAAATTTCTCAAAAAGCTCAATGTTGATTAGCTTCCTTATGGAACAATTGTTCGATCAACCAAAGAGATTGACAAGTTGACTATTCATGAGCTTGTTGGAGTTCTTATGCATTACCAACCCGAGGTATCTAAACTTCAAGAAGGAAGGAAAGAGTCATCTCCAAGTGATCCTCTTGCTCTCATTGCCAAAAAGAAGAGCAAATCATTTACGACTTCCAAAGGCTTGTCCAAGAAAGTGCTTGTTGAAGAATCAACTAATTCTGAAGAATTGAATCTATTTGATGTTGATGATTCTCACCTTGAATTAGTCAAGATGGCAGCCATGTTCACAAAAGCCTTGAACAAATACAAGTTCAAAGGCAAATCAAGCAATCAATGCAAGAATCCATCATCTTCCTCGTACTACAAGAAAGCTGATCAATCAAAACAACAACAACGTACTGATGATTCCAAGAAGGATGATTCAATCTGTTTCAATTGTGGCAAAGCTTGTCATTACTCTCGTGAGTGCAAGATGCCTAAGAAGAAGGATGCAGCTTACTACAAGAAGAAAATGTTGATGGCTAAGATTGTAGAAACTGGGGGAGAGCTGAAACCGGTTAATGATACTTCGTTTAACTGGACTGACGATTCAGATTCAGAGGTTGAACATGCAAATGTTTGTAAGGTGACTAAGCTCATCAAAGCTACGGAAGCAATGGAGAATTCTGACTCAGCATCTGATGATGATGAGGTATAAGCATCTGAAATTCCACCTGATTTTATCAAAGTGCAAAATGACATGATGAAGAATTTGGTCTCAATGTCAAAAGAAGCCAAAGGTTTAAAATCTAAAAACAAGGTTTTAAAAGATAAAATCAAAAACCAAACTGTAACGACCCAAACCAAAACACAAACGAACCCGCAGAAAAATATCAAATATTTTTTTTTTGCTGGAACAGCATATGGCGCGGCGCGCCAGAAGGTCGCGCAGCGCGCCATTCTGGTCTGTCCCAAAAGTCTTGAAATGCTAAAAAGATTGGCCACTTCCCGACATAATTAGACAAAACTCTTTTAACAACATATTCAAATATGTAAAACTAACACATTCCATTAATAAAATGAGTTTTACGAAGCGGGGCCCACATCAGCCGTTTTACGAGTTTAATTCAAAATATGAGTTTCAACCATCAAAAGTTTAAGTACCAAACTACACTACGAGCATGGTGTTTGGGATTAAACTACCCAAGCCTCGGTCAAACTCCAAAAGCTAAATATCCCAAAAGCATTCTCTAACAACGACGGGATCTTTAATCCAAGATGATGCCCTTACCCTTGTCCACAACCGAACCTATAAAAAGGTAAACAACGAGAGGGTAAGCTAACGCTTAGTGAATGCAATAATTATACACATACATATATAATATACCTACTTGCAATCACTTACTCAAATACCGCATACATGCTAGGTCCATAATTAGCTTATAATCTCGAATCCAAGCTAGAAATCTCCAATACCACAAGCTAGCATAACAACACATATAAACATAACTCGAATGATATAATATGCTTACTCATACAACACAAATAACCATGGTTAACCAATCGTATAAGGGAATGGTGCTCGCGAAAACACCATCGGTGTTCATAACATCCATTAGGGTACTTAACACCTCGTATCACTAACCCCTAGGGTGGCACCTTAACACCTTGGCACTTCACCCCGAGTGGCATCTTAACACCTCGATGCTTCACTCATTATTTTACGGAGTGGTGTCTTAACACCTCGACACTATACCCCTAGGTGGCATCTTAACACCTCGATGCTTCACCCCGAGTGGCATCTTAACACCTCGACGCTTCACTCATCACGTGAAACGTGGTGTCTTAGCACCTCGACACTATACATTTCACGCTACAACAAATAGATACATTATATACCTATGCATATAATTATTCCACTCACCTTACGCCTTCGGTGAAAGATAATCAAGTCCGAGAACCTTCAATGTAATGTACCTATTACATTATACATAATATCAATCACAAACTCAAGTTGGTCAACCCACTAAAACTCCATTCTAGGGTTACCTTGACCTATGGTGCAATTTTGACCCATTTGCAACCCTAACCCTAATATTTGGGTTAACATCCCTAAAACCCTAATCATTATCCAAGTTAGGTCCTAAGACACTTTCCAATACAAGGTTTATGCATCAAACACATACATTTACCCACTTAGGTCCATCATGACCCATTTGACCATTTAAAGTCAATACACCCATTTCGGGTCACCCACTAACCCACTTAACACCCATTTACATATATATAAGTGTGCTAGTACTTTAACTAACCAATTTAGGCTCATAAACATAGTTTAATACTTTGAAAACCCTAGTTAGTCATCTTTGGGTCTACATGACCCAAATTTACCCAAAACACCCAATTTACTAACAAATAGGTTTTAGGTTCATCACTTACCCCAAACCCTAACCCATAATTAAATTAAAATCAAGAAATCAAGATTAGAGCATACCACTATCACCAAAACGTAGCTAGAGGAAAGATGAACAACTTTGAAACTCGCACTAAGACCCGATTCAACCTCCTTCTTCCTTTAATGGAGCTTTCTCACTCTAGAACCTCCTCTCTCTCTAGGATTTAATGGAAGATGATTAAGTGGGTGGAAATGGAGTAAATGAGGCTCCAAAAACTGATCCCAAGCCTTAAAGTCGGATTCCTTGTGATTTTACCAATTTGCCCTCAAAATATCTAATTAAAAGGAATCTGTCACAGAACAATGGCGCGGTGCGCCAAATGGCCGCGCGGCGCGCCAAACGCCCAGCCCAGTTTTCTGCCTTCTTTTAAATATGTACAACCAAAACCCCACTTTAAGTACATTAACTACACCTATGTACACTACAAATAAACGGGTCTTACACAAACCATCTTCATCTAAATTACAATCGGAATTGCAAAGATTGACTGTCCAACTCAGCTCTACGGAAACTGAGTTGGAAGATCTTGAAAAACCAGTTCATCCGATTAAGGTCGAAAGGACAGATTATCGTCTAAAATCGGAACGACTTGCAGAAAAAGTTCAATTTCTAGAAAAGGATCTTTCTGATTTGAAAACTCAACATGAACCCACACTTACAAAGCTAAACAAGAAAATTATTCAATTGGAAAACACCATCATTGAAAAGAACTCTGAAATCTCTTCGTTGTCAAAAGAGTCTTTTCAAATGAAAGCACAACTTGCTCGATATGAGGAAAAACTCTATCGAACAGATCAATCCAAAGCTATCATGAATATGGAACTTTCAAAACAAACGATTTTTATGAATAGACCAAAAACAATTCATGGTGACAAGTGGGGGTTGGGTTATGAAGATCCTAAGATCTTAGAAAATGCTTCCAAAAAGATTCCAGGATTATATCATTCTGATTACTTTTAAGCTGGTTTACCATATCATTTTCTGATGCTGATTTTGATGATATTATTGTTAATTACAAATCTAGGAAATACCATCAAATTTGCTTAATGTATGAGAAAATCAATGCTAAAATGGGTAAATCAAATCCTGATTTCTTGAAGGAACTTGTTGAAACTGAAAAGAATATGCAACATGAAAATTATGTACCTAAGCGTAGACTGGTTTATATCCCAGTACTCATGCTAGAGAAATATATTTTAATGCTTGAGAATGAAGTATTTAACAAACCTAGTTCTAGCATTATTGCCACAGATGAGGTGTTTGATGAACCAACTTTTGATGTGAAGCTAATTCTACCGGCTTTACCTGCATGTTCTGATAATGTTTTCCGTGTTCTTTGAGACAGAATCCCTAGGTCAACCTAATTTAAATGTAAAGGTAGAACCTCGAGATGAACCAAATGTTGAAAATGTGATAGACTTTTGACACAACAATTAATGAATTTTATGAAAACATAACTGTTGTACGAAACTTGAAACGTATATTAGGTATAGTTGAAAAGGAAAATGTTGATTTGCAACTTAAGTGTCAATCATTAGAACAAATGCTTGCTTTGTGTGATAAATTGCCTCCACTTCCTAAGAAAAAATGTACTCATGATTTTACGGAAGGTGAAGTGCTTGTTTCTGCAGAGGAATTATGTCTTGAAATTAAGAGCTCAAAACAAAAAATAATTCAACTGAAACAGGCTAACACACTTAAGCAATCATCTACTATTGAAACCAATGTATCTAAATGTGTTGATGGGATTTATAAGAAGGGGAAGGGAACAACAACATCTACGGATGCAAAACCCATTACTATTCTTAAAACCCATTACATTCTCAATTTGGTAAACGTGTTTCAAAAGTTGCACCTTCAACACAATTTGTTGTCAAGAAAGTTCATTCTCAAAATGGTTCTGTGTTAACTGAAAAGATTCCTATGATTCCAATGTCAAATCAATCAAAGGAAAGTCTTTTACCGAAATCAGTCAAGTCAACACAACACACGAGTCCAAAACCTGATTTGAGTGAGTATGATGCAAAGGAACGTAAAATCAAATTGGAAATTTTGCGAAATCAATCATCTCATGTGTCAACTGAAAAGTTTGAACGTCTAACTAACAGAGGTGTTTTTCGTGTCACAGGTTATAATCCAAATTTGACTTACAAGTCTGTATGGGTTCCTAAGTCCACGACTAAGAAAGTAGCAACTAAACCAAAGAAATCTGCTAGTCGACCTAGAAAATCATCTCATGTGTTTCGATTTTCGTCTGTGAACAAAAAATCTACTTGGAATAAGTTGTGTGTTAAGACTTCTGATAACGATGTAAAACTTGATATTGCGTATGATGCTTCATGTAATGTGGTTTTAAATGATGCTTTATTGTCTAAATTGCATGATGTTTTACGTGATTTTCTCATTGTTGATCCAAAGTTTATTGTTGGTACTAACCGTAAAGGACCTAAGAAACTTTGGGTACCTAAACTCTAGGAAATTAACGTTTATAGGGTTTCAACGTCTGTGTTTGGTATATCGATTCTGGTTGCTCTCGACACATGACGGGCGATAAATCCTTGCTTGTCAATTTCGTTGAAAAATTCCTAGGAACGGTTACTTTTTGGAAATGATGAGATTGCAGCAATAACGGTTTATGGAGATTTTGTGAAAAATGGCATAACAATCAAACGGGTCTCATATGTTGAGGGTTTGGGGTGCAGTTTATTTAGTGTCAGCCAATTTTGTGACGGAGATCTCAAGGTTTTGTTTGAACGTCGTCAATGCTCGGTGCAATCCACCGATGGAAACGATCTCCTTGTTGGTAAACATTGTGCTTCACTTTATACTATTGACCTCAATGATGCACCATCACATGAAACCATGTGTTTGGTCACTCGTTCAACAAAGGAAAATTCATGGTTATGGCATCATCGGATGTCTCACCTGAATTACAAGGGTATTAATCGACTCGTCTCTAAAGACTTAGTTGATGGTATTGTTGGGATTTAACAAGTTCCATGATGTATAAAACATTTTAAGAATCACATTAAAGCGGAAGCATGAAATTACCATTTTAGAACATGTTAATCTTTAACCAATTAAAGTTAAACCCCAAGTAGGATCAAGTTGTGATATATACTTACAAACTACAAGCAAGAAAGGAAGTTATACCTATTCCAAGCTAGGTAATGAATGATGAAGATGATGATGTTGAATGGAGCTCCAAAAGAATGAAACCTCAAGTAGATATACCCCAAACTTGTGCACCAACACCTTGCTTTTGGTTAGGATTTGTTTGGCACTTGAAATAGCTTGGAAAAAAAATGAAATGAACTCTCCTTGGTACCAAAAACCCCACGGCAGAATACAGCAAATGGAGAGAGTTTTTGCAGTTTTTTTTGCTTATGCTTTGATGTGTAAATGCATGCCTATTTGGTCTCCAACAATGCATTGGTTAATATGCATCTTGAATTGAAGTAACCAAGTAAAAGACTTGTCAAAATGGCATGCTTACTCCACAACCAATGCCACTTGCAAGTATTAAATAAAATGGTCTTTTTTTTTAAAATTTGATTTTATTAAATACATTTTATAAAACCTCCATTTTATTTATTATGTGTACATCATTTATAAAACCTATTTTATAAAAAAATGTAACATAATTTATTAATTATTTAACCTATAAATAATTAAATCCATATTATATAAATTATTCCATAATTTATATATATATATATATATGTACACATCAAGTAATATTTCAGAAAACCATTTTTCTTAAGGTTCAAGTGTCGCGTATTCAATTAACGATCCAATCGCTAAGATCAAATACGAATAAGGTGTCGGTAAGTTTGTTATTGGGTATGACCCGACTAGGATCATAACATGTTAGCCACATTAAAATTTAATATGTCTCTCGGGCATACGAAAAACCTTCAATCTCCCACTTGCACGAGAAACATAAGAAATTAATGCAAGCGATGGATACCACCTAACGACCGTCCATCACCCCCAACATGTTATGACTTTGTGCCATTCAATAACATCATCCCTTTCGAGTTCCCATCTCGAATATGAATAGGTGAATCTTTCATAATATCCTTTCGTCCTAGATGTCATGTTAAATCCAAGAGATACAGAGTGATCACTCTCTTTTAGATTTAACTTTATCAGGCCTTAGACATCTGACTCTCAACGAATAAGAGGGACAAATTCCATCTTGACTACATACGTCCTAAATACGTACCTTGCATTATGCCTGAGCTCTTCCTTGTGAACTACCATATTTCAGAATAGCGAAGGAAAGAATCAAGGCACGATACTCGGTAGATATCCAAACCCAATATGTATCTCAGGTCAGAGGATACAATGATATTCGCCTTTACTCAAGATTACATGTGATCAACCACTAAGGCTCCATTTAGTAAATCTTGAGGGCGGGTCTTCCAATATTTGTATCCCACAAATATCTATGAACCTTGGTTGCAACCTTGCCCCACATTCATCCCGTGAATGTATACCAATCCAAGTTCATAATAGTCTAAACCTCACACTTGTTCCCGCAAATGTGATCGACTACGGAATTTAGAATAATTACTTATTCATGGATAAAATATGCAAAATAGGAATATAACTCAAAATAAATTAATGCCATAATTATATTAATGAGTTTGAACAATATCGTTCCGTTACAATACTTAAAACAGATCATGACCAATCACTAGAATATCGAAGCCCTAATGCACAAACATGTCCTGTATGTTTTGATCCATGTAAGAGCTTCGTGAGTGGATCCGCTATGTTAAGATCTGTGTGAACTTTGCGAATACATATCTTTCCTTTTTCAACTTCATCCCTTATGTAGTTGAATCTCCGCTCAATGTGACGGGTCTTTTGGTGAGCACGAGGTTCCTTGATTTGAGCAATCGCACCCTCGTTATCACAAAAGATCTCAAGAGGGTCCTGAATGGAAGGGACTACTCCTAAGTCGTCGATGAATTTCTTCATCCATGCAGCTTCCTGAGCTGCCAATGAGGCGGCGATGTACTCCGATTCTGTAGTGGATAAAGCAACAACATCCTGTTTTAAACTCTTCCAAGAGACCGCACCTCCATTTAACGTGAAGACATAACCGGATTGTGATCGAGAATCATCTCGATCAGTTTGGAAACTCGCGTCCACGTAACCTTTTACAGCAAGTTCCTCCTCACCAGACCCATATATTAGAAACATGTCCTTAGTCCTCCTAAGGTATTTCAATATACTTTTAACAGCAATCCAATGACTGTTTCCTGGGTTATTCTGGTATCTGCTTGTCAGGCTAAGAGCGCATGACACATCCGGCCTAGTGCATATCATTGCATACATGATTGACCCAATGGCAGACGCATATGGGACCTTCTTCATTTTATCTTGTTCATCTTTCGTGGTGGGGCACTGAGATGAATTAAGGAGTGTTCCTCTTTGAATAGGTACCAAACCTTTCTTAGAGTTCTCCATCTTGAACCTTTTCAAGATTTTTTCAATGTATGCACTTTGATTCAAACCTATCAGTTTCTTGGATCTATCCCTGTAGATCCCAATCCCCAAAACGTATTGTGCTTCTCCAAGATCCTTAATGGAGAAGCATTTGCTTAACCAAGTTTTAACACCTTGCATTGCCGGAATATCATTTCCAAATAACAATATATCATCCACATATAGTACAAGGAACATGATAGTGCTCCCACTAGCTTTCTTGTATACACAAGCTTCATCACCATTTTTAATGAAGCCAAATTTCTTGGCCTCCTCATTAAAACGATGATTCCACATTCTAGATGCTTGTTTCAATCCGTAGATTGACTTCTTTAACTTGCATACCTTTTTAGGATATTTCGGATCAACAAAACCCTCAGGCTGAACCATATAGACATCTTCCTCAAGATATCCATTTAGGAAAGCGGTCTTGACATCCATTTGCCATATTTCATAATCATAATGAGCAGCAATGGCAAGTAATATCCTAATAGACTTTAGCATTGCCACGGGCGAAAAAGTTTCATCATAGTCAACCCCTTGAGTTTGAGTGAAACCTTTTGCTACAAGTCTAGCTTTATATGTATCCAAGTTTCCATGTATGTCGGTTTTCATTTTGAAAAGCCATTTACAATCAACTAGCCTTGAGCCAGCAGGTTGTGTAACAAGTTCCCAAACTTGGTTGTCATACATGGATTGCATCTCAGAGTTCATGGCTTCCTGCCATTTATCTTTATCAATCCTTGATAAAGCATCTTGGTAGTTTACTGGTTCATCCAAATCAACCACATAGCAACCATCCATGAGAAACCCATATCTCTCAGGAGGATTACTAATCCTACCAGATCTGCGAACGTCTTGTGTATTTTGATCATCCATTTGATCATTCTCAACATTTTCATGTTGAGTGCTAGTGTCAACCAATTGTGTATCATCTACTTGATCTTGAACCTCCTCAAGATCTATCTTCCTTTCACTATTTCCTTCCATTAGGAACTTAGTTTCAAGGAATTCCGCCTTCCGAGCAACAAATACATTCTGCTCGGATGGATCATAGAAATAATATCCCATATCATTCTTGGGATATCCTATGAAGATACACTTCGTGGATCGAGCATTCAACTTATTAGGGACGTAACGCTTAGGGTAAGCTTCACATCCCCATACCTTTAAGTATGATAGAGATGGAGGTTTTCCAAACCACATCTCATGAGGTGTTCGTTCCACTTTCTTGGTTGGGGCCATATTTAAAATACGAGCCGCGGAGCATAGACAATAACCCCAAAATGATAGAGGTAACGAGCTTCTAGCCATCATAGATCGAACCATATCCATTAGGGTTCGGTTCCTCCTTTCGGAAACTCCATTCAGTTGGGGTGTTCCAGGAGGAGTGAGTTGTGAGATAATCCCACAACTTCTAAGATGATCTTGGAAGGCATCGCTTAGGTATTCACCTCCTCTATCGGTACGCAATACCTTGATTGTCTTGTTGAGTTGATTTTGTACTTCGTTTTGATATTCTTTGAATGCTTCAAAAGTTTCATCCTTATGCCTTAACAAGTAGATATATCCGAAACGACTGAAGTCATCAATGAATGTAACAAAGTATCTTTCACCATTCCTAGTCATGGGCTTAAAGGGTCCACACACATCCGAATGTATTAATCCCAATAAGTCTTTAGCCCTTTCATAGGTCCCTTTGAAAGGTGCTTTAGTCATTTTGCCTTGTAAACAAGATTCACATACATCAAACGAGTCCATCTCATTTGATTTTAAAAGTCCATTCTTTTGAAGTGTATGCATTCGGTTCTTGTTTATGTGACCAAGGCGACAATGCCATAAGTAGGAATCACTCAAATCCCTTTTGAGTTTCTTGGTGCTTGTATGGTACATTGAGCTACTAGATGATGTGTCATCATGAACTAATTCATAAATTCCATTTGAAGGCGAAGCCTTGAAATAGAATACATTATCTAAACAAACATGGATATCATCATTAATAAAATTAACATTAAAACCATATTGTTTCAAACGGGAAACAGAAATAATGTTTCGACACAAGTCGGGTGCATACAAAACATCATTCAAAATAAGTTCCATGCCACTTGGAAGTTTTAACACAAAGTCTCCTTGAGCTTTCACTTGTACTTTAGCTCCATTCCCCATGAAGAGACTTGATGTTCCCGTTTGCTTGTTACTTCTTTTGAACCCCTGCAAAGAATTGTAAATGTGAGTTCCACATCCAGTGTCTAATACCCATGTATTAGAAGAAGTAATACTAAGCTCTATATATACCATATATATATTACCTGAGGATTGCCCCGCATCCCTCTTTTCCTTCAACTCCTTAAGGTAGACCGGACAGTTTCGTTTCCAATGACCCATCTCACCGCAACCGAAACACGGGTCTTCCTTGGGGTTTGCCTTTTCCGCAACCTTTTACCTTTTGTTCTTGTTCTTGGTTGGGGTAACCATCTTCACCTTTCCTTTGCCTTGATAGGCGGGTCCTTTTCTCTTAGCCACCTTAGGCTTAGAGGTGTTGTTACCTTTTGACCCGCCATCATTGATCATTAGCACGGGTGAAGCCCTTTTACCCATGCTTGTTTCGGCCGTCCTTAACATGCCATGAAGCTCACCGATGGTCTTATCCATCCCATTCATATTGTAATTAATTACAAATTGGTCAAACCTCTTTGACAAGGAGTTTAGGATAAGATCGGTGGCTAGCTCATTGGAAATGTTGAGGTTAAGACGGTTTGTGCGATCAATGAGGCTTTTCATTTTGAGGACATAGGAGGAGACGGATTGGGTGTCATCCATACGACATGCATGTAGCGCTCGAACCGTTTCGAAGCGCTCGACACGTGCTTGTTGAAGGAACATCTCCTTCAATTGCGTTATCATGTCATATGCACTATGATGTTCGAAATCCTTTTGGAGTTCGGGTATCATAGTCCCAAGCATTAGGCAACCAACTTGCACCGAATCGGCACAATATTTGTCATAGTAAGCCATGCCCTCCGTATCATCCATGTCGGGTTGATCGGGAATGGGGTCCTCCAACACATACGCTTTATCCTCGAGTTTGAGGACAATCCTAAGATTACGGAACCAATCCATAAAGTTCGTATGGTTGAGTTTGTCTTTCTCGAGGAGAGACCTTAACGATAGGTTGTTTAGGTTAAGTGGTGCGTTTTGTATGTTGTTGTTGTTATTAGCGGCCATCTACAAAATTAACAAAGTTCATTTAAGTATTGATTTCAAATTTAATAAACAATACCCTTTTATATTATAATTGTTTTATTAAATATTAGAATCCAACGGTAAATCAAATTTCGGTTAGGTGACCTTTATCCCGTTATTTGATTTAGCTAGGTAGTCATTTATATGACAATTGCAATCCTTTTGCAACTTCTAAATTATGGGATCATGCAATCCTTTTGCATGGCATATTTATCCCATCAACGCCTATTTGTTCCTCATGCTTCGGTGACCCTAAGTTCATGATTCCCAAATCAAGTCGTCCTACTTGTGTAAACATGTAAAATTAACATACAAGTGGTTAGGTGACCTTTATCCCACAAGATGCGAATTTTACCTTAACCATATTAGTTAGCTCATAACGGTTAGGTGACCTTTATCCCATTATGAGTTCCCTACTATGTTTAAGTGTCCCACAAAAGGATGGCGTTGAACTTGTTTACCTTGTCGATTAAGGGATTTTAAGTTTTCGTTAATTCTAGTTTAAGAAAACATTTATGCCATACACCAACATGCATTTAGTGTATGGTTCATTTGAAATCCATTTTCAAGTCTTGTAATTTGCCAATTACTTAATATAAACCATTTTATATATATGTGATCCTTTTCTTGTTCTTAATAACCATTTATTAAGGTCTTTTTGTTATTTCAATTTAACCATTTAAATTGCCGTTTTGCATGTTGTTAATAACGTCTAATTTAACCAATTAAATTTTAGTTTTGTTTGTTGTTAACTTGTGTGATTAATTTGTAGCAACCAAATATACAATCTATAATCAAACAAACAACCATGCATGCAAAACAATATGTTCACAATCAAGCCATTTTGGTAGACATTTGTTTAGCCGAAAACAAATGCCACCGATAAAGGGTTATAACACAAAGGAGGAGATTGTAAATCTCCCACTTAATCTTGCATCCAAATGCTTCTTCTTGTGTTCTTCATCTTGCATCTTCATCTTTTACAAAAAATATATCCTAATACATTTTTCTCTAAAAAATGAAAATACAACCTAATCTATTTTACATGCCAAATATAAAATAAATTACATAACCAAAATAATAATATTACAAACCAAATGAATGAATTAATATTACATACCAAATGAATGAATTAAATTAATCAAACATGCAACCATTCAAACACAAGGTCAAGGCTTGATTGTGAATTTTAACATACAACAAAATTGACCAAATGGCAAGTTCCAAAACCCATTTGGAACCTCCTAAAATTCGGCCAACCAACAAACCCACCCAAACACTTTAATTTTTGCATTTTACAATCATGCATGTACATAAAATGCAAAATATATAGTGAGTTTAATAATCATCTCGAAGCATATTTCAACAACTTCAGCTCTAGATACCATTGTTGGGATTTAACAAGTTCCATGATGTATAAAACATTTTAAGAATCACATTAAAGCGGAAGCATGAAATTACCATTTTAGAACATGTTAATCTTTAACCAATTAAAGTTAAACCCCAAGTAGGATCAAGTTGTGATATATACTTACAAACTACAAGCAAGAAAGGAAGTTATACCTATTCCAAGCTAGGTAATGAATGATGAAGATGATGATGTTGAATGGAGCTCCAAAAGAATGAAACCTCAAGTAGATATACCCCAAACTTGTGCACCAATACCTTGCTTTTGGTTAGGATTTGTTTGGCACTTGAAATAGCTTGCAAAAAAAATGAAATGAACTCTCCTTGGTACCAAAAACCCCACGGCAGAATACAGCAAATGGAGAGAGTTTTTGCAGTTTTTTTTGCTTATGCTTTGATGTGTAAATGCATGCCTATTTGGTCTCCAACAATGCATTGGTTAATATGCATCTTGAATTGAAGTAACCAAGTAAAAGACTTGTCAAAATGGCATGCTTACTCCACAACCAATGCCACTTGCAAGTATTAAATAAAATGGTCTTCTTTTATAAAATTTGATTTTATTAAATACATTTTATAAAACCTCCATTTTATTTATTATGTGTACATCATTTATAAAACCTATTTTATAAAAAAATGTAACATAATTTATTAATTATTTAACCTATAAATAATTAAATCCATATTATATAAATTATTCCATAATTTATATATATATATATATATGTACACATCAAGTAATATTTCAGAAAACCATTTTTCTTAAGGTTCAAGTGTCGCGTATTCAATTAACGATCCAATCGCTAAGATCAAATACGAATAAGGTGTCGGTAAGTTTGTTATTGGGTATGACCCGACTAGGATCATAACATGTTAGCCACATTAAAATTTAATATGTCTCTCGGGCATACGAAAAACCTTCAGGTATTCCAAGCTTTCAATATGATAAGCATCATGTGTGTCCATCATGTGCAATGGGTAAGCTGAAACGGACTAATCATCCGCTTAAGCAACACCTCAGTACTTCATCGTCCTTGCTATTTTTGTATATGGACTTATTTGGACCCATGAGGATTTCTAGTCTTGGTGGCCGAAAACATGTGCTTGTCATTGTTGATGATTTTACCCGATTTACATGGATTTTCCTTCTACGAACAAAGTCAAAAACCCCCGCCATTATCATTGAGTTCATTAAAAAGACTCAACACTCTTTTAACAAACATGTTAAGAGTATTCGAACTGATAATGGGACGAAATTTAAGAATGACCTGCTTGATAGTTATTTGAAAGACCAAGGCATTAAACATTAGTTCTCTACTGCACGAATATCTCAACAGAATGGAGTAGTCAAACGACGTAATGGTACGTTGTGCGAAGCAGCTCGAACGATGCTTGCTTACTCCAAACTACCTCCGAAAATGTGGGGGGAAGCCATTTCTACTACATGTTATACCCAAAATCGCTGCATCATTAATAAACATTTTGATAAAACTCCTTATGAGTTACTATATGGTAGACGCCCGAATGTCAAATATTTATGTGTCTTTGGTTGTATATGCTATGTGCTTAACGATTTTGACAGCCTCGGAAAGTTTGATCCTCATGGTGATCAGGCCATATTTCTTGGTTATTCTTCGAACAAAGTTGCCTATCGTGTTTATCACAAACGGACAAAGACGATCAAGGACGGCATTAATGTAAGGTTCGATGAATTATCGGGAATGGCTTTTGAACAACTCAATTTAAAACCCAATCCTAACCTGGCTATTACTTCTTTCGCGCAAAACTCTATTTTCTTGAAGAATGATGTTTCTACTGTAACAACAGAGGAACTGGATGTCTTGTTTGATAGTCTTTATGCTCCTCAACAGAATACAAATGTTCAAACCGTACTGGTTACACCATCACAGTCAATCACTGTGGAGACTCAATCAAGTCTTTTCGATGAAGATACAACACCAACTGATTCACATGTTGCTTCTTCATCCTCCCTTCCTCCTCTAGATACAGATAATCTTGAACCAATTCAAGATTCATCCGCTGATACAACTCCAGTTATTTCTCCAACTACTCGATTGTATCCATTAGATGGTGTTACATCAGATCAAATGGATCAAGGCTCAACGTCAACAATGGTTGATGTTTCAATGGATACCACTGATGTACAACCTCTTCCACATAACAATCGATGGACTAAAAGTCATCCAATTGATCTTATCATTGGTGATGCATCTGCTCTAGTCTCAACTCGAAGGGCAACTCGGAATATGTGTTTATATACTACCTTTCTTAGTAAGATTGAACCAACAACGGTTGCTCAATCTTTACTAGATCCGAACTGGGTAGTAGCAATGCAAGAAGAGATCAGTAAATTTGATCATTTGAAAGTATGGAGATTAGTTTCAAGACCAACGGGTCAACGACCAATAGGGGTTAAGTGGATTTTTAAGAACAAGAAGGATTCTGATGGAATTGTGGTTCGAAACAAGGCACGTCTTGTGGCCAAGTGATATCGACAACAAGAGGGTATTGATTATGATGAAACGTTTGCTCCGGTTGCTAGGATTGAGGCTATTCATCTTTTCCATGCATTTGCTTCTCATATGAAGTTCACGGTGTTTCAAATGGATGTCAAAACTGCTTTTCTGAACGGTCATCTTTAAGAGGAAGTTTATGTTGATCAACCAGAAGGCTTTGTCGATCCCATTCATCCAAACCACGTCTATTACTTAGAGAAATCTTTATATGGTCTGAAGCAAGCACCGCGTGCATGGTACGAGACCTTAACAAAGTATTTACTGGACAATGGCTTCTCTCGTGGAACGATTGATACAACGCTATTTATCCGTAATAACCACAATCACATTCTCTTGGTTCAAATTTACGTTGATGATATTATTTTTGGTTCCACATCCCCGGCCTTATGCAAAGAATTTGGGGACATTATGGCCAACAAATTCGAAATGAGCATGCTTGACCAGTTAAATTTCTTCTTGCGGTTACAAGTAAAACAATTACCAAATGGGATTTTTATTAGTCAAACAAAGTATATCAATGATATGCTAAAACGTTTTAAAATGACTGATTTAAAATCAATGACAACCCCAATGAGGACTTTACGGGATACTGATGCTAATGGGGAACCCTTTGACTTTACGCTTTACGAAGCATGGTTGGTTCTTTAATGTATCTGACTGCAAGTCGACCAGACATTACACTTGCTGTAACTGTCTGTGCCCACTTTCAGTCCAACCCTAAGAAATCTCACTCCAAAGCGGTTGTTAGGATTTTTCAGTACCTTAAAGGTACACCTAACCTTGGGATCTGATATCCTCATGGATCCGATTTCAATCTCACTGCTTATACTAATGCGGATCATGGTGGTTGCCATGTTGATAGAAAAAGCACATCTGGATCAATTCAGATGTTGGGGAATAGGCTAGTTGGTTGGTCTTCCAAAAAGGAGAACTGTGTGTCTTTATCAACAGCTGAGTCTGAGTACATTGCTGCAGCTTACTGTTGTTCACAAGTTTTGTGGATGCAAACTCAACTTTTGGACTATGGCTTTAAGATTTCTAAGACCCCAATTTACTGTGATTCACAAAGTGCTATTGCAATTACGAGCAACCCAGTTCAGCATTCTAAGACTAAAAACATTGATATTCGTTATCATTTCATTAAGGACCATGTAGAAAAAGGGGATGTAGAGTTATACTTTGTGCCTACCAAAGTGCAAATAGCTGATATGTTCACTAAGTCCTTAGATGAACTTAGGCTAAAGTTCTTGATCAAAGAGATTGGCATGGTAGAGTATAGTGCTTGATATTCCTTAGATCTGTTGGGACTTATACTTAGGATCTTGTGTTTAGGGAGAATAGATACATTCTAGGGGGAGCAACTACTTCTTATACTTTAGATAACATCTTTCAAGGGGAAGCCTTACTTTTAGAATGTTTTTAACTTCCTGGGATTAAATTTCAATGATTACGAAAGGGGGAGGTAACTCATTGATATCATATTTCAAGGGGGAGTTAACTCATTTTCTTGGGAATATATCAAAATGGTGATTTACTTTCTTGTATATCACATTTTGAGGGGAAGAAAAAGGGAGAAAATGAAAAGAAAATTGTTTTTCAAAAGTGAATTTCATAAATTCCTTGTTTTTATCTGAAATAATTCACTAAGGCTTGTATACATCTCAGTATGCAACCCATTTTAACAATTGGTATCACTGAAGATTTGTACTTTGTACATAATTCAAAATTTTCTAAGTACAAATCTTGTTTTGATAAAATTCATAAAAATTGGAAAAGATAAAATCCAAAAAGATTTGAATTTAAATGAATAAATGCTAATTTTAGCATTATACCGAATCTGACAACCAACAGTACTGATTCGGTAAGTTCAAAATTTTTAACAATTGTCTCAGAAATATTTTTCATCAAAAATGTGATAATCTTGAATGATTTTTGATAAAGATCTGTCAAAGTTTGAAGTGCAATGTGTCTAAAAATGAAAATGGACTGCATTCGGTACTTAAGGCCCATTCGGTAAAGCCCATGTCTTTAAAACATTCGGTATCTATAAATAGCAAGGTCAAAGTCAAATTTTCTTTTACTTTTACCTAATTGCATACCGAATCTGATCTAAACTACCGAGTCTGCCTAATCTACCGAATCCGTCTCTCTGTATCTTCAAATCTTTGGTATATTCTTGTTTTAATTGAATTTAAGTATCACATGTTGTAGATCTGAGATAATTGAACATTTATAAACCAGAAAATCAAGCAAATAACATGATTGTGACACTTAATTTTGAAAAATGTTGCTTATACCGAATCTGAGTCATATTTCTTAATTCTTTGATTAAACTCATCCGATTTGGTTGATTAACATGAAATCTTGTCAAATCCATGTTAAATTAGTTGATCTATCAATTGATCGAGTCTGATTACATGTTCAATTGAGTATTTGATAGATTCTGTACATACCGAATGTGTTCTTGCTACAGTACCGAGTCTGTTCAAGTCATTAACATGTTTTTCTGATTTGTTTGAGTTGTTAATTGATTGTGACTACGTTTTTGCATGATATAAGACTGAATATTCATGTTTGGGTGATAATATGTGATTTTTGAAGATATCGAATCTGTTCTTGGCATTATACCGAGTCTGCTATTTGGTACTTTCAAAATTTGAGATTTTCAACTTGATAAATCTTGCATGCTTTATTTAAGTCTTTGGTATGAAAACTCAAGCTTATTTGGTTACAGAATTTCAAGTTTTCATGACTACCGAATCTGCTTGAATTGTGCTTAAAATTGACTAAGTGTTGTTCTGATTCTTTGTGTTATATAATTGACTTTGCATGATGATTTTATACTGTAATGAATATCATATGAATGTCATGTTTGTCAATTACTTGTTCATATTTGAAATAAATGATGTTTTTAACTTAGAAAAATCATAAAAATTATAAATTTAAAAAAATACAAAGGATTTCAAAGGCAAATAAGAATAGAGATATGTGCTTTATGTTAAATATCTTGTGGTCTTCTATTTCTTATTTATACAGCTAAATGGCGAACAATCACTTTATCAACTCTGAAACCAACATTCCTTGCAATTACTGGACTGCAATACTAGAGAGGCATACACTATGGCCTGCTCTAAGCTCAACTGTCAATGTACCTGTGATAGATCTAGAGCTACTCAATAGAACCATTAGGTTTGTGGAAGCTACACAACCTACTGCTGCAAATCCAGAGGGTACACAAGCTCAATTTGAGTTTGAGCTAAGAGGAGTTCAAGGGATGAGGAGTATCACTAAGGCTGATTTTAGGAGGATCTTTAGGCTTCCTCTTGTACAGAATGCTCCTGCTTTCCCTGCTACTCAGCAGATGATGTCATCAATCTTTGATCTTGGTTATGTTGGAAAAAACAATGTTCCACCGGCTAAGTTTCAGAAGAAATACCTGCACTCAAGGTGGTATGTGATCTTCTCAATCATCAACTGATGCTTGCTGATGACCAGGAGTGGATCCAACAGCCTAACTGTGCCAATGCTGAGATTATTCTACTCTTTCACAAGAGCAGAGACTCCTGATTATGTAGAACTATTATGAGATTTGGTTCAGGCACAAGTTGATAAGCCAAGGGGTTCATACATCCCTTGTGAAAGGTTTTTCTGTATCTTTATCCATGATACTATCACTGCTTGCAGAAATGCAAATATATTTGTTCCAGGTACACATGGATTACAGATGAAACGATTTGGGGAGCTGAAGATGAATACCCCAATGGTATCTGACAATCAATTCACTGCGCCGATTCCAAATTGGCTTGTGGGGCTAGCTGCACCCCAAGATGTTCGAATGCGTTCTTATTTTGAGGCTGTAGGAATACCTCTTCCGAACTTGGCACAACAAGAACAAGTTGAATGAAATGTCCCGTTCATATTGATTATAAACGTTCCATATTAATTGATTTCGTTGCGAGGTTTTGACCTCTATATGAGACGTTTTTCAAAGACTGCATTCATTTTTAAAACGACCATAACCTTTATTTTATCTATAAAGGTTTAAAAAGCATTACATAGATTATAAAATAATGATAATCTAAAATATACCGAATTCACACAACCATTACATAATGGTTTACAATAAGAATATATTACATCAAAAATAAGTTTCTTGAATGCAGTTTTTACATAATATCATACAAGCATGGACTCCAAATCTTGTCCTTATTTTAGTATGCAACAGCGGAAGCTCTTAATAATCACCTGAGAATAAACATGCTTAAAACGTCAACAAAAATGTTGGTGAGTTATAGGTTTAACCTATATATTATCAAATCATAATAATAGACCACAAGATTTCATATTTCAATATACATACCATACATAGAGATAAAAATCATTCATATGGTGAACACCTGGTAATCAACATTAACAAGATGCATATAAGAATATCCCCTATCATTCTGGGAAATCGTTCGGACATGATAAAAACAAATTCGAAGTACTAAAGTATCCGGTACTTTGGATGGGGTTCGTTAGGCCCAATAGATCTTTCTTTAGGATTCGCATCAATTAGTAGATCGGTTTACTAATTCTTAGGCTACCAAGCAAAAGGGGCATATTCGGCTTCGATCATTCACCCATATAATGTAGTTTCAATTACTTGTGTCTATTTCGTAAAACATTTATAAAACTGCATGTATTCTCATCCCAAAATATTAGATTTTAAAAGTGGGACTATAACTCACTTTCACAGATTTTTACTTCGTCGGGAAGTAAGGCTTGGCCACTGGTCGATTCACGAACCTATTACAAATATGTACATATATATCAAAGTATGTTCAAAATATATTTACAACATTTTTAATACGTTTTAATGTTTTAAGTTTATTAAGTCAGATGTCCTCGTTAGTAACCTACAACTAGTTGTCCATAGTTAGATGTACAGAAAATAAATTGATATATATTATCTTAACCTAATCCACGACCAAGTGTATACACGTCTCAGGCTAGATCACAACTTAAAGTATATATATTTTTGGAATCAACCTCAACCCTGTATAACTAACTCCAACATTACTGCATATAGAGTGTCTATGGTTGTTCCAAATAATATATATAGATGGGTCGATATGATATGTCAAAACATTTGCATACGTGTCTATGGTATCCCAAGATTACATAATATATTAGAATACATGTATAATACAATATAAGTTAGCTAGGATATGATTAATATAGATTTGTTACAATATTTCCCGTAGCTACAACAATCAAAAAATATCCAATATTGTTTTACCCATAACTTCTTCGTTTTAAATTCGTTTTGAGTGAATCAAATTGCTATGGTTTCATATTGAACTCTATTTTATGAAGCTAAACAGAAAAAGTATAGGTTTATAGTCAGAAATATAAGTTACAAGTCATTTTTGTAAGAGGTAGTCATTTCAGTCGAAAAAACGACGTCTTGATGACCATTTTGAAAAACATACTTCCACTTTGAGTTTAACAATGATTTTTGGATATAGTTTCATGTTCATAAGAAAAATCATTTTCCCAGAAGAACAACTTTTAAATCAAAGTTTATCATAGTTTTTAATTATCAAACCCAAAACAGCCCGCGGTGTTACTACGACGGCGTATGTCCGGTTTTACGGTGTTTTTCGTGTTTCCAGGTTTAAATCATTAAGTTAGCATATCATATAGATATAGAACATGTGTTTAGTTGATTTTAAAAGTCAAGTTAGAAGGATTAACTTTTGTTTGCGAACAAGTTTAGAATTAACTAAACTATGTTCTAGTGATTTCAAGTTTAAACCTTCGAATAAGGTAGTTTTATATATATGAATCGAATGATGTTATGAACATCATTACTATCTCAGGTTTTGTGGATAAACCTACTGAAATGAGAAAAATAGATCTAGCTTCAAAGGATCCTTTGATGGCTCGAAAGTTCTTGAAGCAGAATCATGACACGAAAACAAGTTCAAGTAAGATTTCCACTCGAAATAAGATTGTTATAGTTATAGAAATTGAATCAAAGTTTGAATATGAGTATTATCTTGTATTAGAAAGATATATTACTGTAAATAAGAAAGATTTCTTGAGGTTGGGTGATCACTTTACAAGATTGGAAGTAAGCTAGCAAACTTGGAAGTGTTCTTGATTTTATGAAACTAGAACTTATAGAATTTATGAAGAACACTTAGAACTTGAAGATAGAACTTGAGAGAGATCAATTTGATGAAGAAAATTGAAGAATGAAAGTGTTTGTAGGTGTTTTTGGTCGTTGGTATATGGATTAGATATAAAGGATGTGTAATTTTGTTTACATGTAAATAAGTCATGAATGATTACTAATATTTTTGTAATTTTATGAGATATTTCATGCTAGTTTCCAAATGATGGTTCCCACATGTGTTAGATGACTCACATGGGCTGCTAAGAGATAATCATTGGAGTGTATATACCAATAGTACATACATCTAAAAGCTGTGTATTGTACGAGTACGAATACGGGTGCATACGAGTAGAATTGTTGATGAAACTGAACGAGGATGTAATTGTGAGCATTTCTGTTAAGTAGAAGTATTATGATAAGTGTATTGAAGTTTTTCAAAAGTGTATGAATACATATTAAAACACTACATGTATATACATTTTAACTGAGTCGTTAAGTCATCATTAGTCGTTACATGTAAATGTTGTTTTGAAACCTTTAGTTTAACGATCTTGTTAAATGTTGTTAACCCATTGTTTATAATATCTAAAGAGATGTTAAATTATTACATTATCATGATATTATGATATATTAATATATCTTAGTATGATATATATACGGTTAAATGTTGTTACAACGATAATCGTTACATATATGTCTCGTTTCTAAATCATTAAGTTAGTAGTCTTGTTTTTACATATATAGTTCATTGTTAATACACTTAATGACATGTTTACTTATCATTTCATGATTAAACATAGTGTATCAATATCTTATTATGATTCATATGTATTTAGTAAGACGTTGTTATAACGATAATTGTTATATATATCGTTTTTGAGTTTTCTTAATTCAATAGTCTCATTTTTATGTATATACACATAGTTAAAATACCTAATGAGATACTTACTTATCATAATATCATGTTAACTATATATGTAACCATATATATGTCATCATATAGTTTTTACAAGTTTTAACATTCGTGAATCACCGGTCAACTTGGGTGGTCAATTGTCTATATGAAACCTATTTCAATTAATCACGTCTTAATAAGTTTGATTGCTTAACATGTTGGAAACACTTAATCATGTAATTATGAAATTCAATTAATATAAATAAACATGGAAAAGTTCGGGTCACTACATTACCTACCCGTTAAATAAATTTCGTCCCGAAATTTTAAGCAGTTGGAGGTGTTGACGTATCTTCTGGAAATAAGTGCGGGCATTTCTTCTTCATCTGATCTTGTCGTTCCCAGGTGAACTCAGGTCCTCTATGAGCATTCCATCGAACCTTAACAATTGGTATCTTGTTTTGCTTAAGTCTTTTAACCTCACGATCCATTATTTCAACGGGTTCTTCGATAAATTGAAGTTTTTCGTTAATTTGGATTTCGTCTAACGGAATAGTGAGATCTTCTTTAGCAAAACATTTCTTCAAATTCTAAACGTGGAAAGTGTTATGTACAGCCGCGAGTTGTTGAGGTAACTCAAGTCGGTAAGCTACTGGTCCGACACGATCAATAACCTTGAATGGTCCAATATACCTTGGGTTTAATTTCCCCCGTTTACCAAATCGAACAACGCCTTTCCAAGGTGCAACTTTAAGCATGACCATCTCTCCAATTTCAAATTCTATATCTTTTCTTTTAATGTCAGCGTAGCTCTTTTGTCTACTTTGGGCGGTTTTCAACCGTTGTTGAATTTGTATGATCTTCTTGGTAGTTTCTTGTATTATTTCCGGACCCGTAATCTGTCTATCCCCCACTTCACTCCAACAAATCGGAGACCTGCACTTTCTACCATAGAGTGCTTCAAATGGCGACATCTCAATGCTTGAATGGTAGCTATTGTTGTAGGAAAATTCTGCTAACGGAAGGTGTCGATCCCAACTGTTTCTGAAATCAATAACACATGCTCGTAGCATGTCTTCAAGCGTTTGTATCGTCCATTCACTCTTCCCATCAGTTTGTGGATGATAAGTAGTACTCATGTCTAGACGAATTCCTAATGCTTGCTGTAATGTCTGCCAGAATCTTGAAATAAATCTGCCATCCCTATCAGAGATAATAGAGATTGGTATTCCATGTCTGGAGACGACTTCCTTCAAATACAGTCGTGTTAACTTCTCCATCTTGTCATCTTCTCTTATTGGCAGGAAGTGTGCTGATTTAGTGAGACGATCAACTATTACCCAAATAGTATCAAAACCACTTGCAGTCCTTGGCAATTTAGTGATGAAATCCATGGTAATGTTTTCCCATTTCCATTCCGGGATTTCGGGTTGTTGAAGTAGACCTGATGGTTTCTGATGCTCCGCTTTGACCTTAGAACACATCAAACATTCTCCTACGTATTTAGCAACATCGGCTTTCATACCCGGCCACCAAAAATGTTTCTTGAGATCTTTGTACATCTTCCCCGTTCCAGGATGTATTGAGTATCTGGTTTTATGAGCTTCTCTAAGTACCATTTCTCTCATATCTCCAAATTTTAGTACCCAAATTCTTTCAGCCCTATCCCGGGTTTCGTCTTTTCGAATATTAAGATGCTTCTCTGATCCTTTGGATATTTCATCCTTTAAGTTTTCCTCTTTTAAAACTCCTTGTTGTGCCTCCTTTATTTGAGTAGTAAGGTTAGTGTGAATCATTATATTCATAGATTTTACACGAATGGGTTCTCTGTCCTTTTTGCTCAAGGCGTCGGCTACCACATTTGCCTTCCCTGGGTGGTAACGAATCTCAAAGTCGTAATCATTCAACTATTCAATCCACCTGCGCTGCCTCATGTTCAGTTGTTTCTGATTAAATATGTGTTGAAGACTTTTGTGGTCGGTATATATAATACTTTTGACCACATATAAGTAGTGCCTCCAAGTCTTTAATGTACAAACAACCGCGCCTAATTCCAAATCATGCGTCGTATAATTCTGCTCGTGAATCTTCAATTGTCTAGACGCATAAGCAATTACTTTCATTCGTTGCATTAATACGTAACCGAGATCTTGCTTTGAGGCGTCACAATATATCACAAAATCATCATTCCCTTCAGGTAATGACAATATATGTGCCGTAGTTAACTTTTTCTTCAACAATTGAAACGCTTTTTCTTATTCATCCTTCCATTCAAATTTCCTCCGTTTATGCGTTAATGCAGTCAAGGGTTTTGCTATTTTGGAAAAATCTTGGATGAATCTCCTGTAATAACCAGCTAGCCCTAAAAATTGGCGTATGTGTTTCGGAGTTTTCGGGGTTTCCCACTTTTCAACGGTTTCAATCTTTACTGGATCCACCTGAATACCTTCTTTGTTCACTATATGACCGAGGAATTGAACTTCTTCCAACCAAAATGCGCACTTTGAAAACTTAGGGTACAGTTTTTCTTTTCTCAGCAACTCTAGCACTTTTCTCAAATGTTCTTCGTGCTCTTGATCATTCTTCGAGTAAATAAGTATGTCATCGATGAAAACGGTGACAAACTTATCAAGATATGGCCCACACACTCGGTTTATGAGGTCCATGAACACAGCTGGTGCGTTAGTCAATCCAAACGGCATAACCATAAACTCGTAATGACCATAACGCGTCCTAAAAGCAGTCTTTGGAATGTCATCCTCTTTCACCCGCATTTGGTGATATCTAGAACGTAAATCGATCTTCAAATAAACCGAAGAGCCTTGTAGTTGATCAATAAGTCGTCTATTCTCGGTAATGGGTAACGGTTCTTGATGGTAAGTTTGTTCAACTCTCGGTAGTCGATACACAATCTGAATGTAACGGTCCTGTAACTGACTTTGTAATTCTTTCATTTCGCTGGGTGCAAGTCTGTATGGAGTACGAGCTATTGGTGCAGCTCCTGGTACAAGGTCTATTTGAAATTTAACGGATCGATGTGGGGGTAATCCCGGTAATTCTTTCGGAAATACATCGGAAAATTCTTTTGCGACGGGAACATCACTGATGTTCTTTTCTTTAGGTTTAACTTCCTCGATGTATGCTAGAATGACGTAACAACCTTTTCTTATTAGTTTTTGCGCCTTCAAACTACTAATAAGATTTAACTTCGTGTTGTTCTTTTCTCTGTACACCATTAAAGGTTTTCCTTTTTCACGCATAATGCGAATCGCATTTTTGTAACAAACAACCTCTTCTCTCACCTTTTTCAACCAGTCCAATGCAGTTATTACGTCAAAACTCCCTAACTCGACTGGTATTAAATCAATTTTAAACGTTTCATCCCCCAGTTTAATTTCTCTCTCCCGACATATATTATCTGCTGAAATTAATTTACCGTTTGCTAATTCGAGTAAAATTTACTATCCAAAGGCGTCAATGGGCAACTTAATTTAGCACAAAATTCTCTACTCATATAGCTTCTATCCGCACCCGAATCAAATAAAACATAAGCAGATTTATCGTCAATAAGAAACGTACCCGTAACAAGCTCCGGGTCTTCCTGTGCTTCTGCTGCATTAATATTGAAAACTCTTCCACGGCCCTGCCCATTAGTATTCCCCTGATTCGGGCAATTTCTAATAATGTGGCCCGGTTTTCCACATTTATAACAAACAGCGTTGGTATTACTTGCTCCGACACTATTCGTTTCGGCATTACTTGTTCCGACATAATTTGTTCCTTTAGTTCTGTTAAACTTTGGTCCGTAGACCTCACACTTGGTCGCACTATGACCATTTCTTTTACACCTGTTGCAAAATGTCGTGCAAAATCCCTGATGATTTTCTTCACACCTATGACATGGCTGTTTTTGGTTTTTGTTGTCGTTATTGTTATTGAGGTTGTTGTTGGGGTTGTTATTGTTGTTGAAACGGTTGTTGTAGTTGTCGTTGTTGTTGAGATATTTGTTGTAGTTGTTGTTAGGATTGCGACTATTGTTGCGATTGTTGTTGCGGTTGTTGGGATAGTTGTTGCGATTGTGGTTGTAATTGTTGTTGTTGTTGTACTGGTGACTCTTGTCACCGTTTTCCTCCTACTTCCTCTTGAGTTGTTTCGTGTTGGCTTCTTCGGCCGCCTGCTCTTTAATTCTTCCCTCAATCTGATTTATGAGTTTATGAGCCATTCGACTTGCCTTCTGTATAGAAGCGGTCTCGTGTGAACTCACATCTTCTTGAATCCTTACTGGTAACCCTTTTACAAATGCGTCGATCTTCTCTTCTTCATCTTCGAATGCTCCCGGACACAATAGACACAACTCTGTGAATCGTCGTTCATATGTGGTAACGTCGAACCCTTGTGTTCGTAACTCTCTAAGTTCTGCCTTGAGTTTATTGACTTCGTTTTTAGGATGGTACTGCTCGTTCATCAATTGCTTGAATGCCGACCACGGTAGTGCGTAAGCAGCATTTTGTCCTACATGTTCAAGATAGGTGTTCCACCACGTTAACGCAGTACCTGTGAAGGTATGCGTAGCGTACTTAACTTTGTCCTTTTCAGTATACTTACTTATGGCAAAAACCGATTCGACTTTCTCGGTCCACCATTTCAATCCAATTGGTCCTTCGGTTCCATCAAATTCTAAAGGTGTGCAGGCAGTGAATTCTTTTTAGGAGCATCCTACACGATTTCTTGCGCCGTTAACTGCATTGCTAGATTCAGAGTTATTGTTGGTATGTAGCGCAGCCTGTACTGCGGCTATGTTTGCGCAAGAAAGGCACGAAATTCCTCTTCGCTCATATTCATGGTGTGTCGAGTAGTCGGTGCCATTTCCTTCAAAATAGCCAACTGAATCGAGTTAATCATACAGAATATTAAGAGTAGTCAATAGTATTTCGTAGCATAATATGAACTCATTTATAAAAGCTTTTTCTTCATATTAGCATTTTAAAAGTTTAAATTCGGTTACTACCTACCCGTTAAGTTCATACTTAGTAGCTAATATACAATTCAACTACTACAATTCCATATGAAAAACTAATTATAATAATATATCACATATAAATATTCTTCAAACTTACAACATCGCTATATTACATATAACATGAAATATAGTACATTTTGATACAGGACAGTTTTGAAGATAAATCTAGTTAATACGTAAGTTGTTCAGCAAAGGAAATAAAGACACGTAATTCATAAGTCGAGAAACAAGTCATGCATTCTGATTTTACTAAGACGACTTCCCATCCTTGGTCTTGTGGAAAATATTCGTTATGACCATTGGCTAGGCAGCATGTTTTAATGTCGTCAAAAGGACGAGGGTTTCGTAATGTCCAACAGCCCCGTAATAATCTAAAAACCTTGTTTCTCACCCCAACTACTGAATCCGTCACTTGTGGGAAGGTTTTATTTAAAAGTTGCAATCCGATGTTCTTTTTCTCACTTTGGTAAGAAGCGAACATCACTAACCCGTAAGCATAACATGCTTCTTTATGTTGCATGTTAGAAGCTCTTTCTAATTCACGAAATCCTATGTTAGGATATGTTGAGTCAAAATAGGTTCTTAACCCGTAGCATAAAATTGCATTTGGGTTCCCCGCATTTAACGCTTTAAAGAAAACAGGGCGTAACTTACGGTCTCCCCAATGTGATATACCCCACCTATCAAAGGAAAGCCTTTTATAAACTAAGGCATTTCTGGAAAGTCTTTCAAATGTTTGACAAGTTAATTTTGCCATAATTAATTGTGCTGATGAATTCTGACCGACTCTAGACAAGATTTCTTCAATCATATCCTCTGGTAGATCTTCTAAAATATTCGGTTGTCTACCCTTAACGTCCATTTTGTTTTTATACTGTAAAATAGTCAAGGATTAGATTCGTAAAAGATAATTAACAAACAATACAAGCAATATTTACATAGAACATAAAAGTACAAGCACACTACAATACATATAATACACAACATGATTACAACCCTCTAATCTGAATCACTGGTTTCTTCTTCTTCAGACTTGGTTCGTTTTCCTAATTTTCTAGGGATATATGGTGTTCCTCTAATACGAGCCGTCGTTTTCCACAATGGTTTAGAAAAACCTGGTGGTTTAGAGGTTCCCGGGTTATTGTTACAATTTAGGAAGTACGGACATTGCCGATACATATAAAGTTCATCGGGGTTGAAATCAGGTTTCTCTATTTTTATACCATTTTCCTTATTATTTTCTTTCGCTTTATTAAAATGGGTCGAGGTAATTTCTATAACATCATCAGAATCCTCATCGGGATCCGATTCATCGAAAAATTGATAATCTTCTCAATATTTTGCTTCCTCGGCGGAAACACCATTGACCATTATTAAATTTGGTCCGTTGTGTGATGACCCGGAAATTTCTGACCAAATTTAAACTTAATCTTTGTATAATTAACATTTCTGACACGATAAGCAAAGTCTGTAAAACTGAATCTCAAAATTTTTGAACTACTTTCATATATTCAAATACCTTTCGGTTGTTCTTGACGATTCGCGAACAATTATATGTATATAGATACATATATATACTATAACTTAAAAACGTAACAATGTATTAATTGTTTGATACCGTACATTAAACTTATTGGTTTAAATATTTATTTGAATATATATGAAAAATTGGAATATTAATTGTATGAATAACTTGCGACGTATATTTAAAACGTGTTTATGAATGTTGAAAATATATATTAACTTGGTCATAAAACGATTTGTTATTATATATATATTAACAAATAGCGAGACAATGATTTATAGAAGTAAATGACCAAAACACTCGAAAGTTTAAGATACACTTAGAATGATATAGTTTATTGATAATTTAAGACTATATTTTGACAAAGGTACGAGTCGCAAAACGTAAATTGCGAGTTTTCTAAGCGTACAAAAATGCGTTCGAGAAACCGGAATCGGGACATAAGTCGAGTGACAACATACGAGTCATCGGAACGAAAATTACAAGTCAACTATGCACATGAATTTAATATAATATATAATTCATTATTTAAATTATATATATTATATTTAATTATGTCGACAAACAAGAAAATAAAAAATATGTGAGCTGGATTTGACGGCCATGCAATCGCATGAGAAATAGGCATAAAACACATGCGATCGCATGGGCATCAGAATTAGGAATTATGGCTATAAATACCAGGTTTCTGCTCGAGTTTTTTTTACACTTATATTACTCCCTAAGTATTTAGTTATTATAATTATTATTATTATTATTATTATTATTATTATTATTATTATTATTATTATTATTATTATTATTATTATTATTATTATATTATTATTATTATTATGATTATTATTATTATTAATCTTAATATTTTTAGTAATATTATACATAAAATATTACAACGAGGTCATGAGCGTGTCACTTTCAAAACAAGCTTCAAACGGGACAGAACTAAGAAAATTATGGGTTATAGCTATGGAGGTTATGGGTAATGTTCATGGGTATTGTTTGCAAGTCAAACCTAGTATTTATCATCTCTGTTGCGTCTACGTACTTTCCTGCAATATTGAATCTCAATATTGATACGTGAGCATTCATATCTTATCTTTTATATATTAATAGTGTATACATGTCTAGTGCTCGAGTATATATTTATACATGCTTGTATGCTAAATTTCGTCGTTAAACAGTTTATAATGAATCACGAATTAAATACATATATTACTGGTAAAAGGTATATGATATACATGTTTTCGGAAAGCTGGCGAAAAATCAATAACTTTTCATTTAGAAATCGCGTAATTTCGATGAACGAATCAAAAGATATGGTCAACTGAATTATAATTGACGCTAATTGGAATTGCTTATGAATCTGCAATTAATATTTAAACAACCTCTTTATGAGATTGATAAAATACTACTAGCCAAGTAAATGAATCCTTATATAAGGCACGTCTCGTTTTGTTGAACAATTGTCAAAATTGACTTTTTGAAATGACTTTTGATAACTTTTGTATGTCAATCTTGAGCATTAGGATTGTGATACACTATAACCCAACCTAGTTTATTAGACATGTATTGACCAACATATATTCTCTAGGTTGAGATCTACGGTTAATCTTGCATTTCGAGTTACGGTCACTTTTTGATGAATGACCTTATGTGGTGATAAGGTGAGTTTCATTTGCTCCCTTTTTAATTGCTTTTGCAATCTATATTTTTGGGCTGAGAATACATGCACTTTATTTTAAACGCAATGGATACAAGTATATACTAAATTCTACACTGAGTTTGAACAGAAAATCCCTTAGCTTTGGTAACTAGTAACTGCCAGTTATAGGAACTGGTGGGCGCGAGTAGTAGTATATGGATCCATAGGGCTTGATATCCCCGTCCGAGCTAGAGCACTAGCCTTTTAACGGACGTATGCTATTTGAGAAGTGTACACGTTGGTTTGCGTGTATTATTAAGATGATTATACAAAGGGTATAAATTATATATACGTTAAGTTTAGTTACCATGGTGCTCAATTTCGTAGAATATTTTGATAAACATTTCTGGATGAAACAACTGAAAACTTGTGATTCACCTTTATATACAGATTATGCGCAACATTAAAACTATGAACTCACCAACCTTTGTGTTGACACTTTTAAGCATGTTTATTCTCAGGTTTCTAGAAGTCTTCCGCTGTTTGCTTATATGTTGTAAGACCCAAATATTTATTGTACATAATGTATTTATGGTGTACGATGCGTGTATGAAGTTTACGTGTTGCTTGCTCGAACGCCAAAGGAAACTGGACGTAATCTGAAGTGACAAGGTGTGTACGTATCCTTTCAACCCAAAATAAAGTTTGTGTTGATGTTCCAAAGCCTTACCATTGGAAATGAAATTTTATCACGTTTCCAACGATATTTGATTCATCGAAAACGGAGCTACGGTCAAAAAGTTATGGTCAAAACAAGAAACTGAAAACTGACCTGAAGGTTGGAGCGGCGCTCCACCATTCGGCGCGATGCACCGAACCCATCTGATGCAATTTTCAGCCTTTTTAAAAGGTCTAAATGAGGGGTACTTTGGTCTTTTCACTTGGGGTCGGTTTGGGGTCATCAAAACTGATCCATTGATCAGTTTAGATCACATCTCACTCATCAAACACTCCCATCCTCAAACCCTAGAGTGAGATTGAGTTATAGTGAGAGAGAACTCCATTTGGAGAAGAAGGAGGTTGTTTCGGGTCAAACCTCAAGCATTAAAGTTGTTCTACTCGTCAACGGTATCATTTTGGCGGTATTGGTAAGTTCTAACTCCGAATTTCATTGTTGATTTTGCTATTCAAAGTTAGGGTTTGAACTTGATTTGTTGATAAACCCATTTAGACTCATGAAGTGGGTTAGTGATGCTAGTAATCGGGTTTATTGTTAGTGTTGGTGGATTTTGGGTTGGTGAACAAATTGGCCTTGATTAGGACTTGTAATTAGGTTTAATCACTAGGTTTAGTGATTATGGAAGTGTTGGAACACTTTTAGGTGTGTTGGTTGACTAATTTTGACTTTGGGTCAAAATTAGGGTTTGGTGATGATTATGACCCAATTGTCGAATTAATAAGGTTTATAAACTTAAAATGGATTAGGTTGAAGCATAGAACCGAGTTAAATATGTTTTGGTGTCAAAACTTGCTAATGGCGTGATATTGACTTCTTATGGGTCAAATTAGGGTTTAAGTGTCATTTTGGGCAAGATAGGTATTTAACACCTATGATGGGGTTTAATAGGCGTATTAAGACCATTCTCACTTGTGTTAGTGATTATTGGTTAATTTTGGGCGCGGTTTGTACTTGGAAGTGCATTTGGGTCAAATTTGCACTAAGTGTCAAATTGGGTTGGTTTGTAAATCCAATCTAAGTGTGTTGTTGAATTTGTGATAATGGAATAGGTACTTTCCATTGACGAGTTGCAGATTATTCGGTAGCACTCTTCAAGGCAACAAGGTGAGTGGTAATATCCTATATGCATATGTATGTGTAGGATGGGTGCGGGTCGGGAGAAGGGGTTCTCGCTTGTAGAGCTCCCTTCTCGTATAGGTGGAATAATTATATGTGTAGGTATATAATATATCTATTTGTGGTAGCGTGAAATGTGTAGTGTCGAGGTGTTAAGACACCACGTTTCATGTGACGAGTGATGTGTCGAGGTGTTAAGACGCCACTCGGAGTGAAGCATCGAGGTGTTAAGATGCCATTCTAAGTAATTGACGGGTGAAGCATCGAGGTTTTAAGATGCCACTCGGGGTGAAGCATCGAGGTGTTAAGGTGCCACCTAGGGGTGTAGTGTCGAGGTGTTAAGACACCACTCCATAAAATAATGAGTGAAGCATCGAGGTGTTAAGATGCCACTCGGGATGAAGTACCGAGGTGTTAAGGTGCCACCCTAGGGTTTAGTGATACGAGGTGTTAAGTATACTAAAGAATGTTATGAACATCGATGACTTGTTTCGCGAAGTCATTCCCTTGCGAAGATTTGGTTAACCATGGTTATTGTGATGTAAGCAATTATGCTATTCGAGATATTTATATATATATATATATATATATATATATATATATATATATATATATATATATATATATATATATATATATATATATATATATATATATATATATATTGTATACGTATAATGTTGTTTATATTAATGAATTGTTGTGATGTAGCTAACCCTCCGGGTGTGGCTTATTGGCGTTGTTCACATCGTCATTGGTGAACTCACTTTATTTATTGTTAGCTTGTTGCTTAGTGATGTTACGGTATGCTTAGACTAGCTTGCCTTTATGCTTGGATGCTTCGGTATGCGGTATTTGATAGTTGTGTGGCATGTCCATTTTATACATATATATGTATGTAGTATGTTATCATTCACTAAGCGTTAGCTTACCCTCTCGTTGTTGACTTTTTTATAGATTGCATGGATGCGGAGGCTCGGGTAAGCGGGGACTAGTGGACTCGCGTAGTTGCTTTAGAAGGCTTGCTTTTGGATTGATTAGGATTGGGTAGCGTATCCCCAATCGCCATGCTCGACCTTTATTTTGTATTACAAATCATGTGGTTGAAAACTTGTATTTTCGTACGAAAGTCGTAAAACGGCCGATGTGGGCCCGGTCTTCGTAAAACTAATTTTATTAATGGAACGTGTTAGTTCTACATATATTAATGTATGGTTAAAAGCGTTTGGTCTAAATACGTCGGGAAGTGGTCAAACATTTTCGCATTTCATGACTTTTTGGACAGGCCACTTTGGCGCGCCGCGCGGCCATATGGCGCGCCGCGCCATCTGCTGTACCAGCAAAATATTTTTTTTTTCTGCGTTATTGGTTGGTTAACGGGTTGGGTTGTTACAAGTGGTATCAGAGCGTGGTCCAAGGGATTTAGGTGACTTGAGATAGGTGCCTAGACTTAGACTTGTGTGTGTGCTTAATTGTTGCGGGACTTGTAGGATTACGGGTCGGAATGGGTTTAGTTAGTGCCTTGTTTATAGATTGACTAACGTGTATATTAGTAATGCGGATATTATTAATATATTATTGTGATGTGATAATAATTCTCGCGTGTGTTTATATCGCGTAGGATTTTGTTTGTGCTTTGTTTATGTTGCGGTTGCATATATCATCGAGCGAGGCGGTCGTTGTACTAACCAGCCGATACAGCGTGTATGCGTAATAAGGACTTGCAAACCTTATTACGGGTGCAAATCGTGTCTAGCAAGTGATGTACGACGAGTGTTTAGCAAGATGGGACGGTGTTGTGCGTGTGGTTTATAAGTTCGTGATCTAATCGTTTGCATTCCTTAGAATGAAAACGGAAGATGGATGCGGAACGAGTAAGCCTATTTGTAGTGACCCGAACTTTTCCATGTTTATATATATTAATTGAGATTGATGTTTACATGATTAAATGTTTCCAACATGTTAAGCAATCAAACTTGTTAAGACTTGATTAATTGAAATAGGTTTCATATAGACAATTGACCACCCAAGTTGACCGGTGATTCACGAACGTTAAAACTTGTAAAAAACTATATGATGACATATATATGGTTATATATATAGTTAACATGATATTATGATAAGTAAACATATCATTAATTATATTAACAATGAACTACATATGTAAAAACAAGACTACTAACTTAATGATTTTGAAACGAGACATATATGTAACGTTTATCGTTGTAACGACATTTAATGTATATATATCATATTAAGAGATATTCGTACATCATAATATCATGATAATATAATAATTTAAAATCTCTTTTGATATTATAAACATTGGGTTAACAACATTTAACAAGATCGTTAACCTAAAGGTTTCAAAACAACACTTACATGTAACGACTAACGATGACTTAACGACTCAGTTAAAATGTATATACATGTAGTGTTTTAATATGTATTTATACACTATTTAAAGACTTCAATACACTTATCAAAATACTTCTACTTAACAAAAATGCTTACAATTACATTCTCGTTCAGTTTCATCAACAATTCTACTCGTATGCACCCGTATTCGTACTCGTACAATACACAGCTTTTAGATGTATGTACTATTGGTATATACACTCCAATGATCAGCTCTTAGCAGCCCATGTGAGTCACCTAACACATGTGGGAACCATCATTTGGCAACTAGCATGAAATATCTCATAAGATTACAAAAATATGAGTAATCATTCATGACTTATTTACATGAAAACAAAATTACATATCCTTTATATCTAATCCATACACCAACGACCAAAAACACCTACAAACACTTTCATTCTTCAATTTTCTTCATCTAATTGAACTCTCTCAAGTTCTATCTTCAAGTTCTAAGTGTTCTTCATAAATTCCAAAAGTTCTAGTTTCATAAAATCAAGAATACTTTCAAGTTTGCTAGCTCACTTCCAATCTTGTAAGGTGATCATCCAACCTCAAGAAATCTTTGTTTCTTACAGTAGGTTATCATTCTAATACAAGGTAATAATCATATTCAAACTTTGGTTCAATTTCTATAACTATAACAATCTTATTTCAAGTGATGATCTTACTTGAACTTGTTTTCGTGTCATGATTTTGCTTCAAGAACTTTGAGCCATCCAAGGATCCATTGAAGCTAGATCCATTTTTCTCTTTTCCAGTAGGTTCATCCAAGGAACTTAAGGTAGTAATGATGTTCATAACATCATTCGATTCATACATATAAAGCTATCTTATTCGAAGGTTTAAACTTGTAATCACTAGAACATAGTTTAGTTAATTCTAAACTTGTTCGCAAACAAAAGTTAATCCTTCTAACTTGACTTTTAAAATCAACTAAACACATGTTCTATATCTATATGATATGCTAACTTAATGATTTAAAACCTGGAAACACGAAAAACACCGTAAAACCGGATTTACGCCGTCGTAGTAACACCGCGGGCTGTTTTGGGTTAGTTAATTAAAAACTATGATAAACTTTGATTTAAAAGTTGTTATTCTGAGAAAATGATTTTTATTATGAACATGAAACTATATCCAAAAATTATGGTTAAACTCAAAGTGGAAGTATGTTTTCTAAAATGGTCATCTAGACGTCGTTCTTTCGACTGAAATGACTACCTTTACAAAAATGACTTGTAACTTATTTTTCCGACTAGAAACCTATACTTTTTTTGTTTAGATTCATAAAATAGAGTTCAATATGAAACCATAGCAATTTGATTCACTCAAAACGGATTTAAAATGAAGAAGTTATGGGTAAAACAAGATTGGATAATTTTTCTCATTTTAGCTACGTGAAAATTGGTAACAAATCTATTCCAACCATAACTTAATCAACTTGTATTGTATATTATGTAATCTTGAGATACCATAGACACGTATACAATGTTTCGACCTATCATGTCGACACATCTATATATATTTCGGAACAACCATAGACACTCTATATGTGAATGTTGGAGTTAGCTATACAGGGTTGAGGTTGATTCCAAAATATATATAGTTTGAGTTGTGATCAATACTGAGATACGTATACACTGGGTCGTGGATTGATTCAAGATAATATTTATCGATTTATTTCTGTACATCTAACTGTGGACAACTAGTTGTAGGTTACTAACGAGGACAGCTGACTTAATAAACTTAAAACATCAAAATATATTAAAAGTGTTGTAAATATATTTTGAACATACTTTGATATATATGTATATATTGTTATAGGTTCGTGAATCAACCAGTGGCCAAGTCTTACTTCCCGACGAAGTAAAAATCTGTGAAAGTGAGTTATAGTCCCACTTTTAAAATCTAATATTTTTGGGATGAGAATACATGCAGGTTTTATAAATGATTTACAAAATAGACACAAGTACGTGAAACTACATTCTATGGTTGAATTATCGAAATCGAATATGCCCCTTTTTATTAAGTCTGGTAATCTAAGAATTAGGGAACAGACACCCTAATTGACGCGAATCCTAAAGATAGATCTATTGGGCCTAACAAACCCCATCCAAAGTACCGGATGCTTTAGTACTTCGAAATTTATATCATATCCGAAGGGTGTCCCGGAATGATGGGGATATTCTTATATATGCATCTTGTTATTGTCGGTTACCAGGTGTTCACCATATGAATGATTTTTATCTCTATGTATGGGATGTGTATTGAAATATGAAATCTTGTGGTCTATTGTTACGATTTGATATATATAGGTTAAACCTATAACTCACCAACATTTTTGTTGACGTTTTAAGCATGTTTATTCTCAGGTGATTATTAAGAGCTTCCGCTGTCGCATACTTAAATAAGGACAAGATTTGGAGTCCATGCTTGTATGATATTGTGTAAAAACTGCATTCAAGAAACTTATTTTGTTGTAACATATTTGTATTGTAAACCATTATGTAATGGTCGTGTGTAAACAGGATATTTTAGATTATCATTATTTGATAATCTACGTAAAGCTTTTTAAACCTTTATTGATGAAATAAAGGTTATGGTTTGTTTAAAAATGAATGCAATCTTTGAAAAACGTCTCATATAGAGGTCAAAACCTCGCAACGAAATCAATTAATATGGAACGTTTTTAATCAATAAGAACGGGACATTTCAGTTGGTATCCGAGCGTTGGTCTTAGAGAACCAGAAAATTTGCATTAGTGTGTCTTATCAAGTTTGTTAGGATGCATTAGTGAGTCTGGACTTCGACCGTGTTTTCTTTAAAAATGATTGCTTAACATTTTTGTTGGAAACTATATATTTTTAACATATGAATATTATGTGATATATTAATCTCTTAACGTGTTTGATATTATGTGATAGATGTCTACCTCTAGAACAAGTCCCATTGACTCACCTAATAATAATGAAGAGTCAAATGTAAATTGGAATGATTTGTGGACTGATTCACAAGTTCCCGAAGAGGAACCGGAAGAAGAGTCGGAACCGGAAGAAGAATCGGAACCGGAAGAAGAATCGGAACCGGATGAAGAAATAGAACCGGTGGGGGAAATAATAAAACGGTTAAGTAAAAGAAAATCCTCAACCAACCGACCAAAGTTAATTATGGTCAATGGTGTTTCCGCCAAGGAAGCAAAATATTGGGAGGATTACCAATTCTCCGATGAATCGGATTCCGACGAGAATTCCGATGATGTTATAGAAATTACCCCAACTGAATTTAAAAAGGCAAAAGAAAATAATAAGGGAAAGGGCATAAAAATAGAGAAATATAATTCCAACCCCGATGAACTTTATATGTATCGTCAACCCCCGAAGTCCTTAAGTTGTAACAATGACCCGGGAACCTCTAAACCACCAGGTTTTTCTAAACCAATGTGGACAACGACGGCTCGTATTAGGGGAACATCATATATCCCTAGAAACTTGGCAAAACGAACCAAAACCGAAGAAGAAGAAACGAGCGAGTCGGAATAAGATAGTTGTATTCGTGTGGTGTAATATATGGAATATAGTGTTCTTATGCTTTATGATATATGTAAAAATTGCTTGTATTAATAAGTATTTTTTTTTATGAATCTAACTCTTGTCTATTTTACAGTTTAAAAACACAAAATGGATAGACAACCCAATATTTTAAGAGACCTACCCGGAGACATGATTGATGAAATCTTGTCTAGAGTCGGCCAGAATTCTTCGGCACAACTATTTAAGGCGAGATCAGTTTGTAAGACATTCGAAGAACGTTCCAAGAATGTCTTGGTTTATAAGAGACTTTCGTTTGAAAGATGGGGGATATCACATTGGGAAACCCATAAGTTACGATGTGTTTACTTTGACGCATATATTGCGGGGAACCCAAATGCTATTTTACGCAACGGGTTAAGAAATTATTTTGACTCAATATATCCGAATATTGGACTTCGTGATTTAGAAAAAGCGGCTAACATGCAACATAAAGAAGCATGTTATGCTTACGGATTAGTAATGTTCGCTTCTCACCAAAATGAGAACAAGAACATCGGGCTACAACTATTAAACAAAACGTTTCCACAAGTGACGGAGTCGGTAATTGGGGTAAGAAATGAGGTTTTTAGATTATTACGGGACTGTTGGACATTACGTAACCCTCGTCCCTTTGATGACGTTACAACACGCTGTCTTATCAACGGCCATAACGGTTATGTTGCACAAGACCAAGGATGGGAAGTAGTCCTAGTAAAACCAGAATGCATGACTTGTTTCTGGACGTATGAATTACGTGTCTTTATTGCCTTTGCTGAACGACTTGTGTACTAGCTAGAATTGTCTTCACAACTATCTTGTATCAAAGTTATTGTGTGCTATATTTCATGCTTTATGTAAAATAAGCGGTATTGTAAGTTTGTAAAATATTGTATAAAAGTTTGAACGCGAAATATTATTACAATCAGTTTTTCATATAGAATTGTAGTAGTTGAATTGTATATTAGCTACTAAGTATGAACTTAACGGATAGGTACTACCCGAATTTAAACTTATAAAACGCTAATATGAAGAAAAAGCTTTTATAAATGAGTTCATATTATGCTACGAAATACTATTAACTACTCTTAATATTCTGTATGATTAACTTGTTCCATTTAACTATTTTGAAGGAAATGGCACCGACTACTCGACACACCGTGAATATGAATGAAGAGGAATTCCGTACTTTTCTAGCTTCAAACATAGCTGCAGTACAGGCTGCGCTACATACCAACAATAACCTTGGATCTAGCAGTACAGGAAATCGTGTAGGATGCACCTACAAAGAATTCACTGCCTGCAAACCTTTGGAATTTGATGGAACCGAAGGACCGATCGGATTGAAACGGTGGACCGAGAAGGTTGAATCGGTGTTTGCCATAAGTAAGTGTACTGAAGAGGACAAAGTGAAGTACGCTACGCATACCTTCACAGGTTCTGCGTTAACATGGTGGAATACCTATCTAGAGCAAGTGGGACAAGATGATGCGTACGCACTACCGTGGTCAGCATTCAAGCACTTGATGAACGAGAAGTACCGTCCCAGAACCGAGGTCAATAAGCTCAAGACAGAACTTAGAGGGTTACGAACCCAAGGATTTGATATTACCACGTATGAAAGACGATTCACAGAATTGTGCCTATTGTGTCCGGGAGCATTCGAAGATGAGGAAGAGAAGATCGACGCGTTTGTGAAAGGATTACCGGAAAGAATCCAAGAAGATATAAGTTCACACGAGCCCGCCTCCATAAAACAGGCATGTAGAATGGCTCACAAACTAGTGAACCAGATTGAAGAAAGAATTAAAGAACAGACTGCTGAAGAGGCCAATGTGAAGCAAGTCAAAAGAAAGTGGGAGGAAAACAGTGATAAGAATCACCAATACAACAACAACAGCAATTACAACAATAATCGCAACAATTATCCCAACAATCGCAACATCAATCGCAACTACAACAAACGGCCCAACAACAACAACAACAACAACAACAACAACAGCAACTACAACAATCATCCCAACAACAATAATAACCGCAACAACAACAACAATCAGAAGCAGCTATGCCAAAGGTGTGAAAAGAATCACTCGGGGTTCTGCACCAAATTTTGCAACAAGTGTAAAAGAAATGGTCATAGCGCGGCGAAGTGTGAGGTCTACGGACCAGGGGTTAATAGAACGAAAGGAACAAATGGTGTCGGAACGAGTAATGGCGGAGCAAGTAGTGTCGGAGCAAGTTATGCCAATGTAGTTTGTTATAAATGTGGAAAACCAGGCCACATTATTAGAAATTGCCCGAACCAGGAGAACACGAATGGACAAGGCCGTGGAAGAGTTTTCAATATTAATGCGGTAGAGGCACAGGAAGACCCGGAGCTTGTTACGGGTACGTTTCTTATTGACAATAAATCTACTTACGTTTTATTTGATTCGGGTGCGGATAGAAGCTATATGAGTAGAGATTTTTGTGCTAAATTAAGTTGTCCATTGACGCCTTTGGATAGTAAATTTTTACTCGAATTAGCAAATGGTAAATTAATTTCAGCAGATAATATATGTCGGAATCGAGAAATTAAACTGGTTAGCGAAACATTTAAGATTGATTTGATACCAGTAGAGTTAGGGAGTTTTGATGTGATAATCGGTATGGACTGGTTGAAAGAAGTGAAAGCGGAGATCGTTTGTTACAAAAATGCAATTCGCATTATACGAGAAAAAGGAAAACCCTTAATGGTGTACGGAGAAAAGGGCAACACGAAGCTACATCTTATTAGTAATTTGAAGGCACAAAAACTAATAAGAAAAGGTTGCTATGCTGTTCTAGCACACGTCGAGAAAGTACAAACTGAAGAAAAGAGCATCAATGATGTTCCCATTGCAAAAGAATTTCCCGATGTATTTCCGAAAGAATTACCGGGATTACCCCCACATCGATCCGTTGAATTTCAAATAGATCTTGTACCAGGAGCTGCACCAATAGCTCGTGCTCCTTACAGACTCGCACCCAGCGAGATGAAAGAACTGCAAAGCCAATTACAAGAACTTTTAGAGCGTGGTTTCATTCGACCAAGCACATCACCGTGGGGAGCTCCTGTTTTGTTTGTCAAGAAGAAAGATGGTACATTCAGGTTGTGTATCAACTACCGAGAGTTGAACAAACTTACCATCAAGAACCGCTACCCACTACCGAGAATCGACGACTTATTTGATCAACTACAAGGCTCGTCTGTTTATTCAAAGATTGACTTACGTTCCGGGTATCATCAAATGCGGGTGAAAGAAGATGATATTCCAAAGACTGCTTTCAGAACACGTTACGGTCATTACGAGTTTATGGTCATGCCGTTTGGTTTAACTAATGCACCAGCTGTGTTCATGGACCTTATGAACCGAGTGTGTGGACCATACCTTGACAAGTTTGTCATTGTTTTCATTGATGACATACTTATTTACTCAAAGAATGACCAAGAACACGGTGAACATTTGAGAAAGGTGTTAGAAGTATTGAGGAAGGAAGAATTGTACGCTAAGTTTTCAAAGTGTGCATTTTGGTTGGAAGAAGTTCAATTCCTCGGTCACATAGTGAACAAAGAAGGTATTAAGGTGGATCCGGCAAAGATAGAAACTGTTGAAAAGTGGGAAACCCCGAAAACTCCGAAACATATACGCCAGTTTTTAGGACTAGCTGGTTACTACAGAAGGTTCATCCAAGACTTTTCCAGAATAGCAAAACCCTTGACTGCATTAACGCATAAAGGGAAGAAATTTGAATGGAATGATGAACAAGAGAAAGCGTTTCAGTTATTGAAGAAAAAGCTAACTACGGCACCTATATTGTCATTGCCTGAAGGGAATGATGATTTTGTGATTTATTGTGACGCATCAAAGCAAGGTCTCGGTTGTGTATTAATGCAACGAACGAAGGTGATTGCTTATGCGTCTAGACAATTGAAGATTCACGAACAAAATTATACGACGCATGATTTGGAATTAGGCGCGGTTGTTTTTGCATTAAAGACTTGGAGGCACTACTTATATGGGGTCAAAAGTATTATATATACCGACCACAAAAGTCTTCAACACATATTTAATCAGAAACAACTGAATATGAGGCAGCGTAGGTGGATTGAATTATTGAATGATTACGATTTTGAGATTCGTTACCACCCGGGAAAGGCAAATGTGGTAGCCGATGCCTTGAGCAGGAAGGATAGAGAACCCATTCGAGTAAAATCTATGAATATAATGATTCATAATAACATTACTACTCAAATAAAGGAGGCGCAACAAGGAGTTTTAAAAGAGGGAAATTTAAAGGATGAAATACCCAAAGGATCGGAGAAGCATCTTAATATTCGGGAAGACGGAACCCGGTATAGGGCTGAAAGGATTTGGGTACCAAAATTTGGAGATATGAGAGAAATGGTACTTAGAGAAGCTCATAAAACCAGATACTCAATACATCCTGGAACGGGGAAGATGTACAAGGATCTCAAGAAACATTTTTGGTGGCCGGGTATGAAAGCCGATGTTGCTAAATACGTAGGAGAATGTTTGACGTGTTCTAAGGTCAAAGCTGAGCATCAGAAACCATCAGGTCTACTTCAACAACCCGAAATCCCGGAATGGAAATGGGAAAACATTACCATGGATTTCATCACTAAATTGCCAAGGACTGCAAGTGGTTTTGATACTATTTGGGTAATAGTTGATCGTCTCACCAAATCAGCACACTTCCTACCAATAAGAGAAGATGACAAGATGGAGAAGTTAGCACGACTGTATTTAAAGGAAGTCGTCTCCAGACATGGAATACCAATCTCTATTATCTCTGATAGGGATGGCAGATTTATTTCAAGATTCTGGCAGACATTACAGCAAGCATTAGGAACTCGTCTAGACATGAGTACTGCCTATCATCCACAAACTGATGGGCAGAGCGAAAGGACGATACAAACGCTTGAAGACATGCTACGAGCATGTGTTATTGATTTCGGAAACAGTTGGGATCGACATCTACCGTTAGCAGAATTTTCCTACAACAACAGCTACCATTCAAGCATTGAGATGGCGCCGTTTGAAGCACTTTATGGTAGAAAGTGCAGGTCTCCAATTTGTTGGAGTGAAGTGGGGGATAGACAGATTACGGGTCCGGAGATTATACAAGAAACTACCGAGAAGATCATCCAAATTCAACAACGGTTGAAAACCGCCCAAAGTCGACAAAAGAGCTACGCTGACATTAAAAGAAAAGATATAGAATTTGAAATTGGAGAGATGGTCATGCTTAAAGTTGCACCTTGGAAAGGCGTTGTTCGATTTGGTAAACGAGGGAAATTAAATCCAAGGTATATTGGACCATTCAAGATTATTGATCGTGTCGGACCAGTAGCTTACCGACTTGAGTTACCTCAACAACTCGCGGCTGTACATAACACTTTCCACGTCTCGAATTTGAAGAAATGTTTTGCTAAAGAAGATCTCACTATTCCGTTAGATGAAATCCAAATCAACGAAAAACTTCAATTCATCGAAGAACCCGTCGAAATAATGGATCGTGAGGTTAAAAGACTTAAGCAAAACAAGATACCAATTGTTAAGGTTCGATGGAATGCTCGCAGAGGACCCGAGTTCACCTGGGAGCGTGAAGATCAGATGAAGAAGAAATACCCGCATCTATTTCCAGAAGATTCGTCAACACCTTCAACAGCTTAAAATTTCGGGACGAAATTTATTTAACGGGTAGGTACTGTAGTGACCCGAACTTTTCCATGTTTATATATATTAATTGAGATTGATGTTTACATGATTAAATGTTTCCAACATGTTAAGCAATCAAACTTGTTAAGACTTGATTAATTGAAATAGGTTTCATATAGACAATTGACCACCCAAGTTGACCGGTGATTCACGAACGTTAAAACTTGTAAAAAACTATATGATGACATATATATGGTTATATATATAGTTAACATGATATTATGATAAGTAAACATATCATTAATTATATTAACAATGAACTACATATGTAAAAACAAGACTACTAACTTAATGATTTTGAAACGAGACATATATGTAACGTTTATCGTTGTAACGACATTTAATGTATATATATCATATTAAGAGATATTCGTACATCATAATATCATGATAATATAATAATTTAAAATCTCTTTTGATATTATAAACATTGGGTTAACAACATTTAACAAGATCGTTAACCTAAAGGTTTCAAAACAACACTTACATGTAACGACTAACGATGACTTAACGACTCAGTTAAAATGTATATACATGTAGTGTTTTAATATGTATTTATACACTATTTAAAGACTTCAATACACTTATCAAAATACTTCTACTTAACAAAAATGCTTACAATTACATTCTCGTTCAGTTTCATCAACAATTCTACTCGTATGCACCCGTATTCGTACTCGTACAATACACAGCTTTTAGATGTATGTACTATTGGTATATACACTCCAATGATCAGCTCTTAGCAGCCCATGTGAGTCACCTAACACATGTGGGAACCATCATTTGGCAACTAGCATGAAATATCTCATAAGATTACAAAAATATGAGTAATCATTCATGACTTATTTACATGAAAACAAAATTACATATCCTTTATATCTAATCCATACACCAACGACCAAAAACACCTACAAACACTTTCATTCTTCAATTTTCTTCATCTAATTGAACTCTCTCAAGTTCTATCTTCAAGTTCTAAGTGTTCTTCATAAATTCCAAAAGTTCTAGTTTCATAAAATCAAGAATACTTTCAAGTTTGCTAGCTCACTTCCAATCTTGTAAGGTGATCATCCAACCTCAAGAAATCTTTGTTTCTTACAGTAGGTTATCATTCTAATACAAGGTAATAATCATATTCAAACTTTGGTTCAATTTCTATAACTATAACAATCTTATTTCAAGTGATGATCTTACTTGAACTTGTTTTCGTGTCATGATTTTGCTTCAAGAACTTTGAGCCATCCAAGGATCCATTGAAGCTAGATCCATTTTTCTCTTTTCCAGTAGGTTCATCCAAGGAACTTAAGGTAGTAATGATGTTCATAACATCATTCGATTCATACATATAAAGCTATCTTATTCAAAGGTTTAAACTTGTAATCACTAGAACATAGTTTAGTTAATTCTAAACTTGTTCGCAAACAAAAGTTAATCCTTCTAACTTGACTTTTAAAATCAACTAAACACATGTTCTATATCTATATGATATGCTAACTTAATGATTTAAAACCTGGAAACACGAAAAACACCGTAAAACCGGATTTACGCCGTCGTAGTAACACCGCGGGCTGTTTTGGGTTAGTTAATTAAAAACTATGATAAACTTTGATTTAAAAGTTGTTATTCTGAGAAAATGATTTTTATTATGAACATGAAACTATATCCAAAAATTATGGTTAAACTCAAAGTGGAAGTATGTTTTCTAAAATGGTCATCTAGACGTCGTTCTTTCGACTGAAATGACTACCTTTACAAAAACGACTTGTAACTTATTTTTCCGACTAGAAACCTATACTTTTTTTGTTTAGATTCATAAAATAGAGTTCAATATGAAACCATAGCAATTTGATTCACTCAAAACGGATTTAAAATGAAGAAGTTATGGGTAAAACAAGATTGGATAATTTTTCTCATTTTAGCTACGTGAAAATTGGTAACAAATCTATTCCAACCATAACTTAATCAACTTGTATTGTATATTATGTAATCTTGAGATACCATAGACACGTATACAATGTTTCGACCTATCATGTCGACACATCTATATATATTTCGGAACAACCATAGACACTCTATATGTGAATGTTGGAGTTAGCTATACAGGGTTGAGGTTGATTCCAAAATATATATAGTTTGAGTTGTGATCAATACTGAGATACGTATACACTGGGTCGTGGATTGATTCAAGATAATATTTATCGATTTATTTCTGTACATCTAACTGTGGACAACTAGTTGTAGGTTACTAACGAGGACAGCTGACTTAATAAACTTAAAACATCAAAATATATTAAAAGTGTTGTAAATATATTTTGAACATACTTTGATATATATGTATATATTGTTATAGGTTCGTGAATCAACCAGTGGCCAAGTCTTACTTCCCGACGAAGTAAAAATCTGTGAAAGTGAGTTATAGTCCCACTTTTAAAATCTAATATTTTTGGGATGAGAATACATGCAGGTTTTATAAATGATTTACAAAATAGACACAAGTACGTGAAACTACATTCTATGGTTGAATTATCGAAATCGAATATGCCCCTTTTTATTAAGTCTGGTAATCTAAGAATTAGGGAACAGACACCCTAATTGACGCGAATCCTAAAGATAGATCTATTGGGCCTAACAAACCCCATCCAAAGTACCGGATGCTTTAGTACTTCGAAATTTATATCATATCCGAAGGGTGTCCCGGAATGATGGGGATATTCTTATATATGCATCTTGTTAATGTCGGTTACCAGGTGTTCACCATATGAATGATTTTTATCTCTATGTATGGGATGTGTATTGAAATATGAAATCTTGTGGTCTATTGTTACGATTTGATATATATAGGTTAAACCTATAACTCACCAACATTTTTGTTGACGTTTTAAGCATGTTTATTCTCAGGTGATTATTAAGAGCTTCCGCTGTCGCATACTTAAATAAGGACAAGATTTGGAGTCCATGCTTGTATGATATTGTGTAAAAACTGCATTCAAGAAACTTATTTTGTTGTAACATATTTGTATTGTAAACCATTATGTAATGGTCGTGTGTAAACAGGATATTTTAGATTATCATTATTTGATAATCTACGTAAAGCTTTTTAAACCTTTATTGATGAAATAAAGGTTATGGTTTGTTTAAAAATGAATGCAGTCTTTGAAAAACGTCTCATATAGAGGTCAAAACCTCGCAACGAAATCAATTAATATGGAACGTTTTTAATCAATAAGAACGGGACATTTCACTATTCACGAAGGGAAGGATGAGTTAACGTTAAAGATTGGGGCTGTGTTTGAACGATATGTCTCGATTTTCACCGGCAGAGTTAGAGAAGTAACCAAGGAGTTGGTCGAAGGACAAATGACGAAAGTGGTCCGAGGCCAAGTGACTAAAGTTGTAAAGGAAGAGTTTGAAAAGAGGTTTCCCAAACCTCGAGGTAGCGATGATGAAGATGTACTTGCAAGGTTAGGATTACACGGTGCTCATGGTAAGAGGGCACGAAGTACGCCTGAAGGCGTCGGGAATGTGAAGAAGAAGAGTAAGAAGGGTTACAAGCTTACGTGCTTTAAGTGTGGGGAACGGGGTCATTTGGCACAAGATTGTACGGTAGTGCCTTTAGGCTCAATCAGGTGTTTCATTTACCGGATGGAGGGACACCGGAAGTCAGAGTGTTCCGAATCACATGACGATCGGGTTAGGAGGTTAGAGCGCGAATATATGATGGGAAGTGGAGCACGGAAGCCCAACAGTGCTACATCAGGTACTTTTAGTACGAAATCATATGTCATTCGTTTGTAATAACATGCGGTATGTGCGTAAGTCTTAGCTAAACTTTATTCTCCGTTGGAGATAATTTGTAGCAAGCGGGCGGTTTACGTTTATGGTTCCGGTTTGCTCTCAGCAGAGCGTATAAGTGGTGTGTTGTGCCTTGACTCTATGGTGTGAATCCTTGGGTGCTTAGGCATTTTGGTTAGTATCGGGTTGTTTAGCTCGTTCGAGTGAGACCCTTAAGGTCTCAATTGTGTTGTGCATGTTATTGATATGGGTGACGTTCCTAATGGAAGTACCCTATGGTGACTTTGGATTGTCGGGCGAAGGGCGTAAGACTTGGCATAACCAAGCATTCCTTAGTATTTGGGAAATGTCTCTACCAAGCCATGGAAATGAGTTTTGGTGTTCGGATGTTAGAGCGTGTTCGCTCTCGTGTTGAAGTTGATGAACCATGAGGTTCGACGGGTGGGATGAAACCCCAGAAATCGAGTGTTTTGGATCTCGATGTATGTTGGTAAAGGATTCTACGTGACGCGACATTAGGTGCCTCTTTTATACCTACTAGCGTGGTGTTCGACTCCGATTGTGTTGCGGTTACATTGTACTTAGGGTACCGAAGTGAAACCCTTAGGTTCATGAGTGATCGGGTGAAATTTGACAAACTAAAGCAATTGGATGATTGCGAGTGTATAGTTCGTGTAATTTGTGGTACACTTTTCGTTCGAAATGTTCAAGGATAGGTTAGGATCCTTGGTATGCTCAAAGTTGGAGCAAGACATGGTGATGGGCCGTGCGAACCCAATTATTGGTAAAGTCTACCTTTGGTAGCATTGTACGGGTGTACGAGATGCGGTTATGGAACGTAATTCCAAGTGGAGGAGTTACACTCCCGCACGAGGAGGTTTTAGTGTGAGATTTCGGACAATGTTTTAGTAAACCGAAACTTGTGTCGGGACCAAGATTTGGTCGATTGTGGTAGAGTACAATTTCGGTTAAATTGTACTTATGATTTTGGATTTGAATTATCACCAAGGTGGTAATGTGGTAAATCTCGTTGAGAGATAATGGACGTGTTTGGCAAGCAAGGTGAAATCCCTCGGTTAAGGGATGTGTGTGTCGGATTCTCTTTTAGAGAATTATTGTTTTGTACCTATGTTTGATATAGGTGGTTCTTGCTTGATTGTGTGGATGGTTAGTGGTATCCGTTAGGGTTCACTATAGTGTAACAGAGTGCGATGTTGCACTACTCGTTGTTCGAGGCCAAAAGTACGTATGTGATTGGTGAAGCATGACCTTCGGGGTCCGCTGACTTCATCATAGTATTTTTGATTGGTGGAGCATGACCTTCGGGGTCCGCTGACTTCATCCGGTGTTGAGTGATCTATTGGTTGTTTTATACACCGATGGTGGGATCGTGAGGACCATGTTGTGTGATTAGTGATTGCGATAGCCGTGTTTCGCTCACGTGTTGTTTCGGGTGTGACAATAGTCGATTTTGGACACCTTAGGATTAGCGTTGCCATAGTCGTTTTGGGCGCTTTTTGGTTTTAGTCGTTGCTTATGATGTTAGGATAGTGGTGTATTGGTTGTATTGCGCACTATAAAGGATGTTTAGTGGTAAGAGTAATCCGTGAGGATTCATGTAGTTCGATCTTCAATGTTCGGATTGTTGACTTTAGGTTGAGACTTGGTCACTTTTAGCGTTGTCCGTGGTAAAGGTACGCTAAGGAATTTATATCTCGGTACGAGGTTGGTTGAGTTTTTCCCGATATGGGAAATTGAGCAGGTTTTAGTGCTCGGATTGTGGTTTTGATAAATCACGGTTGACGATTTTAGTTGTTAAAAGTAATCCATTGGGAAGAATTGTCTAGGAAAGTTCGTATTGGGACTTGAGTGAGGATCGTTGAGTAGGTCCGGATTGGTTAAGTGGAGAAGATCACGAGGACGTGATTGAGTTTAAGTGGGGGAGAGTTGTAAGACCCAAATATTTATTGTACATAATGTATTTATGGTGTACGATGCGTGTATGAAGTTTACGTGTTGCTTGCTCGAACGCCGAAGGAAACTGGACGTAATCTGAAGTGACAAGGTGTGTACGTATCCTTTCAACCCCAAATAAAGTTTGTGTTGATGTTCCAAAGCCTTACCATTGGAAAGGAAATCTTATCACGTTTCCAACGATATTTGATTCATCGAAAACGGAGCTACGGTCAAAAAGTTATGGCCAAAACAAGAAACTGAAAACTGACCTGAAGGTTGGAGCGGCGCTCCACCTTTCGGCGCGGCGCGCCGAACCCGTCTGATGCAATTTTCAGCCTTTTTAAAAGGTCTAAATGAGGGGTACTTTGGTCTTTTCACTTGGGGTCGGTTTGGGGTCATCAAAACTGATCCATTGATCAGTTTGGATCACATCTCACTCATCAAACACTCCCATCCTCAAACCCTAGAGTGAGATTGAGTTCTAGTGAGAGAGAACTCCATTTGGAGAAGAAGGAGGTTGTTTCGGGTCAAACCTCAAGCATTAAAGTTGTTCTACTCGTCAACGGCATCATTTTGGCGGTATTGGTAAGTTCTAACTCCGAATTTTATTGTTGATTTTGCTATTCAAAGTTAGGGTTTGAACTTGATTTGTTGATAAACCCATTTAGACTCATGAAGTGGGTTTAGTGATGCTAGTAATCGGGTTTATTGTTAGTGTTGGTGGATTTTGGGTTGGTGAACAAATTGGCCCTGATTAGGACTTGTAATTGAGTTTAATCACTAGGTTTAGTGATTATGGAAGTGTTGGAACACTTTTAGGTGTGTTGGTTGACTAATTTTGACTTTGGGTCAAAATTAGGGTTTGGTGATGATTATGACCCAATTGTCGAATTAATAAGGTTTATAAACTTAAAATGGATTAGGTTGAAGCATAGAACCGAGTTAAATATGGTTTGGTGTCAAAACTTGCTAATGGCGTGATATTGACTTCTTATGGGTCAAATTAGGGTTTAAGTGTCATTTTGGGCAAGATAGGTATTTAACACCTATGATGGGGTTTAATTGGCGTATTAAGACCATTCTCACTTGTGTTAGTGATTATTGGTTAATTTTGGGCGCGGTTTGTACTTGGAAGTGCATTTGGGTCAAATTAGCACTAAGTGTCAAATTGGGTTGGTTTGTAAATCCAATCTAAGTGTGTTGTTGAATTTGTGATAATGGAATAGGTACTTTCCATTGACGAGTTGCAGATTATTCGGTAGCATTCTTCAAGGCGACAAGGTGAGTGGTAATATCCTATATGCATATGTATGTGTAGGATGGGTGCGGGTCGGGAGAAGGGGTTCTCGCTTGTAGAGCTCGCTTCTCGTATAGGTGGAATAATTATATGTGTAGGTATATAATATATCTATTTGTGGTAGCGTGAAATGTGTAGTGTCGAGGTGTTAAGACACCATGTTTCATGTGACGAGTGATGTGTCGAGGTGTTATGACGCCACTCGGAGTGAAGCATTGAGGTGTTAAGATGCCACTCTAAGTAATTGACGGGTGAAGCGTCGAGGTGTTAAGATGCCACTCGGGGTGAAGCATCGAGGTGTTAAGGTGCCACCTAGGAGTGTAGTGTCGAGGTGTTAAGACACCACTCCGTAAAATAATGAGTGAAGCATCGAGGTGTTAAGATGCCACTCGGGGTGAAGTACCGAGGTGTTAAGGTGTCACCCTAGGGTTTACTGATACGAGGTGTTAAGTATACTAAAGAATGTTATGAACATCGATGACTTGTTTCGCGAAGTCATTCCCTTGCGAAGATTTGGTTAACCATGGTTATTGTGATGTAAGCGTAAGCAATTATGCTATTCGAGATATTTATTTATATATATATATATATATATATATATTGTATACGTATAATGTTGTTTATATTAATGAATTGTTGTGATGTAGCTAACCCTCCGGGTGTGGCTTATTGGCGTTGTTCACATCGTCGTTGGTGAACTCACTTTATTTATTGTTAGCTTATTGCTTAGTGATGTTACGGTATGCTTAGACTAGCTTGCCTTTATGCTTGGATGCTTCGGTATGCGGTATTTGATATTTGTGTGGCGTGTCCATTTTATACATATATATGTATGTAGTATGTTATCATTCACTAAGCGTTAGCTTACCCTCTCGTTGTTGACTTTTTTATAGATTGCATTGATGCGAAGGCTCGGGTAAGCGGGGACTAGTGGACTCGCGTAGTTGCTTTAGAAGGCTTGCTTTTGGATTGATTAGGATTGGGTAGCGTATCCCCAATCGCCATGCTCGACCTTTATTTTGTATTACAAATCATGTGGTTGAAAACTTGTATTTTCGTACGAAAGTCGTAAAATGGTCGATGTGGGCCCGGTCTTCGTAAAACTAATTTTATTAATGGAACGTGTTAGTTCTACATATATTAATGTATGGTTAAAAGCGTTTTGTCTAAATATGTCGGGAAGTGGTCAAACATTTTCGCATTTCATGACTTTTTGGACAGGCCACTTTGGCGCGCCGCGCGGCCATATGGCGCGCCGAGCCATGTGCTTTACCAGAAGAAAAAAAAATTTCTGCGTTATTGGTTGGTTAACGGATTGGGTTGTTACATAAGTGATACAAGCTATGTTCATGGAGTCATACATGCTTTATTCAAGAAAACTTTGCATTCACAAAATCATCACCGTGTATCTTATTTTGACTTCATTGTCAACGGATGTATTATGGTAAACTATTATTTATGGTGATTGTGTATATGTAGAAATCATCAAACGTTGAAAACCTTAGAAATTGATATTCATTTGTTTACAAAACGTATCATATAGAGGTCAAATACCTCGCAATGAAATCAATGAATGACGTGTTCGTCCATATGGATTTGAAGCGATCGTCACAGTTGGTAACAGAGCGTTGGTCCTAGTGAACCAGGTCTTGCATAAGTGTGTCTAACTCATAGTTGTTAGGATGCATTAGTAAGTCTGGACTTCGACTGTGTCTGCATGTCAAAAGTTTTGCTTATCATTTCTTGTCAGAAATTACCTGTCTATCATCTTAAGTCTAAACGCGTCTTATTGCATTGATTGCATAGATAGTGTATAGAAAAAATTCATATCTTGGCATATCTATTACAGTAAACTTTGACTGCCATCTTCTGAAAATTTCTCCGTAATTTACGGGATTTTGGTATTATATATACATATGTAAATTATGTATTGAAGAGTACCAATCTAAATTCTATAATTTATTTCATATCAAAAAATCATCTCTCTAATTATACAAGATGGATCCCGTATCTAGTTCAAATTTCTTAAATTCCGACAGCTATTCCGATATGGATATTCACCTGAACTCTGAAGAAAGTGTAACCGGAATGGATCAACCAATCAGCCATCACCTATTCTGGATGAATTGGGGATGGGTTCGTAGCCTACTTAATCATTGGAGACAAGAAGAAGGTGATCCCTTCCATCCACCACATTCACCTCTTGGCGAAGAACCTGAAGCACTTACCGGCGAACCTATTCGTAATACTATTTTCTCTCTCATTTCCAGAGTATCTCATCATGATTATATACTATCCCATATTATAAATCTTATTTATCCGATCGTCCAAACCACCGATCATCTAGGTATAATAGAAGAAGTCAATGAGCTTCGTACTCGGGTAGTGGCTTTGGAGAATATGGTGCAAGGGTTACGAACACCAGCAGAAGCACTCGCAGCATAACCGGTACCACCATCATCCACACCAACAGGATCATTACCACCACCAACAACCACAACCGCATCACATGCCTCAACATCACAATCTGTACCTCGGATATCAACATCATACGCACCATAGGTACCAAGAAGTACCAGCAACGACAAACGATGAAGTATGGATTCATAATTTCATCGGAGAAACATTCTACGACAATTATGTAATTTCTAAATTTTAGAGATTATCTATTCTAGCCTTAACCCTAAATCAGATAGAGTAGAAACCCTTATCCGAATGGTGTAAGATACAAGCTAGACTTGTTTTACCAACAACATCAACAGTACCCTTAGCCTCACCAGCACAGTCAGTGCTGTCAACATCGTCAGAATCAGCAGCACCTCTAACATCATAAGCTCCGCCAGTTCAAGAAAGCACCGTGGACATCATTACAAGTCAACAACGAGTATATTGTATCAATGAATTATGAAGTAATAACTCAATTCCTCTAAAGAATTTATATGTATATCTTATATATATAAATTTTAAAACCATCATAAATCTTTTCATACTAAGCTATTATGTATGAATTGAAAAAGGGTAAATACTACTCGTTTAATTCATATTACTAATATGCTATGATGTACATCCTTCGTTAACGACTTAACCATCGTTAACTACAATCTCTGTTTCAACTCAATGAATTGCATTTCATAATGAACTTAGTGTATTAATCAATTACATGTTTGATTTTACCCTTTTATCTTCGATGTACTCGAAATTTTCTAGAAAACATCATTTATATCTTATGAAGTTCATAAGAATTCCACGAGCATCAACATCCTTCACCGAGGAATAAGAATAAATAATGAAGTATTGATTTCATTAGTGAAATACTCCACGAAGATTATGTAATCCTTAATGTTTTAGAGATTATTCATTCAATTCAAAAATCAAATGAGCTTAATATGATATTAACTCATTAAATCTGTATTACATCTGAAGAAGATATACATACATATATTTTCATAAAGACGGTAATAAAAAAAAATTCTTTTGTACAAAGTATTAATTGTGAAATCTTTAACGGGTAGGTAATACTCGGAAAATATATAAGTTCACAATTAATATGTTATACTGTACATTCTTCAACTTTGATTTAAAAATTATTAACTATGCTCACAGCGATATACAATCGTTTCCATACAAATTCAATTACATATTCTGATTTTGAAAAATCAGAATCCAAGCCAAGATTTAACAGAAAACATCACTCTTAGATTCTTACATCTTTCAAATGCTATACTTTGACTTCAAAACTGTGCTAGAACATCACTTCTATTCATAAACCCAGAAGAAAAAAAAATATTTGTATCGTTCAAAATTCTAGAACATCGTATGTATCTTGACAATTACTATCTTCATGCAAACCCTTCAAACTTTTGAAAACACCTAGGATTGATAACCAACGATTCGGTTATGATAATTTTGAATGCTGATGAAGCAGCAAAAACTGTAAACGACCTTAACAGCCAAAAGTTTGATGATAAAGGATAGTGTGCTGGCAAAGCTCAGAAAAAGAGAAAGTTTGGAACTGGAAAACGGATTGAGCAAAGTATGAAAGAGGCTGTGGATAAATCACAAGTACGAAACCTGACTTCAAAGAATCCAAATGATTCAGTATCTGCTGAAGACATTAAAGAATACCTTGCTTCCGAATCTAAACCCTTGCCGACAATATTCTTCATCATCCTCTGATATTAGAAATTCTAAGATATCATCGTATCTTTCATTATAAATATCCTCCATATTTCTGGAGATAATTCCATAATCATTCTTATCGAAAATCAATTTTCTCCTTGCGATATCTGTGTAACATCATAAAAGAAACTATTTTAGTTTATAAATTCTGAAACCTACGAGTTTAAAATATGAATATTTTTGAAGAGGTGTTGGGAACTGAAGCATGAGTTAGTATAATATAATGACACTTGATCAACGTGATTATATTACAGTAAGTCATGCAGAGTTTCTAATGGTACGTGATAAAGGTTCACAGATCATACCCTCATTATAAATCATGTTACATAACTCTTTCATTCTATTTAACCTCTAAACTATCAAGAAAATATTTTCTTAATGATTTGGTCTTTTTCGAGGTATTCTGGTAATTTGACAAGTCAGATTGTGCTATTACCGTTTATTTTTTAGAACATAAATTATGTCCGTTCCGAAATTCATACCTACGAATTCTGGACCATTATTCGCTTGATTTAAAGTCGGGAAGATAAAACAAAAGCATGAAGCTTCAAAATATCAATGGGAGTATATATAAATCACAGTAAATTGGAGAGAGTATTAACTGTGGATGTCAATGATTATGGAAAGACAGAAGCAGAGACATCGAAATATAAGGGAAGATATAAAACCCAACAACCACTCAGAAATTACAAACCGTGTATATCAATGTGTATAGCAATATAAAGACACGGGAGAATGAAAAACACTATAACCCCAAGGTAATGGTAGAAGAAAATAACTTCCTCCGGTGGTAGATGAAAAAGAAGAATGACAGAAATGAAAGTTAGGAGTATATCAAGAATCAGAACTGGATGAAGTATTTTTCACAATCTTTTGAAAATAGGAAATGAGGAAGAAGATGTAAGAGTGATGAAAATAATGAAACGGAAGAGGTCAATTTATAGCAAAATATCAAACATAGCAATCGAGGCAAATTACGCATTTAATCAAAAGAAATCTTAATTTCCTTAAATTCTGAAGAATCAAATCTTATTTAGATTATGAAGATTTTCTATTCCTTAAATTACGGAAATCAATCGTTAATATGTCAACAGTTAAGACAAATCTCTATTCTTCATTTCACTCTTTTACGATAACTTCTCTCATACGCTTCGAATAACCCGATTGTTTTATCCATATTATTCAACGGTGATAAAACTCTATTTATCAACACATATACATCATGAAAACATTTTTATTGTTAGTCATGACGACCTCACTCAAATTTCGGGACAAAATTTCTTTAACGGGTAGGTACTGTGATGACCCGGAAATTTCTGACCAAATTTAAACTTAATCTTTGTATAATTAACATTTCTGACACGATAAGCAAAGTCTGTAAAACTGAATCTCAAAATTTTTGAACTACTTTCATATATTCAAATACCTTTCAGTTGTTCTTGACGATTCGCGAATAATTATATGTATATAGATACATATATATACTATAACTTGAAAACGTAACAATGTATTAATTGTTTGATACCGTACATTAAACTTATTGGTTTAAATATTTATTTGAATATATATGAAAAGTTGGAATATTAATTGTATGAATAACTTGCGACGTATATTTAAAACGTGTTTATGAATGTTGAAAATATATATTAACTTGGTCATAAAACGATTTGTTATTATATATATATTAACAAATAGCGAGACAATGATTTATAGAAGTAAATGACCAAAACACTCAAAAGTTTAAGATACACTTAGAATGATATAGTTTATTGATAATTTAAGACTATATTTTGACAAAGGTACGAGTCGCAAAACGTAAATTGCGAGTTTTCTAAGCGTACGAAAATGCGTTCGAGAAACCGGAACCGGGACATAAGTCGAGTGACAATGTACGATTCATCGGAACGAAAATTACAAGTCAACTATGCACATGAATTTAATATAATATATAATTAATTATTTAAATTATATATATTATATATATTATATTTAATTATGTCGACAAACAAGGAAACAAAAAATATGTGAGCTGAATCTGACGGCCATGCGATCGCATGAGAAATAGGCATAAAACCCATGCGATCGCATGAGCATCAGAATCAGGAATTATGGCTATAAATACCAGGTTTCTGCTCGAGTTTTTTTTACACTTATATTACTCCCTAAGTATTTATTTATTATAATAATAATAATAATAATAATAATAATAATAATAATAATAATTATTATTATTATTATTATTATTATTATATTATTATTATTATTATTATTATTATGATTATTATTATTATTAATCTTAATATTTTTAGTAATATTATACATAAAATATTACGACGAGGTCATGAGCGTGTCACTTTCAAAACAAGCTTCAAATGGGATAGAACTAAGGAAATTATGGGTTATAGCTATGGAGGTTATGGGTAATGTTCATGGGTATTGTTCGCAAGTCAAACCTAGTATTTATCATCTCTGTTGCGTCTACGTACTTTCCTGCAATATTGAATCTCAATATTGATACGTGAGCATTCATATCTTATCTTTTATATATTAATAGTGTATACATGTCTAGTGCTCGAGTATATATTTATACATGCTTGTATGCTAAATTTCATCGTTAAACAGTTTATAATGAATCACGAATTAAATACATATATTACTGGTAAAAGGTATATGATATACATGTTTTCGGAAAGCTGGCGAAAAATCAATAACTTTTCATTTAGAAATCGCGTAATTTCGATGAACGAATCAAAAGATATGGTCAACTGAATTATAATTGACGTTAATTGGAATTGCTTTTGAATCTGCAATTAATATTTAAACAACCTGTTTATGAGATTGATAAAATACTACTAGCCAAGTAAATGAATCCTTATATAAGGCACGTCTCGTTTTGTTGAACAATTGTCAAAATTGACTTTTTGAAATGACTTTTGATAACTTTTGTATGTCGATCTCGAGCATTAGGATTGTGATACACTATAACCCAACCTAGTTTATTAGACATGTATTGACCAACATATGTTCTCTAGGTTAAGATCTACGGTTAATCTTGCATTCCGAGTTACTGTCACTTTTTGATGAATGACCTTATGTGCTGCTAAGGTGAGTTTCATTTGCTCCCTTTTTAATTGCTTTTGCAATCTATATTTTTGGGCTGAGAGTACATGCACTTTATTTTAAACGCAATGGATACAAGTACATACTAAATTCTACACTGAGTTTGAACTGAAAATCTCTTAGCTTTGGTAACTAGTAACTGCCAGTTATAAGAACTGGTGAGCGCGAGTAGTAGTATATGGATCCATAGGGCTTGATATCCCCGTCCGAGCTAGAGCACTAGCCTTTTAACGGACGTATGCTATTTGAGAAGCGTACACGTTGGTTTGCGTGTATTATTAAGATGATTATACAAAGGGTATAAATTATATATACGTTAAGTTTAGTTACCAGGGTGCTCAATTTCGTAGAATATTTTGATAAACGTTTCTGGATGAAACAACTGAAAACTTGTGATTCACCTTTATATACAGATTATGCGCAACATTAAAACTATGAACTCACCAACCTTTGTGTTGACACTTTTAAGCATGTTTATTCTCAGGTTTCTAGAAGTCTTTCGCTGTTTGCTTATATGTGATACAAGCTATGTGCATGGAGTCATACATGCTTTATTCAAGAAAACTTTGCATTCACAAAATCATCACCGTGTATTCTATTTTGACTTCATTGTCAATGGATGTATTATGGTAAACTATTATTTATGGTGATTGTCTATATGTAGAAATCATCAAACGTTGAAAACCTTAGAAATTGATATTCATTTATTGTGTACCTTTTGAAAAGAATGCAATGTTTACAAAACGTATCATATAGAGGTCAAATACCTCGCAATGAAATCAATGAATGACGTGTTCGTCCATATGGATTTGAAGCGATCGTCACACGTTGGTTGAGGATTTTCTTTTATTTAATCGATTTACTATAGGTATCAACATTTCTTCCTCCAGAACCTCTTCTTCTTCCGGTTCCTCCTCTTCCGGTTCCTCCTCTTCCGGTTCCTCTTCTTCCGATTCCTCTTCGAGAATTTGTGAATCTTCCCAAAATATATTCGACTCTTCATTATTATTAGGTGAATCGATGGGATTTGTACTAGTGGTAGACATCTATCACACAATATCAAACACATTAAGAGGTTATTATATCACATAATATTTACATGTTAATAATATATAGTTTCCAACAAAAGTGTTAAGCAATCGTTTTTAAAGAAAACACGGTCGAAGTCCAGACTCACTAATGTATCCTAACAAATTTGATAAGACACACTAATGCAAATTTCTGGTTCTCTAAAACCAACGCTTGGATACCAACTGAAATGTCCCGTTCATATTGATTATAAACGTTCCATATTAATTGATTTCGTTGCGAGGTTTTGACCTCTATATGAGACGTTTTTCAAAGACTGCATTCATTTTTAAAACAACCATAACCTTTATTTTATCTATAAAGGTTTAAAAAGCATTACGTAGATTATCAAATAATAATAATCTAAAATATACCGAATTCACACGGCCATTACATAATGGTTTACAATAAGAATATATTACATCAAAAATAAGTTTCTTGAATGCAGTTTTTACATAATATCATACAAGCATGGACTCCAAATCTTGTCCTTATTTTAGTATGCAACAGCGGAAGCTCTTAATAATCACCTAAGAATAAACATGCTTAAAACGTCAACAAAAATGTTGGTGAGTTATAGGTTTAACCTATATATTATCAAATCATAATAATAGACCACAAGATTTCATATTTCAATATACATCCCATACATAGAGATAAAAAACATTCATATGGTGAACACCTGGTAACCGACATTAACAAGATGCATATAAGAATATCCCCTATCATTCCGGGAAATCGTTCGGACATGATAAAAACAAATTCGAAGTACGAAAGCATCCGGTACTTTGGATGGGGTTCGTTAGGCCCAATAGATCTTTCTTTAGGATTTGCGTCAATTAGTAGATCGGTTTACTAATTCTTAGGCTACCAAGAAAAAGGGGCATATTCAGCTTCGATCATTCACCCATATAATGTAGTTTCAATTACTTGTGTCTATTTCGTAAAACATTTATAAAACTGCATGTATTCTCATCCCAAAATATTAGATTTTAAAAGTGGGACTATAACTCGCTTTCACAGATTTTTACTTCGTCGGGAAGTAAGACTTGGCCACTGGTCGATTCACGAACCTATAACAAATATGTACATATATATTAAAGTATGTTCAAAATATATTTACAACATTTTTAATACGTTTTAATGTTTTAAGTTTATTAAGTCAGCTGTCCTCGTTAGTAACCTACAACTAGTTGTCCATAGTTAGATGTACAGAAAATAAATTGATATATATTATCTTGACCCAATCCACGACCCAGTGTATACACATCTCAGGCTAGATCACAACTCAAAGTATATATATTTTTGGAATCAACCTCAAGCCTGTATATCTAACTCTAACATTACTGCATATAGAGTGTCTATGGTTATTCCAAATAATATATATAGATGGGTCGATATGATATGTCAAAACATTTGCATACGTATCTATGGTATCCCAAGATTACATAATATATTAGAATACATGTATAATACAATATAAGTTAGCTAGGATATGATTAATATAGATTTGTTACAATATTTCCCGTAGCTACAACAATCAAAAAATATCCAATCTTGTTTTACCCATAACTTCTTCGTTTTAAATCCGTTTTGAGTGAATAAAATTGCTATGGTTTCATATTGAACTCTATTTTATGAATCTAAACAGAAAAAGTATAGGTTTATAGTCGGAAATATAAGTTACAAGTCATTTTTGTAAGAGGTAGTCATTTCAGTCGAAAGATCGACGTCTTGATGACCATTATGAAAAACATACTTCTACTTTGAGTTTAACCATGATTTTTGGATATAGTTTCATGTTCATAAGAAAAATAATTTTCCCAGAAGAACAACTTTTAAATCAAAGTTTATCATAGTTTTTAATTATCAAACCCAAAACAGCCCGCGGTGTTACTACGACGGCGTATATCCGGTTTTACGGTGTTTTTCGTGTTTTCAGGTTTTAAATCATTAAGTTAGCATATCATATAGATATAGAATATGAAAGTGTTTGTAGGTGTTTTTGATCATTGGTATATGGATTAGATATAAAGGATGTGTAATTTTGTTTACATGTAAATAAGTCATGAATAATTACTAATGTTTTTGTAATTTTATGAGATATTTCATGCTAGTTGCCAAATGATGGTTCCCATATGTGTTAGGTGACTTACATGGGCTGCTAAAAGCTGATTATTGGAGTGTATATACCAATAGTATATACATCTAAAATCTGTGTATTGTACGAGTACTTATACGGGTGCATACGAGTAGAATTGTTGATGAAACTGAACGAGGATGTAATTGTAAGAATTTTTGTTAAGTAGAAGTATTTTGATAAGTGTCTTGAAGTCTTTCAAAAGTGTATGAATACATATTAAAACACTACATGTATATACATTTTAACTGAGTCGTTAAGTCATCGTTAGTCGTTACATGTAAATGTTGTTTTGAAACCTTTATGTTAACGATCTTGTTAAATGTTGTTAACCCATTGTTTATAATATCTAAAGAGATGTTAAATTATTACATTATCATGATATTATGATATATTAATATATCTTACTATGATATATATACAGTTAAATGTTGTTACAACGATAATCGTTACATATATGTCTCGTTTCTAAATCATTAAGTTAGTAGTCTTGTTTTTACATATGTAGTTCATTGTTAATACACTTAATGACATGTTTAGTTATCATTTCATGATTAAACATAGTGTATCAATATCTTACTATGATTCATATGTATTTAGTATAGCGACCCGACCAAATCATGTTTGACGTAGCCGTCTACGTAGGTCCCATTACATGGTCATAAGTCTTTAAGAAAAAGTTTGACCGAAAATATGTCGCATTCATTTCATAGGTGTGGATGTTTCAAAGTTTACAAAAGTAGTTTCCATAACTAGTACATAATGATGTTTAAAGTACAATGAAACACGTGCGACACAGTTTAAAGTAGTCAAAAGACGCTCCACATATGCAAGTATACTCGACATCCAAAGCAAGTATCAAAAAGAATGAGCGGAAGCATGTATCACCTAATGTTCAAGGACCTGAGAAAAACATAGAAATCTGTCAACAAAAACGTTGGTGAAATCATAGGTTTAAGTAAGTAAGTGAGTAAAAGTAAGTCGAACCACAAGATTTTGCATCATTGATAAATAGTAATACATTCTAAAAGTTAATATTCACGAGCACCCAATTATCAAGGCTTAACATTTCCTTCAATAGTACCCCATCACAATAGTGTTAGAACCTACACTGTTTCCCGAAAATATATTTCATCCGAATAACGGTAGCGAACCGTCCGAATGAGGGTTTGTCAAACCCATATGGCCATACAACATAAGTTCACGCCTACACTTACACCCTGCAAGTGCAACTAATGATAATCGAATTGAGGATTTTGTACTAAACTCGTATGTAGAATGTTTGTTTTCCTGAACTTGTGTTCACTTAGTTAAAAAGAAACGCTTATGTTTTCTCATCCCAAATGTAAGTTCAAACGAGTAAAAGTGGGACTATGATCTCACCTTGAGCGCAAGAGTAAATAAGTACTTCGACAAGTGATGTGTGCAAAGAACAATGCTAGTCTTGACCTAAACAAATAGGTTGTATCAATAACGATAGTCACGATTGGTCAAAGATGTTCAATTAGTCCAATGGTTCGTTATGACTCGATTATGTAGCATGTGAATCAAATTGTCAAGTTTCTTACAAGATACAAATATAGGATCATGTTAGAAAGATTGCATAATCATTTGGTTAAGTTTGACAAAAAGTCAAACTTTGGTCGGTCAAAGTCAACAAAAAAGTCAACGCGTTCGGGTCGGGTCCCGAACTATTTTTCTGTGCTAATTATTCATATATAAACATGTTAGAACAAGTCTCATGTGAATCGGAGGTCCATAGGGTGCCAAACATTTTTCATATAATTGACATGTAGGTCAGAACCTGAACATGCCTTAGGTCGTGCCGCGACCCAACGCTGCCGCGCCGCGGCATTTAACGGGTGCTGGTACCTGGTCAGTTTCGATTGTTCAAGTCTTTTTCTGAACTTCGAACAAACACAAATCATAAACCGTAAACACTTATGACTCGCACCTTATATCGTTGGAAAGCTCTTTTGACAAGGAAGACAACTAAGCACATTTCACCAACCGAAAACATTATTTGCAATAGCCGACTTTTCAAATAAAATGATCAATCAATTTACACATTTAATGCTTCAAATTTTATAGGTGCACATTTATGATTCGGGCATTTAATACATACATACAACACGCCGTTTTGTAGGTAATCGAGCATACAATACAACTAACTACTTACCAACAATAATTCATGGCATTCAATGCATCAAATATTTATTTCAAGCTTATCAAACCCTAACTCAAATTCACCAAAATCACTAATCTAGTTTATGGAGTTTTCTCAAGCAACCTACACATTAAATTGAAGCTAGTGATACTAGGAACACATTTAATACATGCATTTATGACATTTAACAACATTCAAACAACCAAATCACCAAATCAAACACACCAAAGTTCATATTCAAGCTAGTTACTTCAAATAACGAAATCGAGCATATAAATCATATAATCATGTTAGACTTGAGCCATAGACACTAATTAACAACTTTATAACTTAAAAACATCAAGAACACAAAATCTAGTGATTTTAGAAAGTTACCCAAATATAATGAAATCGGTATGGAATCAAAGAGGAAGTTGCAAGGATTCCAAATATGTAATTTGTTTGGATTGAAGCTTGATCGATTTGTTGTAGATGATGAATTCTTTATTTGGAGAATGATGTTTTAGCAGAGTAGTATATAAAATAGCTTATATTTTTACAGAAAATACTATTAAATACGATACAATTTTACACAAGATATTTATTTATTTATAGAATGGATATACTTAAACCTTGCTACAACACTTATAGGCAGTGTACCTAATCGTACAGTAGTGTAGTTTTTAGTAAGTCCGGTTCGTTCCACAGGGAATCTTTTTAAACAAAGCTTAACGCTATATTAGTTTACTTTTATAAAAATACAAATATATATATATATAAGTAATATTATTTTTATAAAGGGGGGTTTTTACCGTTTAATGACCGGTTTGTCGATTTTAAAACTTTAGTTCCAGTTAAAACCAAATGTAAAATATTAAAAATAAATACAAGACTTAAATTAAAGCATAAAGTAAATAACGATAATGAAATTGCGAATAATAAAAGTGCGATAAAATAAACTTGCGATAATTAAAAAGTACGATAATTAAAAGTGCAATTAAATACAATAACAATAAAAATGCGATAATTAGAAGTGCAATTAAATATAAAATAAAGGAAATTAAATATGAAATAAAAGAATTATGCTTATTTAAACTTCCGTAATCATGATGTTTGACGTGTTGATTTTAGTTTTATGCCCATGGGTTAATTGTCCTTTGTCCTGGATTATTTAATATGTCTGTCTGGTTTTTGTCCATAACAGTCCATCAGTCATAAATATAAAGTGCGAGTGTCCTCGTCAAATTATCCTTATACTCGAAGTTAAATATTCCAACTAATTGGGGACTTAAACTGTAACAAGATTTTAATATTTTGTTTAATAATTACACCAGGATGTCGACTGAGTGTAACCCAAGGTTTTAATACTTTGTTATCAATTATACCAAGTGTCCTTGTACATAATTTCACCCCTGTTTTAATTATTCTAGTGGCTATTAATCCATTCCCGTGTCCGGTTAAATGAACGATTATTCGTACATATAAATACCCCGCCCATCGTGTCCGATCGAGTGTATATGGTAATTTATAGGGACGCCCAATTGTAAATCTTTATATTAACATTAACAAACTATCATTTAGTTAAACAAATATAAAGCCCATTAATAGCCCATAGTCTAATTTCCACAAGTGTCGTTCTTTTATCCAAACCCCAATTATGGTACAAAGCCCAATTATCCAATTTTAGTAATTAGCCCAACATCATGATTACTTCGTTTTAAATAAGCATAATAATAACTTAGCTACGAGACATTAATGTAAAAAGGTTGAACATAACTTACAATGATTAAAAATAGCGTAGCGTTACACGGACAGAATTTCGACTTACACCCTTACAATATTCGCTAACATACCCTTATTATTAGAATTATAATTAAAATTAAAATTAAAATTAAAATATAAATATAAATATTTACGTAGTATTATGAGAGAAGAAGAAAAAGATGATTAAAAATGCTCAGAATTCGGTTGGCTTTATAGGGAGTTTCAAAACTTGGGGCTCCGCGACTCGCGGCATTTTTGGCCTTCAAACTCCGCGAGTCGCGGAGATTGAAAATACAGCTCACATTCTTTGGAGTCTTTCTTGCCGACGATTTATTTATAAATATAATATATATATAATTAATATAATTAATTATATATTATATTATATTTATATACATAGTTAACTTGTACTTTTTAGTCCGTTGCGTCGAGCGTTGAGAGTTGACTCATGTCCCGGTTCCGGATTTTCGAACGTCCTTGCGTACAATTTAATATCTTGTACTTTGCGTTTTGAATCTTGTACTCTTGTAATTTCGAGACGTTTCTTATCAATAATTGGAACCTCTTTGATTGTCTTTTGTACTTTTGAGCTTTTTGGTCGTTTGCGTCTTCAATTCGTCGAATCTGTCTTTTGTCTTCACCTTTTATTATTTAAATGAATATCACTTGTAAATAGAACAATTGCAACTAAAAGCTTGTCTTTCTTGAGGAATAATGCTATGAAATATATGTTCGTTTTTAGCATTATCAAATATTCCCACACTTGAGCGTTGCTTGTCCTCAAGCAATATCGTCTTGAAATACTAGAATCACTTCTTTATTCTTCACACTTTGTACATCAGTGATTTCTATACGGCGGTATAAACAATGGTAGTAACGATATGGTTTACAGTCCCACATGACTATAAAAATTTAGATCCATTAAGGAAATTGGATCTTTATGAAAACATTTGATCTTTTGAAAATTAAATCTAGTTTTTACCCTAGATAAGTTTTCCAGAATAACCCTTTACCGGTGTTTGCAAATTATTTTTGTGGGTTTGGTGGGTTTCAGATTTGAAAATTTTAGCTCAAAACTTGCGGTTTTGTGTCACCCACTTGCTAACCTTGTATTTGGAAAGCAACACATCCAGTTTACTTGTTCCGTATATTACCTTTCGGTAAACTACCGTCCGGTTGTAAAGGAAAGCGTTGAACAAGCAACTGTTAAGGCAATGTCCCCTGACATGCTTTTAATTATGGTCTATAATGTGTTGGACGCAATTACTATTCTTGGTAGGAGCAATAGTAAAGCTCACCCTTATAATTTTTTCGGTCTGGCACAACGTCCTGTCTTTGACCATGCTATGCAACCACCGTTCTTACGGTTGACACCCGATTTGGTTCAGGTGACCTAATGAATTTCAGGTGAATTCCTAGGATTTTACGTTCAATGGTAATGAACGTATTGAAAATAGGGTTTTCAGAAAACAAATCGGTTTGTAATTTTGATCAAAATATTTTCTCGTTCAAGCTCGAGTTTAGATATCATTGAATTCCATGAGTTTGAATTCTCAATCTTTAAGGTCAATCTCTAGGATTGAGTAATATCAGTCTTAAAAGCTGATTTTTGATCTTTTAAGGAGATTATCCTTTCTGGGGATCTGATTCATTAGTCTTATCCAGCTAATTTGCATGGTGCCCCCCCATTTTACGAGATAAATCCTTCTCATGGTTAGGATAAATCTGACCACTTGGCGACCCTGTTTAATGCTGAGGTCCGTGGATTTCCTGCTGATTTTAGTGATGACTTTTCTCGATTTTTCGTCAACCTACAGCTGGTCTGGACGACAACTTCATGACCTAAATCAAGAAGCGCGTGTCTTTTTCGGAAGACTTTACTTCCTTTTAATGATGGAATTGATTCATCGTGTAGATCCATCTTTTCTTTTCTTTCATCGGGTAAAACAGTTTAGTTTAGTCCAAATCAAAAGTATTTTCAGTTATTTGTTACAGATATATGTGACATATGTTTAAGATAACTTGGTAAATTTTCCCACACTTGGCTTTTATTTTCCTTTTTATCGTCCTCTATTCCATTTTAAATGAATTTTAACATTTTGGTTTGTTTCTCAATTTATGTCCTTTTTGAGGTAACAATAATTTCGGTGTTAAAACCTAGTTTTATCTTTCATAAATATGTATAAACATGATTTTGAGTTCATTTAATTGAAAATTTTGAAAAATTTTACTGGATTTGGGTAGTCAGCATATAAGACTAGGGCTGTTCTTTATTATCAGAGAGCACTAGATTCTAATACAACTACTGCTTTACTAGTATTTTTAATGGTAACCAAGTGTATAAAGTAAAAATTTTAAAATCCGAAAGAATTTAACCCCTTCCCACACTTAAGATCTTGCAATGCCCTCATTTGCAAGAAATCAGTAACAATTTAAATTATTGAGGGTGATTTGTGTGAAAATGATTAAATTTTACCAAAGTTTCCAAATATATTGGCGTTTGTTTGTTGAATGATAAATGGTGCACATCATTTGTTCATTCCGTCTTGTTGTTATTTCACATATATTTTGCATCTTGTCGTCAAAATTAGTTGCTTTTGCTGAACTTAATGCCAGTCTTTGAAAATGCGTTGTTTTACCCTGTTGTGTACATAAGATAAACTGCAAACATATATACATATTTTTGAAGTTTGGTATATGATGATGTAGCGTGAGGGTACGAAATAGTATTATTTTTAATACAAAATACTACAAAATATGACACAAGTTTTATTAATTTACGGATGGGATATACCTAAACCTTGCTACAACACTATAGGCAGTGTACCTAATCGTAGAGTAGTGTAGTTTTTAGTAAGTCCGGTTCGTTCCACAGGGAGCTAGTGATTACGTACTATATTTTTATAAAACTATATTTATATAAATATATATATATATATATATATAAGTAGTAATATTATTATAAAAGGGGGGTTTTTACCGTTTAATGACCGGTTTGTCGATTTTATATTTTTAAGCGTAAAGATAAATGACAATAATTAAAGTGCGTAAAATAAATAAATGACGATAAATAAAATAACAATAAATAAAATTGCGATAGAATATGAAATAAAAGGATTATGCTTATTTAAACTTCCGTAATCATGATGTTTGACGTTTTGATTTTAATTAATTGTTACTCGGGTTAATTGTCCTTTGTCATGGTTTATTTGATACCTATCTGGTTTTTATCCATAATAGTCCATCGGTCATAAATATAAAGTGCGAGTGTCCTCGTCAAATTACCCTTATACCCGAAGTCAAATATTCCAACTAATTAAGGATTTAAACTGTGACGCAGTTATCACTTCTGTCAACAATTACACCAGTTATCACTGTATGTAATCTACCCCTGTTTTGATTAGATATGAATATTAATTTACCCACTTGATCAGTTTGAATAATCAATTACCCAACCCGAATAATTAATTAAATGATTATAATAGATTCCATATGAACGTCACTAAATAGGACAACCATAATCATTATTAATTATTAGGATAATTAATTTGAAGATAGGTTCGACAGACTCCAATGAGTTGTCACTCAATTAGACAATACCCCCCATCTATTAATAGTCAATAGTCCAATTTCCACAAGTGTCGGTCTTTTGCCCAAACCTTAATTATGGTACAAAGCCCAATTACCCAATTTTAGTAATTAGCCCAACATCATGATTACTTCGTTTTAAATAAGCATGATAATAACTTAGCTACGAGACATTAATATAAAAAGGTTGAACATAACTTACAATGATTAAAAATAGCGTAGCGTTACACGGACAGAATTTCGACTTACACACTCAAACGATCTCTATCATAAATCTTATTATTATCATAATTTAAAATTAAAATTAAGATTATTGTTATATCTTATTACATTAACATTATGATAGAGATTTTTAGATATTGATATTGATAATAGATTTTTAGGATAGAAAAAGGGATGTTTTTACATTACGATTACAAAGCCTTTTATAGGAGAATTTAGAAATTGAATTTTCACTTATGACCCCTGAACTATGCTCAATTAACAACTTTTTATTATTTAATATTATTCTTATTATGAATTATTTAAATATTATATTTTATTCTTGTGCATAGTTGACTCGTAATTTTTACACCGTTGCGTCGAGCGTTGAGAGTTGACTCTGGTCCCGGTTCCGGATTTTCGAACGTCCTTGCGTACAATTTTATATTTTGTACTTTGCGTTTTGTAACTTGTACTCTTGTCATTTTTAGACGTTCCTCATCAATAATTTGAACCTTTTTGATTGTATCTTGTACTTTTGAGCTTTTTGGACCTTTGTGTCTTCAATTCGTCATTTTCGCCTTTTGTCTTCGCACTTATTTAAAATAAACGAATATTACTTGAAAATGGAACAATTGCAACTAAAATCTTGTCTTTCTTGGGGGATTTTGCTATGAAATATATGTTCCTTTTTAGCCTTATCAATATCCCAACACTTGAGCGTTGCTTGTCCTCAAGCAATACAGTCTTGAAATAATATAATACATCACACGAATCACTTCTTTATTCTTCACACTTTGTACATCAGTGATTTTGATAGAGCGGTATAAACAATGATAGTAACGATATGGTTAAAGGTGGGTGTGTCATCCACAGTTGCCTTGGGTTTAGGACAACGACACTTGCAATCAAATAGCCGATTTACTTTCGGTTTCCAAAGCAAAGTGCACATTTAAAAGGCGGTTTACAGTCCCACATGACTATAAAAATTTAGATCCTTTAAGGAAATTGGATCTTTATGAAAACATTTGATCTTTTGAAAATTCAAGCTAGATTTTACCCTAGACAAGTTTTCTGATTTGATCCATCATCGGTGTTGCAAAATATATTTGTGGATCAATATTTTGGCTAAAACTTTTAGGTTCGTGTAATCCACTGCTATCCCGGTATCGGAAAGTACACATCCAGTTTACTTGTTCCGTATATTATCTTTCGGTAAACTACCGTCCGGTTGTAAAGGAAAGCGATGAACAAGAAACTGTTAAGGCAATGTCCCGTGACATGCAGATGATTATGGTCTTTTAACGTGTCGGATGCTAGAACTATCCTTGGTAGGAGCGATAGTAAAGATCATCCTATGATTTTTCGGTCTGGCACAAGGTCCTGTCTCCGACCATGCTATGCAACCACCGTTCTTACGGTTGACACCCGATTTGGTTCAGGTGACCTAATGAATTCCAGGTGAATTCCTAGGATTTTACGTTCAATGGTAATGAACGCATTGAAAATGGGTTTTCAGAAAACAAATCGGTTTGTATTTTTGATCAAAATATTTTCTCGTTCAAGCTCGAGTTTAGATATCATTGAATTCCATGAGTTTGAATTCTCAATCTTTAAGGTCAATCTCAAGGATTGAGTAATATCAGTCTTAAAAGCTGATTTTTAATCTTTAAGGAGATTATCCTTTCTGGGGATCTGATTCATTAGTCTTATCAAGCTAATTTGCACGGTGCCTCCTCATTGTACGAGATAAATCCTTCTCATGGTTAGGATAAATCTGACCACTTGGCGACCCTGTTTGATGCTGAGGTCCGTGGATTTCCTGCTGATTTTAGAGATGACTTTTCTAGATTTTTCGTCAACCTACAGCTGGTCTGGACGACAACTTCTTGACCTAAATCAAGAAGCGCGTGTCTTTTTCGGAAGACTTTACTTCCTTTTAATGATGGAATTGATTCATCGTGTAGATCCATCTTTCTTTCAAATATATTACAGTAAACCGGGTAAAACTGATTAGTATCATCCAAAACAAAAGTACCTGCAATAATCTTGTACAAAGATATGTGATAGATAATTTTTAATTGAATAACTTGGTACATTCTCCCCACACTTAGTTTCTTTCTTTGCCTTTTTATTCTCCTTTATTCCATTTTAAATGAATTCAAGCATTTTAGGTTGTTTCTCAATTTATGTCCTTTCCGAGGTAACGATAATTTCGGTATTAACACCTAGTTTTCATCGTTCATAAATATGTATAAACATGATTTTGAGTTCATTTAGTTGAAAATTTTTCAAATTTTCACAAAATTTGGCAAATAAACCAAGTATAAACCTGAGAGAATTTATAACCCTTCCCCACACTTAAGATCATGCAATGCCCTCATTTGCATGAAATCAGACTATAATTTAAATTCATGAGGGTGATTAGCGTAGAAAAGTGATTAAAAATACCGAGTTTGCAAACATATTGTTATTTCACATTTGATTTTTTGCGTCTTGTCAAAATCAGTAGCTTTTGCTGAACTTCATGACAGTCTTTGAAAGTGCGCTGTTTTACCCTGTTTTGTACATAAGATAAAATACAAACATATATATATATATATATATATATATATATATATATATATATATATATATATATATATATATATATATATATATATATATATATATATATATATATATATATATATATATATTTTTGAAGTTTGGTTTATAACCCCACTTTTCAAAAATTTATAAAGTATAATATTTTTGGCATACTTTAAATCAATAAAATTAAAAATAATGATAATAAAATTTGTCGCCCCGCCCTCGGGTAAAGTAATTTCGGCTCAACGACCTAGTCTTCAACTCACGACGAATTTTAAAAATCATATTTTTAACTTAATAAAATAAAGTAAATTTTGTTTTTTAAAATCACAATAAAACATAAATTAAAATGCATATTAATTTCAAATAAAACCTAAAAAAAATAAAAATTCAGAATGGAGGGAGAAAACTAGTTCTTTAGTGTCTGCTAGTGGAAAAGACCAATCGGATTCCATTCTCGGAACTACACGAGAACAGAACAAATAACTTTAGACAGCATTATCTTTTTAGAACATTCGAATCTCCCCACACTTAGGTAGCTGTGGTGTTGAAATTGTGATTAACTTCATTGTCAATTTCTCTTGGTCCATAATCAACTTGCCTATCTGTGACTTTTTCTTTAAGCCAGTGCCCGGCTTCTTCCGTAATATCCCATAATTCAACTAGCTTCGCCCTTTCTTTAGGCGACAGATTGGATACTAACCGGTTACATAACTTAAAGTTCCCCTTACTTCTAGCATCAATAGCCCGTTTAAAAAGTTTCTTCATTGAACTGTTAATAACGGGGTCATCTAATTTCGTATCAACAACGGGGTCCTTTGTTATTGGGTTATCATTAGGTGTTACTTCATTTTTCCCACACTTAGGCGTTTCATTATTGCTAAGCACTACCGTTGGAGTTGGTAAAACAACATGGTTATTACCAATCGTTTTTATTGGTTCAACGGTTTTGGTTGGTGGAGGTTTAGATTTTCGAATCATAAAGGTGATCGATTTGTCACCACTTTTAAGTGTCATTCTTCCATTTCCTACATCAAATAACGCCCCGGTGAACGCAAAGAATGGCCGACCTAAAATTAGAGGAATGTTTGGGTCCTCTTCTATGTCAATGACAATAAATTCGACTAGAAAGGTTAAATTGCCTACTTGAACGGGTAGGTTGTCAGCAATTCCAACTGGGTGCTTAATGGTTTGATCAAAGAGTCGAACACTCATATCCGTTGGACTTAACTTACCTACACCTAATCTCTTATATAAGGAAAGAGGCATAACACTTACACTTGCACCTAAATCTGCTAGTGCATCATACATGACACAATCACTAAGTAGACAAGGAACAATAAATTCACCCGGATCACCTACCCTAGGTGGAGGTTTTGGTGGAACTGTCTTCACCGGGTTTATATTTACGGCTTTTGTTTCTTGCACTTTCTTATTCTTTTTCTTCTTCTTCTTTCCAGAGGTATCACAATCTTTATTACCTATCACTTGCTCATACTCAACTCCTTTTCTTGGAAACGGGATGGGTGGTTTGTATGGTGCCACCACTGGCTTTACATACTCGGGTGGTGGTGGTGTAACTTCTTCATTGTTACTCTCATCTAAAACCTTTCCATCTTCTGGTGCTGGTTTTTCAGAATTCGTTGAAACCATATTAACATTCTCATTCCGAGGATTTACTTCAGTATTACTCGGTAGCTTTCCTTGTTCCCTCTCACTCATCATGCTAGCAAGAGTACCTACGTGTTTTTCTAGATTCAAAATGGAAGCTTGTTGAGTTCTTAATGACTGATCAAATCTCTCGTTCGTTTGGGTTTGAGTTTCAATAAATTGTGTTTGAGATTCAACTAGCTTGAATACCACGTCTTCCATATTTGACTTTTTCTCTTTGGTTTGTTGTTGTGGTTTATATAAACCAGGTCTTTGTTGATTGAAAGTGTTGTTTTGATTTCGATTGAAGTTTAGCTTTGGCGGTTGATAATTATTTTGATAATTATTTCCAGGCCTTTGGTTCATATAGGAAACATTCTCTCGTTGTTCCAATGTTGGTTCAATGTGACGATCTTTCAATAAGTGTGGTCCACCGCATAGCTCACAACTGATTCGTATTGCGTGAATATCTTTATTCATCTTTTCCATTCGTCTTTCGAAAGCATCTATTTTTGCTGAAACGGAATCAAAGTCATGGCTAGAATCGGCTCTAGCCGCTTTAGATGAACGAAAAATATCTTTTTTTTGATGCCACTCATGAGAGTGGGAGGCTGTGTTATCAATAATTTTGTAAGCTTCAGTTGCGGTTTTCTTCATAATGGAACCACCAGCTGTTATGTCGATGTCTTTTCGTGTAGCAACGTCTACGCCTTGGTAGAATATTTGTACTATTTGAAAAGTATCTAATCCTTGTTGAGGACATCCTCTCAACATCCTTCCGAATCTTGTCCACGCCTCATATAATGTTTCATTTGGCTTTTGCGCGAACGTAACAATTTCTCCTTGAAGTCTCACGGCTTTGGATGCCGGAAAGAATTGTTTAAGAAATTTTTCAACTAAAACATCCCATGTGTCAATCGCCCCTTCAGGTAACGATTCTAACCAATCTTTGGCTTCTCCCTTTAAAGTCCAGGGAAACAACATGAGATAGATCTGCTCATCTTCCACTTCTCGGATTTTGAATAGTGTACAAATTCTTTTAAACGTACGAAGGTGTTCGTTAGGATCTTCATTCGGTGCACCACTGAATTGGCATTGGTTAGTTACCATGTGTAGAATTTGTCCTTTGATTTCATAATCTGGCGCATTAACTTCTGGCTTAATAATGGCGTGACCTTGGCCCGTGCGTGTGGCTCTCATTCGATCTTCCATACTTAGAGGTTCCGTTACTTCCATAATTGAATTTGTTGAATACGAATCACTAGAGGATTCTGATTTAATGGTTTGTGGCTCAGGAGGAATAATTAGTGGTTCTGGATCTTGGAATTGTCCCTGAATATTCTCCGGATTCTCAATTGTGAGGTCGGGTTCAAAAGATGGATTATCGGAAATTTGAGTTGGAGTTCTTGGTCGACTAGATGATGATTCTAAAGAAAAATCAACGGCGACAATATTGGCTAGATGTCTTGATCGAATTATAGGTGGTGAACGTATGAAAGGTGGTGAACGTTTTACTCGGTGCATTCACTGAATATCCTATTAGTTTTTAAAAGGAAAGAAAAATTATATAAGTTATCCAATTAATAGACTTTTCTGATTTTGCCCACGTTTCGAATAGCCAAAAGATGCAGCAGAGGGGCAGGATTCGTTTGGTCTCAATATAATTGAGTACTGTTTGGCTCCAATAACCCGGTCCACGTACAAATCCAACTATTACTACGAACCAGAAAATTTTGATGTCTATCAATTTAACCACTTAAAATAAATTTTCGTAATTTTAAGAAATTTAGATAAGAAGTAGAATAAAAATCTTATCCTAAAACTAGAATAGCGAGAAATAAGAAAGAAAAAGATTGCGCGTCGAAAAAGGTCGAAAAATAAAAGGTCGAAAAATAGACGTCGAAAAATAAAAATAAGAAAGTAGCGCGAAAAACGGCGTCGTAAAATTCTAAAGCACCTAAAACTTAATCTAAGGAATAAGCACTTAAGGGATTTTACGGCAAAGCCTAAAAATTCAAGAAGTAAAAATAACTATGGCAAAACTAAACTTAATACTAAAAGTTGCGACTATAGTCTAAAAATCTAAAGGTAATAAAACTAAAAAAAACAATTTTTTTTTATAGACAAAATCTTAAAAAATATATATTTTTTTTTTTTATAATTTTTTTTTTTACGTTTTTTTTTTTTTTTACGTTTTTGTTTTTTTTTTTACGTTTTTTTTTTGTTTTTTTTTTTAAGTTTTTTTTTTTTTTTTTTCGTTTTTTTTTTTTTTAAAAAAACAAATTTTTTTTTCTAAAAAAAAACGTTTTTTTTTTACAATTTTTTTTTTTTTTTTTTTTAAAAAAATGATTTTTTTTTTCAAATTAATACTTTTTTTTATAATTATTATTTTTTTTTCAAAACTTTTGTTTTAATTCATTTACTATTCATGAATAGTAAATGAAAAGAAATTAATTAATTTACTATTCACATGAAAGCGACATGATAGAAATTATTAATTACAATTTACATAATATACCCCTGAAATATTTAATAAATACGACTTTTTAAAACTTTTACGATTCAAAATATATTCTAAAATATTATTATATTATTATATTCTATTTCAATATTATTATATTATTATATTCTATTTCAATATTATTATATTATTATATTTTATTTCAATATTATTATAATTAAAAATATAGCGTTTTAGCTCTCCCCGGCAGCGGCGCCAAAAACTTGATGATGTAGCGTGAGGGTACGAAATAGTATTATTTTTAATACAAAATACTACAAAATATGACACAAGTTTTATTAATTTACGGATGGGATATACCTAAACCTTGCTACAACACTATAGGCAGTGTACCTAATCGTAGAGTAGTGTAGTTTTTAGTAAGTCCGGTTCGTTCCACAGGGAGCTAGTGATTACGTACTATATTTTTATAAAACTATATTTATATAAATATATATATATATAAGTAGTAATATTATTATAAAAGGGGGGTTTTTACCGTTTAATGACCGGTTTGTCGATTTTATATTTTTAAGCGTAAAGATAAATGACAATAATTAAAGTGCGTAAAATAAATAAATGACGATAAATAAAATAACAATAAATAAAATTGCGATAGAATATGAAATAAAAGGATTATGCTTATTTAAACTTCCGTAATCATGATGTTTGACGTTTTGATTTTAATTAATTGTTACTCGGGTTAATTGTCCTTTGTCATGGTTTATTTGATACCTATCTGGTTTTTATCCATAATAGTCCATCGGTCATAAATATAAAGTGCGAGTGTCCTCGTCAAATTACCCTTATACCCGAAGTCAAATATTCCAACTAATTAAGGATTTAAACTGTGACGCAGTTATCACTTCTGTCAACAATTACACCAGTTATCACTGTATGTAATCTACCCCTGTTTTGATTAGATATGAATATTAATTTACCCACTTGATCAGTTTGAATAATCAATTACCCAACCCGAATAATTAATTAAATGATTATAATAGATTCCATATGAACGTCACTAAATAGGACAACCATAATCATTATTAATTATTAGGATAATTAATTTGAAGATAGGTTCGACAGACTCCAATGAGTTGTCACTCAATTAGACAATACCCCCCATCTATTAATAGTCAATAGTCCAATTTCCACAAGTGTCGGTCTTTTGCCCAAACCTTAATTATGGTACAAAGCCCAATTACCCAATTTTAGTAATTAGCCCAACATCATGATTACTTCGTTTTAAATAAGCATGATAATAACTTAGCTACGAGACATTAATATAAAAAGGTTGAACATAACTTACAATGATTAAAAATAGCGTAGCGTTACACGGACAGAATTTCGACTTACACACTCAAACGATCTCTATCATAAATCTTATTATTATCATAATTTAAAATTAAAATTAAGATTATTGTTATATCTTATTACATTAACATTATGATAGAGATTTTTAGATATTGATATTGATAATAGATTTTTAGGATAGAAAAAGGGATGTTTTTACATTACGATTACAAAGCCTTTTATAGGCGAATTTAGAAATTGAATTTTCACTTATGACCCCTGAACTATGCTCAATTAACAACTTTTTATTATTTAATATTATTCTTATTATGAATTATTTAAATATTATATTTTATTCTTGTGCATAGTTGACTCGTAATTTTTACACCGTTGCGTCGAGCGTTGAGAGTTGACTCTGGTCCCGGTTCCGGATTTTCGAACGTCCTTGCGTACAATTTTATATTTTGTACTTTGCGTTTTGTAACTTGTACTCTTGTCATTTTTAGACGTTCCTCATCAATAATTTGAACCTTTTTGATTGTATCTTGTACTTTTGAGCTTTTTGGACCTTTGTGTCTTCAATTCGTCGTTTTCGCCTTTTGTCTTCGCACTTATTTAAAATAAACGAATATTACTTGAAAATGGAACAATTGCAACTAAAATCTTGTCTTTCTTGGGGGATTTTGCTATGAAATATATGTTCCTTTTTAGCCTTATCAGTATATTACCCCACATTCAAAAATTATTAAAATCTAAGAATAAAAGTTAGACAATTATAAAAACTATTACAATATTAACAAAAGTATTAAACGTATCAATCATTACAAATTACAAAAAAAAAAAAAAAACTAAGTAGACTAGGGATGATACTGGTACCAATAGGGGTTCCAGGCATAACCATAGGTACTATAGAATGCTTCGGCAGGGTTATACGTAGGATACGGTGGTTGCATCTCTATAGACCAGGGAGGGAAGATGGGTTTCGGTGTAGGAATATAGTTTCTACCTATATGTTGGCAATGAGCTATGATTTGGTTCTGATGAACTTGCCAATCTTCAAATGCTCTCTGTCTAGCATTTTCGTACTCCTGTGAAGCTATAAACCTTTGCATTTCTTGCATCTCATTTCCCCCTCCTACATTACCTTGATGTTGGTTTCTCTCAACCTGTGGATGTCTACCATGGTATTGTACTGCGGCGTTATTTCGCCTTTTCAAAACTTTCGCACCATGGTATACATTTAAACCTATAGTATCGCGGGGTTCTGGTTCTTCTACTAATAATCCCCCCCGACTTATATCCACACCGAGATATTCACCAATCAAAGTAATAAAAATACCACCTCCTATTATGCTATGCGGTCTCATCCCCCTAACCATAGCTGATAAATAATAACCCACACAATATGGTATACTTACAGCGCTTTGTGGGTCTCGAATACACATATGGTAAAACAAATCCTGTTCATTTACCTTTTCCTTGTTCTTACCTCTTTGTGTAATCGAATTAGCTAAAAACCTATGAATCACTCTTAATTCGGCTCTATCTATATCCAAATAAGAGTAATTTCCCCCTTTGAAACGGTGATGGCTTGTCATTTGACTCCACACACCGTGTGTATCAAAATTTTCATCTATCTTTCTACCATTTAGTATCAACCCTCTACAATCGGCAGATGCTAACTCCTCAGGCGTATATATACGTAAAGCCTGAGCCATGTCTAGTAAAGACATGTGGCGCATCAAACCGCCTAACAAAAATCTAATAAAAAAACGATCGGTTAAACTAGCTACCCGATCATTCAGCTCTATACTACACAACAATTCTTCACACCATACTTTATATACAGGTCTACGCATGGTGAATAAACGTACCCAGTCATTAAAAGTAGAATTACCATACCTCTGTACAAGTAATTCCCTAATTGGCCCGGCCAATTCTACAGCTTCTAAGGGTCCCCATTCTATGACCCTAGGTACCTCAACAACTTTAGAATGAAGCGTATGCAACCCCCTTTGATACTTTGGATAATCTATCCAAAGTCTGTCAAATCTCAGGTTCGGATGCAAATCTTCCAAGTGCATATCAGAAAATGTCATGACTGGATGAGGTATATCCTGCTTGTAGTAGTTATCCACCTCCTGCTGTTCCGTATTCTCAGCAAGAGCATTGCGAGCTTGGGATGAAGATTCACCCCTTTCAGTCTGCAAAACACATCAAACACAATTTTTGTGCATCCAATATGCATTAGTGTCAGCAAAATCATCAATCAAAATAATTATAATGACATGATCAATATATCAAACTTTAGCTCATTTTCATATTTTCATCAAATCTACACTTTTTCAAACAAGCATATACGAAAATGTTCGTCAGGATCATAAGCATTCAATTCAAATAACATGTCAAAATAATCATTACTAGCAATTAAACAAGTTTCAAATGGCATTATCTCTCAAAAATCAAGTTCATGAATTTTAGACTTGAAAAAGTCTACTTTAATTCTCAAAATCATGTTTAGGCTCAAAGTTTGGATCATTTAACTAACTAAACATGTTACACTACTTAATTTAGCAACAATTCATGACAAAAATCGGCCATAACCTGTTTATATCAAAAAGCCCCAAATTTGCTCAAGAACACAAACCCTAGATTACTCAAAATTTGAAGTTTAAGGCTTCTAATCATGTTAAACAGCATCAATCTAGGTTATACAAGCATAATACATAAACAATTTAAGCCTAATTACACTAAAAAGCATCAAAATCAAATTGGGGAAAAAATTGCTCAAGAATACTAATTTCGGATTAAATGGTGTTTAGGTGTAGAAATTTACCGTTTTTCTTGAGTAATTCCTAGATAGCATCCTTCTCAACATGATTTTAGTAAAAGATTTGGTGATTAACGGTTAAAAATTGTGATTTTGGGGGTGTTTTATCGGAGTATTTCGCAGTGTTTTCTGTTTTGGGGGTGTGGACTGATCAGTTTGTGCGTTTATATTTTTTTTCTGTATTTTGGTCCTCCCGCGACTCGCGGTGTTTGGACCCTTCAAACGCCGCGAGTCGCGGAGTTTGCTATTTTTTTTTTATATAATCATTAACTTATAAAACAATTAAGTATTTAATTTTAAAATTTTGTTTCCCTTGTTATTTAGGACGTGGTCGTTTCGGATCGATGTCCTAGTCCGTCCCTCGACAAAATTTTAAAATTTGTCTTTTTGTAGCGATTGTTTTAAAAGCTAAGATTTTTGGTTTTTTTTTTTTATGTTTTTGGCATACTTTAATTCAATAAGATTAAAAATAATGATAATAAAAGTTCTCGTCCCTCCCTCGGGTAAAACAATTTCGGTTCAAAGACCTAGTCTTCAACTTACGACGAATTTTAAAAATCATATTTTTAACTTAATGAGATAAAGTAAATTTTTGTTTTTAAATTCACACAACTTAAATATAAAATTCAAAATTAATATTAAAAATTCACACCAAACTTAAAATTTGAAATGCATAAAATTAAAAATTCATATTTTAAAAATTAAAAATTCACACCAAACTTAATTTAAAAATTCATATTATAAATTCACACCAAACTTATATTAATTTTTCAAATATTTACAATTTTAAATATATTTTTTTTACAAAGTTTACAATATTAATTTAAGATTTATATATTAATTTTAAAAACATGGTAAAAATAAAATTAAAAATCTTTTTGGCTTTTTATCCCACTTTAATCAATCAAATATTATCAAAAATATGCGCCCCTCTTTTCGGTAAAGTAATTTCGGTTCCAAGACCTAATTTAACTCATGACAAATTTTTGAAATATTTTGGGTTGATTGATTAAAGATATTTATACCTTAAGAATAAACGTTAAATTTCGCAGTGATGTAATAAATTTTTGAATGATATCAATAATTTCGGTCACCAAACCTAATTTTATTTAATACCAATTTAATACTTTTTAGCGAACAAATTAGCGTTTATTATCAAAAGGTTAAAAATAAAATAAAATAAAAACTGTACAGACTTACCTGTGAAATAGATTTCTTAGTTATATGATCTATCCCATTCATAAGATAGTCGGTTTAATTGGTTTTCCATGGCTACATAGGCGTAACCTCGAGCATTCAGTGTCTTTTCTTCTAAACATATGAACGGTCCGTCTCTGCATAAAGTAACAAATTCGGTATTTGAATAGGTTTGATTATTTGAACATTTACCTCCATGTGACCATTTTCCGCATTTGTGACATCTTTCTAGGTGTCGTGCTCTTCTTTTCGCTGCGGATTTTGATTTTCCTTTACCAAATTGTAACTTATTATCTTCGCATCTGGATTCTTTTCTAACTCCGTCCATTCTTTCTCTGATTACTGATACTAATTCACTCGGTAGTACGTCATTATTTCGTTTAGTGATCAAAGCGTGTAGCATTAGACCATGGTTTAGTTCACAGGCAGTCTTCATTTTGTAAAAACCTAAAAAAAATAAAAATTCAGAATGGGGGGAGAAGACTAGTTCTTTAGGGTCTGCTAGGGAAAGACCATTCGGATTCCATTTTCGAGAACTACACGAAAAAAAACAATCTAACTCTAACAGAAATACATATTATCCTTTAAAGACTTGATTCTCCCCACACTTAGTTAGCTGTGGTGTCAAAATTGTGATTAACTTCATTGTTAACTTCCATCGGACCATGTATGTAATGTTTAACTCTGTGACCATTAACTTTAAATTCAATCCCTTTTGAATTTATTAATTCTATCGTTCCGTATGGGAAAACTCTTTTGACTATGAATGGTCCAGACCATCTTGATTTCAATTTTCCAGGAAATAGCTTGAATCGTGAATTGAAAAGAAGAACTCTGTCTCCTTCTTTAAATTCTTTTGAACTTCTGATTCTTTTATCATGCCATTTCTTCGTTCTTTCTTTATAGATTAACGAATTTTCGTATGCTTCATGTCTTAATTCTTCTAATTCGTTTAGTTGACTTAATCGTAGACGTCCGGCTTCATGTAAATCAAGATTACATGTCTTCAAAGCCCAAAATGCTTTATGTTCAATTTCTACTGGAAGATGACATGCTTTTCCATAAACAAGTCTAATAGGTGTGGTTCCAATTGGAGTTTTGTAGGCTGTTCTAAAAGCCCAGAGTGCATCCTCCAATTTAATGGACCATTCCTTCGGATTTGATCCTACGGTTTTCTCTAGAATACGTTTTAAAGCTCTGTTGGTATTTTCAACTTGTCCACTTGTTTGTGGATGATATGCGGTGGAGATTTTATGAGTTACTACATATCTTTTAAGAACTTTCTCAAGTTGATTATTACAGAAATGAGTACCCCGATCACTTATCAAAGCTTTCGGTGTTCCAAACCTTGCAAAAAGATGTTTTAAAAAGTTAACTACAACTCGTGCATCGTTAGTTGGAAGAGCTTGTGCTTCCGCCCATTTAGATACATAATCAATGGCTACGAGTATATATAGATTATTATGAGATTTTGGAAATGGACCCATAAAGTCAATACCCCAAATGTCAAATACTTCACATACTTGGATGACATTTTGTGGCATTTCATCACGTTGACTTATTTTTCCGGCCCTTTGACAAGCATCACAGGATTTGCAAAGAAGGTGTGCATCTTTGTAAATTGTAGGCCAATAGAATCCAGCATCATAAACTTTTCTTGCTGTTAGTTGAGGCCCATAATGCCCTCCTGTTGGTCCTGTGTGACAATGGTTTAATATTTTACTGGCTTCATCTCCAAATACACATCGGCGTATTATTCCATCGGGACAACTTTTAAACAGATGAGGATCTTCCCAGAAATAGTGTTTTATATCACTGAAGAATTTCTTTCGTCTTTGGTACGATAATCCTTTTTCAAGGAATCCACAAACTAAGTAGTTTGCATAGTCTGCAAACCATGGAATTTCTTTATAATCTATCTTCAATAGATATTCATTAGGAAAGTTGTTTTGTATGGCCGATTCATTCAGAACTTCTAATTCGGGATTTTCAAGACGAGAAAGATGATCAGCGGCGAGATTTTCTGCTCCTCTTTTATCTCGGATTTCAATATCAAACTCTTGTAAGAGTAAGATCCAACGGATTAATCTTGGTTTAGCATCTTGTTTTGAAAATAGGTATCTAAGAGCAGAATGGTCGGTATAGACCACCGTTTTTGCTAGAACGAGATATGATTGATATTTGTCAAAAGCAAAGACAATAGCAAGGAGTTCTTTTTCAGTAGTTATATAGTTCGTTTATGCTCCTTGTAACGTCTTACTAGCATAATATATAGGTTGAAATCGTTTTTCAATCCTTTGTCCTAAAACGGCTCCCATTGCAAAATCACTTGCATCGCACATTAGTTCAAATGGTAGATTCCAATTTGGTGTTATCATGATCGGCGCATTAGTTAGTTTCTCTTTAAGAATATTAAAAGATTTGATACATTCATCTGAAAAGATGAATGGAGCATCTTTTTCTAGGAGTTTATTCATAGGAGTGGCAATTTTAGAAAAATCTTTTATGAAACGTCGGTTAAAACCGGCATGCCCTAGAAAACTCCTAACTCCTCTAACATTGGTGGGATGTGGAAGTTTAGCAATTACATCTACTTTAGCTCTATCCACTTCAATTCCTTCTTTTGAAATTTTATGTCCAAGAACGATGCCTTCTTTAACCATGAAATGGCATTTCTCCCAATTAAGTACTAGATTTGATTGTTCGCATCTAATTAGCATTCGTTCCAGATTAACTAGACATGATTCAAATGTATCACCGAAGACTGAAAAGTCATCCATGAAAACTTCCATGCATTCTTCTATCATGTCGTGAAAAATCGCCATCATGCACCTTTGAAAGGTTGCAGGGGCGTTACAAAGTCCAAATGGCATGCGTTTGTAAGCAAAAGTACCATAAGGGCACGTGAATGTGGTTTTCTCTTGATCTTTGGGTGCTATTGGAATTTGAAAATATCCGGAAAATCCATCTAGAAAACAATAGTAACTATTTCCGGCTAATCTTTCCAACATTTGATCTATGAAAGGTAAGGGAAAGTGATCTTTTCTGGTGGCGTCATTTAATTTTCTATAATCAATACACACACGCCATCCTGTTACAGTCCTAGTAGGAATAAGCTCATTTTTCTCATTTGTAATGACAGTCATGCCACCCTTCTTAGGCACGCATTGAACTGGGCTTACCCATGGACTATCAGAGATTGGATAAATTAGACCTGCATCTAGCAGTTTAATAATCTCTTTCTTAACTACATCTTGCATATTAGGATTTAGTCTCCGTTGGCGTTGCACATACGTTTTATGACCTTCTTCCATAAGGATTTTATGTGTGCAATACGAAGGACTTATTCCTTTAATATCATGAATCTTCCATGCAATGGCTGGTTTATGAGATTTCAACACAGAAATGAGTTGTGATTTCTCATTTTCAGTAAGAGAAGACGATATTATTACAGGTAATTCAGATTCACCATGTAAATAAGCGTATTCCAAATGGTTTGGAAGTGGCTTTAACTCTAATTTCGGAGGTTCTTCTATCGATGATTTGTATCGATATCTGTCTTCTTCTTTTAGCATTTGAATTTCTTCTGTTGTTGGTTCATATCCATTAGCTATAAGTGTAGCTAACATTTCAGCTTCATCAATTGGTTCATTACCTTCTCCTAAAGAACATTCTCCCGTTCCTTGTAATTCTGGAAATTCTTCTAATAATTCTGCATGTGCATCTATAGTTTGAATATAATAACATGTATCATCTGTAGATTGCGGTTGTTGCATTGCTCTATCAACTGAAAAGGTAACACTCTCATCCTCTATACTTAGGGTCAGTTTCTTACCGAACACGTCTATCATTGCTTTAGCCGTGTTTAAGAATGGTCTTCCTAATATGAGAGGAACTTGAGAATCTTCTTCCATGTCCAGAACAACAAAATCTACTGGAAATACTAAAGTACCAACTTTAACTAGCATGTTCTCCATTATCCCTCTAGGATATTTTATTGATCTATCGGCTAGTTGTATGCTTATTCTGGTTGGTTTTAATTCTCCAAGGTCTAGTTTAGCGTATAGTGAATACGGCATTAAATTTATACTAGCACCTAAGTCTGCCAATGCTTCTATTGAACTAAGACTACCCAGAAAACATGGAATTGTGAAACTTCCTGGATCAGATAGTTTTTCTGGTATCTTATTCAACAGTACTGCTGAACAATTAGCATTCATAGTAACAGCCGAGAGTTCTTCCATTTTCTTTCTATTTGAGATTAGATCTTTCAAGAATTTAGCATATCTAGGCATTCCTGAAATCACATCAATGAAAGGAAGATTTACATTTATCTGTTTAAACATATCCAAGAATTTGGATTGCTCGGCTTCAAGTTTCTCTTTCTTCATTTTACTCGGGTAAGGAAGTGGTGGTTGGTATGGTTTAACATAAGGTTTAGCCTTAACTGTGTTATCTTCATTAACCTTTTCAACTACCGGTTCTTTTTCCTTATCTTGATCAGGTTGTGGTTCTTGTGGAATAGGAATAGTTTCATCAGAAGTTACAGGTATTTCCGGTGGTTTAAGTGTTGTACCACTTCTTGTGGTAATAGCTTTAGCTGTTTCATTCCGGGGGTTAGCATTTGTATCACTAGGTAGACTTCCCGGTTTTCTTTCACCTATTAACCTTGCTAGGTTACTTACTTCTTGTTCTAGATTTTGAATAGAAGCTTGTTGATTTCTAAATGCTTGAGCATTTTGTTCATTGGTTTGTTTCTGATATGTGAAAAACTGCGTTTGAGTTTCAACTAGCTTCATCATCATATCTTCTAAATTCGGCTTTTTATCATCGGTTTGTTGTGGTGGTTTGTTTTGAAAATTAGGTCTTTGCTGGTTGTAAATATTATTGGATACTTGTTGATTGCTAGGACCTTGTTGGTTGTTGTATGGAATATTTCTGTTATAATTCTGGTTTTGATTGTAAATCGGTCTTGGCGGTTGATAATTATTCTGATAATTATTTCCAGGCCTTTGGTTTATGTATGAAATATTTTCTATTTGTTCCATTGTTAATTCAATACTGAGACAATCTTTTGTCAAATGTGGTCCTCCACACTGCTCACAACTAATTCGTATTGAGTGAATATCTTTAGTCATCTTTTCCATTCGTCTCTCGACAGCATCTATCTTTGCGGAAATGGAATCTAAGTCATGGCTAGAATCGGCTCTAGCTGCTTTAGATGATCTAACGATATCTTTTTCTTGGTGCCACTCATGTGAGTGGGAAGCAGCGTTATCAATAATTTTGTAAGCATCAGTTTCGGTTTTCTTCATAATAGAACCACCAGCTGCTATATCTATGTCTTTTCTTGTAGTGATGTCGCATCCTTGGTAGAATATTTGTACTATTTGACAGGTGTCTAAACCATGTTGCGGACATCCTCTTAATAACTTTCCATATCTTGTCCACGCCTCATATAGAGTTTCATTCGGCTTCTGTGTGAACGTAACAATTTCTGCTTGAAGTCTTACGGCTTTAGATGCCGGAAAGAATTGTTTAAGAAATTTGTCAACTAAAACATCCCATGTATCAATCGCCCCTTCAGGTAACGATTCCAACCAATCTTTGGCTTCTCCCTTTAAATTCCAGGGAAATAACATGAGATATATCTGTTCATCCTCCACTTCTCGGATTTTAAATAGTGTGCAGATCCTATTAAAGGTACGTAAATGTTCATTTGGATCTTCCTTCGTCGTACCACTAAATTGGCATTGATTAGTCACCATGTGTAGAATTTGTCCTTTGATTTCATAATCTGGCGCATTAATGTCTGTATGAGTAATTGCGTGACCTTGGCCAGTGCGTTTAGCTCTCATTCGGTCTTCCATACTTAAAGGTTCCAGATTCTCCATAATTGAATTTGTTGAATCGGTATCACTAGATGATTCTGATTTAATGGTTCGTTCCTCAACAATCTCTGTTTGAGTGATTGGTGATTCCGGAGGAAAGTTTAGTGGTTCAGGATCTACGAATCGTTCCTGAATATTCTCCGGATTCTCAATTGTGAGGTCGGGTTCAAAAAATGGATTATCGGAAATTTGAACTGAAGTACTTGGTCGACTGGATGACGATTCTAAAGAGAAATCAACGGCAGTAATATTTGCTAAATGTCTTGATCTAGTTACAGGTGGTGAACGTACAAAAGGTGGTGAACGTCTTGCTCGGTGCATTCACTGAATATCCTATTAGTTTTTAAAAGGAAAGAAAAATTATAATAAGTTATCCAATCAATAGACTTTTCTGATTTTGCCCACGTTTCGAATAGCCAAAAGATGCAGCAGAGGGGCCGGATTCGTTTGGTCTCAATATAATTGAGGACTGTTTGGCTCCAATAACCCGGTCCACGTACAAATCCAACTATTACTACGAACCAGAAAATTTTGATGTCTATCAATTTAACCACTTAAAATAAATTTTCGTAATTTTAAGAAATTTAGATAAGAAGTAGAATAAAAATCTATGTCCTAAAACTAGAATAGCGAGAAATAAGAAAGAAAAAGAGTTCGTCGAAAAAGGTCGAAAAAGAAAAATGGTTGAAAAATAAAAGGTGACGGAAAAATAAAAGAAACTTATAAAAATTAAAAATACTTGACTAACCTAACCTTATTACTACAACTAACTTAAAATTATAATCGCAAATTGAGATAACTAATTGGAATGATAATTGGTACATAGTAAAAGGTGTCTAAAAATATTAAAGCTTACAGGAAAAACTATATCCCAAATGGAAATAACTTAAAAAGAAACTAAAACTTAAAAAGGCGTCGCAAAATTCTAAAGCACCTAAATCTTAGTCTAAAGAAGAAGCACTTAAGGAATTCTACGGCAAAGCCTAAAAATCTAGAAGTAGAAATAACTATGGCAAAAACTGAGTTCAAAACTAAAAACTAGCTAAAAATACAAATATTACGCTACAACGATTAAAAAGGGACAAAATATAAAAATATACAAAATGTTGTAAAAAGTACAATTTTTATAAAAATATTATTTTTTATATTATTTGTTTAATAAAACTACTAATTTTACAATTTAATTAAACTAATTTAACTAAATAAAACAAATTAAATAAAAAGTAAAACTAATTATAATAAAAATAATTATAATAATAATAATTAATTAGGGTTTAAAATAATAATTATTAATAATTACTCGTAATTAATACTGAATTAGGGTTTCTGTCAGCGTGTCAGGTTTACTCCGCGAGTTGCGGTATTTAAAGCTGTAAACCTCCGCGAGTCGCGGGGTTCAGAAATTCAACTGACAGCTTTAAAATTCGACGCGTTTTTATTTTTTTTTATTTTTTATTTTTTCTAATTTTCTGTTTTTATATAAATAAAAGATATTTAAATAAAACTTTATATCTTTATAAACTAAAATAAAAATAAAGAAACTTATAAAACTTTTAACAAACTCTTAAAAATATATAAATTTTTGTTTTTCTTTTTATATTTTCGAATATTTAAAATGTATTTTTATAAAAACGAATTTTAATAAAAGTAAAATAAAAATCTTTTTTTTTATTAGCGTTGCGCTTCCGGCTTTTAAGAGTAGTTCGCCGGCAGCGGCGCCAAAAATACTTGATGTTTTAGCAGAGTAGTATATAAAATAGCTTATATTTTTACAGAAAATACTATTAAATACGATACAATTTTACACAAGATATTTATTTATTTATAGAATGGATATACTTAAACCTTGCTACAACACTTATAGGCAGTGTACCTAATCGTACAGTAGTGTAGTTTTTAGTAAGTCCGGTTCGTTCCACAGGGAATCTTTTTAAACAAAGCTTAACGCTATATTAGTTTACTTTTATAAAAATACAAATATATATATATATAAGTAATATTATTTTTATAAAGGGGGTTTTTTACCGTTTAATGACCGGTTTGTCGATTTTAAAACTTTAGTCGCAGTTAAAACCAAATGTAAAATATTAAAAATAAATACAAGACTTAAATTAAAGCATAAAGTAAATAACGATAATGAAATTGCGAATAATAAAAGTGCGATAAAATAAACTTGCTATAATTAAAAAGTACGATAATTAAAAGTGCAATTAAATACAATAAAAATAAAAATACGATAATTAGAAGTGCAATTAAATATAAAATATAGGAAATTAAATATGAAATTAAAGAATTATGCTTATTTAAACTTCCGTAATCATGATGTTTGACGTGTTGATTTTAGTTTTATGCCCATGGGTTAATTGTCCTTTGTCCTGGATTATTTAATATGTCCGTCTGGTTTTTGTCCATAACAGTCCATCAGTCATAAATATAAAGTGCGAGTGTCCTCGTCAAATTATCCTTATACCCGAAGTTAAATATTCCAACTAATTGGGGACTTAAACTGTAACAAGATTTTAATATTTTGTTTAATAATTACACCAGGATGTCGACTGAGTGTAACCCAAGGTTTTAATACTTTGTTATCAATTATACCAAGTGTCCTTGTACATAATTTCACCCCTGTTTTAATTATTCTAGTGGCTATTAATCCATTCCCGTGTCCGGTTAAATGAACGATTATTCGTACATATAAATACCCCGCCCATCGTGTCCGATCGAGTGTATATGGTAATTTATAGGGACGCCCAATTGTAAATCTTTATATTAACATTAACAAACTATCATTTAGTTAAACAAATATAAAGCCCATTAATAGCCCATAGTCTAATTTCCACAAGTGTCGTTCTTTTATCCAAACCCCAATTATGGTACAAAGCCCAATTACCCAATTTTAGTAATTAGCCCAACATCATGATTACTTCGTTTTAAATAAGCATAATAATAACTTAGCTACGAGACATTAATGTAAAAAGGTTGAACATAACTTACAATGATTAAAAATAGCGTAGCGTTACACGGACAGAATTTCGACTTACACCCTTACAATATTCGCTAACATACCCTTATTATTAGAATTATAATTAAAATTAAAATTAAAATTAAAATTAAAATTAAAATATAAATATACATATTTACGTAGTATTATGAGAGAAGAAGAAAAAGATGATTAAAAATGCTCAGAATTCGGTTGGCTTTATAGGGAGTTTCAAAACTTGGGGCTCCGCGACTCGCGGCATTTTTGGCCTTCAAACTCCGCGAGTCGCGGAGATTGAAAATACAGCTCACATTCTTTGGAGTCTTTCTTGCCGATGATCTATTTATAAATATAATATATATATATAATTAATATAATTAATTATATATTATATTATATTTATATACATAGTTAACTTGTACTTTTTAGTCCGTTGCGTCGAGCGTTGAGAGTTGACTCATGTCCCGGTTCCGGATTTTCGAACGTCCTTGCGTACAATTTAATATCTTGTACTTTGCGTTTTGAATCTTGTACTCTTGTAATTTCGAGACGTTTCTTATCAATAATTGGAACCTCTTTGATTGTCTTTTGTACTTTTGAGCTTTTTGGTCGTTTGCGTCTTCAATTCGTCGAATCTGTCTTTTGTCTTCATCTTTTATTATTTAAACGAATATCACTTGTAAATAGAACAATTGCAACTAAAAGCTTGTCTTTCTTGAGGAATAATGCTATGAAATATATGTTCATTTTTAGCATTATCAGAGAATTTAGAGAAAATTGGAAAGTATGAAGAGAAAAGGAAAATGAAATGAAATTAATGAATGGTGGAGAAAGGGTGTTGACTAGTTGACCTAGTCACACCTTTGGTCACTTGGCAACAATGGTCCCTCAAGTTTCATTCGGGTGCGTGAATTACCTAAACGAGATATTTTAAAAATGCGTATTAACGGGAGATGTTATAAACATATAACAGAATTTAAATAGTTAAACGGAAAAGTAAACGGAAAAAGGCGGGATGTTACATTACCTACTCCATAAAAGAAATTTCGTCCCGAAATTTAAGTAGGCGTAGTAGTCTTTGTTTCTTCCTCGAAATCTTGCGTTTCCGGACCCGGGAATAAGTGAGGGTATTTCTTTTGCATTTGATCTTGCCTTTCCCAAGTAAACTCGGGTCCTCTTTTGGCATTCCAACGAACCTTGACAATCGGGATTCGGCTTTGTTTCAATGTCTTGACAGAGGTGTCCACAATTTCAACCGGTTCCTCCACAAAATGAAGTTTATCATCAATAGTAAGCTCCTCGAGAGGGATGATGATATCGGGTTCGGCAAGACACTTTTTCAAGTTAGATACATGGAAGGTAGGATAAACGGAGCTCAATTGAGGCGGAAGATCTAAACGATAAGCAACGGTTCCAATACACTCCAAGATTTCGAAAGGACCAATATACCGCGGATTTAGCTTCCCGCGTTTCCCAAAATGGATTACACCTTTCCAAGGTGCGACTTTTAACATTACTCGGTCACCGACTTGAAATTCAAGGTCGTTGCGTCTTTTGTCGGTATAACACTTTTGACGACTCCGGGCCGTCCGAAGCCTATCTCGGATTTGAACGATCTTTTCGGTGGTTTCGTGAATGAGTTCGGGTCCGGTGATTTGCACGTCGCCTACCTCGACCCAACAAAGAGGTTAACGACATTTTCGGCCATATAGCGCTTCAAAAGGTGTGTCTTTAATACTCGCGTGATAACTATTGTTGTAGGAGAATTAGGCGAGAGGTAAGTGCTTGTCCCAAGCTTTTCCAAAATCAACCACGCAAACTCGTAACATGTCCTCCAAGGTTTGAATTGTGCGTTCGCTTTGTCCATCAGTTTGAGGATGATATGCGGTGCTCATGTCTAAACGCGTTCCCAACGCTTCTTGCAAGGTACGCCAAAATCTAGAAACAAAACGGCCATCTCGATCGGAGATAATCGATAAAGGTACACCGTGTCGAGCTACGATCTCCTTAATGTAAAGTTGTGCAAGTTTCTCCATTTTGTTGGTTTCTTTCATAGCGAGAAAGTGTGCGGATTTGGTGAGACGGTCAACAATAACCCAAATGGTATCATAACAGCCCGTTGTCTTTGGTAACTTGGTGATGAAGTCCATCGTTATTCTTTTCCACTTCCATTGCGGGATTTCGGGTTGTTGAAGTAACCCGGATGGTCTTTGGTGTTCAGCTTTGACTTTGGAACATGTCAAACACTTGGAACATAAGTAGCTACGTCCCTTTTGATATTCGGCCACAGATATTGTTGTTTAAGGTCGTGGTACATCTTATTAGAACTGGGGTGAATCGAGTATCGTGACTTATGGGCTTCGTCTAAAATAAGACTTCGTAGATCCCCATAGCTAGGCACCTAAATCCTTTCGGCGAAATATCGAAGTCCGGTCTCCCTAACTTCGAATCGAGAGACGAGAATGTTCAAGAGCTCGTGTGAAACGTTTTCATCCTTGAGAGCCTCATCTTGGGCTACCCGAATTTGGCTATTAAGGTTTGTGTGGATGGTAATGTTTAAAGCTCGTACACGAAGAGGCACCGCTCTTTCTTTTTGACTTAAGGCATCGGCTACCACATTTGCCTTTCCGAGATGGTAACGAAGCTCGCAATCGTAATCGTTTAAGGTTTCAATCCACCTTCGTTGTCTCATGTTTAGTTGCTTTTGATCGAAGATGTGTTGGAGACTTTTGTGAACGGTAAAGATAGTACTCTTGGTTCCATAAAGATAGTGTCTCCACATTTTTAGTACAAATACAACGGCTCCGAGTTCGAGATCATGTGTCGTGTAGTTTCGTTCATGAATTTTGAGTTGTCGAGAAGCATATGAAATGACTTTCATTCGTTGCATCAACACACACCCAAAACCATGTTCCAAGGCGTCGCAATACACAACAAAATCATCATTGCCTTCAGGAAGTGACAAGATAGGAGTGGTGGTTAGCTTCGTTTTCAAGATTTGAAATGCGGATTCTTGTTCGGTTGCCCAAACGAATTTCCTTCCCTTATGAGTTAATGCGGTTAGAGGACGAGCGACCAAAGAGAAATCTTTGATGAATCTACGATAGTATCCGGCGAGACCCAAGAATTGACGAATGTGAGTAGGAGTAGTAGGAGTCTCCCATTTACTAATGGCTTCAATTTTTGATGGATCGACTTTAATACCTTGGTCACTTACAACATGACCAAGAAATTGAACTTCCTTCAACCAAAATTCACACTTGGAGAATTTGGCATAGAGTCGTTCTTGTCTTAAAAGTTTAAGCACAAGTCGAAGGTGTTCCTCGTGTTCTTCTTCGCTTTTAGAATAAACCAAAATATCATCGATGAACACGATAACGAATTTGTCAAGATACGGTTTGCACACGCAGTTCATAAGATCCATGAACACCGCCGGTGCGTTAGTGAGACCAAACGGCATGACAAGGAATTCATAACTACCATAACGGTTTCGGAAAGCGGTTTTAGAGACATCTTCCCCCTTAACCCTTAATTGATGATAACCCGAGCGGAGATTGATTTTCGAATATACACAAGACCCTTGTAGTTGAACAAAGAGGTCATCGATGCGGGGAAGAGGATATCGGCTCTTAACCATCAATTTGTTTAGTTCACGATAATCGATGCACATTCGTAGGGATCCGTCTTTCTTTTTAACAAACAAAATTGGAGCGCCCCATGGTGAATGGCTAGGTTGGATAAAACCACGGTCAAGTAGTTCTTGGATTTGACTTTGCAATTCTTGCATTTCGGATGGAGCGAGTCTATATGGTGCACGTGCTACGGGTGCGGCCCCCGGAATAAGATCGATTTGGAATTCAATCGGTCGATGAGGTGGAAGACCCGGCAATTCGTCGGGAAATACATCGAAAAAGTCACTAACGATTGGCACATCATCGATATGCTTCTCATCGGACTCGACTTTTTTAATGTGAGCAAGGATCGCAAAACAACCCTTAGGGAGTAGTTTTCTAACTTTAATGCACGAAACGAGGTTGAGTCCGGTGCAACTCTTATCGCCATAAACAATCAAAGGTTCACCATTCTCGATAGGAATTCGGATTGCGTTAAGATCACAAAGGATGTGAGATTTTGTTTTGGCTAGCCAATTCATACCGATTATTACATCAAAGCTTCCTAGTTCCATGGGTATCAAGTCAATTTCAAACTCATTACCCAAAATGTTTAACGTACACCCCCGGTAATATGTGTCGGCACTCAATAGCTTCCCGTTGGACACTTCAATGGTATAAGTGGTATCTAGTGGGAGTGGTGGAGTGCTAAAAGAATGAATCAAAGTCTTGGATACAAAGCATTTATCGGCACCCGAATCGAATAAGCAAGTAACATAAGTGTTGTTGAGAAGAAACGTACCCGTGACTAGTTCATTGTCATCCCGGGCTTCCTCGGTATTAATGTTGAAAGCTCGGCCGCGTGTGTTGGGGTTGGCTTTCTTCTTCGGGCATTCATTCCTATAATGGCCCGTTTAGCCACATTCGTAACAAGTGACCGTCTTTGGAGGATTAGGCCCTTTTCGAGCGACGGGGGCGGCACTTGTGCAATTGTTGGCCCTATGACCAACTCCTTGGCACCGGTGGCAAATTAGCTTGCCACACTCACCCGAGTGGTGCTTGTGACATTTTTTACAAAAAGGTTGAGTTCCGGCATACCCTTTCTTGCCGTCGTTGGTGAAAGGCTTTTTGGTGAAGGTGTTGTTGTTGTAGTTGCTTGATGGAGTGGCTTCCCATTTCCTTTTGTTGCCACCCAATTTATCCACGGCCTTAGGAGCCGGCACTACAATTTCATCAACCGTTTCAATCAATTTGCGGGCCATGTTCAAAGTGGCTTGGTGATTAGCGGGTTTGGAGGACATCATACCTTGTTTGATGCTCTTTGGAAGACCATCCATATAGAGTTCAACCCTTTGAGATTCGGGGTTCACGAGATTAGGACACATCAAGGATAATTCGGCGAAACGTTGGTTATAGGCCTTGAGATCGTTTCCGACCGCCTTCAAAGTTCTTAGCTCTTGTTCGAGCTTTCGGGTCTCTTTCGCGAGGGAAATATTCAACAATCATCTTTTCCCTTAAATCGGCCCAAGAGAGGGCATGAGCTTCATCGGTACCCACCGATTGTACATAGGTGTTCCACCATGTAAGAGCGACACCGGTGAGAGTGTGGGTAGAGTACTTGACCTTATCTTGGTCCCGACAACCGCTTATGCTAAAGACGGCCTCCGTTTGTTCGAACCATCGAGTGAGAGTAATCGGTCCCCCGGTTCCATCATAAGTGTGAGGTTTGCACCCCATAAAAGCCTTGTAGGAGCACCCTTCGCTAGAGTTACCGGCTCCTTGGTTGTTATTGTTGTGGTTGTTGTTATTGTTGTTGTTGTTGGTGGAGTGACCGGCCATGGCCGCCTCTACGGCGGTGGCTACCATTCGTTGTAGTGCTTGTTCGGGAGTTTCACGGCGTGGCACACGGCGAGTAGGCATTGTTCCTTCAAAAAAAAAGAATACCGTTGGTTAGTATTCTAAATAATACTAACCATGATATGGAATAAAGATAGAAAGAAAATTTTCCTTGACTCGCCTTAAATTCTTTATGTCATAATGTCGGAATGTTCATATGAGTCACCGTAATATAATCCCGGAAATTATATTACCCAAATTCATATGTGCATTCGACACTATTTCATATAGTCAAGGTGGCGCGTCAATTAAATCAAGTAATGTGAGATTAAGATTGAATAAGAAATAGATATGATAGAAGAGTTCGAGTATAATGCACAAGTAGTCAAGTAATTCCTACTTCAAGTCTATATGCCGGTTGTAGTCTAGACTCACCAATGTACCCTATAACTCGGGGTTGACACCAATGAACTCTAAATCCCTACAACCAAAGCTCTGATACCATCTGTAGTGACCCGACCAAATCATGTTTGACGGCGCCATCTACGTAGGTCCCATTACATGGTCATAAGTCTTTAAGACAAAGTTTGACCGAAAATATGTCGCATTCATTTCATAAGTGTGGATGTTTCAAAGTTTACAAAAGTAGTTTCCATAACTAGTACATAACGATGTTTAAAGTACAATGAAACACGTGCGACACAGTTTAAAGTAGTCAAAAGACGCTCCACATATGCAAGTATACTCGACATCCAAAGCAAGTATCAAAAAGAATGAGCGGAAGCATGTATCACCTAATGTTCAAGGACCTGAGAAAAACATAGAAATCTGTCAATGAAAACGTTGGTGAAATCATAGGTTTAAGTAAGTAAGTGAGTAAAAGTAAGTCGACACACAAGATTTTGCATCATTGATAAATAGTAATACATTCTAAAAGTTAATATTCACGAGCACCCAATTATCAAGGCTTAACGTTTCCTTCAATAGTACCCCATCACAATAGTGTTAGAACCTACACTGTTTCCCGAAAATATATTTCATCCGAATAACGGTAGCGAACCATCCGAATGAGGGTTTGTCAAACCCATATGGCCATACAACATAAGTTCACGCCTACACTTACACCCTGCAAGTGCAACTAATGATAATCGAATTGAGGATTTTGTTCTAAACTCGTATATAGAATGTTTGTTTTCCTGTACTTGTGTTCACTTAGTTAAAAAGAAACTTTTATGTTTTCTCATCCCAAATGTAAGTTCAAACGAGTAAAAGTGGGACTATGATCTCACCTTGAGCGCAAGAGTAAATAAGTACTTCGACAAGTGACGTGTGTAAAGAACAATGCTAGTCTTGACCTAAACAAATAGGTTGTATCAATAACGATAGTCACGATTGGTCAAAGATGTTCAATTAGTCCTATGGCTCGTTATGACTCGATTATATAGCATGTGAATCAAATTGTCAAGTTTCTTGCAAGATACAAGTATAGGATCATGTTAGAAAGATTTCATAATCATTTGGTTATGTTTGACAAAAAGTCAAACTTTGGTCGGTCAAAGTCAACGAAAAAGTCAACGCATTCGGGTCGGGTCCCGAACTATTTTTCTGTGCTAATTATTCATATATAAACATGTTAGAACAAGTCTCATGTGAATCGGAGGTCCATAGGGTGCCAAACATTTTTCATATAATTGACATGTAGGTCAGAACCTGAACACGCCTTAGGTCGCGCCGCGACCCAAGGCTGCCGCGCCGCGGCATTTAACGGGTGCTGGTACCTGGTCAGTTTCGATTGTTCAAGTCTTTTTTCGAACTTCGAACAAACACAAATCACAAACCGTAAACACTTATGACTCGCACCTTATATCGTTGGAAAGCTCTTTTGACAAGGAAGACAACTAAGCACATTTCACCAACCGAAAACATTATTTGCAATAACCGACTTTTCAAATCAAATGATCAATCAATGCACACATTTAATGCTTCAAATTTTATAGGTGCACATTTATGATTCGGGCATTTAATGCATACATACAACATGCCATTTTGTAGGTAATCGAGCATACAATACAACTAACTACTTACCAACAATAATTCATGGCATTCAATGCATCAAATATTTATTTCAAGCTTATCAAACCCTAACTCAAATTCACCAAAATCACTAATCAAGTTTATGGAGTTTTCTCAAGCAACCTACACATCAAATTGAAGCTAGTGATACTAGGAACACATTTAATACATGCATTTATGACATTTAACAACATTCAAACAACCAAATCACCAAATCAAACACACCAAACTTCATATTCAAGCTAGTTACTTCAAATAACGAAATTGAGCATATAAATCATATAATCATGTTAGAGTTGAGCCATAGACACTAATTAACAACTTTATAACTTAAAAACATCAAGAACACAAAATCTAGTGATTTTAGAAAGTTACCCAAATGTAATGAAATCGGTATGGAATCGAAGAGGAAGTTGCAAGGATTCCAAATATGTAATTTGTTTGGATTGAAGCTTAATCGATTTGTTGTAGATGATGAATTCTTTATTTGGAGAATTTAGAGAAAATTGGAAAGTATGAAGAGAAAAGGAAAATGAAATGAAATTAATGAATGGTGGAGAAAGGGTGTTGACTAGTTGACCTAGTCACACCTTTGGTCACTTGGCAACAATGGTCCCTCAAGTTTCATTCGGGTGCGTGAATTTCCTAAACGAGATATTTTTAAAACGCGTATTAACGGGAGATGTTATAAACATATAACGGAATTTAAATAGTTAAACGGAAAAGTAAACGGAAAAAGGCGGGATGTTACAAGTAAGACGTTGTTATAACGATAATCGTTAATATAAATAAACATGGAAACACTTAATCATGTAATTATCAAATTGAATTAATATAAATAAACATGGAAAAGTTCGGGTCACTACATTGAACCCGCCGCGGTTCTAGCCCCAGAGGTTGTAGAGGAACCTGTAGTACAACCACCCGGGCCGGCTAATCCTCCACTTAGGGTGAACCTCAAACATTCTAGGGCAACACACCAAGCTCAACCCGTGAGGATCAGGGAACCTAGTTCACCTAGGTCTGAACCAACCCTTTCAACATCACCCGAAGTGAGCAGTGACACTGATTCTTCAGCAACTGAGTCATCTCCTGAACATTCTCCTAAGAGAACACGATTTATACCTGATGAGATGATTTAGACTCCGCCAACCCAACGAGTAACTAGATCTAGGACTTCGATACCCATCGTCCACCAAACAGTTACTCTAACCGTTGCTGATACGGATCAAGACCTAGAGCCAATTAGGTCACCCTCACCCATCTCCGTATCACATCCAATAATAACAGTAAGCCCTACGCTAAATGAAGCGCAAGCTTCGGTAGGCAAGAGAGCTAAATGCAAGGATGGTAAAAAGACCACTAAGCCCATCCAATCTAAACAGGACTTAATAATAAATCTTACACAGCAAGATGCTTCGGCATCTAAGGAAGTAAAGTCTTCCTCTGCAGTAAAGTCTGCGTTGACTCAATCGATTGAGGAAACTCAATCATTGAAGTCCAGAACGGCCGAAGGGGAGCCGAAAAGTCTTGAAAAGGCACCATGCGTATCGGCTGGAAATCCTCCTGTGCCTCAACGTACAACAGGGTCTCGAGGTCCGGCTTATCTTGATGAGGGAGATCTGCCGCGTCCCATGGAAACGAGTTAACATGACAATCCTTCGGGATATTTATCAGACTTCCAGCAGACTGATCTCTTGGTTCATGAAAGTGATCCATTGGTTCAAACCATTTCTCTTCTAGATTCTGAATCTCAGGGTCTGGAGGAAGAGTCGTTAACTGAAAGAGATGTACCACCTCATGGTATATCAATGATTTCAGGAGTCGGAGATAGCAATATCTCTGCGAGATCAAAACTGACGGGTAGTTCTACAATTTTTTCAGAGTCCCATGAGACTAAAGTCATGGAGGCAGATGCTTCGAAAGAAACTTCGCCGGTGACAACTCCGGTTATTGCCCAACCTCCATCAGAAGGGGAAATCACGAATCTGACTAGTAGTATGTACAGCCCTACATATAAGTATAATACCGCACATATTTCCTTACCTGCCCTCACGGCAAATTAAACACTTCCATCGACATCGCCTCCAACTGATGTTGTTGTTGTTGTTCCTATTGTCACTTTACCACCATCACCCTCGCATTCACCAAATTTCTATGATGCTTTGGAGCAACAATATTTCAGTCATATGTTTTCTCGAGTTAATCTTGATGTTCTTCGACACACTTCACTTCAAGCATTGTTTCGCGCTCGCGTACGATATCCACTTACTTCCTGCTCTTCTCCAATAAGTCCTCACCGTGATAATGAGCATGACGATTCTGATCCTCAGAATAGTCATGAGGGGGAGATAGGAGTAGATGGAGATTATGTAACGGTGAACATTTCAACTAAGGGTGGTGGTGTGAGGTCTTCATCAGCTTCTCAAGCTGAACAGGTTCAGACGGAATCAGAAATGGTTTCTACTAATGATGAAATTGATGATAAGGAGCCTGAGCAAGTTATAATTCCAATTGTGCATTCAGAGGCTGATAGTAGACCGGTAGATGAGGATTTGAACTTAAGTGATTTCTATCTTGAAGAAACAGATGATGATGGGTTTGTCATTCTAAGCAAATTATCTTCAGTATCTTCAATACCGAAAAATGTAAAGATTGTAGATGAAGGGAATCCTGATCCAGTAACTGAAAGTGATGATGAAATGGATTCTTCTGATGACGATGAAGATAATCTTTATGTTAATCCAAATGATGATGATATCTTTGATCATATTGAAGATGATAATGTTCCAACTGATGATGCGAAAAATACTACTGATCATTCATCGAATTCTACACCTTCATCGAGTTCAAATCCAACAAATGCTAATGAAAGCTCAATTTCTGGTACATCTACATCAAGTGAAATAGTGAATTCCAGATTCAAATACAACCATGGTATATTCTTTAAGAATCGGGAACAAAGATTTTTATTGGGAGTTGAACACGTTTTCATTACTTTACGAAACACGTTCATCGAGGAGAATGCTTACAAGATCTTTCGCATTAACGAAACACCAAGGAGTAAAAGATTTACTTATATAGGTTCACGATTGCTTCCAGCAAGTGAAAGAAACTGGTATGAGTTTATGTGGAGGAAACACATCAACAAAGATGAAGATGACTTGTAGCTTCAAAGAAAAAATTGTATTACAGAAGTGTTGAATATTACTCAAGTCGGAGTAGAGATAAGTGAGAAAAATGATGTCATCGGTCAGTTCCACATTATTAGAGAAGATGAGAAGGAATACAAGTTCACAGAAGCAGATTTTCATAATCTAGATATGCTTGATATCATTCACACCTACAACTATCTCCGTATCATTACCATCCGACCTTTTGCTAAGGCTCAAGCTTTGGAAGCTGTGAAAAGATACATGATGGAGACAATTGAACTGATGAGACGTGAAGATTTTCAAATTGGTCTCGAAGCTAATAGGAAAAAGATTCGAATAACCTGTCCGAATCAATACACAGAGGGACTAAAAGATATGAGAATGTTTCAAATTCAATTCGAACCCGAAGGGTTTGTATTTGTGAATTCTCAGAAAGAAAAAGTGTTCATCCGCACTAAAGAGTTGAAAAAAATACTCAGATGGTACATTCAAGGCTGCACTGAAGTATCTTAAAATTTGTCAAAGCAAGTTTGATGACATTGACATGAAAATGGGTCTTTGAGAGTTTATAAAGCATATCAGAGAACGTCTGATGCTCCGGATCCGTACAAGACAATTTGAGATTCTTTGTGTCCAGAGAAAGAGAAGGTATTTCAAAGAAATGGATGAATATCCATTACATGAGGGAGATTGATGTGTGCGAGGTGTAGTACGAAATACTATTAATTTTTATTACGAAATATGAAGAAATATTACACAAGTTTTATTTAATTTATTTACAGATGGGATATACCTAAACCTTGCTACAACACTATAGGCAGTGTACCTAATCGTAGAGTAGTATAGATTTTAGTAAGTCCGGTTCGTTCCGCAGGGAGCTAGCTGAGTTTAACGCTATATTTTTGACAACTATATTTATATAAAATATATACAATTATATATAGTAATTTTATTATAAAAGGGGGTTTTTACCGTTTAATGACCGGTTTGTCGATTTTATGTCTTAAGTCAAAATTAAAACCTAATGTAAAATATTAAATATAAATATAACGTAATTTAAAGCGTAAAGTAAATGACGATAAATAAAAGTGCGATAATTTAAAGTACGATAAATAAAATGACGATAAATAAAAGTACGATGAAATATGAAATAAATGAATTATGCTAATTTAAACTTCTGTAATCATGATGTTTGACGTTTTGATTTTAATTAATTATTACTCGGGTTAATTGTTCTTTGTCCTGATTTATTTGATACCTATCTGGTTTTTGTCCATAATAGTCCATCGGTCATAATTATAAAATGCTCGTCAAATTAACCTTATTTCTGAAGTCAAATATTCCAACTAATTAGGGATTCAAACTGTAACAAGGTTTTAATACTTTGTTAATAATTACACCAGGTTATCGACTGCGTGTAATCCAAGGTTTTAATACTTTGTTAACAATTACACCAATTATCCTTGTATGTAATCCACCCCTGTTTTAACGAGATATGAATATTAATTTACCCACTTGATCAGAATGAATAATCAATTACCCAACCCGAATAATTAATTAAATGATCGTAAAAGATGTCGTATAAATGTCACTAAATAGGACATACATAATTATTTTAATAATTATTAGATTAACTGATTTGAAGATAGGTTCGACAGATTCTAATGAGTTGTCATTTGATTAGACAATACCCCCATCTATTAAAAGTCAATAGTCCAATGTCCACAAGTGTCGGTCTTTTGTCCAAACCCTAATTATGGTACAAAATCCAATAACCCCGTCTTAATATTTAGTCTAAAATCACGATTACTTTGGCTCAAATAAGCATAATAATAACTTAGTTACGAGATATTAATTTAAAAAGGAAGAACATAGCTTACAGTGGTGATTAATCGCGCAGCGTTACACGGACAGAGTTTCGGCTTTAAAACCCGTAAAACATTTCTTACATTAACCCAACTAAACCATAATTTATTATTAATCTTAATTATAATTAAAATTATAATTATAAATATATTAAGTTTGCAGAGGAAGAAAGAAAAAATGGTGTGTATCATTCGTCTGAAAAACGTTGCCTTTTATAGGACTTTGCCAACATTTCAGGGCCATGCGATCACATGGCTTTGATGCCTGATTCCCATGCGATCGCATGGAGGGCTGTTCCAGCTCACACTCCTTTGTACACTAGCTTGCCAACACTTTTAAATATATATATATAATATATAATTTTTTATATAATTATATATATATTATATTATATTTAAGTGTATAGTTGTCTTTTAATTTTAGGTCCGTTGACTCGCGCGTTGATGCTCGGTTCATGTCTCAGTTCCGGATTTTTGAACGCCTTTTTGTATGATTTAATATCTTGTACTTTACGTTTCGCAACTTGTAATTTGCACAAAAAATTATTTTCCTTAACTCCCAAAATCCGCGCAAGTCTTTTAACTCACTTTTTAGGACGCTTTTGAGTGCACTATGGCTTTAAGGACCCTTTTCCAGTTTTAGTGGCACTTTTTCTTCAATTCTTTAATCTTCGTGCTTCGTCTTCGCGTATATTTATTTAAACAATTACAACTTAAAAATAGAATAATTACAACTAAAAGCTTTACATATTGGGATGATATTGCAACTAAATATATGTTCGTTTGGAGCACTATCAAATATCCCCACACTTGAGCGCTGCTTGTCCTCAAGCAATACAGAATTTGAAACTAAATCATACTTCACTCGAATCACTTTTTATTCTCACACTTTATACATTAGTGATTTTGATACGGCGATATAAACAATGATAGTAAAGATGTAGTTTACAGTCCCAAATGACTATGAAAATTTAGATCCTTAAGGAAATTGGATCTTTATGAAAACATTTGATCTTTTGAAAATTTTAGCTTTTACCCTAGATAAGTTTTCCGGAATAACCCTTCACCGGTGTTTGCAAAATGTTTTTGTGGGTTTTGTGGGTTTCAGATTTTAAAATTTTAGCTCAAAACTTGCGGTATTGTGTCACCCACTTGCTAACCTGGTATTAGGAAAGCACACGTCCAGTTTACTTGCTCTGTATATTACATTTTGGTAAACTACCGTCCGGTTGTAAAGGAAAGCGATGAACAAGCAACTGTTAAGAGGCAATGTCTAATGACATGCAGATGTTCATGGTCCACAACATGTCAGATGCAATTACTATCCTTTGTAGGAGCAATAGTAAAGATCACCCTATAATTTTTCGGTCTGGCACAAGGTCCTGTCTTCGACCATGCTATACAACCACCGTTCTTACGGTTGACACGGTGCCCTCCCCATTTTACGAGACAGATCCTCTTATGGTTAGGATAAGTCTGACCACTTGGTGACCCTGTTTGATGTTGAGGTCCGTGGATTTTCAGCTGATTTTCGAGAAACTTTTCAAGGTTTTTCGTAGACTCTACAACTGGTCTGGACGACAACTTCCTGACCTAAACCAAGAAGTGTATGTGTTTTTCGGAAGACTTTACTTCCTTTTCATGATGGAATTGATTCATCGTGTAGATCCATCTTTCTTTCAAATATATTACAGTAAATCGGGTAAAATTGATTAGTTTAGTCCAAAGCAAAAGTACTTGCAATAATCTGTACCAAATATGTGATATGTGTTTTAAAGAACTTGGTAAATTCTTCCCACACTTAGCTTTTATTTATTCTTTTCTTTGCCTTTTTATTCTCTTCTATTTCACTTTAAATGAATTCAAGCGTTTTGGGTTGTTTCTCCATTTATGTTCTCTCCGAGGTAACAATAATTTTGGCATTAACACCTAGTTTTATCGTTCATAAATATGTATAAACCTGATTTTGAATTCATTTAGTTGAAAATTTTTCAAATTTTCACAAAATTTGGCAATTAAACCAAGTGTAAACCCGAGAGAATTTATAACCCTTCCCCACACTTGAGATCTTGCAATGCCCTCATTTGCAAGAAATCAGTAAAAATTTAAATTCATGAGGGTGATTAGCGTAGAAAAATGATTAAAAATACCGAGTTTGCAAATATATTGTTTAAATCACATTTGATATTTTACGTCTTGTCGTTAAAATTAGTAGCTTTTGCTGAACTTAATGCCAGTTTTTGAAAGTGCGGTGTTTTACCCTGTTTTACATAAGATAAAATACAAACATATATATACATAATATTTTTTTTATAAAACCTTTATTTATTAAAACAATTTAAATGAATAATTAAAAATTGTCGTTTTAAAACGAGTGTTTTAATAAGCAAAGATTTTCGGGTTTTTAAAAATTTTATTTTTATATACTTTAGATCAATAAAATTAAAAATAATGATAACAAAATTTTTCGCCCCGCCTTCGGGTAAGCAATTTCGGTTTCATGACCTAGTCTTCAACTTACGTTGAATTTTAGAAATCATTTTTTAAAATTAATGAAATAAAGTAATTTTTTGTTTTTAAATTCACACAAAACTTAAATTTAAAAATGCATATTAATTTCATACAAAACCTACAAAACAAAAATTCAGAATGGGGGGAGAAAACTAGTTCTTTAGTGTCTGCTAGTGGAAAAGACCAATTGGATTCCATTCTCGGAACTACACGAGAATAGAACCACTAACTCTAGACAACAATTTTTTTTCTTAAAACATTTGAATTTCCCCACACTTAGGTAACTGTGGTGTCGAAATTGTGGTTAACTTCATTGTCAATTTCTCTTGGACCATAATCAACTTGCATATCTATGACTTTTGCTTTAAGCCATTGGTCGGATTCTTGTGTAATATCCACAAATTCAACTAGTTTTGCCTTTTCTTTAGGCGATAGATTGGATACTAACCGGTTATATAACTTAAAGTTGTGACGACCCGAGAATTTCTGACCAAATTTAAACTTGATCTTTATATGATTTCGACACGATAAGCAAAGTCTGTAATGTTGAGTCTCGAAAACTTTGGAACTATGTTCATATGTTCATTTGACCTTTTGATTATTTCCAACGATTCACGAACACTTGTTTGTAAATATATATATATATATATATATATATATATATATATATATATATATATATATATATATATATATATATATAATTGTAAGGTTATATTATAATTTGAAATTAAAAAATATAATTTGAAAATTTGAATTAAATATATAAAATAAGATACGAAATAATTTAGTTTAATTTAAAATGAGGCTATATATATATATATATATATATATATATATATATATATATATATATATATATATATATATATATATATATATATATATATCATGTAACTATTATATATTACACAATTAGTAATATATAGTATTAAAGTATTAAAATGTAAGCTAAGCTATAATTGTTATATTAATGCTATTAATTTTATTTGTATTATTAATATATATGAATGAAATTTAATACATTTAATTGCAAATATTATTGTTATCATTATTAATATCAGTATTATTATATATAGTAGTAAAATTTATAATTTAGTTATTAATATGATTTTTAATATTATATTTACTAAAAATTATCATTCTCATTTATAATTTATGCTACCATTATTTTATTACTCTTAACATTATTCTCATTATAATATGTATTATTTTGGTATTATTATTATTAATCTTATTGTTACCTTTAGTAAAATGGTGTACATTGATATTATTTTGTATTTATATTTTTTTTCATTTATTGTTCCTAATATTATTTTTAGCAGTATTTTATTATTAATAAATATTCTGTAATATGATTAATATATTTTATAAATTATTAATATTAATTATAGATGAATTATAAAGAAATCAGATGATTGAATCTGTGAGATATCATTGTCTTCCATTTTTTTCTTCCTTCTCTCTCTCGTTTTTTCTTCTGCATATGATAAACCACCTACTGCAATTTGTCTGTTAATCAAACGAAATTGGTTTTAAATCAATATCAGCTTTATTATATTTTTTTATCTCTGTTCTTAATTGAAACAAGCTGCCGAGATTCTTACTACAACACGTGATCACAAACAGTGTTAGGTAATACTAGTTAACCTATATTATCAATTAGCTATTACAATTATCTTTACAGCTTCCAAAATTAACGAAATTTAATTAGAAAAAAAAAGGATGAACACTGGATACGACCCTGTTTTTGTTCAATTTTCAAACTGTTCGATTTTCTAACGAATTTCAAAAATTAGGAAAGTAGTATTGTTAGAAATATCCCACTCCATCTATCTGGAGAGTTTCAGACATCAATTCATCAAATTGGAATCGAATTTCTGAGTCAAAGTTTTCAAATTAAAAAGTTAAATAAAGTTCGTCGATCGAATTCATGTTATCTATTGTGATTTAAATTAAATTGATGATTTAGAAAGTTTTAAGAAAGTATTTAGAACATATTTCATGTTATAACAATTGTCAAAATCATTCTCAAATTGATAATTATATATATTTTTTTTTTAAGAAAGTCGTGACCCAGCAGGGACTGTTTTAAAATTTTTTTTTTGTTTTGGTTTTCGATTGATATAAATATTTGATGTTTTCAGAAGTTTCTATGAACGAGTAACAACTAATTCTTGTTATAAATATAATCCAAAACCTTATGATTTTTAAAAATCAAAATTTGAATTGTTTGTTTCGTTTTGCTATCTGCTGCTGCAGATTTTTTTTTTTTACTTTCCGCTGTTAATTCGAAACCATCACATTAAGTTGTATCTACCTCTGTTAACATACCCAAAATCCAACAATAAAATCGTGGTAATTAGTGTTTATCAAGTTCGCTGTTTGAATTTAGAAGAAGAAAGAAGAAGGTAAACAAAAGAATATACGGTTTATAATTAATTGAAATGATTATAAAACAGAAAGACAGAAATGGATGGAGGGTTATGGGTGTTTGTGTGTATACGAGAGGTCTCGGGTTCGAGTCCGGGCAGGAACGTTTATTGTTTTTTTTGAAGCTTATTTCATTGAGGTAGCCTTCTAATTTTTTTTATGTTATTATTATTATTATTACTAGTTATTATTATTATTGTTATTAGTATTGTTATCATTAGTTAATATTATTGTTACTTGTATTATAATTATTACAAATATTATTATTATTATTATTATTATCATCATAATTATAAGTATCATAATCATTATTAGTATTATTATTGATAATATAATTATTATTAATTACTGTTATCGTTATAGTAATAATATGATTTTATTATTAGCATTTTAGTTATTATTAAGTAATATCATTATGTATTAAAAGTATTATTATTGTTAATATAAGTATGAGTATTATTATTATTATTGTTATTACGAAAATAACACAGACTATTATTATTATCCTTAATATTAGTATTAGTATCATAGTAAACTTTTATTATTATTATTATTATCATCATAATTATAAGTATCATAATCATTATTAGTATTATTATTGATAATATAATTATTATTAATTATTGTTATCGTTATAGTAATAATATGATTTTATTATTAGCATTTTAGTTATTATTAAGTAATATCGTTATGTATTAAAAGTATTATTATTGTTAATATAAGTATGAGTATTATTATTATTATTGTTATTACGAAAATAACACAGACTATTATTATTATCCTTAATATTAGTATTAGTATCATAGTAAACTTATTATTATTATTACTAACAAAAGTATTATATTTAAGATCAAGATCGTTGTAATAATTATTATTATTAAGCATTATGTATTATTATCAAAATTATTATTTTCATTATCATTACTATTAAACTCTTCATTTTATTTGAAACTACTGTTATTATTATTATAAGATTTGTCATTAAAACTATTATTAATATTATTATTAATAAAATCATTAACATTATTATCATTATTATTAACACTAGTATTACCATTATCATTATTTTAACCACAACTAATATTATTTTAGTATTAATATAATTACAATTTTAACAAACAAATGAAATATATACATATAAAATATTTGATACGTATAACCTAACAAAAACTATATTTTTATATAGTAACAATGAAATACATAAATTAATAATATAAAAATTATATCACTAGTAATAATATATATATTTATTCGATTACAAGTATATATTTTAATATATATACGAATGATATAGGTTCGTGAATCCGAGGCCAACCCTATACTTGTTCAATGTCGTTCTATGTATTTTTACTACAAAATATATTAGGTGAGTTTCATTTGCTTTTTACCCTTTACATTTTTGGGCTGAGAATACATGCGTAACTTTTATAATTATTTTACGAAATAGACACAAGTACCTTAACTGCATTCTATGATAGAATTATCTGGGATTGGGGTTGATTATTATGACACGCATTAGCCCCCGATTTCCGTTAGAGCGTATGAGCTCCCGAGTCGGGTGGATGGTTTATTATTTACGACATTTTGGCACCGGTTGGCCTATATTTTATAAACATTTGTTCAGCCGTGGGGTGTAAAGACCGGCACAGAGGTTCTATATTTTGAAGGCACATGTATTCAGCCGTGGGGTGAAAGACCGGCACAGATGGTTACTATTATATTTTGAATCCTCACCAGTTGTTCTTCATATGAAAGATATTTTTTTTGTGCAGTTGGAATGGGACTTCTGCACGTTTTATAATATTTAAAATCTTGTGGTCTATTAAAATGATGAAAATGAAATGATTACTATATACTGATGAACTCACCAACCTTTTGGTTAACACTTGAAAGCATGTTTATTCTCAGGTATGAAAGAAACATTCCGCTGTGCATTTGCTCATTTTAAAGACATTATTTGGAGTCGATCATCGTAATAGAACCAGATGTTGGTGACTTCGTCCAGATGGATTAGGACGGGTCCTTTCAGTTGGTATCAGAGCGTTGTTCTTAGTGAACCAGGTATTGCATTAGTGAGTCTAACTGATAGTCGTTATGATGCATTAGTGAGTCTGGACTTCGACCGTGTCTGCATGTCAAAAGTTTTTGCTTATCATTTCTAGTCGGAAATCATCTGCTTATCTTCCTTAAGAAATTACCTGCTTATCATTCTTAGTCTAGACACATCTTACTGCATTGATTGCATAAATAGTGTATAGACAAAAACTCATATCTTAGCGTATCCGCTAATTCATATCTTAGCATATCTATTACTGTAAACTCTGCCTGACATACTCCGTATATTCCTTCGTAACTTATGGGATTTTAGTATTATATATGCATATGTAACTTATGTATTACAGGTTGCTAATCTACATCCTCTAATCTGTTTCTTATCGAAAATCCTTCAGCTGATCGTACGAGATGAATCCCTCAACCAGTTCGAGTCCCTCAGATTTCGATAGCTATTTCAATAGTTATTCCGACAACTATTCCAACATGGATGTTCACCTAAGCTCCAGAAGAAGCGTCACCAGAATGAATCAGCCAATCATCCATCCCCAATTCATCTGATGAGTTCGTAGGCGACTTAACCATTGGAGACGAGAAGAAGGCGATCCTTTCCAACCACCAACCTGAATTCTTGGCGAAGAACCTGAAACACTTATCGACGAACCTGCTCGAAACACCAATTTCTCTCTCAGAGTATCTCACCATGACTATATCATAACTCAGATTCTAAACCTTATTCATCCGCTCGTTTCGACTGACAATCATCCTGGAATAATAGAAGAAGTCAAAGAACTTCGCGCTCGAGAAATAAATTTGGAGAATATGGTGCAAAAGTTACCAGCTTCAGCAATATCATCGGTACCAACGGTACCATCAGTGACAGCACCAGTATCATCAACAATCCATTCCTCAACATCTCATTATGTACCTCGAGTATAATCATCTTTCTACGAATCGTTCTAGATCAATTATCTTCGTTCGACATAGCGATTATGTAATCTCTAATGTTTTAGAGATTATGTATTCTAGTTTTGACGGTAAACCAAATGAGTTTAATACTAAATTAACTCATTAAATCCATGATTACATCTGAAGAAAATATATATGTATATATGTTTTCATAAAGATTGTAATTGAAAATTCTTTTGTACAAACTGTTAATGATAAAAATATTTTAACGGGTAGGTAATACCCGAGTAATATATAAGATTTCACATTAATAAGTTACACTGTACATTCTTCAAATCTGATTCAACATTCATTTACTATCCTACTTACATCTACAAAGATACGAATCCGTTCACTGCAGAATAACCATTTTCATTCAATTTCATATTTGGATTTTGACCTATCAGAATCCAACAAGTAGCATAATGAAGAGAACATTGGAAAAATAAAATTTGGTAGAAACAAACAATTTAACCATGAAAAGAATTTTATTAAGAATCTACGCTAACTGTTCCTAGCTAACTGTTTACATTTTATTTATCGCAATTTACATTCTCGCAATTTTATTTATTGTTATTTAATTTCTGTATTTATTTTACGCACTTTAAATATCGGGACACGTATACAAAGTTTTAACATATCATATCGACGCATATATATATATATATATATATATATATATATATATATATATATATATATATATATATATATATATATATATATATATATATATATATATATTATTTGGAATAACCATAGACACTCTATATGCAGTAATGATCGAGTTCTCTATACAGGGTTGAGGTTGATTCTATAATAATATATATACTTTGATTTGTGATCGAGTCTGAAACATGTACACGGGTCACGATACGTATTAATTAATTCGAATATTATATATTAAGCTATATATGAAATATTGGACTGTCAACTGTGGACTATCAACTGTGGACTGCCGACATTGGACAATTAAAATGAATTAAAATATTGATTATAACATATGAAACTACAAAAATTCTTCAAGTTTGCCACTTGATCTCATCTTAAGCCTCATTTGTATCTTGACGATTACAATCTGTGTCCAAACCTTTCGTAATTCTTGAAAACACCTCAATCGAGAGGATGAACCAACCGCACTTCATCTACGTAAGAAGAGATTGATGCATATAGTTATGCACTTGAAAACTCTTGGAACCTGAGTAAACATTTAACACGTATCTGTGCTAATTCCTTTAGTATTATTATTACCAAAAATAACTTGGTAATTCCTATTAAAGTAGTAAATTTTGTCACAGCTCCAGCAAGTCAACTTTGACTTTTCACTCGGATTAGCTTATTATAACACTGATATATAAGTTTACCTTTCGTCATCGATACCGGAAAACCGTTTATATCTCACTACATTAGCAGTAAACTTACCAACAACTTCGTTGATCTTTGACTCTCCGAAAAATCATTATATTTATCGGAACCCTATCATATACTCATTCACATCTTATAACGAGAATTGCCATTCTAATTACCGAGAAATTGCAATCAGTATTTTAAAATCTCGCAGCATGTCTACATCAATAGTTATATGTATACATATAACATTTATATCTTGGAATTATGATCTTCTATTCTGAAATTCTAAAAAGCACCCAGTCTACGAATCAATACTCCAAATTTTGAGGAAGCTGAATGAAGCAGCAGAAACTGTAAACAATCGTAGACGACTTTAACCGTCGAAAATTTGATGATAAAGAATGGAATATTGGAAACACCCAATAGAAAATTTAGTACCGAAAAGCGGATTATGCAAAACTATGAAGGAAGCCGTGGACAAATCACAAAGAATAAGTTTGACTTCAAAGAATCTAAATGATTCAACACCTGCTGAAGTCTTTAGCGAATATCTTGCTCCTTACCCTAAACCCTTACAGACAATAGTCTCCATCATCCTCTGATCTTAGATATTCAAAGATATTATCGTATCTTTCATTATAAATATCCTCCATATTTCTGAAGATATTTTTATAACTATTCTTATCTGAATCATTAATCTATTAGTGCTATCAGTGTTACATCATATAGAAACTGTTAGTTTCTATATTCTGTAAACTTTTGAGCTTAAAATATGAATGTTATTGAAGTAATTTTGGGAACTGATGCATGATTTAGCATAATATAATGACACTTGATCAACGTGATTATATTACAGTAAGTCATGCTGAGTTTTTAAATGGAACATGATGATTCACAGACCATACCATCACCATGTGCCATGTTACATAACCCTTTCATTCTGCTTAACTTCTGAACATATCAAGAAAGTATATTCTTAATAGTTCTATTCTCAGTGATTCTGGTAATTTGACAAATCAAATCGTGCCATTACGTTCTTTCTTGTTTGGAACATTAAGTTCATTCGAAGCTCCATACTTACGAATTCTGGACTGTTACTCGCTTTACTAGAGATCGAGAAGATAATAATAAGGCAAAGTGTTCCAAAATATAAGAGAAAATATAAAGCCCAATAACAACACGGAGGTTATAAACCGTGGATATTAATATGAACAGGAATATAAAGATATGGTATAATTAAGAATAGTATCACCCCAAGGTAATAGCAGAAGTAGACAGATTTTTCTGGTGGAAGATTGAAAGAAGGATGACAGAAATGATAATTAGGAAAATAACAAGGATTAGAATGGGATAAAGCATTTTCATAATCTTTTGGATGTATGAACTAAGAAATAAAGTATAGGAATGGTGAGAATAATGGAACGGAAGAGCTTAATTTTATAGTTGAAATATCAGACAGAGTAATCGAGGTAGATCGCCGTATTTGATTATAGAGATCTTAATTTCCATACTCACCGAAGAATCAAATCTTTTAGATTTCGAAGATTTTCTTTAAATCTCTTGAATTCCGGAATTCAACCAAGACGATGTCAAAAGTTAAGACGAACCTTATTTTCTAAATTCAACCATGGCTAGTCAAAAGTATGACGAAACATGTCTTTCTCATTTCACTATTTAGTGATAGCTTCATTCGTACGTTTCGAGTAATTGAATTGTTTTATCCATATTACTCAATGATGATAAAACTCCAATTATCAGCTCGTATGTGTCATGAAAACATTTTTATTGTTAGTCATGACCACCACACTCAAATTTTTGGGACGAAATTTCTTTAACGGGTAGGTACTGTGACGACCCGAGAATTTCTGACCAAATTTAAACTTGATCTTTATATGATTTCGATACGATAAGCAAAGTCTGTAATGTTGAGTCTCGAAAACTTTGGAACTATGTTCATATGTTCAATTGACCTTTTGATTATTTCCGACGATTCACGAACACTTGTTTGTAAATAAATAAATAAATATATATATATATATATATATATATATATATATATATATATATATATATATATATATATATATATATATATATATATATATATATATATATATATATATATATATATATATATATATAATTGTAAGGTTATATTATAATTTGAAATTATAAAACATAATTTGAAAATTTGAATTAAATATATAAAATAAGATACGAAATAATTTAGTTTAATTTAAAATGAGACTATATATATATATATATATATATATATATATATATATATATATATATATATGTATATCATGTAACTATTATATATTACACAATTAGTAATATATAGTATTAAAGTATTAAAATGTAAGCTAAGCTATAATTGTTATATTAATGCTATTACTTTTATTTGTATTATTAATATATTTGAATGAAATTTAATACATTTAATTGCAAATATTATTGCTATCATTATTAATATCAGTATTATTATATATAGTATTATAATTTATAATTTAGTTATTAATATGATTTTTAATATTATATTTACTAAAAATTATCATTTTCATTTATAATTTTTGCTACCATTGCTTTATTACTCTTAACATTATTCTCATTATAATATGTATTATTTCGGTATTATTATTATTAATCTTATTGTTACCTTTAGTAAAATGGTGTACATTGATATTACTTAGTATTTATATTTTTTTTCATTTATTGTTCCTAATATTATTTTTAGCAGTATTTTATTATTAATAAATATTCTGTGATATGATTAATATATTTTATAAATTATTAATATTAATTGTAGATGAATTATAAAGAAATCAGATGATTGAATCTGTGGGATATCATTGTCTTCCATTTTTTTTTCTTCCTTCTCTCTCTCGTTTTTTCTTCTGCATATGATAAACCACCGACTGCAATTTGTCTGTTAATCAAACGAAATTGGTTTTAAATCAACATCATCTTTATTATATTTTTTTTATCTCTGTTCTTAATTGAAACAAGCTGCCGAGATTCTTACTGCAATACGTGATCACAGACAGTGTTAGGTAATACTAGTTAACCTATATTATCAATTAGCTATTACAATTATCTTTACAGCTTCCAAAATTAACGAAATTTAATTAGAAAAAAAGGATGAACACTGGATACAACCCTGTTTTTGTTCAATTTTCAAATTGTTCGATTTTCTAACGAATTTCAAAAATTAGGAATGTAGTATTGTTAGTAATATCCCACTCCATCTATCTGGAGAGTTTCAGACATCAATTCATCAAATTGGAATCGAATTTCTGAGTCAAAGTTTTCGAATTAAAAAGTCAAATAAAGTTCGTCGATCGAATTCATGTTATCTGTTGTGATTCAAATTAAATTGATGATTTGGAAAGTTTTAAGAAAGTATTTAGAACATATTTCATGTTATAACAATTGTCAAAATCATTCTCAAATTGATAATCATATTTTTTTTTGAAGAAAGTCGTGACCCAGCAGGGACTGTTTTAAATTTTTTTTTTTGTTTTGTTTTTCGATTGATATAAATATTTGATGTGTTCAGAAGTTTCTATGAACGAGTAACAACTAATTCTTGTTATAAATATAATCCAAAACCTTATGATTTTAAAATATCAAAATTTGAATTGTTTGTTTCGTTTTGCTATCTGCTGCTGCAGATTTTTTTTTTTTTACTTTCTGCTGTTAATTCGAAACCATCACATTAAGTTGTATCTACCTCTGTTAACAGACCCAAAATCCAACAATAAATTCGTGGTAATTAGTGTTTATCAAGTTGGCTATTTGAATTTAGAAGAAGAAAGAAGAAGGTGAACAAAAGAATATACGGTTTATAATTAATTGAAAAGATTATAAAATAGAAAGACAGAAATGGATGGAGGGTTATGGGTGTTTATGTGTATGCGAGAGGTCTCGGGTTCGAGCCCGGGCAGGAACGTTTATTGTTTTTTTTAAGCTTATTTCATTGAGGTAGCATTCTAATTTTTTTATGTTATTATTATTATTATTACTAGTTATTATTATTATTGTTATTAGTATTGTTATCATTAGTTAATATTATTGTTACTTGTACTATAATTATTACAAATATTATAATTATTATTATTATCATCATAATTATAAGTATCATAATCATTATTAGTATTATTATTGATAATATAATTATTATTAATTACTGTTATCGTTATAGTAATAATATGATTTTATTATTAGCATTTTAGTTATTATTAAGTAATATCATTATGTATTAAAAGTATTATTATTGTTAATATAAGTATGAGTATTATTATTATTATTGTTATTACGAAAATAACACAGACTATTATTATTATCCTTAATATTAGTATTAGTATTAGTATGATAGTAAACTTATTATTATTATTACTAACAAAAGTATTATATTTAAGATCAAGATCGTTGTAATAATTATTATTATTAAGCATTATGTGTTATTATCAAAATTATTATTTTCATTATCATTACTATTAAACTCTTCATTTTATTTGAAACTACTGTTATTATTATTATAAGATTTGTCATTAAAACTATTATTAATATTATTATTAATAAAATCATTAACATTATTATCATTATTATTAACACTAGTATTACCATTATCATTATTTTAACCGCTACTAATATTATTTTAGTATTAATATAATTACAATTTTAACAAACAAATGAAATATATACATATAAAATATTTGATACGTATAACCTAACAAAAACTATATTTTTATATAGTAACAATGAAATACATAAATTAATAATATAAAAATTATATCACTAGTAATAATATATATATTTATTCGATTACAAGTATATGTTTTAATATATATACGAATGATATAGGTTCGTGAATCCGAGGCCAATCCTATACTTGTTCAATGTCGTTCTATGTATTTTTACTACAAAATACATTAGGTGAGTTTCATTTGCTTTTTACCCTTTACATTTTTGGGCTGAGAATACATGCGCAACTTTTATAATTATTTTACGAAATAGACACAAGTACCTTAACTGCATTCTATGATAGAATTATCTGGGATTGGGGTTGATTATTATGACACGCATTAGCCCCCGGTTTCTGTTAGAGCGTATGAGCTCCAGAGCCGGTGGATGGTTTATTATTTACGACATTTTGGCACCGGTTGGCCTATATTTTATAAACATGTGTTCAGCCGTGGGGTGTAAATACCGGCACAGAGGTTCTATATTTTAAAGGCACATGTATTCAGCCGTGGGTTGAAAGACTGGCACAGATGGTTACTATTATATTTTGAATCCTCACCAGGTGTTCTTCATATGAAAGATATTTTTTTTGTGCAGTTGGAATGGGACTTCTGCACGTTTTATAATATTTAAAATCTTGTGGTCTATTAAAATGATGAAAATGAAATGATTACTATAAACTGATGAACTCACCAACCTTTTGGTTGACACTTGAAAGCATGTTTATTCTCAGGTATGAAAGAAACATTTCGCTGTACATTTGCTCATTTTAAAGACATTATTTGGAGTCGATCATCGCAATGGAACCAGATGTTGGTTACTTCGTCCAGATGGATTAGGACGGGTCCTTTCAAAAGTTCCCCTTGGTTCTAGCATCGCGAATCCGTTTAATAAGTTTCTTCATTGAACTGTTAATAACGGGATCATTTAATTTCGTATCAACAATCGGGTTCTTTGTTATCAGGTCATCATTAGGTTTTACTTCATCTTCCCCATACTTAGGCGTTTTATTATTGTTAAGCACTACCGTTGGAGTTGGTAAAACAACATGGTTCTTACCAATCATTTTTGTTGGTTCAACGGTTTTGGTTTGTGGAGATTTAGACTTTCGAATCACAAAGGTGATTGATTTTTCATCATTACTAAGTGTCATTCTACCCTCTCTTACATCAAATAACGCCCTGGTAGACGCTAAAAATGGTCGACCTAAAATTAGAGGAACATTTGAGTCCTCTTCTATGTCAATGACAATAAATTCGACTAAAAAGGTTAAATTACCCACTTGAACGGGTAGGTTGTCAGCAATTCCAATTGGGTGCCTAATGGTTTGATCAAAGAGTCGAACACTCATTTCCGTTGGACTTAACTCACCTACACCTAATCTCTTATATAATGAAAGAGGCATAACACTTATACTCGCACCTAAATCTCCTAATGCATCATACATGACACAATCACTAAGTAGACAGGGAACAATAAATTCACCCGGATCACCCAACCTGGGTGGAGGTTTTGGTGGAACTGTCTTCACCGGGTTTACTTCTATGGTTTTTATTTCTTGCACTTTCTTATTCTTCTTCTTCTTTCCAGAGGTATCACAAACTTTATTATCTATTTGTAACGACCCAGAAATGTCCGACCAAATTTAAACTCTAATCTCTATATGGTTCCGACACGATAAGCAAAAACCCTAAAGTTGACCCGCACTTTTTCGATCATTCTATACTTATAAGATTAATATTTACATAAATTAAACCTTACCAACATGATAAGCAATCCAAATTGTTGAGATTTATGTTTCCGAAAAGAGTTTTACACAACGTTTGACCGTCTAGTTTGACCGATGATATCACGAACTATACAATATATGATAATTATACGTTTGTGTATATATATGTATATATACATATTTAACATGATTAATGAATGTTTTCATATCTCATTTTGTATTAATAACAATAAGTTATAAGTATATTTTGAAACTACTAACTTAAGTTTTCAAAACGATAACTATACGTAACGTTATTTGACATAAATACTTAAGACTTATAATGTTTATACATATATCGTATAAGTAATGTATTTAATCACTTTTAAAGACTTAAATACATAAAATCATATAAGTGTATTCACAAAAGATAGCTATATTTGAATCCTCATTCCATTTTTCACAAAATTTCTATACGTATATCTAGAGTATTTGTACTCGTATCATACCTAGCTTCTATACTTATTTACTATTGGTATATACACATCAAATCACCACCTAACCAGCCCTTGTTCATGCCTTATGTATAAGGTAATTACTTTTGAATGATTGTAAGACTAATTACAAAAATACAAACTAAAAATGTGTCCATGTCTACTACATAAACATTTTTTTAGGAGTATATATGTATTCTCATTTTGTTTCATTTTTACTTCCATTATCTAGCTAAAAACACCCACACTCTCAAGAACATTAAACTCCATAAACATTCAGCAAAGTTCCATGAAGATCTAGCTTCAAAAACCTTACTTAAACACCATAAGAAAACCATACAAAAACACTTCAAGAAATCCTTCCAAGAACACAAACTTACTTCCAATCTTTCATCCACTTCCATCACCCTTTTGATTCTAGCTTCTTACTCCTCTTTTACAGCAACCTTGTCCAAGGAACTTGAGGTAGTATCTATGTTCATAACCTTATTCGATTCATATATATATAGCTATCTTATTTTGTGGTATAAAAGTTTAACAACAAGAACATAGTTTGAATGTTTTCAAACTTGTTTGCAAACTAAATAGATCCTTCTAACTTAACTTTTAAAATACTTCAAGACCTGTAATATAACTTAAATATATGCTAATTTAACAAGGTATAATTTGGTTTTTCAAAGAATATCTTAAAAACTGTTTTTACGACGTCGGAGTGCCACCGGGGACTGTTTTGGGTTGGATAATTAAAAACTATCTTAAACTTTGAGTTGGAGGTTTATGTTCTGGAAAAATGATTTTTACTATGAATATGATAACACATAAAAATTTCATGATTTAATTCAAAGTATAAGTATTTTTAGAAAAATAATCATTTAAGGTTGTTTAAATAAAGGAAAATGTTTAACTTCATAAGTTTCACTAAAGTTTCACCTATGCCGTGTGATTTTGAATACAAACCAAGGTATTTTCAGTTCATAGTCTTAAAGAGGGACTCGATCCAAGGAGATGGCAAGTTGAATCAACGAAAACGGATTTGTAACGAAGAAACTATGACCGAAACAAAATTGGTTATCCAAGACTTGTTTAACTTCGGGATTAATTGGGAAAAATTAAATAAAATCACATCTTTCTAAAATAACATGATATTTTATATATATGTACTCATAATTCAATTTTATATGGTTCAGGATCACCCGTAAACAATACGAGAAGATTAATCATAAGATCCCATGATTGTACGCAACACGTCATTTGACAACACCGGTACTTTATGTACGCAACACGTCATTTGACAACACCGGTACCGTGGGTCAAGATTAATCTCGACCAATACATATACGATGAGGGTTTTATTTATTTCATTGGGGGTTTATTAAACATCTAAATATGAACCATTAAAATTGAATTACTAACAACGAACTGCTAACTACGGACTAAGGAATTATTCAAAGTATTAAAAGTATAATAAGTATATATATGTGACGTTTGTTTAAAAAAGAAAAGGTATTGATATATTATATATGGATAGGTTCGTGATATCAACCGGAGACCAAGTCAAATTATATATATATCTTCAAGACGAAAGTGAGTATATAGTCCCACTTTTAAACTCTAAATATTTCGGGATGAGAATACATGTATTTTATGTTTTACGATATGGACACAAGTAACTGAAAAATATGTTCTACGTTGAGTTGTACCACTGGCATACTTCCCTGTAGCTTGGTAACTAATATTTACAGCGGTATTGTAAACGCGAATCCTGTTGATAGATCTATCGGGCCTGACAACCCCAACCGGACTGGACGACCAGTATTCAACGGTTGCACAGTACTTCGTTTCGTGACTACACTTGGTACAGTGTAGTAAGATTTCATATTAAAGGGAATATGCGACGTGATTAAATGTTAAGTATGGTTACCAAGTGCTCAACCACTTAGAATATTTTTATTGAAATGATTATATACGAAATCTTGTGGTCCATTGTTATAACGCTGCTAGCAACAAACCTATATATCTCACCAACTTTATGTTGACGTTTAAAGCATGTTATTCTCAGGTACGAATTAAGTCTTCCGCTGTGCATTAGCTCATATTAAGGATATTGTTTGGGACCATTTAAGCTATGATACAAGGACGTTGCATTCGAGTCATTGAAGTTCATTAAAGACTATTGTTATGCAAATGGCAGATTAGATCATTTGGTTGTTATAAAATGTTAGGCTAATATGTCAACTCTCGATGTAATAATAGATTGCCTTTAAGAAATAAATGCAACGTTTGTAAAATGTATCATATAGAGGTCAAGTACCTCGCGATGTTATCAACTATTGTAATTCGTTTTTAATCTATATGGACGATGTCCGGATGATTAGTTTCGGATCCTTTCAGTTGGTATCAGAGCGTTGGTCTTAGCGAACCAGGCCTTGCATTAGTGTGTCTAACTGGTAGTTGTTAGGATACATTAGTGAGTCTGGACTTTGACCGTATCTACCTGCTAAAAAGTTTTGCTTATCATTTCTAGTCGGAAACCATCTGCTTATCATCCTTAGGGAGTTGCCTGCTTATCATTCTTTAGTCTAGACACGTCTTACTGCATCTAGTGCATCGATAGTGTATAGACAAAATTCATATCCTAGCGTATCTATTACTATAAACATTGCCCGACGAATTTCAAAGATTCTCCGTAATTCACGGGATTTCGGTATTATATATACATATGAAAATTATGTATTGAAGAGTACCAAACCCAACTCCTATAATCTATTCCAAACCAAAAAAATTCATTTCTCCAACTATACAAGATGAATTCTTCATCCAGTTCAAATTCCTCCGACTTCGATAGCTACGCCGACATGGATTTCCATTCGAGCTCCGAGAACAGCGTCACCGGAATGGATCAACCAATTTCCCATCATCTATTCTGGATGAACTGGGGATGGGTTCGTAATATACTAAATTTCTGGAGGCAAGAAGAAGGTGATCCATTTCATCCACCAAATTGTCCTCTTAACGATGAACCTGAAGCACTTACCGGCGAACCTATTCGAAACACCATTTTCTCGCTCATTTCTAGAGTATCTCGTCATGATTACATACTATCCCATATTTCAAATCTTGTTCATTCGCTCGTTCCAACCGTCAATCATCCCGGTATAATAGAAGAAGTCAACGAACTCCGTGCTCGGGTAGTGGTTTTGGAGAATATGGTGCGAAGGTTACAAACACCAACAGCAGCACCAGCAGCATAATCCGTACTACCATCGTCAACGCCGACAGTACCTTTATCACCCCAATCACAATCTCAACATCACAATCTGTATCTCGAATATCAACATCACACGACTCAATATCTGTACTTCGAGTATGATCTTCGTTCTATATATCGTTCTACATCGATTATCTTCGCTTTACGTATCGTATGACGATTATGTAATTTTTAAAGTCTTAGAGATTATGTAATCTAGAATTAACGATAAATCAAATGAGTTTAATATCTTATTGACTCATTAAATCTATGATTATCTCTGAAGAAAATATATATGCAAGTATATTTTCATAAAGATAGTAATTAAAAATTCCTTCGTACAAACTATTAATGATGAAAATATTTTAACGGGTGGGTAGTACCCGAGGAATATTTAGAATTCACATTAATAAGTTATATTGTACATTCTTGAATCTGATTCAACGGTTATCTATTATCTTACTTACAACCACCGATATTCGTATCCGCTCACCCCAGAATAACCATTTTCAATCAAATTTCATATTCGGATTTTGACCTACCAGAATCCAACAAGTGGCATAAAGAAGAAAACATTGGACAATTAAAATGAATTAAAATGTTGATTGTAACATATGAAACTAAACAATTCTTCAAGTTTGCCACTTGATTTTATCTTAAACCTCATTCGTAACTTGACGATTACAATTCGCATTCAAATCCTTTCATGATTTCTAAAAACACTCTGAACTATGAAGTAGCTCTTGAAATGCTGATGAAGCAGCAAAAACTGTAAACGACTTTAACAATCAAAAGATTGATGATAAAGAATGGTATGGTGGTAAAGCTGAGAAAAAGAGAAGGTTTGGAACTGGAAAACGGATTGAGCAAAGTATGAAGGAGGCCGTGAACAAATCATGAAAACAGAACCTGCCTTCAAAGGATCCAAATGATCCAGTGCCTGCTGAAACCGTTAGTAAGAACACTGCTCCTTATTCTAAACTTTTCAAGATGATACTCTTCACCATCATTTTATCTTAGATATTATAAGATATCTTCATTCGTTATACATATTTTTCATATTTCTGGAGATATTTTTACAACTATTCCTATCTGCGATCATTTAACTCTCCGTAACATCTGCGCTACAATATAAAAGAAACTGTGTTAGTTTCTAAATTCTGAAATCTCTAAGTTTAAAAATATGAATGTTTTGAAGTAGTGTTGGGAACTGATACATGAATTAGTATAATATAATGAAACTTGATCAACTTCATTATATTACAGTAAGTCATGTTAAGTTTCTAATGGAATGTGATGATTCATAGTACCGTCATCATGTGCCATGTTACACGGCTCTTACATTCTATCAAGTCTTCAAACATATTAGAACGTATCACCTTGATAGTTCTATTTTTTTTTTCCGGAATATTCGAGTAATTTAACGAATCAAGATCGTGCCATTACAATTTCATTCTAAAACCAATAGCAAGGTTCATTCCAAATTTCCTACCTACGAATTTCGGACCATTGTTCGCTTGGCTCAAGGATGGGAAGAAGAAATGAAGGGACAAAACTTCAGAATAGAAATAGGAACATAAACCACAGCAAATAAGAGAGAGCATTAACTGTGGATGACAATGATTTTAAGGGACGGGAGTAGGAACATCGAAATATAAGGGAAGGTATAAAACCTAAAAACAACCCCGAAACTACAAACCGTGCATATCAATACGTATTGCAACGTAAAGGCACGGGAGAATTAAAAACATTATAATTCCAAGGAAAGGATAAAAGAGAATAGATTCTTCTGGTGATAGATGAAAAAGAAGAATGAAAGATATGAAAGTTAGAAATATAACAAGGGTTAGAATGGGATGGAGCATATTAGCGAATGTCTTAAAGTAGGAACTAAAGAGAAAGAATAGAAGATGTGAGAAGAAAGAAAGGGAAGGAGGTAAATTTATAGTGAAATATTCGACAAAGAAATCAAAACAGATTGCCGCGTTAAATCAAAGAAGATCCTGATCGCCGCAAAACTAAATCTTATTACATAAGATTTTCTTTAAAACCCTTAAATCCCGGAAATCGATCATAATCACGTCATCGGTTACAACAATTCTATATTTACTCATTTCACTCTTTTGTGATAGCTTCGCTCGTGCGTCTCACATAACCAAATCGTTTTATCTAAATCTTTCAATAATGATAAAATTTCATTATTACCTCATATTCGTCATGAACACATTCCTATTGTTGTTTATGACAACCTCTACCAAATTTCGAGGACGAAATTTCTTTAACGGATGGGTACTGTAACGACCCAAAAATGTCCGACCAAATTTAAACTCTAATCTCTATATGGTTCCGACACGATAAGCAAAAACCCTAAAGTTGACCCGCACTTTTTCGATCATTCTATACTTATAAGATTAATATTTACATAAATTAAACCTTACCAACATGATAAGCAATCCAAATTGTTGAGATTTATGTTTCCGAAAAGAGTTTTACACAACGTTTGACCGTCTAGTTTGACCGATGATATCACGAACTATACAATATATGATAATTATACGTTTGTGTATATATATGTATATATACATATTTAACATGATTAATGAATGTTTTCATATCTCATTTTGTATTAATAACAATAAGTTATAAGTATATTTTGAAACTACTAACTTAAGTTTTCAAAACGATAACTATACGTAACGTTATTTGACATAAATACTTAAGACTTATAATGTTTATACATATATCGTATAAGTAATGTATTTAATCACTTTTAAAGACTTAAATACATAAAATCATATAAGTGTATTCACAAAAGATAGCTATATTTGAATCCTCATTCCATTTTTCACAAAATTTCTATACGTATATCTAGAGTATTTGTACTCGTATCATACCTAGCTTCTATACGTATTTACTATTGGTATATACACATCAAATCACCACCTAACCAGCCCTTGTTCATGCCTTATGTATAAGGTAATTACTTTTGAATGATTGTAAGACTAATTACAAAAATACAAACTAAAAATTTGTCCATGTCTACTACATAAACATTTTTTTAGGAGTATATATGTATTCTCATTTTGTTTCATTTTTACTTCCATTATCTAGCTAAAAACACCCACACTCTCAAGAACATTAAACTCCATAAACATTCAGCAAAGTTCCATGAAGATCTAGCTTCAAAAACCTTACTTAAACACCATAAGAAAACCATACAAAAACACTTCAAGAAATCCTTCCAAGAACACAAACTTACTTCCAATCTTTCATCCACTTCCATCACCCTTTTGATTCTAGCTTCTTACTCCTCTTTTACAGCAACCTTGTCCAAGGAACTTGAGGTAGTATCTATGTTCATAACCTTATTCGATTCATATATATATAGCTATCTTATTTTGTGGTATAAAAGTTTAACAACAAGAACATAGTTTGAATGTTTTCAAACTTGTTTGCAAACTAAATAGATCCTTCTAACTTAACTTTTAAAATACTTCAAGACCTGTAATATAACTTAAATATATGCTAATTTAACAAGGTATAATTTGGTTTTTCAAAGAATATCTTAAAAACTGTTTTTACGACGTCGGAGTGCCACCGGGGACTGTTTTGGGTTGGATAATTAAAAACTATCTTAAACTTTGAGTTGGAGGTTTATGTTCTGGAAAAATGATTTTTACTATGAATATGATAACACATAAAAATTTCATGATTTAATTCAAAGTATAAGTATTTTTAGAAAAATAATCATTTAAGGTTGTTTAAATAAAGGAAAATGTTTAACTTCATAAGTTTCACTAAAGTTTCACCTATGCCGTGTGATTTTGAATACAAACCAAGGTATTTTCAGTTCATAGTCTTAAAGAGGGACTCGATCCAAGGAGATGGCAAGTTGAATCAACGAAAACGGATTTGTAACGAAGAAACTATGACCGAAACAAAATTGGTTATCCAAGACTTGTTTAACTTCGGGATTAATTGGGAAAAATTAAATAAAATCACATCTTTCTAAAATAACATGATATTTTATATATATGTACTCATAATTCAATTTTATATGGTTCAGGATCACCCGTAAACAATACGAGAAGATTAATCATAAGATCCCATGATTGTACGCAACACGTCATTTGACAACACCGGTACTTTATGTACGCAACACGTCATTTGACAACACCGGTACCGTGGGTCAAGATTAATCTCGACCAATACATATACGATGAGGGTTTTATTTATTTCATTGGGGGTTTATTAAACATCTAAATATGAACCATTAAAATTGAATTACTAACAACGAACTGCTAACTACGGACTAAGGAATTATTCAAAGTATTAAAAGTATAATAAGTATATATATGTGACGTTTGTTTAAAAAAGAAAAGGTATTGATATATTATATATGGATAGGTTCGTGATATCAACCGGAGACCAAGTCAAATTATATATATATCTTCAAGACGAAAGTGAGTATATAGTCCCACTTTTAAACTCTAAATATTTCGGGATGAGAATACATGTATTTTATGTTTTACGATATGGACACAAGTAACTGAAAAATATGTTCTACGTTGAGTTGTACCACTGGCATACTTCCCTGTAGCTTGGTAACTAATATTTACAGCGGTATTGTAAACGCGAATCCTGTTGATAGATCTATCGGGCCTGACAACCCCAACCGGACTGGACGACCAGTATTCAACGGTTGCACAGTACTTCGTTTCGTGACTACACTTGGTACAGTGTAGTAAGATTTCATATTAAAGGGAATATGCGACGTGATTAAATGTTAAGTATGGTTACCAAGTGCTCAACCACTTAGAATATTTTTATTGAAATGATTATATACGAAATCTTGTGGTCCATTGTTATAACGCTGCTAGCAACAAACCTATATATCTCACCAACTTTATGTTGACGTTTAAAGCATGTTATTCTCAGGTACGAATTAAGTCTTCCGCTGTGCATTAGCTCATATTAAGGATATTGTTTGGGACCATTTAAGCTATGATACAAGGACGTTGCATTCGAGTCATTGAAGTTCATTAAAGACTATTGTTATGCAAATGGCAGATTAGATCATTTGGTTGTTATAAAATGTTAGGCTAATATGTCAACTCTCGATGTAATAATAGATTGCCTTTAAGAAATAAATGCAACGTTTGTAAAATGTATCATATAGAGGTCAAGTACCTCGCGATGTTATCAACTATTGTAATTCGTTTTTAATCTATATGGACGATGTCCGGATGATTAGTTTTGGATCCTTTCACTATTACTTGCTCATACTCAACTCTTTTTCTTGGAAACGGGATGGGTGGTCTGTATGGTGTCACCACTAGCTTTACATACTCGGGTGGTGGTGATGTTGTAACTTCTTCATTGTTACTCACATCTAAAACCTTCCCATCATCTAATGTTAGTTTTTCAGAATTCGTTGAAACCATATTAACATTCTCATTCTGAGGATTTACTTCAGTATCACTCTGTAGCTTTCCTTGTTCCCTCTTACTCATCAAGCTAGCTAGAGTACCTACGTGTTTTTCTAGATTCAGAATGGAAGCTTGTTGAGTTCTTAATGACTGATCAAACTTCTTATTTGTTTGGGTTTTAGATGTAATAAATTGTGTTTGAGATTCCATTAGCTTTGCCATCATTTCTTCTGGATTTGGCTTTTTCTCTTCGGGTTGTTGTGGTGGTTTATACAAGCTAGGTCTTTGTTGATTAAAAGTGTTGTTTTGAGTTGGTTGGTTATTCGGACCTTGTTGGTTGTACGAGTTATTGTTGGGTCCATTTGGATTATACAGAATGTTTTGATTTCGATTAAAGTTTGGCCTTGGCGGCTGATAATTATTTTGATAATTATTTCCCGACCTTTAGTTCATGTAGGAAAAATTCTCACGTTGTTCCATCGTTTGCTTAATGTAACAATCTTTCGTTAAGTGTGGTCCTTCGCATTGCTCACAACTGATTCATATTGCGTGAATATCTTTAGTCATCTTTTCCATTCGTCTCTCGAAAGCATCTATTTTTGCGAAAACAAAATCAAAGTCATGGCTAGAATCAGCTCTAGCCGCTTTAGAACGAAAAATATCTTTTTCTTGATGCCACTCATGTGAGTGGGAGGCTGTGTTATCAATAATTTTGTAAGCTTCAGTTGCTGTTTTCTTCATAATGGTACCACCAGCTGCTATGTCGATGTCTTTTCGTGTAGTAATGTCACATCCTTGGTAGAATATTTTTACTATTTGATAAGTGTCTAAACCATGTTGAGGACATCCTCTCAACAACTTTCCAAATCTTGTCCACGCCTCATATAGAGTTTCATTTGGATTTTGCGCGAACATAACAATTTCTCCTTGAAGTCTCACGGCTTTAGATGCCGGAAAGAATCTTTTAAGAAATTTTACAACTAAAACATCCCATGTATCAATCGCTCCTTCAGGTAACGATTCTAACCAATCTTTGGCTTCTCCCTTTAAAGTCCAGGAAAATAACATGAGATAGATCTGTTCATCCTCAACTTCTCTGATTTTAAATAGAGTATAGATCCTATTAAAGGTTCGAAGATGTTCGTTTGGATCTTCTTTTGGCGTACCACTATATTGGCATTGATTAGTTACCATGTGTAGGATTTGTACTTTAATTTCATAATCTGGCGCATTAATGTCTAGCTTAATAATGGCATGTCCTTGGCCCGTGCGTGTGGCTCTCATTCGATCTTCCATACTTAGAGGTTCCGTTACTTCCATAATTAAATTTGTTGAATACGAATCACTAGATGATTCTGATTTAACGGTTTGTAGTTCAGTAGGAATGATTAGTGGTTCTGGATCTTGGAATTGTCCTTGAATATCCTCCGGGTTCTCGATAGTGAAATTGGGTTCAAAAGATAGTTTATCGAAAATTCGAATTGGAGTACTTGTTCGACTAGATGATGATTCTAAAGAAAAATCAACGGCGGCAATATTAGCTAGATGTCTTGATCGAGTTACAGGAGGTGAACGTATGAAAGGTGGTGAACGTTTTGCTCGGTGCATTCACTGAATATCCTATTAAAAATTATATAAGTTATCAAATTAATAGACTTTTCTGCTTTTGCCCACGTTTTGAATAACCAAAAGATGCAGCAGGGAGCCAGGATCCTTTAAGTCGGAAAATCCACAACTCAGCCACTAACAAATCCAACTATTACTACGAAGCAAAAAATTTTGGATGTCAATCAATTTAACCGCTTAAAATAATTTTTCCGTCGAAGTTTAAAGAAAATAAAAAAGTCTATGTCCTAAAAACTAGAGCGTAGAAATGAGAAATAAAAAGAGTGCGTCGAAAAACGTCGTAAAATAAAAATAAGAAAGAAAAACGTTGAAACTTAAAAGTCTAAAAATTAAATATAAAAAGTTGCGCCTAAAGGTATTAAAGCTTAAAAGAAATTCTATATCCAAAACGGCAATAACTTAAAAGGCACTAAAATATATGAACAGCGTCGCAAAATTCTAAAGCGCCTAAATCTTATTTATAAATAAAAAGCACTTAAGTGATTTTACGGAAAAGTCTTAAAAGCTAAAAATCTACGGCAAATCTATAATTACGAAATTAATATTACGAATGACGAATATTAAAAACTACGAATAAATGATAAAAAGATACAAAATATAAAATAAAATGATAAAAATACAATTTTTATAAAAATATTATTTTTATGTTATTATTATATAAAAATATTAATTAATCTATATAATTAATAAAGATAATAAAAAATTAAAATTATAATTAATATTAAAACTAGGAATAAATATATTAAATAAACTATACCCTAATCTAATTAAAAATATTAATTATATTTAAACTCTACTGCCGTTTAATTATTACGTACCAGGTTGTCAGTCCAGACACTCCATGCGATTGCATGGAATTAAAGCTGTGGGCTCTTGCGATCGCATGGGCCAAAATTCTAGATTTGTTTCGGGCTTTTAAACTGATCAGCCCAATTACTTATTTTTTATTTATTTGATATTTTTTTTCTGATTTATATAAAATATTTATATAATATAAAAAACTTATATTTTAAAAACTAAAATAGAAATAGAAATACTTTATAATTTTATATATTTTAAACAAACTCTTATAATATATATATATATATATATATATATATATATATATATATATATATATATATATATATATATATATATATATATATATATTCTTTTTAATGTTTTATATATATATTTTTTTGTATATCAAATATATTTTTACAAATATAAAAATATAGCGTTTTGCCGAGTCCCCAGCAGTGGCGCCAAAAACTTGATGTGTGCGAGGTGTAGTACGAAATACTATTAATTTTTATTACAAAATATGAAGAAATATTACACAAGTTTTATTTAATTTATTTACAGATGGGATATACATAAACCTATAGGCAGTGTACCTAATCGTAGAGTAGTATAGTTTTTAGTAAGTCCGGTTCGTTCCGCAGGGAGCTAGCTGAGTTTAACGCTATATTTTTAACAACTATATTTATATAAATTATATATAATTATATATAGTAATTTTATTATAAAAGGGGGTTTTTTACCGTTTAATGATCGGTTTGTAGATTTTATGTCTTAAGTCACAATTAAAAGCTAATGTAAAATATTAAATATAAATATAACTTAATTTAAAGTGTAAAGTAAATGACGATAAATAAAAGTGCGATAATTTAAAGTACGATAAATAAAATGACGATAAATAAAAGTACGATGAAATATGAAATAAAGGAATTATGCTTATTTAAACTTCCGTAATTATGATGTTTGACGTTTTGATTTTAATTAATTGTTACCCGGGTTAATTGTCCTTTATCCTGGTTTATTTGATACCTATCTGGTTTTTGTCCATAATAGTCTATCGGTCATAATTATAAAATGTTCGTCAAATTAACCTTATTTCCGAAGTCAAATATTCCAACTAATTAGGGATTCAAACTGTAACAAGGTTTTAATACTTTGTTAATAATTAAACCAGGTTATCGACTGCGTGTAATCCAAGTTTTAATACTTTGTTAACAATTACACCAATTATCCTTGTATATAATCCACCCCTGTTTTAACGAGATATGAATATTAATTTACCCACTTGATCAGAATTGTAGTGACCCGAACTTTTCCATGTTTATATATATTAATTGAGATTGATATTTACATGATTAAATGTTTCCAACATGTTAAGCAATCAAACTTGTTAAGACTTGATTAATTGAAATATGTTTCATATAGACAATTGACCGCCCAAGTTGACCGGTGATTCACGAACGTTAAAACTTGTAAAAACTATATGATGACATATATATGGATATATATATATATAGTTAACATGATACTATGATAAGTAAACATATCATTAAGTATATTAACAATGAACTACATATGTAAAAACAAGACTACTAACTTAATGATTTTTAAACGAGACGTATATGTAACGCTTATCGTTGTAAAGACATTTAATGTATATATATCATATTAAGAGATATTCATACATGATAATATCATGATAATATAATAATTTAAAATCTCATTTGATATTATAAACATTGGGTTAACAACATTTAACAAGATCGTTAACCTAAAGGTTTCAAAACAACACTTACATGTAACGACTAACGATGACTTAACGACTCAGTTAAAATGTATATACATGTAGTGTTTTAATATGTATTTATACACTTTTTAAAGACTTCAATACACTTATCAAAATACTTCTACTTAACAAAAATGCTTACAATTACATCCTCGTTCAGTTTCATCAACAATTCTACTCGTATGCACCCGTATTCGTACTCGTACAATACACAGCTTTTAGATGTATGTACTATTGGTATATACACTCCAATGATCAGCTCTTATCAGCCCATGTGAGTCACCTAACACATGTAGGAATCATCACTTAGCAACTAGCATGAAATATCTCATAAAATTACAAAAATATGAGTAATCATTCATGACTTATTTACATGAAAACAAAATTACATATCCTTTATATCTAATCCATACACCAATGACCAAAAACACCTACAAACACTTTCATTCTTCAATTTTCTTCATCTAATTGATCTCTCTCAAGTTCTATCTTCAAGTTCTAAGTGTTCTTCATATATTCTACAAGTTCTAGTTACATAAAATCAAGAATACTTTCAAGTTTGCTAGCTCACTTCCAATCTTGTAAGGTGATCATCCAACCTCAAGAAATCTTTGTTTCTTACAGTAGGTTATCATTCTAATACAAGGTAATAATCATATTCAAACTTTAGTTCAATTTCTATAACTATAACAATCTTATTTCAAGTGATGATCTTACTTGAACTTGTTTTCGTGTCATGATTCTGCTTCAAGAACTTCGAGCCATCCAAGGATCCGTTGAAGCTAGATCCATTTTTCTCTTTTCCAGTATGTTTATCCAAGGAACTTAAGGTAGTAATGATGTTCATAACATCATTCGATTCATATATATAAAGCTATCTTATTAGAAGGTTTAAACTTGTAATCACTAGAACATAGTTTAGTTAATTCTAAACTTGTTCGCAAACAAAAGTTAATCCTTCTAACTTGAATTTTAAAATCAACTAAACACATGTTCTATATCTATATGATATGCTAACTTAATGATTTAAAACCTGGAAACACGAAAAACACCGTAAAACCGGATTTACGTCGTCGTAGTAACACCGCGGGCTGTTTTGGGTTAGTTAATTAAAAACTATGATAAACTTTGATTTAAAAGTTGTTATTCTGAGAAAATGATTTTTATTATGAACATGAAACTATATCCAAAAATTATGGTTAAACTCAAAGTGGAAGTATGTTTTCTAAAATGGTCATCTAGACGTCGTTCTTTCGACTGAAATGACTACCTTTACAAAAACGACTTGTAACTTATTTTTCCAACTATAAACCTATACTTTTTCTGTTTAGATTCATAAAATAGAGTTCAATATGAAACCATAGCAATTTGATTCACTCAAAACGAATTTAAAATGAAGAAGTTATGGGTAAAACAAGATTGAATAATTTTTCTCATTTTAGCTACGTGAAAATTGGTAGCAAATCTATTCCAACCATAACTTAATCAACTTGTATTGTATATTATGTAATCTTGAGATACCATAGGCACGTATACAATGTTTCGACCTATCATGTCGACACATCTATATATATTTCGGAACAACCATAGACACTCTATATGTGAATGTTGGAGTTAGCTATACAGGGTTGAGGTTGATTCCAAAATATATATAGTTTGAGTTGTGATCAATACTGAGATACGTATACACTGGGTCGTGGATTGATTCAAGATAATATTTATCAATTTATTTCTGTACATCTAACTGTGGACAACTAGTTGTAGGTTACTAACGAGGACAGCTGACTTAATAAACTTAAAACATCAAAATATATTAAAAGTGTTGTAAATTTATTTTGAACATACTTTTATATATATGTATATATTGTTATAGGTTCGTGAATCAACCAGTGGCCAAGTCTTACTTCCCGACGAAGTAAAAATCTGTGAAAGTGAGTTATAGTCCCACTTTTAAAATCTAATATTTTTGGGATGAGAATACATGCAGGTTTTATAAATGATTTACAAAATAGACACAAGTACGTGAAACTACATTCTATGGTTGAATTATCGAAATCGAATATGCCCCTTTTTATTAAGTCTGGTAATCTAAGAATTAGGGAACATACATCCTAATTGACGCGAATCCTAAAGATAGATCTATTGGGCCTAACAAACCCCATCCAAAGTACCGGATGCTTTAGTACTTCGAAATTTATATCATATCCGAAGGGTGTCCCGGAATGATGGGGATATTCTTATATATGCATCTTGTTAATGTCGGTTACCAGGTGTTCACCATATGAATGATTTTTATCTCTATGTATGGGATGTGTATTGAAATATGAAATCTTGTGGTCTATTATTATGATTTGATATATATAGGTTAAACCTATAACTCACCAACATTTTTGTTGACGTTTTAAGCATGTTTATTCTCAGGTGATTATTAAGAGCTTCCGCTGTCGCATACTTAAATAAGGACAAGATTTGGAGTCCATGCTTGTATGATATTGTGTAAAAACTGCATTCAAGAAACTTATTTTGTTGTAACATATTTGTATTGTAAACCATTATGTAATGGTCGTGTGTAAACAGGATATTTTAGATTATCATTATTTGATAATCTACATAAATCTTTTTAAACCTTTATTGATGAAATAAAGGTTATGGTTTGTTTTAAAATGAATGCAGTCTTTGAAAAACGTCTCATATAGAGGTCAAAACCTCGCAACGAAATCAATTAATATGGAACGTTTTTAATCAATAAGAACGGGACATTTCAGTTGGTATCCGAGCGTTGGTCTTAGAGAACTAGAATTTTGCATTAGTGTGTCTTATCAAGTTTGTTAGGATGCATTAGTGAGTCTGGACTTCGACCGTGTTTACTTGAAAAATGATTGCTTAACAAATTTTGTTGGAAACTATATATTTTTAACATGTGAATATTATGTGATATATTAATCTCTTAACGCGTTTGATATTATGTGATAGATGTCTACCTCTAGAACAAGTCCCATTGACTCACCTAATAATAATGAAGAGTCAAATGTAAATTGGAATGATTCGTGGACTGATTCACAAGTTCCCGAAGAGGAACCGGAAGAAGAGTCGGAACCGGAAGAAGAATCGGAACCGTAAGAAGAATCGGAACCGGATGAAGAAATAGAACCGGTGAGGGAAATAATAAAATGGTTAAGTAAAAGAAAATCCTCAACCAACCGACCAAGGTTAATTATGGTCAATGGTGTTTCCGCAAAGGAAGCAAAATATTGGGAGGATTACCAATTCTCCGATGAATTGGATTCCGACGAGAATTCCGATGATGTTATAGAAATTACCCCAACTGAATTTAAAAAGGCAAAAGAAAATAATAAGGGAAAGGGCATAAAATAGAGAAATCTAATTCCAACCCCGATGAACTTTATATGTATCGTCAACCCCCGAAGTCCTTAAGTTGTAACAATGACCCGGGAACCTCTAAACCACCAGGTTTTTCTAAACCAATGTGGAAAACGACGGCTCGTATTAGGGGAACATCATATATCCCTAGAAACTTGGCAAAACGAACCAAAACCGAAGAAGAAGAAACAAGCGAGTCGGAATAAGATAGTTGTATTCGTGTGGTGTAATATATGTAATATAGTGTGCTTGGTTTAAGGCGAGATCAGTTTGTAAGACATTCGAAGAACGTTCCAAGAATGCCTTGGTTTATAAAAGGCTTTCGTTCGAAAGATGGGGGATATCACATTGGGAAATCCATAAGTTACGATGTGTTTACTTTGACGCATATATTGCGGGGAACCCAAATGCTATTTTACGCAATGGGTTAAGAAATCATTTTGACTCAATATATCCGAATATTGGACTTCGTGATTTAGAAAAAGCGGCTAACATGCAACATAAAGAAGCATGTTATGCTTACGGATTAGTAATGTTCGCTTCTCACCAAAGTGAGAACAAGAACATCGGGCTACAACTATTAAACAAAACGTTCCCACAAGTGACGGAGTCGGTAATTGGGATAAGAAATGAGGTTTTTAGATTGTTACGGGACTGTTGTACATTACGTAACCCTCGTCCCTTTGACGACGTTACAACACGCTGTCTTATCAATGGCCATAACGGTTATGTTCCACAAGACCAAGGATGGGAAGTAATCCTAGTAAAACCAGAATGCATGACTTGTTTCTGGACGTATGATTTACGTGTCTTTATTACCTTTGCTGAACGACTTGTGTACTAGCTAGAATTATCTTCACAACCATCTTGTATCAAATTTATTGTGTGCTATATTTCATGCTATATGTAAAATAAGCGGTATTGTAAGTTTGTAAAATATTGTGTAAAAGTTTGAACGCGAAATATTATTATAATCAGTTTTTCATATAGAATTGTAGTAGTTGAATTGTATATTAGCTACTAAGTATGAACTTAACGGGTAGGTACTACCCGAATTTAAACTTATAAAACCCTAATATGAAGAAAAAGCTTTTATAAATGAGTTCATATTATGCTACGAAATACTATTAACTACTCTTAATATTCTGTATGATTAACTTGTTCCATTTGACTATTTTGAAGGAAATGGCACCGACTACTCGACACACCGTGAATATGAATGAAGAGGAATTCCGTACTTTTCTAGCTTTAAACATAACCGCAGTACAGGCTGCGCTACATACCAACAATAACCTTGGATCTAGCAGTACAGGAAATCGTGTAGGATGCACCTACAAAGAATTCACTGCCTGCAAACCTTTGGAATTTGATGGAACCGAAGGACCGATCGGATTGAAACGGTGGACCGAGAAGGTCGAATCGGTGTTTGCCATAAGTAAGTGTACTGAAGAGGACAAAGTGAAGTACGCTACGCATACCTTCACAGGTTCTGCGTTAACATGGTGGAATACCTATCTAGAGCAAGTGGGATAAGATGATGCGTACGCACTACCGTGGTCAGCATTCAAGCACTTGATGAACGAGAAGTACCGTCCCAGAACTGAGGTCAATAAGCTCAAGACAGAACTTAGAGGGTTACGAATCCAAGGATTTGATATTACCACGTACGAAAGACGATTCACAGAATTGTGCATATTGTGTCCGGGAGCATTCGAAGATGAGGAAGAGAAGATCGACGCGTTTGTGAAAGGATTACCGGAAAGAATCCAAGAAGATATAAGTTCACACGAGCCCGCCTCCATACAACAGGCATGTAGAATGGCTCACAAACTAGTGAACCAGATTGAAGAAAGAATTAAAGAACAGACTGCTGAAGAGGCCAATGTGAAGCAAGTCAAAAGAAAGTGGGAGGAAAACGGTGATAAGAATCACCAATACAACAACAACAGCAATTACAACAATAATCGCAACAATTATCCCAACAATCGCAACATCAATCGCAACTACAACAAACGGCCCAACAACAACAACAACAACAACAGCAACTACAACAATCATTCCAACAATAATAATAACCGCAACAACAACAACAATCAGAAGCAGCTATGCCAAAGGTGTGAAAAGTATCACTCGGGGTTCTGCACCAAATTTTGCAACAAGTGTAAAAGAAATGGTCATAGAGGGGCGAAGTGTGAGGTCTACGGACCAGGGGTTAATAGAACGAAAGGAACAAATGGTGTCAGAACGAGTAATGGCGGAGCAAGTAGTGTCGGAGCAAGTTATGCCAATGTAGTTTGTTATAAATGTGGAAAACCGGGCCACATTATTTGAAATTGCCCGAACCAGGAGAACACGAATGGACAAGGCCGCGGAAGAGTTTTCAATATTAATGCGGCAGAGGCACAGGAAGACCCGGAGCTTGTTACGGGTACGTTTCTTATTGACAATAAATCTGCTTACGTTTTATTTGATTCGGGTGCGGATAGAAGCTATATGAGTAGAGATTTTTGTGCTAAATTAAGTTGTCCATTGACGCCTTTGGATAGTAAATTTTTACTCAAATTAGCAAATGGTAAATTAATTTCAGCAGATAATATATGTCGGAATCGAGAAATTAAACTGGTTAGCGAAACATTTAAGATTGATTTGATATCAGTAGAGTTAGGGAGTTTTGATGTGATAATCGGTATGGACTGGTTGAAAGAAGTGAAAGCAGAGATCGTTTGTTACAAAAATGCAATTCGCATTATACGAAATAAAGGAAAACCCTTAATGGTGTACGGAGAAAAGGACAACACGAAGCTACATCTTATTAGTAATTTGAAGGAACAAAAACTAATAAGAAAAGGTTGCTATGCTGTTCTAGCACACGTCGAGAAAGTACAAACTGAAGAAAAGAGCATCAATGATGTTCCCATTGCAAAATAATTTCCCGATGTATTTCCGAAAGAATTACCGGGATTACCCCCACATCGATCTGTTGAATTTCAAATAGATCTTGTACCAGGAGCTGCACCAATAGCTCGTGCTCCTTACAGACTCGCACCCAGCAAGATGAAAGAACTGCAAATCCAATTACAAGAACTTTTAGAGCGTGGTTTCATTCGACCAAGCACATCACCGTGGGGAGCTCCTGTTTTGTTTGTCAAGAAGAAAGATGGTACATTCAGGTTGTGTATCGACTACCGAGAGTTGAACAAACTTACCATCAAGAACCGCTACCCACTACCGAGAATCGACGACTTATTTGATCAGCTACAAGGCTCGTCTGTTTATTCAAAGATTGACTTACATTCCGGGTATCATCAAATGCGGGTGAAAGAAGATGATATTCCAAAGACTGCTTTCAGAACACGTTACGGTCATTACGAGTTTATGGTCATGCCGTTTGATTTAACTAATGCACCAGCTGTGTTCATGGACCTTATGAACCGAGTGTGTGGACCATACCTTGACAAGTTTGTCATTGTTTTCATTGATGACATACTTATTTACTCAAAGAATGACCAAGAACACGGTGAACATTTGAGAAAGGTGTTAGAAGTATTGAGGAAGGAAGAATTGTACGCTAAGTTTTCAAAGTGTGCATTTTGGTTGGAAGAAGTTCAATTCCTCGGTCACATAGTGAACAAAGAAGGTATTAAGGTGGATCCGGCAAAGATAGAAACTGTTGAAAAGTGGGAAACCCCGAAAACTCCGAAACATATACGCCAGTTTTTAGGACTAGCTGGTTACTACAGAAGGTTCATCCAAGACTTTTCCAGAATAGCAAAACCCTTGATTGCATTAACGCATAAAGGGAAGAAATTTGAATGAAATGATGAACAAGAGAAAGCGTTTCAGTTATTGAAGAAAAAGCTAACTACGGCACCTATATTGTCATTGCCTGAAGGGAATGATGATTTTGTGATTTATTGTGACACATCAAAGCAAGGTCTCAGTTGTGTATTAATGCAATGAACGAAGGTGATTGCTTATGCGTCTAGACAATTGAAGATTCACGAACAAAATTATACGACGCATGATTTGGAATTAGGCGCGGTTGTTTTTGCATTAAAGACTTGGAGGCACTACTTATATGGGGTCAAAAGTATTATATATACCGACCACAAAAGTCTTCAGCACATATTTAATCAGAAACAACTGAATATGAGGCAGCGTAGATGGATTGAATTGTTGAATGATTACGACTTTGAGATTCGTTACCACCCGGGGAAGGCAAATGTGGTAGCCGACGCCTTGAGCAGAAAGGACAGAGAACCCATTCGAGTAAAATCTATGAATATAATGATTCACAATAACCTTACTATTCAAATAAAGGAGGCGCAACAAGGAGTTTTAAAAGAGGGAAATTTAAAGGATGAAATACCCAAAGGATCGGAGAAGCATCTTAATATTCGGGAAGACGGAACCCGGTATAGGGCTGAAAGAATTTGGGTACCGAAATTTGGAGATATGAGAGAAATGGTACTTAGAGAAGCTCATAAAACCAGATACTCAATACATCCTGGAACGGGGAAGATGTACAAGGATCTTAAGAAACATTTTTGGTGGCCGGGTATGAAAGCCGATGTTGCTAAATACGTAGGAGAATGTTTGACGTGTTCTAAGGTCAAAGCTGAGCATCAGAAACCATCAGGTCTACTTCAACAACCCGAAATCCCGGAATGGAAATGGGAAAACATTACCATGGATTTCATCACTAAATTGCCAAGGACTGCAAGTGGTTTTGATACTATTTGGGTAATAGTTGATCATCTCACCAAATCTGCACACTTCCTGCCAATAAGAGAAGATGACAGGATGGAGAAGTTAGCACGACGGTATTTGAAGGAAGTCGTCTCCAGACATGGAATACCAATCTCTATTATCTCTGATAGGGATGGCAGATTTATTTCAAGATTCTGGCAGACATTACAGCAAGCATCAGGAACTCGTCTAGACATGAGTACTGCCTATCATCCACAAACTGATGGACAGAGCGAAAGGACGATACAAACGCTTGAAGATATGCTACGAGCATGTGTTATTAATTTCGGAAACAGTTGGGATCGACACCTGCCGTTAGCAGAATTTTCCTACAACAACAGTTATCATTCTAGTATTGAGATGGCGCCGTTTGAGGAACTTTATGGTAGAAAGTGTAGGTCTCCGATTTGTTGGAATGAAGTGGGGGATAGACAGATTACGGGTCCGGAGATAATACAAGAAACTACCGAGAAAATCATCCAAACTCAACAACAGTTGAAAACCGCCCAAAGTCGACAAAAGAGCTACGCTGACATTAAAAGAAAAGATATAGAATTTGAAATTGGAGAGATGGTCATGCTTAAAGTTGCACCTTGGAAAGGCGTTGTTCGATTTGGTAAATGAGGGAAATTAAATCCAAGGTATATTGGACCATTCAAGATTATTGATCGTGAAGGACCAGTAGCTTACCGACTTGAGTTACCTCAATAACTCGCGGCTGTACATAACACTTTCCACGTCTCGAATTTGAAGAAATGTTTTGCTAAAGAAGATCTCACTATTCCGTTAGATGAAATCCAAATCAATGAAAAACTCCAATTCATCGAAGAACCCGTCAAAATAATGGATCGTGAGGTTAAAAGACTTAAGCAAAACAAGATACCAATTGTTAAGGTTCGATGGAATGCTCGTAGAGGACCCGAGTTCACCTGGGAGCATGAAGATCAGATGAAGAAGAAATACCCGCATCTATTTCCATAAGATTCGTCAACACCTTCAACAGCTTAAAATTTCAGGACGAAATTTATTTAACGGGTAGGTATTGTAGTGACCCGAACTTTTCCATGTTTATATATATTAATTGAGATTGATATTTACATGATTAAATGTTTCCAACATGTTAAGCAATCAAACTTGTTAAGACTTGATTAATTGAAATATGTTTCATATAGACAATTGACCACCCAAGTTGACCGGTGATTCACGAACGTTAAAACTTGTAAAAACTATATGATGACATATATATGGATATATATATAGTTAACATGATACTATGATAAGTAAACATATCATTAAGTATATTAACAATGAACTACATATGTAAAAACAAGACTACTAACTTAATGATTTTTAAACGAGACATATATGTAACGATTATCATTGTAAAGACATTTAATGTATATATATCATATTAAGAGATATTCATACATGATAATATCATGATAATATAATAATTTAAAATCTCATTTGATATTATAAACATTGGGTTAACAACATTTAACAAGATCGTTAACCTAAAGGTTTCAAAACAACACTTACATGTAACGACTAACGATGACTTAACGACTCAGTTAAAATGTATATACATGTAGTGTTTTAATATGTATTTATACACTTTTGAAAGACTTCAATACACTTATCAAAATACTTCTACTTAACAAAAATGCTTACAATTACATCCTCGTTCAGTTTCATCAACAATTCTACTCGTATGCACCCGTATTCGTACTCGTACAATACACAGCTTTTAGATGTATGTGCTATTGGTATATACACTCTAATGATCAGCTCTTAGCAGCCCATGTGAGTCACCTAACACATGTTGGAACCATCATTTGGCAACTAGCATGAAATATCTCATAAAATTACAAAAATATGAGTAATCATTCATGACTTATTTACATGAAAACAAAATTACATATCCTTTATATCTAATCCATACACCAACGACCAAAAACACCTACAAACACTTTCATTCTTCAATTTTCTTCATCTAATTGATCTCTCTCAAGTTCTATCTTCAAGTTCTAAGTGTTCTTCATATATTCTACAAGTTCTAGTTACATAAAATCAAGAATACTTTCAAGTTTGCTAGCTCACTTCCAATCTTGTAAGGTGATCATCCAACCTCAAGAAATCTTTGTTTCTTACAGTAGGTTATCATTCTAATACAAGGTAATAATCATATTCAAACTTTAGTTCAATTTCTATAACTATAACAATCTTATTTCAAGTGATGATCTTACTTGAACTTGTTTTCGTGTCATGATTCTGCTTCAAGAACTTCGAGCCATCCAAGGATCCGTTGAAGCTAGATCCATTTTTCACTTTTCCAGTAGGTTTATCCAAGGAACTTAAGGTAGTAATGATGTTCATAACATCATTCGATTCATATATATAAAGCTATCTTATTCGAAGGTTTAAACTTGTAATCACTAGAACATAGTTTAGTTAATTCTAAACTTGTTCGCAAACAAAAGTTAATCCTTCTAACTTGACTTTTAAAATCAACTAAACACATGTTCTATATCTATATTATATGCTAACTTAATGATTTAAAACCTGGAAACACGAAAAACACCGTAAAACCGGATTTACGCCGTCGTAGTAACACCGCGGGCTGTTTTGGGTTAGTTAATTAAAAACTATGATAAACTTTGATTTAAAAGTTTTTATTCTGAGAAAATGATTTTTATTATGAACATGAAACTATATCCAAAAATTATGGTTAAACTCAAAGTGAAAGTATGTTTTCTAAAATGGTCATCTAGACGTCGTTCTTTCGACTGAAATGACTACCTTTACAAAAATGACTTGTAACTTATTTTTCCGACAATAAACCTATACTTTTTCTGTTTAAATTCATAAAATAGAGTTCAATATGAAACCATAGCAATTTGATTCACTCAAAACGGATTTAAAATGAAGAAGTTATGGGTAAAACAAGATTGGATAATTTTTCTCATTTTAGCTACGTGAAAATTGGTAACAAATCTATTCCAACCATAACTTAATCAACTTGTATTGTATATTATGTAATCTTGAGATACCATAGACACGTATACAATGTTTCGACCTATCATGTCGACACATCTATATATATTTCGGAACAACCATAGACACTCTATATGTGAATGTTGGAGTTAGCTATACAGGGTTGAGGTTGATTCCAAAATATATATAGTTTGAGTTGTGATCAATACTGAGATACGTATACACTGGGTCGTGGATTGATTCAAAATAATATATTTATCGATTTATTTCTGTACATCTAACTGTGGACAACTAGTTGTAGGTTACTAACGAGGACAGCTGACTTAATAAACTTAAAACATCAAAATATATTAAAAGTGTTGTAAATATATTTTGAACATACTTTGATATATATGTATATATTGTTATAGGTTCGTGAATCAACCAGTGGCCAAGTCTTACTTCCCAACAAAGTAAAAATCTGTGAAAGTGAGTTATAGTCCCACTTTTAAAATCTAATATTTTTGGGATGAGAATACATGCAGGTTTTATAAATGATTTACAAAATAGATACAAGTACGTGAAACTACATTCTATGGTTGAATTATCGAAATCGAATATGCCCCTTTTTATTAAGTCTGGTAATCTAAGAATTAGGGAACAGACACCCTAATTGACGCGAATCCTAAAGATAGATCTATTGGGCCTAACAAACCCCATCCAAAGTACCGGATGCTTTAGTACTTCGAAATTTATATCATATCCGAAGGGTGTCCCGGAATGATGGGGATATTCTTATATATGCATCTTGTTAATGTCGGTTACCAGGTGTTCACCATATGAATGATTTTTATCTCTATGTATGGGATATGTATTGAAATATGAAATCTTGTGGTCTATTATTATGATTTGATATATATAGGTTAAACCTATAACTCACCAACATTTTTGTTGACGTTTTAAGCATGTTTATTCTCAGGTGATTATTAAGAGCTTCCGCTGTCGCATACTTAAATAAGGACGAGATTTGGAGTCCATGCTTGTATGATATTGTGTAAAAACTGCATTCAAGAAACTTATTTTGTTGTAACATATTTGTATTGTAAACCATTATGTAATGGTCGTGTGTAAACAGGATATTTTAGATTATCATTATTTGATAATCTACGTAAATCTTTTTAAACCTTTATTGATGAAATAAAGGTTATGGTTTGTTTTAAAATGAATGCAGTCTTTGAAAAACGTCTCATATAGAGGTCAAAACCTCGCAACGAAATCAATTAATATGGAACGTTTTTAATCAATAAGAACGGGACATTTCAAGAATGAATAATCAATTACCCAACCCGAATAATTAATTAAATGATCGTAAAAGATGTCGTATAAACGTCACTAAATAGGACATACATAATCATTTTAATAATTATTAGATTAACTAATTTGAAGATAGGTTCGGCAGATTCTAATGAGTTGTCATTCGATTAGACAATACCCCCATCTATTAATAGTCAATAGTCTAATGTCACAAGTGTCGGTCTTTTGTCTAAACCCTAATTATGGTACAAAATCCAATAACCCCGTCTTAATATTTAGTCTAACATCACGATTACTTTGGCTCAAATAAGCATAATAATAACTTAGTTACGAGACATTAATTTAAAAAGGAAGAACATAGCTTACAGTGGTGATTAATCGCGCAGCGTTACACGGACAGAGTTCCGACTTTAAAACCCGTAAAACATTTCTTACATTAACCCAACTAAACCATAATTTATTATTAATCTTAGTTATAATTAAAATTATAATTATAAATATAGTAAGTTTACAGAGGAAGAAAGAAAAAATGGTGTGTATCATTCGTCTGAAAAATGTTGCCTTTTATAGGACTTGGCCAACATTTCAGGGCCATGCGATTGCATGGCTTTGATGCCTGATTCCCATGCGATCGCATGGAGGGCTGTTCCAGCTCACACTCCTTTGTACACTAGCTTGTCGACACTTTTAAATATATATATATATAATATATATAATTTTTTATATAATTATATATATATTATATTATATTTATGTGCATAGTTGTCTTGTAATTTTAGGTCCGTTGACTCGCGCGTTGATGCTCGGTTCATGTCTCAGTTCCGGATTTTTGAACGCCTTTTTGTATGATTTAATATCTTGTACTTTACGTTTCGCAACTTGTAATTTGCACAAAAAATTATTTTCCTTAACTCCCAAAATCCGCGCAAGTCTTTTAACTCACTTTTTAGGACGCTTTTGAGTGCACTATGGCTTTAAGGACCCTTTTCCAGTTTTAGTGGCACTTTTTCTTCAATTCTTTAATCTTCGTGCTTCGTCTTCGCGTTTATTTATTTAAACGATTACAACTTAAAAATAGAATAATTACAACTAAAAACTTTACATATTGGGATGATATTGCGACTAAATATATGTTCATTTGGAGCACTATCAGAGATCCAAGAAAAGCGTGGGGCTTCTGGAAACCTTCTAAGCAAATTTCTAAAAATCAAGTAGAAGTTTCAAAACCAGACGGCACACGATGGAAACTAACGTTTGGACCTCTCAAGATTACTCAATAGGATTATATTGTAAAGTTCACATTTAACACTAAGGAGGAGATTGTTAGGACCCCGAAGTTGTATAGTGTTAATGTGAAATAAGCTTAATTGATGGTTCCTTAGAAGAGGGCTATATAAGGAACCTAAGTAGTCCTAATTAGATAGCCATTGCATTGTAACTGAGTTCTAGAAGCTGTGAAATGTAAATCTTGTTAATTCTATCTAATACCGAATCTCCTTCACACTTACCAAATCTCATTCTAACTTGTCTTTTCTTCTAATCTCAACATGATCTGACCTATCATACTTGATGAAGCGCATAAATCAAAGTATTCCATTCATCCGAGCACGACGAAAATGTATCTTGATTTGAAGAAAGAGTATTGGTGGCCGGGCATGAAACGTGATGTTGTAAAGTATGTTGAACAATGTGTCACGTGTTTGCAAGTTAAGGCCGAACACCAAAAGTCGTATGGTAAATTACAACCATTGGAAGTCCCGAAATGGGAATGGGAGCACATCACCATGGACTTCATTAAAAAGTTACCAAAGATGGCGAGAACCCAATTTGATTCGATTTGGGTGATAGTTGATCGGTTGACGAAGAGTTCTTTGTTTCTTCCCATTCGGGAAACGATATCGTCGAAGGCTTTGTCAAAGTTGTTTATCAAGGAGGTGATATCGAGACATGGGGTTCCTATATCTATTATTTCTGATAGGGATACTCGTTTCACATCTCGGTTTTGGAATAAGTTTCATGAAGATATTCGTACACAATTGAGAATGAGTACGACGTACCATCCTCAAACGGATGGTCAAACCGAACGTACGAATCAAACATTGGAGGATATGTTATGGGCGTGTATTATTGATTTCGGGGGTACTTGGGATGAGCACTTACCATTGGTGGAGTTCTCATACAATAATAGTTATCATACTAGTATCGGGATGCCACCTTACGAGATGCTTTATGGGTGGAGGTATCGAACTCCGATTTGTTGGGGTGAAGTGGGTCAAAGAGAAATCGGGAGTACCGATTTGGTTTTAGAGACGAATAGTGAGATTGAGATGATTCGGACTCATTTGAAAGCGGCACAAGATAGAAAAAAGTCGTATGCCGACAAACGTAGGCGATTGATTGAGTTCCAAGAAGGTGACATGGTGATGCTTAAGGTTTCGCCATGGAAGGGTATTATTCGGTTTCAAAATCGGGGAAAGTTAGATCCTCGGTTTATTGGGCCATTTAAGATTTTAGCTCGTGTTGGTGAAGTTGCGTATCGTTTGGAATTACCCAAAGAGCTTGCGGGGATCCATAATACATTTCATGTTTTCCATCTCCGTATGTGTCTTGCGGATGATTCTTCATGGATGCCATTAGACGAAATTGAACTAAATAACAAGTTAGAGTATGTTGAGGAGCCGATTACGATACTCGATGAGAAGGTGAAAAGGTTGAGAAATAAAGAGGTGAGAACTTATAAGGTTCAATGGCGTCATAGTAAAGGTTCCGAGTTTACTTGGGAGCCCAAAGAGTTTATGTTGGTGTATCTTCCCTCTTGTCATGCGGCTTGGATTGCGAGGACGCAATCCGGTTCAAGTGGGGGAGAGTTGTAAGATCATGTTTTTCCAGCTAAGTGGGACGCTGTCCAGGACAGAGGACGTCGTCCAACAGTGAAGGACTGGATGCCATCCAGAATATTGGACGCTGTCCAGATGAACTGGCAGACCAGCTGTTTTATTTTAAGTCTTTCAAAAGGGCTTTTTGGTAAATTCACACTTGGGACGAGTTTAAGGACACAAGATCAATTAGTGGGATGTCATAACTCCATTATCACCAACCTCATCTTTTCCACTTCAATACTAGAGAGAGAAACACTTTTAAGTGTGAGAGAGAGAGCTCAAACAAGGAGGAAGAAGCTTGTTTCGGGTTAAAGTGTAAGTTCTAAAGTTGTCCATCTAGTCTCTAGCTACGTGGTGGTTGTGGTGGTAAGTCTTAACCTTGAATTTTCTTATTTTAATTAGTTTAAGGGTTAGGATTTGGGTAGTGTTGAACATAAAACCCATTTTGTTAGTGAATTGGGGTTTTTGGGTAAGTTTGGGTCATGAGGACTCAAAGATGATTAACCTAGGGTTTTGAAATGTTAAATGTGTTTATGGGTCTTAAATTAATTAGTTAACTAATAGCACACCTAGATGTTATGTAAGTGGGTGTTAATTGGGTATGTGGTGACCCAAATGGTGTGTAAACTTTAAAATGGGTCAAGGGAGTCTTTGATGGCCCAAGTTGTCTTATGAGTGTGAAAATACGATAAACTTGTGTTAAAAAGTGTACTAAGACCATATTTGGCTAGTGTTAGGGTTCTTGGCGAAGTTGACCCAAAATTAGGGTTAAAAGTACAAATGGGTCGAAATTGCATTAAGGGTCAAAATGACACTAGGATGGTAAGTGGGTTGGTTGAACAACTTGAGTTTGTGATTGATTATATGCATAATGTAATAGGTACGTTATATTGAAGGTTACAAGCTCGGTTATCTTCCACACAAGACTTTAAGGTGAGTGGAATAATTATATGCGTAGGTATATAATGTATTTATTTGTTGTAGCGTGAGATGTGAAGTGCCGAAGTGTTAAGACACCACGTTTCACGTGACGAGTCAAGCGTCGAGGTGTTAAGACGCCACTCGGGGTGAAGCATCGAGGTGTTAAGATGCCACCTAGGAGTGAAGTACCGAGGTGCTAAGGCACCGCTCCATAAGGTAAAGGGTGAAGCGTCGAGGTGTTAAGATGACACCCGAGGATTTAGTGATATGAGGTGTTAAGTACACTAACGGATGTTATGAACACCGATGGCCTTTCGCAAGAGTCATTCCCTTGTATGATTGGTTAACCATGGTTATTGTGTTGTAGCGTAAGCATATTACGTTGTTCGAGTTATATATATGCTATTGTTGTGCTAGCTTGTGGTCTCGGAGGTTAATAGCTTTGTATTTGAGATGATAAGCTAATTGTGTTGCTAGCATGTATGCGGTATATGTGTAAGTGTTTGCAAGTAGGTGATAGGGCTCTAAATGAACATATATTTAGGCTCAATATCCTTCCAATATGTAAAGCTTTTAGTTGCAATTGTTCTATTTTCAAGTAATAATCGTTTAAATAAATAAGTGCGAAGACAAAAGAAGAAAATGACGATTTGAAGACCCAAATGACCAAAAAGCTCAAATGTACAAGATATAATTCAAGTGGTTCAATTTATTGATGAGAAACGTCCAAAAATGACAAGAGTACAATTCGCGAAACTCAAAGTACAAGATATTAAATCGTACGAAAGGACGTTCGAAAATTCGGAACCGGGACATAAGCCGAGCATCAACGCGCAAGTCAACGGAGCTAAAATTACAAGTCAACTATGTACAAGAATATAATATAATATATATATATATAATTATATAAAATTATATATATTATATATATATTTAAATAAAGTGTCAGCAAACTAGAAAACAAAGCATTGTGAGCTGGATCAGGTAGCCATGTGATCGCATGGCATATAGGCACAAAGCCCATGCGATCGCATGGGCATCAGAAGTTGGCCAAGTCTATAAAAGCCACAATTTTCTGCCGAATTCAGTGCACCTCTTCACACTCTTCTTTCTTTCTTTCTGTAAACTATATTTATATTTATTATATTATAATTTTAATTTAAGTTAATTTTAATAATAAAGTTATGGTTTAGTTGGGTTATTATAAGAAATGTTTTACGGGTTTTAAAGTCGGAACTCTGTCCGTGTAACGCTTCGCTATTAATAATCACTGTAAGCTATGTTTTTCCTTTTTAAATTAATGTCTCGTAACTAAGTTATTATTATGCTTATTTGAGCCGAAGTAATTGTGATGTTGGGCTAAATATTAAGATGGGGTTATTGGATTTTGTACCATAATTCGGGTTTGGACAAAAGACCGACACTTGTGAACATTGGACTATTGACTATTAATAGGTAGGGGGTATTGTCTAATTGAATGACAACTCATTGGAACCTGTCGGACCTATCTTCAAATTAGTTAATCTAATAATTATTAAATTGATTACAAATGTCCTATTTAGTGACGTTTATACGACATCGATTACAATCATTTAATTAATCAATTGGATTGGGTAATTGATTATTCATTTTGGCCAAGTGGATAAATTAATATATCATGGACTAATTAAAACAATGGTGGATTACATACAAGGGTAATTGGTGTAATTGTTAACAAAGTATTAAAACCTTGGATTATACTTTTATTTCATATTTCATCGTACCTTTATTTACCGTCATTTTAATTACTGCAATTTACTTTATCGCAATTTAAATTCTGTCATTTATATTATCGTCATTTATCTTTACGCTTAAAATATAAAACCGATAAATCGGTCATTAAACGGTAAAAATCCCTTTTATAATAATATTACTATATATAATTATATATTTTTTATATAAATATAGTTGTTAAAAATATAGCGTTAAACTTAACTAGCTCCCCATGGAACGAACTGGACTTACTAAAAACTACACTACTCTACGATTAGGTACACTGCCTATAGTGTTGTAGCAAGGTTTAGGTATATACCATCTGTAATTAAATAAATAAAACTTGTAACATATTTCACCGTATTTCGTAGTAAACAATAATACTATTTCGTATACACCGCTGCACACATCAAGTTTTTGGCACCGCTGCCAGGGAGCCGAGAGCGAAACGCTATAAAAAAATATATAAGTTTTAATCTATTTTTGTAAAAATATAATTTTTTTAAGTTTTAATATATATATATATATATATATATATATATATATATATATATATATATATATATATATATTAAAATAATTTTAAAAATAATATATATATATATATATATAAAAGTTATATTTTTAATATTTAGTTTATAAAATTATTTTAATTTTTAAGTTTTTAAAATATAAGTTTATTATATTTTATATAAATATTTTCTACAAAATTAAAAAAAATAATAAAAAGTAATCGGGCCACAATACTGTAGCAGCCCAAGAACTAAACTGGATCAACAGGCCATGCGACCGCATGGAAAAACAACCTTTACTCCATGCGATCGCATGGAGTGAGGTGACAGGTCTGATCCTCGACTGAATCAAATTAGGGTTAAGTTTAATATATAATTAATTATAATTAAGGTTTAATTAAAATATTAATTAGTTTAATTTAGTTTTATTTTTAGTTTTAATTAGTATTATTAAGTTTAATAATTATTATAAACTATATAAATTAATACTTTTATAAAATAATAATATAAAAATAATATTTTTTTTAAATAAGTGATTTTATCATTTTTTTGTTTCTTTTTATAAATTATATATTTTTATCATTTAACTCGTAATTTGTATAATTGTCGTTCGTAATATATAGTTTTAAGTTTAGTATTTTGCCGTAGTTATTTTTATAATTCTAGTTTTTAAGTTTTGCCGTAAAATCCCTTAAGCGCTTTTTCTTTAGAATCAAGATTTAGGCGCTTTAGAATTTTGCGACACCGTTTATATATTTTACTGCCTTTTAAGTTATTGCCATTTTGGATATAGAATACCTTTTAAGCCTTAATACCTTTAGGCGCAACTTTTTAGATTTAATTTTTAGACTTTTAAGTTTCGACGTTTTTATTTCTTATTTTTATTTTTCGACATTTTTCGACGCACACTTTTTCTTTCTCATTTCCACGCTCTAGTTTTTAGGACATAGATTTTTATTTCAAAATTTCGACAAAAATTATTTTAAGCGGTTAAATTGATAGACATCTAAATTTTCTGGTTCGTAGTAATAGTTGGATTTGTTAGTGGCGAGTTATGGGCTTTCGATTTAAAGGGTCCTGGCTACCTGCTGCATCTATTGGCTATTCGAAACGTGGGCAAAATCAGAAAAGTCTATTAATTTGATAACAATATAATTTTTATATTTATAACTAATAGGAGATTCAGTGAATGCACCGAGCAAAACGTTTACCACCTGTAACTCGATCAAGACATCTAGCCAATATTGTCGCCGTTGATTTTCCTTTAGAATCATCATCTAGTAATCCAAGTACTCCAACTCAAAATCTCGATAATCCATTTTTTAAAACCGACCTCACGATTGAGCAACCAGAAGATATTCAAGGACAATTTCAAGGTCTTGAAGAACCAATCATTCATCCGGAGATTGTAGAAGAAATAAGTTTTAAATCAGAATCTTCTAGTAATTCGGATTCAACAATTTCAAATATGGAAATAACGGAACCTCAAAGTATGGAAGACCGAATGAGAGCTACACACACTGGCCAAGGACATGCCATTACGCGACCAGACATTAATGCTCCAGATTATGAAATCAAAGGACAAATTCTACACATGGTAACTAATCAATGCCAATTTAGTGGTACGCCAAAAGAAGATCCAAACGAACATCTTCGAACCTTTAATAGGATTTGTACTCTATTCAAAATCCGAGAAGTTAAGGATGAACAGATCTATCTCATGTTGTTTCCCTGGACTTTAAAGGGAGAAGCCAAAGATTGGTTAGAATCGTTACCTGAAGGGGCGATTGACACATGGGATGTTTTAGTTGAGAAATTTCTTAAAAGATTCTTTCCTGCATCTAAAGCCGTGAGACTTCAAGGAGAAATTGTTACGTTCGCGCAAAAGCCAAATGAAACATTGTATGAGGCGTGGACAAGATTCGGAAAGTTGTTGAGAGGATGTCCTCAACACGATTTAGACACTTATCAAATAGTACAAATATTCTACCAAGGTGTCGACGTTGCTACATGAAAAGACATCGACACAGCAGCTGGTGGTTCCATTATGAAGAAAACCGCAACTGAAGCTCACAAAATTATTGATAACACAGCCTCCCACTCACATGAGTGGCATCATGAAAAAGATATCTTTCTTTCATCTAAAGCGGCTAGAGCCGATTCTAGCCATGACTTTGATTCTGTTTCCGCAAAAACAGATGCTTTCGAGAGACGAATGGAAAAGATGAATAAAGATATTCACGCAATACGAATCAGTTGTGAGCAATGCGGTGGACCACACTTAACAAAAGATTTTCACATTGAACAAACTATGGAACAACGTGAGAATGTTTCCTACATGAACCAAAGGTCGGGAAATAATTATCAAAATAATTATCAACCGCCAAGGCCAAACTTCAATCGAAATCAAAACATTCTTTACAATCCAAATGGACCCAACAATAAATCGTATAACCAACAAGGTCCGAATAACCAACCAACTCAAAACAACACTTTCAATCAACAAAGACCCGGTTTGTATAAACCACCACAACAAACCGAAGAGAAAAAGCCAAATCTAGAAGAAATGATGGCAAAGCTAATAGAATTTCAAACACAATTTATTACATCTCAAACCCAAACAAATGAGAGGTTTGATCAGTCATTAAGAACTCAACAAGCTTCCATTTTGAATCTAGAAAAACACATAGGTACTCTTGCTAGCATGATGAGTGAAAGGGAACAAGGAAAGCTACCGAGTAATACTGAAGTAAATCCTCGGAATGAGAATGTTAATATGGTATCAACGAATTCTGAAAAACCAACATCAGAAGATGGGAAAGTTTTCGATGTGAGTAACAATGAAGAAGTTACAATACCACCACCACCACCCAAGTATGTAAAACCAGTGGTGGCACCATACAGACCACCCATCCCGTTTCTAAGAAAAGGAGTTGAGTATGAGCAAGTAATAGGTAATAAAGTATGTGATACCTTTGGAAAGAAGAAGAAGAATAAGAAAGTGCAAGAAACAAAAACCGTAGAAATAAACCCGGTGAAGACAGTTCCACCAAAACTTCCACCAAGGTTGGGTGATCCGGGTGAATTTATTGTTCCTTGTATACTTAGTGATTGTGTCATGTATGATGCACTAGCAGATTTAGGTGCGAGTGTGAGTGTTATGCCTCTTTCATTATATAAGAGATTAGGAGTAGGTGAGCTAAGTTTTTGACTCTTTGATCAAACTATTAAACACCAGTTGGAATTGTTGACAACCTACCCATTCAAGTAGGTAATTTAACCTTTCTAGTCAAATTTATTGTCATTGACATAGAAGAGAACTCAAACATTCCTCTAATTTTAGGTCGACCATTCTTAGCGTCAACCGGGGCATTATTTAATGTAAGAGAAGGTAGAATGACAAGTAGTGATGGTGACAAATCGGTCACCTTTATGATTAGAAAGTCTAAATATCCACCAACCAAAACCGTTGAACCAACAAAAACGATTGGTAAGAACCATGTTGTTTTACCAACTCCAACGGTAGTGATTAACAATAATAAAATGCCTAAGTGTGGGGAAAATGAAGTAACACCTAATGATGACCTGATAACAAAGAACCACTTTGTTGATACAAAATTAAATGACCCCGTTATCAACAGTTCAATGAAGAGACTTATCAAACAGATTCGCGATGCTAGAACCAAGGGAAACTTTAAGTTATGTAATCGGTTAGTATCCAATCTATCGCCTAAATAAAAGGCGAAACTAGTTGAATTTGCGGATATTACACAGGAATCTGACCAGTGGCTTAAAGCAAAAGTCACATATATGCAAGTTGATTATGGTCCAAAAGAAATTGACAATGAAGTTAATCACAATTTCGACACCACAGCTCCCTAAGTGTGGGGAGATTCAAATGTTCTAAAAAGAAAATGCTATCTAGAGTTAGTTGTTCTATTCTCGTGTAGTTCCAAGAATGGAATCCGATTGGTCTTTTCCGCTAGCAGACACTAAAGAACTAGTTTTCTCCCCCCCATTCTGAATTTTTTTTGTTTTGTAGGTTTTGTATAAAATTAATATGCATTTTTGAATTTAAGTTTTGTGTGAATTTAAAAATAAAAATTTGCTTTATTTCATTAAGTTTAAAAAATGATTTCTAAAATTCATCGTGAGTTAAAGTCTAGATCATAGAATCGAAATTGCTTTACCCAAAGACGGGGCAAAAAATTTTGTTATCATTATTTTTAATATTTTTGATCTAAAGTATGAAAAAAATTAATTAATTAAAAAACCCGAAAATCTTTGTTTTTAAAACATTCGCTTTAAAACGACAATTTTTAAATTTTGTCGAGGGATGGACTAGATAAACGTACCGAAACTACCTCTACCTAAAGTAAAAGGAAACAAAATTTTAAAAATTATTCATTTAAATTGTTTTAATAAATAAAGGTTTTATAAAATATATATATATATATATATATATATATATATATATATATATATATATATATATATATATATATATATATATATATATATATGTATATATGTTTGTATTCTATCTTATGTACAAAACAGGGTAAAACAGCGCACTTTTAAAGACTGGCATTAAGTTCAGCAAAAGCTACTAATTTTGACGATAAGACGCAAAACATATGTGAAATTACAACAAAAGGAATGAACGATGAGGCGCGCCATCTATCATTCGACGAGCTTAATAATTACAAACTGGGTATTTTTAATCACTTTTCTACACTAATCACCCTCATGAATTTATAATTATAGTCTGATTTCATGCAAATGAGGGCATTGCATGATCTCAAGTGTGGGGAAGGGTTAAAAATTCTCTCGGGTTTACACTTAGTTTATTTGCCAAATTTTGTGAAAATTTGAAAAAATTTCAATTAAATGAATTCAAAATCATGTTTATACATATTTATGAACGATAAAACTAGGTTATAATACAGAAATTATCGTTACCTCGGAAAGGACATAAATTGAGAAACAACCTAAAATGCTTGAATTCATTTAAAATGGAATAGAAGAGAATAAAAAGGCAAAGAAAGAAAAATAAAAGCTAAGTGTGGGAAGAATACACCAAGTTATTTAAATAATATATCACATATTTTTGTATAAGATTATTGCAGGTACTTTTGTTTTGTACGATTTTAATCAGTTTTACCCGATTTCTTATAATATATTTGAAAGAAATGTGCCACTTGATTTAAAAGGAAGTAAAGTCTTCCGGAAAAAGAAATGAAGGAAGTAAAGTCTTCCGAAAAAGACACGCGCTTCTTGATTTAGGTCAGGAAGTTGTCGTCCAGACCAGCTATATGTTGACGAAAAATCTAGAAAAGTCATCTCTAAAATCAGCAGAAAAATCCACGGACCTCAGCATCAAACAGGGTAGCCATGTGGTCAAACTTATCCTAACCATGAGAGGATCTGTCTCGTAAAATGAGGAGGACGCCGTGCAAATTAGTTTGATAAGACTAATGAATCAGACCCCCAGAAAGGATAATCTCCTTAAAGATTAAAAATCAGCTTTTAAGCCTGATATTACTCAATCCTTGAGATTAACCTTAAAGATTGAGATTTCAAACTCATGGAATTCGATGATATCTAAACTCGAGCTTGAACGAGAAAATATTTTGATCAAAATTAAAACCGATTTGTTTTCTGAAAAACCTATTTTCAATGCATTCATTATCATTGAACGTAAAATCCTGAGAATTCGCCGGAATTCATTAGGTCACCTGAACCCAAATCGGGTGTCAACCGTAAGAACGATGGTTGCATAGCATGGTCGAATACAGGACCTTGTGCCAGACCAAAAAATTATAGGGTGATCTTTACTATTTCTCCTACAAAGGATAGTAATTGCATCTGACATGTTTTGGACCATGAACATCTCCATATCATGAGACATTGCCTTAACAGTTGCTTGTTCATCGCTTTCCTTTACAACCGGACGGTAGTTTACCGAAAGGTAATATACGAGACAAGTAAACTGGACGTGTGCTTTCCTAATACAAGGTTAGCAAGTGGGTGACACAAAACCTCAAGTTTTAAGCTAAAATTTTAAACTCTGAAACCCACAAAACCCACAAAAACATTTTGCAAACACCGGTGAAGGGTTATTCCGGAAAACTTATCTAGGGTAAAAGCTAAAATGAATTTTCAAAAGATCAAATGTTTTCATAAAGATCCAATTTCCTTAAGGATCTAAATTTTCATAGTCACGTGGGACTTTAAACCGCCTTTCAAATGTGCACTTTGCTTTAGAAACCGAAAGTAAATTGGCTATTTGATTGCAAGTGTCGTTGACCGAAACCCGAGGCAACTGTGGATGGCACACCCACCTTTAACCATGGTTCTATTGTTACTATCATTGTTTATACCTCCGTATCAAAATCACTGATGTATAAAGTGTGAGAATAAAAAAAAGTGATTCGAGTAAAGTGTGATTTTATTTCAAAGTTCTGTATTGCTTGAGGACAAGCAACGCTCAAGTGTGGGGATATTTGATAGTGCTCCAAATGAACATATATTTAGGCTCAATATCCTTCCAATATGTAAAGCTTTTAGTTGCAATTGTTCTATTTTCAAGTAATAATCGTTTAAATAAATAAGTGTGAAGACAAAAGAAGAAAACGACGATTTGAAGACGCAAATGACCAAAAAGCTCAAATGTACAAGATATAATTCAAGTGGTTCAATTTATTGATGAGAAACGTCCAAAAATGACAAGAGTACAAGTAGCGAAACGCAAAGTACAAGATATTAAATCGTACGAAAGGACGTTCAAAAATCCAGAACCGGGACATAGACCGAGCATCAACGCGCAAGTCAACAGAGCTAAAATTACAAGTCAACTATGCACAAGAATATAATAAAATATATATATAATTATATAAAATTATATATATATATATATATATATATATATATATATATATATATATATATATAAAGTGTCGGCAAACTAGAAAACAAAGCATTGTGAGCTGCATCAGGTAGCCATGCGATCGCATGGCATATAGGCACAAAGCCCATGCGATCGCATGGGCATCAGAAGTTAGCCAAGTCTATAAAAGCCACAAGTTTCTGCCGAATTCAGTGCACCTCTTCACACTCTTCTTTCTTTCTTTCTGTAAGCTATATTTATATTTATTATATTATAATTTTAATTTAAGTTAATTTTAATAATAAAGTTATGGTTTAGTTGGGTTATTGTAAGAAATGTTTTACGGGTTTTAAAGTCAGAACTCTGTCCGTGTAACGCTTCGCTATTAATAATCACTGTAAGCTATGTTCTTCCAAGCCGAAGTAATTGTGATGTTGGGCTAAATATTAAGATGGGGTTATTGGATTTTGTACCATAATTCGGGTTTGGACAAAAGACCGACACTTGTGAACATTGGACTATTGACTATTAATAGGTAGGGGGTATTGTCTAATTGAATGACAACTCATTGGAACCTGTCGAACCTATCTTTAAATTAGTTAATCTAATAATTATTAAATTGATTACGAAAGTCTTATTTAGTAACGTTTATACGACATCATTTACAATCATTTAATTAATCAATTGGATTGGGTAATTGATTATTCATTTTGGCCAAGTGGATAAATTAATATATCATGGACTAATTAAAATAGGGGTGGATTACATACAAGGGTAATTGGTGTAATTGTTAACAAAGTATTAAAACCTTGGATTACACGCAGTCGATAACCTGGTGTAATTATTAACAAAGTATTAAAACCTTGTTACAGTTTAAATCCCTAATTAGTTGGAATATTTGACTTCGGGAATAAGGTTAATTTGACGAGCATTTTATAATTATGACCGATGGACTATTATGGACAAAAACCAAATAGGTATCAAATAATCCAGGACAAAGGACAATTAACCCAGGGTAATAAATTAAAATTAAAACGTCAAACATCATAATTACGGAAGTTTAAATAAGCATAATACTTTTATTTCATATTTCATTGTACCTTTATTTACTGTCATTTTAATTACTGCAATTTACTTTATCGCAATTTAAATTTTGTCATTTATATTATTGTCATTTATCTTTACGCTTAAAATATAAAATCGATAAACCGGTCATTAAACGGTAAAAACCCCCTTTTATAATAATATTACTATATATAATTATATATATTTTATATAAATATAGTTGTTAAAAATATAGCGTTAAACTTAACTAGCTCCCTATGGAACGAACTGGAATTACTAAAAACTACACTACTCTACAATTAGGTACACTGCCTATAGTGTTGTAGTAAAGTTTAGGTATATCCCATCTGTAAATAAATAAATAAAACTTGTATCAAATTTTACCGTATTTTGTAGTAAACAATAATACTATTTAGTATACACCGCTGCACACATCAGTAGGTATATTATATATGTATGTGTATAATTATTGCATTCACTAAGCGTTTTGCTTACCCTCTCGTTGTTTACCTTTTTACGCTCCGGCGTGGATAAGGGCAAGGTATCTGTTTGGATTAGTAGTGGCTCACGGGGGTTTAGCTTTTGAAAGTTCGACCTAGATGTGGGTAGTTTAACCCCAAACACCATGCTCTAGGTGTCGTTTGGAATTTAAACTCTTGTGCTCGAAACTTGTATTTTTGAATGAAATTCGTAAAACGGCCGATGTGGGCCCGATGTTGTAAACTCAATCTTATGGTGGAAATCTCTTAGTTTTACTTAAATTGTTATGTTGTGAAAAGGTTTTAATTTAAAAATGTCGGGAAGTGGGTTTTCCGCTCGCGTAAGTTGGACCCCTAGATCAGAATCTGGCAGTTCATTGGGACGCCGTCCCAAATGATTGGACGCCGTCCTGGCCTTCAGTACTGGACGCCGTTCAGATAACTGGACGCCGTCCAGAGGTACTGTCTAAATTTTTTTTTGGGGTCGTATTTTTGGTATTACGAGGTTTGGGTTGTTACAATATCTTTTTTCGAATTTTATATATCAGAAAAGTATATATTTATCAAAAGTATAGAATAGTGTCGGTCAGTATGTAATATGTATAGAATAGGGTTTAGATTTTAGGTTGTAAGGTTTGAATTTTACGGTTTAGATTATAGTGTTTAGGGTTTAGGTTAGGATTACCTAATATTATCATATGTGATCTGTAATCTGTACATTGATTTTACTAATTAAATATGTAATCGATTTGTTCACCATGATTTTCAGGCATGTCGAATTTGATTTATCTTTTTTTCATACGAATTTAGGGTTCATAGGATCGACTATAACATCAGGTATGACCATTATATTTTAGGGTTTAGGTTTAGAGTTTAAAGTATAGATTCTAGGGTTTATATTTTAGGGCTTGTGGTTTAGGTTTAGGGTTTAGAGTTTTTAGGGCTTAGGTTAGGGTTCAGGGTTTAGGGTTTAGATTTAAGGTGTAGGGTTTAAAGGTTAGGTTTAGGGTTTAGATTTTGCGTTTAGGGTTTAGGTTAGGGTTATGGTTTAGGTTTGGGTTTAGGGTTTAGATTTAGGGTTTTGAGTTTAGATTTTAGGGTTTAGAGTTTATGTTTAGGATTTTGGGTTTAGATTTAAGGTTTAAGTTAGGGTTTAGGATTTAGATTCTAGGATGTAGGGTTTTGGGTTTAGATTTAGGGTTTAGGGTTTAAGGTTTATATTTTAGGGCTTAGGGTTAGGGTTTAGAGTTTTTAGGGGTTAGGTTAGGGTTTAAGGTCTAGGGTTTAGAGTTTAGGTTTAGGGTTTTAGGTATAGATTTAGGGTTTAGGTTAGGGTTTAGAGTTTAGATTTTAGGGTTTATAGTTTATGTTTAGGGTTTTGGGTTTAGATTTAGGGTTTAGGTTAAGGTTTAGGGTTTAGTTTCCAGGGTTTAGATTTTAGTGTTTAGGGTTAGAGTTTAGATTTAGTTTTTAAATCAAAGGATTTAGAAGAGTTTAGGGTTTTCAAGTGTAGGGTTTAGATTTTAGGGTGTAAGGTTTAGATTTTATGATTTATGTGACGACCCGAAAATTTCCGACCAAATTTAAACTTAATCTTTATATGGTTTCGACACGATAAGGAAAGTCTGTAAGGTTACGTCTCAAAATTTTTGAACTATTTTCTTGCATTCATTTAACTTCGACCATTCTCGACGATTCACGAACCATTATTTGTAAATAAATGTGTATACATATAAATATAAGTATAAAAAAATACATACATACATACATATATATATATATATATATATATATATATATATATATATATATATATATATATATATATATATATATATATATATATAATAACTTAAAATAATAATATACGATATAATTAAAATGTTAACAAAATAAATCTATATATATATATAGAGGATATATCGAATATAATTATTTAATAATTGTAATACTCGATGGACGTTTCGATTATATTTAGAGAAGTTAAATTCAAACTTATGCGATTTTAAAATAAATGGTGATCCGAAAACGAGTTATATAAATTTTAGCTTTATTGAAAATGTATTTAGAATCTATTTGATTAATTTAAAAAAAATATTTAATTTTGAGTTGGGATCGAGCTCGAATGACAAGTCAATTTTTATGGTTGATATTAAACAAGTCTAAATATGAATTCATGATAAGATCTAGATAAATGTTGATACATAATTAAGTTATATAAAGTTTAGGATTTATTAAAAATATTTTTTACTTTGATGAGTTGGGTTTTAATACTCAGTATAGATTACTTGAAATTAAAAATAAATATTAGACGCACCTTTTTAATCAGGTTTTAAACATTTAATGACCAAAATAAATAAATACATTTAATTTAAAAATTGGGGATTTTTCGAAAGACTTTTATACGTTAACTGTTTAGCAATGGACACGATATAACAATCCGTAAATTGAAATATCTATAGAATATGGACAAGAAGCCGATGGCTTTACTGTGGCATTACTGTTAGTGTTTGATTAATTCATAAAGTTGCTTTAGATATACAAATATAATATATATATACATAGATTTATGACATTGAATATTCAAAAGCATAATAGATATAGATATATACACTGCGAGAATCACACCTTTTAATCATCTTCTTCCTTTAATTACCTCACCATCCACCCATCGCCACCCTCACTCACCGGGGCACCATCACCACTACACCATAACCATCATCATTATACTACTGCTAGTAACTTGTCTACTTCTGTTTGAGCTACAACCATTAAATCCACCACCTTAACATCATCATCCATACCCTACCACCTCTTGAACACCAACACATCTCACCATGAGTTACTATTATTTCTGCGTTGAATACGAGCTGCTTGTTACCCCGTTATGATCTTGTTTCATTTTATGTCGATCACCATAGCTCAATCAATCACACCAAACACCCATGAATTAACTGCTACTGTACGCTTTCTATCCCATTCGAAAATCACCCAAACCGTCACCATTAACACCCCACGATCACCACCATCCTTGTTTTTCCTGCTCAAACCATCGATACACTGTTACCTTTGTTTTTTTTTTTTGCTGCTAACCGAACAGGCCACCAAAGCCAACATACACCACCCAGCATGTGATGACCCGAAAATTTTTGACTTATTTAAACCAATTCTCTATACGATTTATTATTTTAACACGTTAAACAAAGTCTGTTAGATTGAGTCTCAAAATTTTAGAGCTGTTACATATATACAATTACCTTTGACTACTCTCGACGATTCATGAACAATTATATGTATGTATATATATATGTACTAGTAAAATCGACTTTCCTACAGTAAAACACAATTTGCTACAGTAAAACACAATTTGCTACAGTAAAACACTATTTGCTACAGTAAAACCGTATTTTGCTACAGTACTACAGTGAAAACGAGTTTGCTACAGTGATTTGCTACAGTAAACACTATTTGCTACAGTAAAACACTATTTGCTACAGTAAAACACTATTTGCTACAGTAAACACTATTTGCTACAGTAACACTATTTGATGTCGACGAACTAGCAAACAGAAACAGAAAAGGCGGCCATGCGATCGCATGGCAAAAACACTGAAAACTCATGCGATCGCATGAGCTACAGTAAATCGAAAAGTACTATAAAAGGTCAGTTTTGCTCGACGAAATATTTCATAAATATATATGTACGTAAATTTTATAATTATAATTATAATTTTAATTTTAATTTTAAGTTTAATAATAATAAAGTATATTCGAGGGTATTTTTAATTCGGGTTTCAAACCGCTTTAAGCTAAGGAAATATTGGGTATTGTTTGGGGTATTGTTCTTGAATCCAAAGCCAACCATACAGTCATCTACCGTCATTACGTCTACGCAATTTGCCTACAATATTGAGTCTCAATATTGAACTGTGAGTTTATAGTCTCCCTTTTTAAATACTTTAAATATTTTTGGGCTGAGAATACATGCAATTTATTTTAAACGCGATAAGACACAAGTACATACTAAATTCTACACTGAGTTAAACCGGAAATCCCTTAGCTTTGGTAACTAGTAGCTGCCAGTACATAGGATATGGACTGGTAGGCGCGAATAATTGTATATGGATCCATAGGGCTTGACATCCCCGTCCGAGCTAGAGCGCTAGCCTTTTAACGGACGTATGTTATTTGAGTTTAAGACATGTTGGTTTGCGTGTATTAAAACGAATGGGGTAATTATCACTATAGCGTTAAGTTTAGTTACCAGGGTGCTCTGTTACGTAGAATCTATTGATAAACTTTTGATGAAATCTTGTGGTCTATCTTTATATACGTTTATGACTCGAGCAATTAAACCTATAACTCACCAACATCCGTGTTGACTTTTTAGCATGTTTTATTCTCAGGTCCTTAGAATGCTTCCGCTGTGATGTGCTTGTTGCCTGCATGGAGTCTCTCATGCTTTGTACAAAGTTTATTGCATTCAAAATAAAACTGCGTTGTGTAATAAATAATTGGACTGTGATGTCAACCTGTAAATTAAAGACTTATGTATTTTGGGGTTTTGCTTATACCTAAGCACTCGCCCACATGTTTATAACTTTCTATGTTTAGAAAGTCACTTATTTTAATGAATGCAATATTTTATCAAAACGTATCATATAGAGGTCAAAACCTCACTGTGGAATCAATGATTAACGTGCCGCGTCAATAGCGATTTTGACGGGTCGTTATAGTTGGTATCCGAGCTTGAGGTCATAGGGAACCAGAAATTACATTATTGTGTTTAACTGGTAATTGTTAGGATGCATTAGTGAGTCTGGACTATGACCATATCTGTTTTTCCTGATTTTTGCTTATTATTTGGTCAAAAACATTATATGTGATATATTTATATGCTAACGTAATTGTTGTTTCAATTATTTGATAGATGACTTCTTCTAATCCTATCATTTTGTACGACTCGGAATCGGACACTGAATCTATTCTATCCACAACTGAAAAGGGCGTTCAAATACCTATTAAAGAAGAAATTGTGTTAGCCGGGGAATCTCAACTCCCGGTAAACCCAGAGGAGGTTCCAGCTCCACCCAGCTTTAGTTTTCCGGAGCCACAGTATCGTTGGCATGGACCCATGATCCCTGGAGTAAAAGAGGATCGTCCATTTCTAAACAAATATGGACATTGGTCCAGATATACCGCCGACGGGCGGGTTGTGCCGATTACGCCTGGCAGATTTCGGTTCATGACCACCGGTACATATTCTTGCAGTTCGTCATCATATTCTCCTACACATGACTCAGACAGTTCGTCATCAGACGAGATCAGTAAGGAGGAGGATTTCGCTAATGAAATAAAAGAGATCACTAAGGAGAAATTCCAACTTGCTATAGATAATAAAAACAACCACAATAATAAAATGTCCTTAATTATTAAAAAAGAACAGGACCATTCGATCCGTAACCACCCTTATTGTATTAAACCCACTGAGGTAACGGGTACCTCAAAACCCCAACTAAAAATAAAATACACTGCCAGAATGTCTGTCGGACCATGTGCACACAAACAATTGGCAGAGAGAACCAAATGGGAAGAAGTTTCTGATAGTTCTGAATGAACGACCTCGCAACCATAAATCTTCCATGCGCTATTTTATTGCTTATGTGTGCTACTCTATCTTGTTATGTAAAATAAGCATATGTAAAATATCAGTATTGTATGGTATTGTATTATTTTGGTTTATTAATAATAAATGCATGGAATGATTATTTGTATTATTACTACTTCTTATTATTATTATTATTACATAATAATGTAGTAACTCGCTATAAATTTTTATAGTGGAATATTATTAGAATTTTAGTAGTTAATTCCTTGTACTAGCTATTATGTATGAACTTAACGGGTAGGTAATACCCTAGAAATAATTATAAAATGCTAATAAGAAGAAAAGGCTTTTATAATAATTGGTTCATATTATTAATATGCTATGATTAACTATTGACAACTCATTTTACCTATAATATTCTATATGATTAAATTATATCTGTTGTGTTTATTGAAGAAACATGTCTCAAATGTCGGATGCTGAGTTTGAGCAACTAGTCGAGAAACGTGTGAATGAAAGAATTGCTGCAACCGAAGCAGCAAAAGCAACAGCTGAAGCAGCAGCCAAAGCAGCAGCCGTAAACACAAACTCACGAAACGGATGCTCATACAAAACTTTTCAAGGATGCAAACCACAGACGTTTAGTGGAACCGAGGGACCAGTCGGTCTAACCCGATGGTTTGAAAAGATGGAGTCCGTTTTCAAAATCAGTAATTGTGCGAACGGAGACAAGTCAAAGTATGCTTCGTGTACGTTGCAAGACGGTGCACTTACTTGGTGGAACAATTATGCTAAAGCAGAAGGAATAGATACGGCATATGATATCTCTTGGGAAGAACTGAAAAAGATGCTAATCGAGGAGTACTGTCCTCGAAACGAGATCAGAAAAATGGAATCTGAGTTACGTAATCTGAAGGTTATCGGCGCGAATCTCAATAACTATGAAAAGCGTTTCATGGAACTAGCCTTGTTGTGTCCCGAATTGGTGCCAAACGAGAAACGAAAGATAGAAATGTATATTGACGGTTTATCGATCAATATCAAAGGAAATGTTACATCGTCCAAACCGAATACGATGCAGGAAGCCATGACAATGGCACACCAACTCATGGACCAGATCACAGAGAGTTCGATTAAGGCACCAATTACCGAAGTCAAGACAACTGAAGGAAAGAGGAAATGGGAAGACTATAAGGGCAAAAGTACTCATCTGAAGAAACAAGAAACTTTTAAAGGTAAACAAGATGGGGCAACTGCAAGTCCAAACTATAAGGGACCTCATCCGTTCTGCAAAAGATGTTACACACATCATGCAGGTTATTGTCAAGTGGTCTGTGATAAGTGCAACAAGAAAGGACATGTGGCGAAAGATTGTTATGCCACCGTTTCTGAAGTAAAGACAAAACTGACCGATGTCAAGAAATGTTTTGGATGCGGGAAGTCTGGTCACTTTATAAATCAATGCCCTGATAAGGAGAAGAACAAAGAACCCGCACGTGGGAGGGCATTTAATGTTAGTGCCAGTAAAGCACGTGAGGATCCTAATCTTGTCACGGGTACGTTTACCGTTAATAATCAACTAGCTTCTATTATGTTTGATACGGGTGCTGATAGAAGTTATATGTGTAAAGACTTTAGTTTTAAACTAAAATGTGCATCATTACCTCTAGACGATAAATATACTATTGAATTAGCTAATGGTAAACTGATAAAAGCCGATAAAATTTGCCATGGTTGCGAAATGAATCTCGCTGGTGAAACCTTCAAAATCGATTTGATACCCGTAGAATTAGGAAGTTTTGACGTAATCGTTGGCATGGACTGGATGTCCAAAACAAGAGCGGAAGTTGTTTGCGCTGAGAAAGCAATTCGCAACCCTCGTAAGGATGAAACGTCATTAATGATTTATGGGGAGAAGAGCAACTCAAAGCTGAACTTTATCAGCTGTATGAAGGCCCAGAAACTTTTAAGAAAAGGTTGTTATGCTATTTTGGCACACGTAAAGAAGATCGATACTGAAGAAAGAAGCATTAATGACATGCCGGTTGTAAGAGAATATCCCGGAGTATTTCCAGAAGAATTACCGGGGCTACCTCCACACAGATGTGTAGAATTCCAGATTGATCTCATACCAGGAGCTGCACCTGTAGCCCGATCTCCATATAGACTTGCACCTTCAGAAATGCAAGAATTACAAGACCAGTTGCAAGAATTATCGGACCGTGGATTTATTCGTCCTAGTTTTTCACCTTGGGGTGCTCCTATTCTGTTCGTCAAGAAGAAGGATGGATCTATGAGAATGTGCATAGATTACCGAGAATTAAACAAATTAACGATCAAGAATCGGTACCCATTACCGAGGATTGATGATTTGTTTGATCAATTGCAAGGATCAAGTGTTTATTCTAAGATTGATCTACGCTCTGGATATCATCAACTGAGAGTGAAGGAAGAAGATGTTCCTAAAACCGCGTTCAGAACCCGTTACGGTCACTATGAGTTTCTAGTCATGCCTTTTGGATTAACTAATGCTCCAGCAGTATTCATGGATCTAATGAATCGTATCTGTAGACCGTTGATAATGCTAAAAACGAACATATATTTCATAGCATTATTCCTCAAGAAAGACAAGCTTTTAGTTGCAATTGTTCTATTTACAAGTGATATTCGTTTAAATAATAAAAGGTGAAGACAAAAGACAGATTCGACGATTTGAAGACGCAAACGACCAAAAAGCTAAAAAGAACAAAAGACAATCAAAAAGGTTCCAATTATTGATAAGAAACGTCTCGAAATCACAAGAGTACAAGATTCAAAACGCAAAGTACAAGATATTAAATTGTACGCAAGGACGTTCGAAAATCCGGAACCGGGACCAGAGTCAACTCTTAACGCTCGACGCAACGGACTAAAAATTACAAGTTAACTATGTATATAAATATAATATAATATATAATTAATTATATTAATTATATATATATATTATATATTTATATTAAAAACCGTCGGTAGCAAGAAACTCCAAGGGTGTGAGCTGTAAATATCTCTCCGCGACTCGCGGAGTTTTAAGGCCATTTTGCCGCGAGTCGCGGAGCCCCAAATTTCACTTCTGGCTATAAAGCCAACCGAATTCTGATCAAATTCATCATCTTTTTTCTCTTCCTCTTCATACGTAAATATATTTATATTTATAATTTATATTTTAATTTTAATTATAATTCTAATAATAAGGGTATGTTAGCGAATGTTGTAAGGGTGTAAGTCGAAATTCTGTCCGTGTAACGCTACGCTATTTTTAATCATTGTAAGTTATGTTCAACCTTTTTATATTAATGTCTCGTAGCTAAGTTATTATTATGCTTGTTTAAAACGAAGTAATCATGATGTTGGGCTAATTACTAAAATTGGGTAATTGGGCTTTGTACCATAATTAGGGTTTGGATAAAAGAACGACACTTGTGGAAACTAGACTATGGGCTATTAATGGGCTTTATATTTGTTTAACTAAATGAAAGTTTGTTAATGTTAATATAAAGATTTACAATTGGGCGTCCCTATAAATTACCATATACACTCGATCGGACACGATGGGCGGGGTATTTATATGTACGAATAATCGTTCATTTAACCGGACACGGGAATGGATTAATAGCCACTAGAATAATTAAAACAGGGGTGAAATTACATTCAAGGGTAATTGGTGTAATTGTTAACAAAGTAGTAAAACCTTGGTTTACACGCAGTCGATAACCTGGTGTATTCATTAAACAAAGTATTAAAACCTTGTTACAATTCGAATCCCCAATTAGTTGGAATATTTATCTTCGGGTATAATAATAATTTGACAAGGACACTTGCAATTTATATTTATGACTGATGGACTGTTATGGACAAAAACCAGACGGACATATTGAATAATCCAGGACAAAGGACAATTAACCCATGGGCATAAAACTAAAATCAACACGTCAAACATCATGATTACGGAAGTTTAAATGAGCATAATTCTTTTATTTCATATTTAATTTCCTTTATTTTATATTTAATTGCACTTCTAATTATCGCAGATTTATTTATTGTTATTTTATTTTATCGCACTTTTAATTATCGTACTTTTTAATTATCGCAATTTTATTTTATCGCATTTTTATTATTCGCAATTTCATTATCGTTATTTACTTTACGCTTTAATTTAAAGTCTTGTATTTATTTTATATTTTACATTAGGTTTTAACTGCGACTAAAGTTTAAAAATCGACAAACCGGTCATTAAACGGTAAAACCCCCCTTTATAATAATAATATTACTTATATATATATTTGTATTTTTATAAAAGTAAACTAATATAGCGTTGAGCTTTGTTTAAAGATTTCCCTGTGGAACGAACCGGACTTACTAAAAACTACACTACTGTACGATTAGGTACACTGCCTATAAGTGTTGTAGCAAGGTTTAAGTATATCCATTCTATAAATAAATAAATATCTTGTGTAAAATTGTATCGTATTTAATAGTTTTTCCTAGTAAAATATAAGCTATTTTATATACACCTCGTTCGACATCAAGTATTTTTGGCGCCGCTGCCGGGGAACTTATCTTAAAAGCCGGAAGCGCAACGCTAATATATAAAAAAAAAAAAAAAAAAAGATTTTTAGTTACTTTTATTAAAAGTCGTTTTTGTAAAAATACGTTTTAAATATTCGAAAAATATAAAAAGAAAAACAAAAATATTAGTATTTTTAAGATTTTGTTAAATATTTAAGTTTTATAAGTTTCTTTATTTTTTAGTTTATAAAAATATAAGTTTTAATTTTAATATCTTTTATTAAAAAAAAAAAAAAAAACAGAAAACAGAAAATAATAAAAAAAAAAAATAAAGAAAAACGCGTAAAAAGTAAAACCTGTCAACTGAATTCTGGATCCCCGCGACTCGCGGGGTTTTCTTCTCTTTTTGCCGCGACTCGCGGAGGGCTTCTGACACACGGACAAAACCCTAATCAAGCATTGATTACGGGATATTATTAATTATTATTATTATTAAAACCTAATTATTATTATTATTATTATTAGTTTTAATTCTAATTTTACTTTTTATTTATATATTTTAGTTAAATTAGTTTTATTAAATTGTAAAATTAATAGTTTTATAAAATAAATAATATAAAAATAATATTTTTATAAAAATTGTACTTTTTACAACTTTTTGTATATTTTTGATATTTTGTACCTTTTTAATCGTTGTAGTGTAATAATTGTATTTTTTTTGCTCATAATTAATTTTAAAATTAGTTTTTGCTATAGTTATTTTTACTCCTAGATTTTTAGGCTTTGCCGTAGAATTCCTTAAGTGCTTTTTCTTTAGACTAAGATTTAGGTGCTTTAGAATTTTGCGACGCCTTTTTAAGTTTTAGTTTCTTTTTAAGTTTTTTTTCATTTGAGATTTAGTTTTTCCTTGTAAGCTTTAATATTTTTAGACACCTTTTACTATGTATCAATTATCATTCCAATTAGTAATATCAATTTGCGATTATAATTTTAAGTTAGTTGTAGTAATAAGGTTAAATTAGTTAAGTATTTTTAAGTTTTTATAAGTTTCTTTTATTTTTCCGTCACCTTTTATTTTTCAACCATTTTTCTTTTTCGACATTTTTCGACGCGCAATCTTCTTCTCTCTTATTTCTCGCCATTCTAGTTTTTAGGACATAGACTTTTATTCTACTTCTTATCTAAATTTCTTAAAATTATGAAAACTTATTTTAAGTGGTTAAATTAATAGACATCAAAATTTTCTGGTTCGTAGTAATAGTTGGATTTGTACGTGGACCGGGTTATTGGAGCCAAACAGTCCTCAATTATATTGAGACCAAACGAATCCTGCCCCTCTGCTGCATCTTTTGGCTATTCGAAACGTGGGCAAAATCAGAAAAGTCTATTGATTGGATAACTTATTATAATTTTTCTTTCCTTTTAAAAACTAATAGGATATTCAGTGAATGCACCGAGCAAGACGTTCATCACCTTTTGTACGTTCACCACCTGTAACTCGATCAAGACATCGTTTAACAAATATAACCGCCGTTGATTTTTCTTTAGAATCGTCATCCAGTCGACCAAGTACTTCAGTTCAAATTACCGATAATCCATTTTTTGAACCCAACCTCACAATTGAGAATCCAGAAAATATTCAGGAACGGTTCGTAGATCCTGAACCATTAAACTTTCCTCCGGAACCACCAATCATTCAAACAGAGATTGTTGAGGAACGAACCATTAAATCTGAATCATCTAGTGATACCGATTCAACAAATTCAATTATGGAGAATCTGGAACCTTTAAGTATGGAAGACCGAATGAGAGCTAAACGCACTGGCCAAGGTCACGCAATTACTCATCCAGATATTAATGCGCCAGATTATGAAATCAAAGGACAAATTCTACACATGGTGACTAATCAATGCCAATTTAGTGGTGCGCCGAAGGAAGATCCAAATGAACATCTACGAACCTTTAATAGGATCTGCACACTATTTAAAATACGAGAAGTGGAGGATGAACAGATATATCTCATGTTATTTCCCTGGACTTTAAAGGGAGAAGCCAAAGATTGGTTGGAATCGTTACCTGAAGGGGCGATCGATACATGGGATGTTTTAGTTGACAAATTTCTTAAACAATTCTTTCCTGCATCTAAAGCCGTAAGACTTCAAGCAGAAATTGTTACGTTCACACAAAAGCCAAATGAAACTCTATATGAGGCGTGGACAAGATATGGAAAATTGTTAAGAGGATGTCCGCAACATGGTTTAGACACCTGTCAAACAGTACAAATATTTTACCGAGGATGCGACATCACTACAAGAAAAGACATAGATATAGCAGCTGGTGGTTCTATTATGAAGAAAACCGAAACTGATGCTTACAAAATTATTGATAATACTGCTTCCCACTCACATGAGTGGCATCAAGAAAAAGATATCATTAGATCATCTAAAGCAGCTAGAGCCGATTCTAGCCATGACTTAGATTCCATTTCAGCAAAGATAGATGCTTTCGAGAGACGAATGGAAAAGATGACTAAGGATATTCACTCTATACGAATTAGTTGTGAGCAGTGTGGAGGACCACATTTGACAAAAGATTGTCTTAGTATTGAATTAACAATGGAACAAAGAGAGAATATTTCATACATAAACCAAAGGCCTGGAAATAATTATCAGAATAATTATCAACCGCCAAGACCGATTTACAATCAAAACCAGAATTATAACCGAAATATTCCATACAATAACCAACAAGGTCCTAGCAATCAACAAGTATCCAATAATACTTACAATCAGCAAAGACCGAATTTTCAAAACAAACCACCACAACAAACCGATGATAAAAAGCCGAATTTAGAAGATATGATGACGAAGCTAGTTGAAACTCAAACGCAGTTTTTCACATCTCAAAAACAAACCAATGAACAAAATGCTCAAGCATTTAGAAATCAACAAGCTTCTATTCAAAATCTGGAACAAGAAGTAAGTAACCTAGCAAGGTTAATAGGTGAAAGAAAACCGGGAAGTTTACCTAGTGATACAAATGCTAACCCCCGGAATGAAACAGCTAAAGCTATTACCACAAGAAGTGGAACAACACTTAAACCACCTGAAATACCTGTAACTTCTGATGAAACTATTCCTACTCCACAAGAACCACAACCTGATCAAGATAAGGAAAAAGAACCGGTAGTTGAAAAGGTTAATGAAGATAACACAGTTAAGGATAAACCTTATGTTAAACCATACCAACCACCTCTTCCTTATCCGAGTAAAATGAAGAAAGAAAAACTTGAAGCCGAGCAATCCAAATTCTTAGATATGTTTAAACAGATAAATGTAAATCTTCCTTTCATTGATGTGATTTCAGGAATGCCAAGGTATGCTAAATTCTTGAAAGATCTAATCACAAATAGAAAGAAAATGGAAGAACTCTCGGCTGTCACTATGAATGCAAATTGTTCAGCAGTGCTATTGAATAAGATACCAGAAAAACTATCTGATCCAGGAAGTTTCACAATTCCATGTTTTCTGGGTAGTCTTAGTTCAATAGAAGCATTGGCAGACTTAGGTGCTAGTATAAATCTAATGCCGTATTCACTATACGCTAAACTAGACCTCGGAGAATTAAAACCAACCAGAATAAGCATACAACTAGCCGATCGATCAATAAAATATCCTAGAGGGATAATGGAGAACATGCTAGTTAAAGTTGGTACTTTAGTATTTCCAGTAGATTTTGTTGTTTTGGACATGGAAGAAGACTCTCAAGTTCCTCTCATATTAGGAAGACCATTCTTAAACACGGCTAAAGCAATGATAGACGTGTTCGGTAAGAAACTGACCCTAAGTATAGAGGATGAGAGTGTTACCTTTTCAGTTGATAGAGCAATGCAACAACCACAATCTGCAGATGATACATGTTATTATATTCAAACTATAGATGCACATGCAGAATTATTAGAAGAATTTCCAGAATTACAAGGAACAGGAGAATGTTCTTTAGGAGAAGGAAATGAACCAATTGATGAAGCTGAAATGTTAGCTACACTTATAGCTAATGGATATGAACCAACAACATAAGAAATTCAAATGCTAAAAGAAGAAGACAGATATCGATATAAATCATCGATAGAAGAACCTCCGAAATTAGAGTTAAAGCCACTTCCAAACCATTTGGAATACGCTTATTTACATGGTGAATCTGAATTACCTGTAATAATATCGTCTTCTCTTACTAAAAATGAGAAATCACAACTCATTTCTGTGTTGAAAGCTCATAAACCAGCCATTGCATGGAAGATTCATGATATTAAAGGAATAAGTCCTTCGTATTGCACACATAAAATCCTTATGGAAGAAGGTCATAAAACGTATGTGCAACGCCAACGAAGACTAAATCCTAATATGCAAGATGTAGTTAAGAAAGAGATTATTAAGCTGCTAGATGCAGGTTTGATATATCCAATTTCTGATAGTCCATGGGTAAGCCCAGTTCAATGCGTACCTAAGAAGGGTGGCATGACTGTCATCACAAATGAGAAAAATGAGCTTATTCCTACTAGGACTGTAACAGGATGGCGTGTATGTATTGATTATAGAAAATTAAATGACGCCACCAGAAAAGATCACTTTCCCTTACCTTTCATTGATCAAATGTTGGAAAGATTAGCCGGAAATAGTTACTATTGTTTTCTAGATGGATTTTCCGGATATTTTCAAATTCCAATAGCACCCGAAGATCAAGAGAAAACCACATTCACGTGCCCTTATGGTACTTTTGCTTACAAACGCATGCCATTTGGACTTTGTAACGCCCCTGCAACCTTTCAAAGGTGTATGATGGCGATTTTTCACGACATGATAGAAGAATGCATGGAAGTATTCATGGATGACTTTTCAGTCTTCGGTGATACATTTAAATCATGTCTAGTTAATCTGGAACGAATGCTAATTAGATGCGAAAAATCAAATCTAGTACTTAATTGGGAGAAATGCCATTTCATGGTTAAAGAAGGCATCGTTCTTGGACATAAAATTTCAAAAGAAGGAATCGAAGTGGATAGAGCTAAAGTAGATGTAATTGCTAAACTTCCACATCCCACCAATGTTAGAGGAGTTAGGAGTTTTCTAGGGCATGCCGGTTTTTACCGACGTTTCATAAAAGATTTTTCTAAAATTGCCACTCCTATGAATAAACTCCTAGAAAAGGATGCGCCATTCATCTTTTCAGATGAATGTATCAAATCTTTTAATATTCTTAAAGAAAAACTCACTAATGCACCAATCATGATAACACCAAATTGGAATCTACCATTTGAACTAATGTGCGATGCAAGTGATTTTGCAATGGGAGCCGTTTTAGGACAAAGGATTGAAAAACGATTTCAACCTATATATTATGCTAGTAAGACGTTACAAGGAGCACAAACGAACTATACAACTACTGAAAAAGAACTCCTTGCTATTGTCTTTGCTTTTGACAAATTTCGATCATATCTCGTTCTAGCAAAAACGGTGGTCTATACCGACCATTCTGATCTTAGATACCTATTTTCAAAACAAGATGCTAAACCAAGATTAATCCGTTGGATCTTACTCTTACAAGAGTTTGATATTGAAATCCGAGATAAAAAAGGAGCAGAAAATCTCGCCGCTGATCATCTTTCTCGTCTTGAAAATCCCGAATTAGAAGTTCTAAATGAATCGGCCATACAAGACAACTTTCCTGATGAATATCTATTGAAGATAGATTATAAAGAAATCCCATGGTTTGCAGACTATGCAAACTATTTAGTTTGTGGATTCCTTGAAAAAGGATTATCGTACCAAAGACGAAAGAAATTCTTCAGTGATATAAAACACTATTTCTGGGAAGATCCACATCTGTTTAAAAGTTGTCCCGATGGAATAATACGCCGATGTGTATTTGGAGATGAAGCTAGTAAAATTTTAAACCATTGTCACACAGGACCAACAGGAGGGCATTATGGGCCTCAACTAATAGCAAGAAAAGTTTATGAAGCTGGATTCTATTGGCCTACAATTTACAAAGACGCACACCTTCTTTGCAAATCCTGTGATGCATGTCAAAGGGCCGGAAAAATAAGTCAACGTGATGAAATGCCACAAAATGTCATCCAAGTATGTGAAGTATTTGACATTTGGGGTATTGACTTTATGGGTCCATTTCCAAAATCTCATAATAATCTGTATATACTCGTAGCCATTGATTATGTATCTAAATGGGCGGAAGCACAAGCTCTCCCAACTAACGATGCACGAGTTGTAGTCAACTTTTTAAAGCGTCTTTTTGCAAGGTTTGGAACACCGAAAGCTTTAATAAGTGATCGGGGTACTCATTTCTGTAATAATCAACTTGAGAAAGTTCTTAAAAGATATGGAGTAACTCATAAAATCTCCACCGCATATCATCCACAAACAAGTGGACAAGTTGAAAATACCAACCGAGCTTTAAAACGTATTCTAGAGAAAACCGTAGGATCAAATCCGAAGGAATGGTCCATTAAATTGGAGGATGCACTCTGGGCTTTTAGAACAGCCTACAAAACTCCAATTGGAACCACACCTTTTAGACTTGTTTATGGAAAAGCATGTCATCTTCCAGTAGAAATTGAACACAAAGCATTTTGGGCTTTGAAAACATGTAATCTTGATTTACATGAAGCTGGACGTCTACGATTAAGTCAACTAAACGAATTAGAAGAATTAAGACATGAAGCATACGAAAATTCGTTAATCTATAAAGAAAGAACGAAGAAATGGCATGATAAAAGAATCAGAAGTTCAAAAGAATTCAAAGAAGGAGACAGAGTTCTTCTTTTCAATTCACGATTCAAGCTATTTCCTGGAAAATTGAAATCAAGATGGTCTGGACCATTCATAGTCAAAAGAGTTTTCCCATACGGAACGATAGAATTGATAAATTCAAATGGGATTGAATTTAAAGTTAATGGTCACAGAGTTAAACATTACATACAGGGTCCGATGGAAGTCGACAACGAAGTTAATCACAATTTCGACACCACAGCTAACTAAGTGTGGGGAGAATCAAGTCTTTAAAGGATAATATATATTTCTGTTAGAGTTAGATTGTCTGTTTTCATGTAGTTCTCGAAAATGGAACACGTATGGTCTTTCCCTAGCAGACCCTAAAGAACTAGTCTTCTCCCCCCATTCTGAATTTTTATTTTTTTAGGTTTTTACGAAATGAAGACTGCCTGTGAACTAAACCATGGTCTAATGCTACACGCTTTGATCACTAAAAGAAATAATGACATACTACCGAGTGAAATAGTATCAGTAATCAGAGAAAGAATGGACGGAGTTAGAAAAGGATCCAGATGCGAAGATAATAAGTTACAATTTGGTAAAGGAAAATCAAAATCCGCAGCAAAAAGAAGAGCACGACACCTAGAACGATGTCACAAATGCGGAAAATGGTCACATGGAGGTAAATGTTCAAATAATCAAACCTATTCAAATACCGAATTTGTTACTTTATGCAGAGACGGACCGTTCATATGTTTAGAAGAAAAGACAATGAATGCTCGAGGTTACGCCTATGCAGCCATGGAAAACCAATTAAACCGACTATCTTATGAATATAATAGATCATATAACTAAGAAATCTATTTCACAGGTATGTCTGTACAGTTTTTATTTTTATTTTTATTTTTAACCTTTTGATAATAAACGCTAATTTGTTCGCTAAAAAGTATTAAATTGGTATTAAATAAAATTAGGTTTGGCGACCGAAATTATTGATATCGTTCAAAAATTTATTACATCACTGCGAAATTTAACGTTTATTCTTAAGGTATAAATATCTTTAATCAATCAAACCAAAATATTTCAAAAATTCGTCATGAGTTAAATTAGGTCTTGGAACCGAAATTACTTTACCGAAAAGAGGGGCGCATATTTTTGATAATATTTGATTGATTAAAGTGGGATAAAAAGACAAAAAGATTTTTAATTTTTTTTTACCATGTTTTTAAAATTAATATTTAAATCTTAAATTAATATTGTAAATTTTGTAAAAACAATATATTTAAAATTGTAAATATTTGAAAAATTAATATAAGTTTGATATGAATTTATAAATTTTTAAATTAAGTTTGGTGTGAATTTTTAATTATTTTTAAAATATGAAATTTTAATTTTATGCATTTTAAATTTTAAGTTTGGTGTGAATTTTTAATTTTTAATATTAATTTTGAATTTTATATTTATGTTGTGTGAATTTAAAAACAAAAATTTACTTTATCTCATTAAGTTAAGAATATGATTTTTAAAATTCATCGTAAGTTGAAGACTAGGTCTTTGAACCGAAATTGCTTTACCCGAGGGAGGGACGAGAACTTTTATTATCATTATTTTTAATCTTATTGATTTAAAGTATGCCAAAAACATTGAAAAAACCCAAAAATCTTAGCTTTTAAAACAATCGCTACAAAAAGACAAATTTTAAAATTTTGTCGAGGGACGGACTAGGACATCGATCCGAAACGACCTCGTCCTAAATAACAAGGGAAACAAAATTTTAAAATTAATTTCTTAATTGTTTTATAAGTTAAAGATTATAAAAAAAAAAAAAAAAAAAAAAAAAAAAAGGGTAAACTCCGCGACTCGCGGAGTTTGCAGTGTAAACCTCCGCGACTCGCGGAGGGTCCAAAACCCAGAAAAAAAAAATAAAAGAGCTGCTCGATCAGTTTACCTCCCCCACACAAAAACAACCCGAACAAACTGCGAAAAAGAACCCGAAAATACACCCAAAAACACTCCAAAAATCTCAATTTTTAACCGTTAATCACCAAATTTTTTGCTAAAATCATGTTGAGAAGGATGATATCTAGGAACTACTCAAGAAAAACGAATGAAAGGGGTGAATCTTCATCCCAAGCCCGCCATGCTCCTGCTGAGAACTTGGAACAACAGGAGGTAGATAACTACTACAAGCAGGATGTACCTCATCCAGTCATGACCTTTTCAGATATGCACTTGGAACAGTTGCACCCGAACCTGAGATTTGACAGACTTTGGATAGATTATCCAAAATATCAACGGGGTTTGCATACTCTTCACTCTAAGGTTGTTGAGGTACCGAGGGTCATAGAATGGGGACCCTTGGAAGCTGTAGAATTGGCCGGGCCAATTAGGGAATTACTGGTACAGAGGTATGGTAATTCTTCTTTTAATGACTGGATATGTTTATTCACCATACGCAGACCTGTATATAAAGTATGGTGTGAAGAGTTGTTATGTAGTATAGAGTTGAATGATCGGGTAGCTAGTTTAACCGATCGTTCTTTTATTAGATTTTTGTTAGGCGGTTCGATGCGCCACATGTCTTTACTGGACATGGCTCAGGCTTTACGTATATATACGCCTGAGGAGTTAGCGTCTGCCGATTGTAGAGGATTGATACTAAACGGTAGAAAGATAGATGAGAATTTTGATACACACGGTGTGTGGAGTCAAATGACAAGCCATCACCGTTTCAAGGGGGGAAACTACTCTTATTTGGATATAGATAGAGCCGAATTAAGAGTAATACATAGGTTTTTAGCTAATTCGATTACACAAAGGGGTAAAAACAAAGAAAAGGTAAATGAACAAGATTTGTTTTACCATATGTGTATTCGAGACCCACACAGCGCTGTAAGTATACCATATTGTGTGGGATATTATTTATCAGCTATGGTTCGGGGGATGCGTCCACATAGCATAATAGGAGGTGGTATTTTTATTACTTTGATTGGTGAATATCTCGGTGTGGATATAAGTCGGGGGGGGATTATTAGTAGAAGAGCCGGAACCCCGCGACACTATAGGTTTAAATGTATACCATGGTGCGAAAGTTTTGAAGCGGCGAAATAACGCCGCAGTACGATACAATGGTAGACATCCACAGGTAGAGAGAAACCAGGAACAAGGTAATGTAGGAGGGGGGAATGAGATGCAAGAAATGCATAGGTTTATAGCTTCTCAGGAATACGAAAATGCTAGACAGAGAGCATTTGAAGATTGGCAAGTTCATCAGAACCAGATCATAGCGCATTGCCAACATATAGGTAGAAACTATATTCCTACACCGAAACCTGTCTTCCCTCCTTGGTCGATAGAGATGCAGCCACCATATCCTACGTATGATCCTGCCGAAGCATTCTATAGCACGTATGGGTATGCCTGGAACCCCTATTGGTACCAATATCATCCTTAGTTTACTTATTATTTTTTTATTTTGTAATTTGTAATTATTGATATGTTTAATACTTTTGTTAATATTGTAATCATTTTTATAATTATCTAACTTTTATTCTTAGATTTTAATAATTTTTGAATGTGGGGTAATAAACCAAACTTCAAAAATATGTATATATGTTTGCAGTTTATCTTATGTACACAACAGGGTAAAACAACGCATTTTCAAAGACTGGCATTAAGTTCAGCAAAAGCAACTAATTTTGACGACAAGATGCAAAATACATGTGAAATAACAACAAGACGGAATGAACAAATGATGTGCACCATTTATCATTCAGCAAACAAACGCCAATATATTTGGAAACTTTGGTAAAAATTTAATCATTTTCACACAAATCACCCTCAATAATTTAAATTGTTACTGATTTCTTGCAAATGAGGGCATTGCAAGATCTTAAGTGTGGGAAGGGGTTAAATTCTTTCGGATTTTAAAAAATTTTTTACTTTATACACTTGGTTACCATTAAAAATACTAGTAAAGCAGTAGTTGTATTAGAATCTAGTGCTCTCTGATAAAAAAAGAACAGCCCTAGTCTTATATACTGACTACCTAATTCTAGTAAAATTTTTAAAAAATTTTCAATTAAATGAATTAAAATCATGTTTATACATATTTATGAACGATAAAACTAGGTTTTAACACCGAAATTATTGTTACCTCGGAAAGGACATAAATTGAGAAACAAACTAAAATGTTAAAATTCATTTAAAATGGAATAGAGGACGATAAAAAGAAAAAAATAAAAAGCCAAGTGTGGGAAAATTTACCAAGTTATTTTAAACATATGCCACATATATTTGTAACAAATAACTGAAAATACTTTTGTTTTGAACTAAACTAAACTGTTTTACCCAATGAAAGAAAAGAAGAGATGGATCTACACGATGAATCAATTCCATCATTAAAAGGAAGTAAAGTCTTCCGAAAAAAACACGCGCTTCTTGATTTAGGTCATGAAGTTGTCGTCCAGACCAGCTGTAGGTTGACGAAAAATCTAGAAAAGTCATCACTAAAATCAGCAGGAAATCCACGGACCTCAGCATAAAACAGGGTCGCCAAGTGGTCAGATTTATCCTAACCATGAGAAGGATTTATCTCGTACAATGGGGGGGCACCATGCAAATTAGCTGGATAAGACTAATGAATCAGATCCCCAGAAAGGATAATCTCCTTAAAGATTAAAAATCAGCTTTTAAGACTGATATTACTCAATCCTAGAGATTGACCTTAAAGATTGAGAATTACAAACTCATGGAATTCAATGATATCTAAACTCGAGCTTGAACGAGAAAATATTTTGATCAAAATTACAAACCGATTTGTTTTCTAAAAACCCTATTTTCAATGCGTTCATTACCATTGAACGTAAAATCCTAGGAATTCACCTGGAATTCATTAGGTCACCTGAACTAAATCGGGTGTCAACCGTAAGAACGGTGGTTGCATAGCATGGTAAAAGACAGGACCTTGTGCCAGACCGACAACTTATAAGGGTGAGCTTTACTATTGCTCCTACCAAGGATAGTAATTGCGTCCGACACGTTATAGACCATAATCAAAAGCATGTCACGGGACATTGCCTTAACAGTTGCTTGTTCAACGCTTTCCTTTACAACCGGACGGTAGTTTACCGAAAGGTAATATACGGGACAAGTAAACTGGACGTGTTGCTTTCCAAATACAAGGTTAGCAAGTGGGTGACACAAAACCGCAAGTTTTGAGCTAAAATTTTCAAATCTGAAACCCACCAAACCCACAAAAATATTTTGCAAACACCGGTAAAGGGTTATACCGGAAAACTTATCTAGGGTAAAAACTAGATTTAATTTTCAAAAGATCAAATGTTTTCATAAAGATCCAATTTCCTTAATGGATCTAAATTTTTATAGTCATGTGGGACTGTAAACCATATCGTTACTACCATTGTTTATACCGCCATATAGAAATCACTGATGTACAAAGTGTGAAGAATAAAGAAGTGATTCTAGTATTTCAAGACAATATTGCTTGAGGACAAGCAACGCTCAAGTGTGGGAATATTTGATAATGCTAAAAACGAACATATATTTCATAGCATTATTCCTCAAGAAAGACAAGCTTTTAGTTGCAATTGTTCTATTTACAAGTGATATTCGTTTAAATAATAAAAGGTGAAGACAAAAGACAGATTCGACGATTTGAAGACGCAAACGACCAAAAAGCTAAAAAGAACAAAAGACAATCAAAAAGGTTCCAATTATTGATAAGAAACGTCTCGAAATCACAAGAGTACAAGATTCAAAACGCAAAGTACAAGATATTAAATTGTACGCAAGGACGTTCGAAAATCCGGAACCGGGACCAGAGTCAACTCTTAACGCTCGACGCAACGGACTAAAAATTACAAGTTAACTATGTATATAAATATAATATAATATATAATTAATTATATTAATTATATATATATTATATATATATATTAAAAACCGTCGGCAGCAAGAAACTCCAAGGGTGTGAGCTGTAAATATCTCTCCGCGACTCGCGGAGTTTTAAGGCCATTTTGCCGCGAGTCGCGGAGCCCCAAATTTCACTTCTGGCTATAAAGCCAACCGAATTCTGATCAAATTCATCATCTTTTTTCTCTTCCTCTTCATACGTAAATATATTTATATTTATAATTTATATTTTAATTTTAATTATAATTCTAATAATAAGGGTATGTTAGCGAATGTTGTAAGGGTGTAAGTCGAAATTCTGTCCGTGTAACGCTACGCTATTTTTAATCATTGTAAGTTATGTTCAACCTTTTTATATTAATGTCTCGTAGCTAAGTTATTATTATGCTTGTTTAAAACGAAGTAATCATGATGTTGGGCTAATTACTAAAATTGGGTAATTGGGCTTTGTACCATAATTAGGGTTTGGATAAAAGAACGACACTTGTGGAAACTAGACTATGGGCTATTAATGGGCTTTATATTTGTTTAACTAAATGAAAGTTTGTTAATGTTAATATAAAGATTTACAATTGGGCGTCCCTATAAATTACCATATACACTCGATCGGACACGATGGGCGGGGTATTTATATGTACGAATAATCGTTCATTTAACCGGACACGGGAATGGATTAATAGCCACTAGAATAATTAAAACAGGGGTGAAATTACATTCAAGGGTAATTGGTGTAATTGTTAACAAAGTAGTAAAACCTTGGTTTACACGCAGTCGATAACCTGGTGTATTCATTAAACAAAGTATTAAAACCTTGTTACAATTCGAATCCCCAATTAGTTGGAATATTTATCTTCGGGTATAATAATAATTTGACAAGGACACTTGCAATTTATATTTATGACTGATGGACTGTTATGGACAAAAACCAGACGGACATATTGAATAATCCAGGACAAAGGACAATTAACCCATGGGCATAAAACTAAAATCAACACGTCAAACATCATGATTACGGAAGTTTAAATGAGCATAATTCTTTTATTTCATATTTAATTTCCTTTATTTTATATTTAATTGCACTTCTAATTATCGCAGATTTATTTATTGTTATTTTATTTTATCGCACTTTTAATTATCGTACTTTTTAATTATCGCAATTTTATTTTATCGCATTTTTATTATTCGCAATTTCATTATCGTTATTTACTTTACGCTTTAATTTAAAGTCTTGTATTTATTTTATATTTTACATTAGGTTTTAACTGCGACTAAAGTTTAAAACTCGACAAACCGGTCATTAAACGGTAAAACCCCCCTTTATAATAATAATATTACTTATATATATATTTGTATTTTTATAAAAGTAAACTAATATAGCGTTGAGCTTTGTTTAAAGATTTCCCTGTGGAACGAACCGGACTTACTAAAAACTACACTACTGTACGATTAGGTACACTGCCTATAAGTGTTGTAGCAAGGTTTAAGTATATCCATTCTATAAATAAATAAATATCTTGTGTAAAATTGTATCGTATTTAATAGTTTTTCCTAGTAAAATATAAGCTATTTTATATACACCTCGTTCGACATCAACCGTATTTAGACAAATTTGTCATTGTTTTTATCGACGACATATTGATTTACTCGAAGAACAAGGAAGAACATGAGCAACACTTAAGACTGGTACTGGAGATACTCAAGAAAGAAGAATTGTACGCAAAATTTTCAAAGTGTGATTTCTGGTTACAAGAAGTACAATTTTTGGGCCATGTTGTCAGTAAACATGGAATTAAAGTTGACCCCACCAAGATCGAAGCCATTAGTAAATGGGAAACCCCGAAGACTCCAACACAAATTCGCCAATTCTTAGGTCTTGCTGGTTACTACCGAAGATTCATTCAAGATTTCTCTAGAATCGCCAAACCCTTAACTGCATTGACTCAAAAGGGAAAGAAGTATGATTGGTCCACAGAACAGGAATCCTCATTCCAGTTATTAAAAAAGAAGTTAACGTCTGCACCCATTTTGTCATTACCGGAAGGAAATGATGATTTCGTGATCTATTGTGATGCTTCACGCCAAGGTTTAGGATGTGTATTAATGCAACGCACAAAAGTCATCGCATATGCCTCACGACAACTAAAAATTCATGAAAAGAACTATACGACGCACGATTTAGAACTTGGAGCAGTAGTTTTTGCACTCAAAATATGGAGACACTATCTATATGGCACCAAGTGTACAGTGTACACCGACCATAAGAGTCTTCAGCATATTTTTGATCAAAAACAACTCAATATGAGGCAACGTCGCTGGGTAGAGTTGTTAAACGATTACGATTGTGAAATCCGTTACCACCCCGGAAAGGCTAATGTTGTAGCTGATGCCCTAAGTCGAAAAGAAAGAGTAAAACCTCTTAGGGTCCGAGCTTTGAATATTACAATTCGTACTGATCTCACAAAGCAAATTCAAGCAGCACAGTTAGAGGCTTTAAAAGAAGAAAACAAAAAAGGCGAAATAAGCAAAGGGTTAGAAAAACAACTTGAAGAAAAAGCCGATGGAACCCTGTATTTTGCTGGTAGGATATGGGTACCAAAACATGGTAACCTAAGGCAACTAGTACTGGATGAAGCACACAAAACGAGGTACTCAATTCACCCAGGAAACGGAAAAATGTACCACGATCTCAAGAAGTTTTATTGGTGGCCTAATATGAAGACAGAAATTGCTACTTATGTAAGCAAATGTTTGACGTGTGCAAAGGTCAAAGCTGAGCACCAAAAGCCGTCAGGATTACTGCAACAACCAGAAATTCCGCAGTGGAAATGGGAAAGAATAACCATGGATTTCATTACGAAATTGCCAAGGACTGCAAGTAGTCATGATACTATTTGGGTGATAGTTGATCGTCTAACTAAATCAGCTCACTTTCTACCAATAAAGGAGACAGACAGTATGGAGAAATTAGCACGCCTATATTTGAAGGAAGTAGTTTCCAGGCATGGTGTACCCATCTCTATCATATCTGATCGCGACACCCGATTCACATCACGTTTCTGGCAGTCATTACAAAAAGCATTGGGAACTCGATTAGATATGAGCACTGCTTATCACCCACAGACAGATGGTCAAAGTGAAAGAACAATACAAACATTGGAAGACATGTTACGGGCATGCGTGATTGACTTTGGAACCAGTTGGGATCGACACTTACCGTTGGCAGAATTTTCATACAATAATAGCTATCATACGAGCATCGACGCAGCGCCATTTGAAGCACTTTACGGTAGAAAGTGCAGATCTCCTATATGTTGGAGTGAAGTAGGAGAAAGACAACTTACTGGACCAGAAATTATTCACGAAACCACCGAAAAGATCATTCAAATACAACAGCGATTGAAAACGGCCATGAGTCGCCAAAAGAGTTATGCTGATGTAAGAAGAAAACCGCTAGAATTTCAAGTGGGCGACAAAGTCATGTTGAAAGTGTCACCCTGGAAAGGCGTTGTACGATTCGGTAAACGAGGAAAGCTAAGTCCTAGGTACGTAGGACCCTTTGAAATCACCGAAAGAATTGGAGCAGTTGCTTATCGATTAAAGCTACCGCAAGAACTTAGTAGTGTTCACGACACATTTCACGTGTCAAATTTGAAGAAATGTTTAGCTGAAAAGGATGTCATAATTCCTCTTGACGAAATACGAATCAATGATAAACTCCATTTTGTCGAAGAACCTGTTGAAATCATGGACCGTGAGGTCAAACAATTAAAACAAAGCAAAATACCGATAGTTAGGGTTCGTTGGAACGCAAGACGAGGACCCGAGTTTACTTGGGAACGTGAAGATCAAATGAAGCAAAAGTATCCACATTTGTTCACTGATATCGCTCATGAAACAGGTACTACTCAAAATTTCGGGACGAAATTTTCTTTAACGGGGAGGTACTGTGATGACCCGAAAATTTTTGACTTATTTAAACCAATTCTCTATACGATTTATTATTTTAACACGTTAAACAAAGTCTGTTAGATTGAGTCTCAAAATTTTAGAACTGTTACATATATACAATTACCTTTGACTACTCTCGACGATTCATGAACAATTATATGTATGTATATATATATGTACAAGTAAAAACGACTTTCCTACAGTAAAAATTACTTTGCTACAGTAAAACACAATTTGCTACAGTAAAACACAATTTGCTACAGTAAAACACTATTTGCTACAGTAAAACCGTATTTTGCTACAGTACTACAGTGAAAACGAGTTTGCTACAGTGATTTGCTACAGTAAACACTATTTGCTACAGTAAAACACTATTTGCTACAGTAAAACACTATTTGCTACAGTAAACACTATTTGCTACAGTAACACTATTTGATGTCGACGAACTAGCAAACAGAAACAGAAAAGGCGGCCATGCGATCGCATGGCAAAAACACTGAAAACTCATGCGATCGCATGAGCTACAGTAAATCGAAAAGTACTATAAAAGGTCAGTTTTGCTCGACGAAATATTTCATAAATATATATGTACGTAAATTTTATAATTATAATTATAATTTTAATTTTAATTTTAAGTTTAATAATAATAAAGTATATTCGAGGGTATTTTTAATTCGGGTTTCAAACCGCTTTAAGCTAAGGAAATATTGGGTATTGTTTGGGGTATTGTTCTTGAATCCAAAGCCAACCATACAGTCATCTACCGTCATTACGTCTACGCAATTTGCCTACAATATTGAGTCTCAATATTGAACTGTGAGTTTATAGTCTCCCTTTTTAAATACTTTAAATATTTTTGGGCTGAGAATACATGCAATTTATTTTAAACGCGATAAGACACAAGTACATACTAAATTCTACACTGAGTTAAACCGGAAATCCCTTAGCTTTGGTAACTAGTAGCTGCCAGTACATAGGATATGGACTGGTAGGCGCGAATAATTGTATATGGATCCATAGGGCTTGACATCCCCGTCCGAGCTAGAGCGCTAGCCTTTTAACGGACGTATGTTATTTGAGTTTAAGACATGTTGGTTTGCGTGTATTAAAACGAATGGGGTAATTATCACTATAGCGTTAAGTTTAGTTACCAGGGTGCTCTGTTACGTAGAATCTATTGATAAACTTTTGATGAAATCTTGTGGTCTATCTTTATATACGTTTATGACTCGAGCAATTAAACCTATAACTCACCAACATCCGTGTTGACTTTTTAGCATGTTTTATTCTCAGGTCCTTAGAATGCTTCCGCTGTGATGTGCTTGTTGCCTGCATGGAGTCTCTCATGCTTTGTACAAAGTTTATTGCATTCAAAATAAAACTGCGTTGTGTAATAAATAATTGGACTGTGATGTCAACCTGTAAATTAAAGACTTATGTATTTTGGGGTTTTGCTTATACCTAAGCACTCGCCCACATGTTTATAACTTTCTATGTTTAGAAAGTCACTTATTTTAATGAATGCAATATTTTATCAAAACGTATCATATAGAGGTCAAAACCTCACTGTGGAATCAATGATTAACGTGCCGCGTCAATAGCGATTTTGACGGGTCGTTACACAGCATCATACTCTTCATATGACTACTCAGTAAATTGTTGGAAACCCAAAACCAACTGCAACTAGTCGAAGGAACTGCTGCTATTGGGTTCTGTTTTATATTATGATGATGATTCAATGATGATGACGATAAGACGATGACGAACAATGATATAATAATAAATGATGATCGAGGTTGTTGAATAACGATAATGATGAACCTGTTTTAGATGTACCTCATCGAATCCAAAACACCCTAGCGGCTAGTACTACACTTATTTCTTTTATTTGCTTAAACCAACCGTAACCTACTTGTCTTCCTAAATTGCTTCTTGGGCCATATTTCTGTGACCCGGCTCAAGTTTTATGTTGGGCCGATATCTGTCTTTTGCAAGTGGGCCGAGACTTATTTACTGTTGGGCCGTAAATTGTTGAAGATGGAGAAAATAATACGGGCTAAATAAATATTATGTTAGTATTATTCTAGAAAAACACGAAACAGATGGGTGGTTAGGGGTATTTGTGCTTAAGCGAGAGGTCATGGATTCGAGTCCGGGCAATGGCATTTTTTTTTTGTTAAAGCTTGCTTCTTCAAAGGTTGTACACTTTATTATTTTTATTATTATTACTATTATTTTTATTATTATTATTATTGTTATTATTATTAATTATTGTTGTTATATGATTAATATTATTATCATTCATAATAAGTATTAGCATGAAGTATTATAAGAGTTATTATTATTATTATTATCATTAATATCATTATTATTATTATTAAAATAAGTATTATTAGTATTAATATCATTATTATTATCATTACTAGTAAAATTATTATCACTATAGTTATTATAGTTATTATTATTACTACTATTATTATTATTATCATTTTTATTGTCAAACATATTAAAATTTTCATTTTTATTATTATTATTAGTATTAGAAAAATTATCTGTTTTATCAAAATCATTATTATTATTATCATTATACTTAGTGACATTATTATTTTTTCATTATTATTATTATTACTATTATTATTATTATTACTATTATTATTATTATTATTATTAATATTATTATTATTAATATTATTATTATTATTATTATTATTATTATTATTATTATTATTAGTATTATTATTAATTAAATACACCTTTTTATTTATTATTATTAATATTATTTTACCAAATAAATACTTTTTATATAAAAATATATTTAAATACATATGACATAACTATATTAATATTTTTATAATAAATACTAACTATTTATCTAAAGTATATAAAATAAATATAATTAATTTAGTTATTATTAACAATTAATAATAATATATATAAATTTGTTCGATTACAATTTATATGTATTAATATATATATATATATATATATAAATGATATAGGTTCGTAAATCCGAGGCCAACCTTGCATTGTTCAGTATCGTCGTATGAATATTTTTACTACAAAATACAGTACTATGAGTTTCATTACTCCCTTTTTAAATGTTTTTGCAATATATATATTTTTGGGACTGAGAATACATGCGCTGTTTTATAACTGTTTTACGAAATAGACACAAGTACTTAAAAACATTCTACGATTGAGTTACGAGTACACCGGATATCACCCATTTATAGTCTGGTAATCTAAGAATTGGGAAACCGAGCTCCTAATTGACGCGAATCCTAAAGATAGATCTATGGGCACTCACAAGCCCCAGTTAGAGAATTAGAACTGCTTTAGTACTTCGAAATAGTATACAACCGCCAGCTTTAAAAGATATGATCTGTTTGTGAGGTGTACACAACCATCATATTTAAAAGAGTGGCCTGTTTGTATACTTTTGCATGACCGTGCGGAATGCCGGTATGCGGGGGATATTCTATATACATCTTGTTAAGGTCGATTACCAGGTGTTTATATATCGTATGAATGATTTTCCAGCAGTGAGCAGACCTGCACAGATTGTTTTCGAAATATGAGTATCTTGTAGTCTATTATACTATCTGAAATGATTATTTATGATAAACTAATGAACTTACCAACCTTTTGGTTGACACTTTAAAGCATGCTTATTCTCAGGTATTAAAGAAATCTTCCGCTGTATATTTGCTCATATTAGAGATATTACTTGGAGTCATTCATGACATATTTCAAAAGACGTTGCATTCGAGTCGTCGAGTTCATCAAGATTATTACTAAGTCAATTATAGTTGGATACATTATGAAATGGTATGCATACCGCCAATTGTCGATGTAATAAAAGTTTGCCTTTTAAAAACGAATGCAATGTTTGTAAAATGTATCATATAGAGGTCAAGTACCTCGCGATGTAACCAAATGTAATGTATTCGTCCAGATGGATTAGGACGAGTCATTAAAATTTAGATTATAATGTTTAAGGTTTAGGTTAGGATTACCTAATATTATCATATGTGATCTGTAATATGTACATTGGTTTTACTAATTAAATATGTAATATGTATACTATGTATATTATAATGTATTTTTACTATAATTATTTATGAGCTGAGTTGGTTTGACTTGGTTACATTCTTTGCTAGGATTCGTTGATGTACACTCATCATTGTGTATGTGCATCTGCAGGATCATGGACATCATCTCAAGAAACCAGCAAGTCTCCATTATAGTTTAAGGTGAAAAAGAATCTAAAAATTAAATCAAACAAAGCAATCAAGCGAATTACCCCTTGGGCATGTATAAATTTGTATAAGAGAGCGGGGAAACATGTCAACTTATCACAAGTTGCGCAAAGTGTATTTTGTAATGTTTTATCATGAAATTCGTAAATTACCATTGGAACGATAAAAAAAATTATTAGTCTTATTAGTCATATGAATTAGTTATAAACATGTTAAGGATAAAGTGTTTTAAATCATCATAATATAACATATATACTCAAACCGCCAATTTTGTCATCTCTGTAGCATTCTTCTAATATTTATTGTTTTGTGAAATAACCAGTAATTTTAGTTTGGAGATCTCAATTACAGATTATACATGGAAATAGATTTAGCTAGGGAACTGATCAAGGGGCAATATTGGACTGCACTTCAAGAGTTTGATCGGCTACAAATAGAATTAGAAGACGGTGTAGTGTTTGAAGGGTGGAGATAAGGGAACATCGAATTATCACCACTTATAAGTACCCCATATTTAATTGCAATTGCTACTCGGGTACCTTCCTAGCATAACAGGAGAAAATCAAAGGACACCAACATGGTATGCACATCTTATATATATATATATATATATATATATATATATATATATATATATATATATATATATATATATATATATATATATATATATATATATATATATATATATATATATATATATACTTCATTAATGTCAGTACAGTATTTAGATTCAAACAAATTATGTTTGGCCATCAGATCAACAAGTATGTGAGGAAACTCTTTTAAGAAAAGAAAATAAGTGTTTATTATGCTTATTAATTTGTGTTTATAAGGTTATTTGGTTTATTCATTTGAATAGTGTTATTCTTATAACTCAGCCAAACTCCCATTACTAATTTTAGAGTTAGTTATCTCCATTGTTATAATGCCTTTTATCATACTACCAGAAAAAGTGTATACATTGGAGTGAATATCAGAGCACGTTTTCATTCCAATTCCTATTGAAAGACGAGTCCTCCACTTATAGGTATTAATTATGTTATATAATATCTATTATTACCAAGGTTGTAAAAAACGCGAGTCGGGGGCGCATCTGTCATGCCTAAAAAATGACGCGTCGGACACAACAGTGACGCAACGGTGACGCAACGGGCGTTGACTAACGTTGACTTTTTAAAATAGTTATAATAAATATGTATTTATATATAATATTATATATATATCGAATCTTAAAATATAAACTATATTTACAATAAACATTAACAATTACTAACAATAATAAAAATAAAAAATAATAAAAATTGACCGACTTTGACTGACTTTGACCGACTTTGACCGACTTTAACAGACTCTGACCGACTTTTTCCGAATTTGACCGACTTTGACCGACTTTTTACCTTTGACCGACTTTTTAGAAACGAAGCATCGGTCATGCTCAAAAAACGACGCATCGGCCGACGCGTCGGTCAAGTCGGTCGACTTTTACAACACTGATTATTACACCATTTTTTGGTCTTTTGTGATTTTAGCCATTTACATACAATTTCTCTGCAACATGAAGAAACAAATATACCAACAACAGTAGCTGATTATTAATGTATCTAACATCAGAAACAAAAGGCAGATGACAAAAGGTAGAGGATGTTGTAATACATATATTTACCATCCACAATGCCCTTACTAGAACTTTAATGTCAAGTAATTTGTGTTGTTAACCTGTTAGCAATTTTTAACAAAAAACCGGTGCAATGCACAACCCACTAATATTATTGTGTAAATTTCGTAGTAGTACAGTATATTGATAAAAGTATTTGTTGTTGGTAAAAGTATTTGTTGCCACTTATTGTATGCAGGTACCTGATATGCAAGCCCCCACATGATACCCAAAAAAAGATATGTTTTAAGTGTATCATATTTTTTGTCATGTCTACCGCATATCATATACTCCGAAATCAAAGAGAAGATACGAATACATGAAACCTTATGTTTTCCTTTATGACAACAATTTATTTAACCAATCCCGCGAATTCACAGGTTTTTTTCCTGGCAAAATGGATGTTAGCCTTTTTTACAGTGTTAGACTTACAATTTATTTTATATGTATTTTTTTTAAGTTCAAAAAACCTACATTGATTACAAGTCAGGTAACACTAATATTGCAACTGAATCAATTTATTATAAACCTAACAAATACCATACAAGATATAGTGATTCATACATGTCAATGGTGATTCATCCCTCAAAAATCTCTGCGAATTCGTGCGTTTATATAATGGGTCAATTCTTGTGACGCTCATGCTAATGAAATAGTTATATATGTATCTATTTAGTATTTCCATCCATGATAAAAAAATCATTTAATTTCATACGAATGTACTTTTACTCATAAGCATTTTCTATTACAACCCTTTGCTGGTTAGATATGTGCAACGTATTATGAGGCCTATTTATGTTATTGAATATATCACAACCCTTTGGGGTTTATCTAATATTATTTTCTTTTTAATCAACCTAACACATATTCTATTATTTCGTAAAACCCGTAAAATCGCGGGTCTTTAACACTTGTTCGGGACGACAAGTGTTTGATTGCATTCATGCGTGATGAAAGGAGGTTCATCTTGATCCTAGATGGAACTCACCGGTGTAACTGTTTGTTTCAGTATCAAAATTTTTTGAATCTGCAGGTTTTTCGTTTGTTAGTGCAGAAGTGTTAATCAATATGTCGAATGATATATTTATGGATTTGGTATGTTTCTATTTTTATGGTTAGAATGTAATTATTAAAAACTCTGAGTAGTTCGGCATGTAATTGAACATTATGATATGTCAATCGATGATTAATGGTATTTTATGGACCACACAATGCCAAGCAACATTTACCTGATTCGTCACACAATCTAAATTGATATTTGATGTGTGAGTATGCCATATTTGTTTTTAACATCAAACGTTACAAAAGTATAATGAAAGAAGCTAAGATTGACAAAAGAGCAATCAAGTTCAGATTATTGCCTATATACTGTGGCGTTGAATGGGTTAACATAGATACTAAGCCATCATAATATCACAAGTTTGTGCATTCCGGAGAAGTCAATTATATCTACCAACTTCAGTTCCACATCATGTCAGACATTTCTCAACGAGTTCAATTCAAAAACCCCGCGAAATCGCGGGTCTTTAACTAGTTAAGTTTGATATGTTAGTACTCCCTCCGTCTCATTCCAATAATCCACAGACAAAAAACACGCAGTTTTAGGAAATCCCACTAACTTCATTTCTCCACCAATGAAATATCTTCTCTCTCCAGATCCATCAATGAAATATCTTCTTTCCTTTCTATTTATGGAAGTAGACTATTAATTTGGGACAGCCCAAAATGGAATACTGGACTATTGGAATGAGACGGAGGTAGTATTAAATAGAGAATTCTAAACGTAGCATTTGGTATAGATAGGACTCTATATATTTTTAAAATTAATGATTTTATTATAGAAGTAAATAGTCATTTATAATTTTTTTTTTTTACAAAGTAAAACTCAAATTGCATAGGACCTTAATGAATTTTGATTTACAATCGCCATTGGCTGCGTACGAGCATTCAAATTTTTAATTGATAAACTTCGTTTAATTAATTACAAAGAATAAGTAGTTTTTTTAATATCGAATTTTCTTACATAATTTTGGTATTTATATTTTTTATTCATGGTAGGTCTAAGTTCAAAATATGGAATTGAATTATTTATGGTGTAATTAAATGCAGTCCTTAAAGTTACGTTTATCATTTTTCAAGTTCAGACAATGGCGGAAGGTAATGGAGGCCCAAGAGGGCCGGGCCATCCCAACATTTTGGCCAACACTAGTGTAATATCTATAGTTTTCATGGGTCAAAAATTGTATATTCTAATGGGCCTCACTAACTGCAAACTTTTTATTTGTATAATTGTAATGTGTATGTTATTGCCAACCTTTTATTTGTATACTATGATGCTTATTTTGCAATGTACTACATTTACTTTTTTTTAGCCATCCTAATCAAATATGTCACATTCCGCCACTAAGTTCATATTGTCATGTTCAATCTTTCATGAACATAGTAATTTGTAAATACTTTATATATATATATATATATATATATATATATATATATATATATATATATATATATATATATATATATATATATATATATATATATATATATATATATAATCCTTAACAAAATCATACTTATTCGTGGAAGATTGAAGAACATGATGATTTAAAGTCATACTAACAAATCAAACATAATAGACAAAATTGTTAAAATAGTCCTTTTTTTACATTTTCGCTTAAATAGTCAGTGTCATTTATTTTCAGCACGATTAGTCACTAAATTTACGTTTTAGTCTCAAATTCATCACTTAGCCTAACGACCATTAACAGTTCGTTAAGTTCTATACATGTGATTCTCACGTAGTTATCTTAAAAATTATTTAAACAGTCTTTATCTTCAATTTTCAGGCGACGTTTCCTTCCAAACCTATAGAATTGTAAATACAATTCAATAGCAGAAACACGACTATCGACGATCAAATGGATGTCCATTGTGTTCGTGGAAATCCTTCAAGATAAAGGTTTAAGATACACATGAATTAGATCCTCATATTATACTGTTATTGTTATTTCTTGTTTTGTTGTATTAACTTAGCGACCATTATCAGTCCATTAAGTTCTACACATGTGAATCTCACGTGGTTATCTACTTATCTTAAACCTTTTATAACCAGGCTCCATCTTCAATTTCAGTTGACATTTCCCTCAAAAAACCCTAGAATTGTAAATACAATTTAAAAGCCGAAACACGACCATCGACGATGAAATAAATGCCCATTGTGCTTGTGGAAAACCTTCAAGAAAAAGTTTTAAGCTAACCATATTAATTAGATCCTCATATTATATCGTTATTGTTATTTCTTGTTTTGTAGTAATTACCTAACGACCATTAACAACCCGTTAAGTTATACATATGTAAGTCTCACGTGGTTATCTTAAACTTTTTTTAACGAGTCTCCATCTATAACGACCCTTCCTAATCCATAAGAACGAATACATTACATTTGGTTACATCGCGAGGTACTTGACCTCTATATGATACATTTTACAAACATTGCATTCGTTTTTAAAAGACAAACTTTCATTTCATCGAAAGTTGATGGCATGCATACCATTTCATAATATATCCAACTATAAGTGACTTAATAATAATCTTGATGAACTCAACGACTCGAATGCAACGTCTTTTGAAATATGTCATGAATCTCTCCAAGTAATATCTCTAGAATGAGCAAATACACAGCGGAAGATTTCTTTCGTACCTGAGAATAAACATGCTTTCAAGTGTCAACCAAAAGGTTGGTGAGTCCATAGGTTTATCGTAAACAATAAAATTCATCATTTTAATAGACCACGAGATTTAATATTCCCATTTCCCATAAACATCATGCATAAAATTCATTCATATGGATTGAACACCTGGTAATCGACCTTAACAAATTGCATATAGAATATCCTCATCATTCCGGGACAACTTCGGACATGATAAATTTGACATCATTCCGGGAAAACTTCGGACATGATAAATTCGCCATCATTCCGGGAAAACATCGGACATGATAAATTCGCCATCATTCCGGGAAAACTTCGGACATGATAAATTCGTCATCACTCCGGGAAAACATCGGACATGATAAATTCAACATCATTCCGGGAAAACTTCGGACATGATAAATAGGGCATATTCGATCTCGATAATTCAACCATGGAATGTAGTTTCGATTACTTGTGTCTATTTCGTAAAACATTTATAAAAGTAGTTCATGTATTCGCAGTTCAAAATATATTTCAAAAGCATTTAATAAAGCAGTTGTAAAAAACAGCGCATGTATTCTCGGTCCCAAAAATGTAAAGAGTAAAAGGGAATCAAATGAAACTCACCATACTGTATTTTGTAGTAAAAATACATATGACGACATTGAACAAGACAGAGTTAGCCTCGGATTCACGAACCTATATCATTTGTATATTTATTAATACATATAATTGTAATCAAACAAGCCTTTATATATATTATTATTATTATTGATATGATTTTTATATCAATAACTTAGATATTTTATTATTTAACTAAATAACTCCATTTTATATATAAAAATATTAATATAGTTAAGTTATATATATTAAATATCTTTTTATATGAAGATCATTTGTTTGTGAAGTTAATAATTTTGGTATTGCTAATATTAATAACAATAATGATACTATACAATAATAATGATAAAAGTAGTAATAATAATATTGTTAATAATGATAATGATATTCATAATGATAATGATACTTCGTTAAATTATAATAACTATAATAACAATAATTATAATAATTTTAACGATTCCTCTTAACTTAAAATTTTAATCATTTTCATAATAATATCACAATTCCTATATTTGTAATCTTAATCGTATCACTAAAAATCTTTATTTTCATATTCATAGTAATCATAATCTCCGCGTTTAATTTCTAGACTAGTAACTAAAGTTTCTATAACGTCAATTTGTGATCCTAATCATAATAATAATAATAGTCATACTTAAATGGTAAAAGTAACAATAATAAGTGTATTAATAATACTTATAAGAATGATAATAATCATAATGGTTATAATACATATAATTATGATAATAATAATAATAATAATAATAATAATAATAATAATAATAATAATAATAATAATAATAATAATAATAATAATAATAATAATAATAATAATAATAATAATAATAATAATAATAATAATAATAATAATAATATAATAATAATAATAATAAAGAAATTAAAAATAAGAAAGACTGCCTAAAAAGACAGAATTACACGGGGGGTCCCTGTGGTATGTTCAAAATTACAACCGGAGTCCAAAAGAATTTTTTCGACATATGGAGTCACTATGGTATGCACTTGTTTCACTGGGAGTCCAATTCGCTAAATGACGTTATTTTTTCCGTTAAATTACATCATGTGCATAACATGTGAGGGTAAGATGGTCATTTAGAAATTTCTCTTCTCTTTTGTCTTCCTTTCTTCTTCTCTCTCTCAAACATAATCTGAACAATAAAATTCAAATCAAATGGTAGATAATCACAATCTCAAAACTCCCATGCCTAAAAAACCTACCTTTTATTTACATCTGCATCTTTCATTTTTCTCTAAGTAAAGAATAGTTCAACATTACCCCGTCTATAGTCTATACAACTATCTAAAGGTGCTAAACTTTTTAATACGAAGTCTCCACCATCGATTACCACCGTCGACTACCACCGTCGATACAACTATCTGAACGAATCGATCAATTCAACCCCGATTTTAATGATCGATTTTATCGATCGATTATCCAAATCACGGATGACGTGAAGGAGTGAAGAAAATCAAATCTGTTGCTAAGTTTCAGGTCCGTAACTCGATCCAGAGCTATTGCTAAGTTCTAGATCGATGAACACTTACCAAGTTCCCGACCTGCTGCTAGTGGTGGCGGCGTATCTGCTGCTAGTGGTGGGCGTATCTGCTGCACTTGGTGGTGGTCGACACCGATGAGATTTATCGACTAAGTAAGGAGATGGTGATGTCGATTGTATATTTTGCTAATCGATTTAGTCTTAACTGAATTTGATTTGTTGATTGAAAATACGGAAGGCTAGGAGGAGTGTTTGAGGTATTGTCCTCTTTAGGAGACACTTATTTAGGAGATGATTTTGACAAGGTTAGAGCTCTTGGATATGAGCATTATGTTTAATACAGTAATGTTTTTAGTTTTATTTTATAGTTCTCAAATTTCAGCCATTATTGTTAAAAGTACGATTAGAGCTTCTTTTAATTAAGGTATATATATTAAAAAAAAAGGTATATGTATTTGATTTTAAGAAATAAGATTAGAGTTTTTTCACTAACAGATGAAGATAAGATGAAGAAGATTCATTGAGTTCTTGAAGTGGGGTTTTCTTTCAGCTTCTTTCATCATTTTGATGGTTTTAATCACGTGACGAAGATTTGTGGGGAATTGCAGATATTGTTGTAATGTGAAAAGCTTTTTTAATTTTATTCAAGTGCTTAATTTTTTGTTTTAGTTTTAGTAGGGTTGTATTAATTTGATTGCTGGAGAACAATAAAATCGGAAAAGAAAAAGGTAAGAAGATGACATTGAAAGGGGTGAAAGGAGGTAAAAAGACCAAAGTACCCTCACATGCTATGCACATGGTGACAGTTAACAGAAAAGATAGCGGTGTTAGGTAAATGGACTCCCCATGAAACAAATGCATACTACAGTGACTCCTCAAGTCAAAAAAATTCTTTTGGACCCCGATTGTAATTTTGAACATACCACAGGGACCCCCGTGTAATTTTGTCTAAAAAAAATATAGACGCTCATGCCCGGGCTTGAACCCACGACCTCTCGATACCCGACCAAGCACCCAACCATCCCTCCATTGTAACTTTTCTATTTTTAATTCCCTTATCAATCTATTTAAACCCGTAATTTAACTAGGTTCTCTCTTCTTCAAAACCCAGCTCGTCCACAAAATCATATAACACAATAATTAGTTTAAGAGTTTAAGAAATTCGTAATTGAGACATCAGTACCTGATTTTTGATTGTTAGTATATGGAAAAACGAAAATTAAAAAAAAAAATTGAAGAACACCCGTTGCTCATTTAGCGGTTTTTAAAAAAAAATATAACAAAGATTGATTTTCAATTTTTAAGAACTTTTAGCCAAAGTTCACAATACACAATGAGTTTCAAATTACTCGTATAATCTTTATCCATACTCAATTGAAACAGAAACATAAGAATCTAGTTTGAATTTCATGAAGAACAAGAGTGTTGACTTTTTTAAAAATATAGTTTGACTCCAAAATTTGAATCTAATACAAGAAATTGAAGACTGTAAACTTACATTTAGTTTAGATAGATTATTCCTGAAAACTCTGCATTATTATATTTTTACAATTCAATCGAATTATAATTTTTGAATAAAAATAACAAAAACAGAGTTGACTCCTATCTGTGTTATATTTTCGGTTCTTCAATTCTGTAATTGCAGTCGTAGATACATATATTGTGATTTAGAACGATTTTCTACAGCATTCAGATTCGATTGTTATTGTTTTGTAGTGAATGTTGGGTCGACAGATCGTATGCAGGTAACAGAAAAATAAAATAAAGAAGTAAAAGTGGAAGAGAATATTAAACAGAATTTGGCTGTATTGATTAGTTGGTTTAGATACATAACAAAATTTAAGATAGCAATCAATTTTAAGCAGTAAAGAATTAAAGAGATAGGGATACAATCGATTTCTTGTTATCTGTCTTTCTTGAAATTAATTAATATTAGTAATTAATAATAGTAATACTAATAAATAATGTAACTAATAATCATACAAATGATAGTAATTATATTATTATTGTTAAAAATGATAAAATTAATTATTTCATAATAATAATATCTTATAATACTGTTAATAATGATAATAATGGTAATAATAATTATAACTAAAATAATAATACTAATCGTAGTAATAACTGAAATTATAAATAATGATATTAATAATGATAATAATAATATTAGTAATTATAATACCTTATAGGTATTAACTTTCATTCCTATATAATATATAATAATTTATTAAGTAATGATATTAATATTAATGTTAATAATAATAATAATGGAAGTAATAATAATATTAGTATAACAATATTAAACTTGTAATTAATTATATTATCACTATAATTTATTACTTATGTAATATTTAATAATTATATAGCATATATATATATAATAAACATTTAATATTTAATATTCATATATATATATTTTTAATATGATACAATATACATATAATTATTAATTATATAAAAATCATATTCATATATATATATATATATATATATATATATATTCATTTTAATAACGACCTAATTATTCTGTATATTAATTTATAATTTTTAATTTCAATTGGTTAAAGTATAATATTAATTAAAAATGTTATATATATACTACATATTTAATTACACACAATTGTTCGTGAATCGTTGGACACAGTCGAAGGTCAATATAATATATGAAACAGTTCAAAAAATTTTGAGACGCACCATTACAGACTTTGCTTATCTTATCGAATTCATATAAGGTTTAAGTTTAAATTTGGTCGGAAATTTTCGGGTCGTCACACCATCTTCTATTTTCGGTCGACATTTCCTTCAAAAACCCCGAAATATTAAATACAATTAAAAAGCAGAAACATGACTATGACGATCAATTGGATGTCCATTGTGTTTCTGAAAAACCTTAAGAAAAAGGTTTAAGATAACCACGAGATTTAGATCCTCATATTATATTGTTATTGTCTAATCATGCTGTATATAAATAGCATTGACTATATAAGCTAAAATGTAAAAATATAAGGACTATTTTAGCAATGTTGTCAACATATAATATATAATATTATATAATGAAATTCAAACATCTATAGTTAATATTAAAATGTTAAAATGATGATGTCACTATTAGGCTAATTTCTTTGTTAAGAAAAAATCAAAATAGAAAAAAAAATCTAAGCATGATGGGTGATGTTATTAATCTAAATAATTTTGAATTAAAATTAAATCTTATTAATTAATTATTATTATTATTAAATATTATTAATAATTATTTTAATTATTAAAATTAAAAATTTTGAATTATTTTAATTAATTATTTGGAATTGAATACGAGAAGGTATAAAAGCTAAGCAGAATAGATGACAACCAATATTATATCTTATGATTGGATGTTGATTGTTTAATATACATTTTAGGTGTTTGATAAAATGTTCAGTTGACGAGTTTCTTAGTCGGACTCTGTGGTTTCACGGGTCATTAAACTAAATAACTTTAGCATTTACGTTCACTTAATACCTTAAACATATCATTAACCTGTTTCGTTTAAACAAACCCGTGATTTCACGGGTCATTTCACTAGTGTATATATATATATATATATATATATATATATATATATATATATATATATATATATATATATATATATATATATATATATATATATATTTCCGAATAATTATTTATTATTTGATTTATTATTGGATAATCACATTTAGTTTGAAATCTTGTAACCAAAACTAATTTATGATCTAAAATAATAACTATAGTTAAGGTCAGAACTAATTTGAAAATCCGAATTTTCTAACAATATAATCTGATCAAAATAATCCAATTGTATAATTTGATTGTATCTACAAGTAAACAACAACAATTGATGCTAGAGCGTTCTTAATATTATAAAGTAACTAGTAGGCAAAGCCCGTGCGTTGCACAGTTTAACCCTAAATTTCAAGATTTTGATGTTAATATTTTGAAGGATTCCATCCTCGAGTTGGCTAAGATCCTTAATTAGTACGTCATTGAGAATTCATGTAAAATCAGTTAACAAACGTAAATAATCACACAAAATCTATTTTTAGATATCGTTTTAGTATAATCTTAAAGAATCGAAAGTATTCAAGTACGGTTACATATAATTGTTATATTTTTTTAGATAATGTCACTCATGAGTACTTACCTTCACCCCTCACATAAAGTGATGTTTATATAATGACCAACATTACATTACACTTGACAATTTTAATATTATTATGTTTTAGTGTGATGTAAAAGTACAAAAAAAAGCTGGATATATTTACCCCTTTTACCATAATGTGCTATATTGGTCTTTGCGACAAACTATATAAAATTTCTCCTACATAAAATCAAGTGAACCAAATTCTATATAACATACACACACATATATAATGGTAGATGATACTCACACACCAAAGATTTATCCATACACACAAACTTACTATTTTATAATTATGGAGGTTCAACTCCTTAGATAAACTTAGAGATATAACTGTAAATTTTGTACTAAAAAATGTGTATGGATCAATTCTTAGTGTATGAGTATCACCTCCCATATATAATAATTTAAGATAATGCAAAATTATTTCTATACTCACTCATAAGAAACAATAAAGTAAATGATCATTTTTTCACGAATAGGGTTAGTATCCCATTTACGATATCATTTTATTGTCTTCTTAAGCTTGTCAAGATATAAACTAACTATTATACGGTTTATTTAAGTGTCGTAAGGTTTTGATTTCAAATTTTGCCAATTTTTCTTATTTTCCAATGCACTTTAGGAGTTTCAAGTAGTTCATGAAAATTTTCTATACATGACTCATTACATATACTTCGAAAGATAACAAAAAATTATATTGTGGACTATATGAATAAACTTATAAAAGTAACAATTATTACCAATGTCTTTTAAACTCCTTGCACATGATGTTTTACTCTACAAATAGTAATTACAAACACATATTAAATTAAGTAATTCTCTAATGATCGAATGCACATAGTTACTATTATTGAAGACATCGAAGTAAATTAATTAATAACATAACTATTTTCTTATTTGTAGTTCGCTTCAAAGAACAAATGACGCCAAGAAACTTCATTATATATCATTATTTATATATTATTTATCCTATATGAAAAGCCAACACAAACAGTAAAATTTTTTTGGAAAACTATAACCTAAAACATTTACCATATGTAAATATGAATTATACATCATACAACTACGATAAAACTTGCTCTTAAAAAATAGAAAATAACTCGATCAAAGTATTTAAACAATAGTCGATGAATGCAAAAACCATGTTACAATCACATCAAAGCAATAACAGTTCTTTTGATATGATAGTAAAAAATACTATACATATGAGTTTGATAAAAGATTGGTATAAGAAGGAGAATGTGTTATAAAACTCACCTATTATGATAGTATCAATTTATGACTTAAAAACTCATTTTTTATGTTCATAAGCCGGCAACCAAAAAACTAAATGGGACTAAATTCGATTTTCATTCTCATCATCATTATCTAAACTCTAAAAACACACACTTTAACCTGCTTTCAAATTTGAACACTTATCTAAATTTATATGCATAGTGAGAGACTATTGATTATCCCAAAACTTAATACAAATTTATGTTATTCAAATAGATACATGAATCGATGTTAATTGATGATTCATAACCATCCTTGAATCAATGCATATTATTTATAAGAAAACTAAAAGTTTTTAAGTAATTATATTCAATTCTAAGTTGCTACCAAAGTTCTTCTTAATTTGAAAGGAAAGTAAAAATAGTGAATATTAATGATTATCTATAATGAAGTAGACAAAGTTAGTGTTTTTATGTTTAAGATTAGTCAAAAGGTAAAAAAACTTATCTAATATATAATAGTACTAACTTATTATTGAACTCGATATAAATATGGATTTTTTAAAGCAAGTTTGTTGCCATCACCCAGAGGGGTATTAACCACTTTCACGATCATTTGCTACGCACACATACATTTTCGGAAAGAAACTCGAATCCCATTTTAACTATATAATTTTATTTAATATTGAGTAATTAAGCTATCTATAAAATATTTAGTGTATTAAAATTTTACTTTTTACTATCATTTAGTACTCATAAATAAGTTTTTAGTAACGTTAAAATTGAATACATGCATAATACATAATGCAGTGGTTAGTAACTTATTTTTTTGTTACCTTTTACCACTTTTTACTATCATTTACTATATGAGTAACTGATCATAAATACATTCAATGTGAGACTCAATTTTTTACCATAGAGTTTTACCTTTACTATAATTTAATACATGGGAGTAAATCATACTTAATGATTTAGGAGTCAAAATTTATAGATATATAGATAGATATCGTAAGAAACTTATGGTGGAGTACAACTTATTATAACAATGCCTATTGTACTAGTAGCAATTACGGAATATGTAACATTAACAAAATGGTACGTTATTGAGTAAATATTTTGAAAATAATGTTTGTTTCGATAGAAAAACAACATTACTCGTAATGAAAAGTAGAAAATGGCAAAACTTACACAATGAAGTGACACCAATTGGCTCATCCGTTAGTATATATAGTAAAATGCAGAGGAACTACATGCATTATGCACTTATTTGATCTCCAAAACTGAAATAAATAAATAAAATACACAAACTACGTACGCAACAAGTATACATGTAGAATAGCTCGAACAAGTTATATATTTTAATTTTTAATAGTAAGGTACTACAGTGACATTGTATCCGATTATAGCGTCCACTTGAAACATAGAATATGTCTTCGCTAGAGCAAAACCACGAGCCAGTCGAAAAACTCCAGTACCTCCAACTACCGGCATCTCTCTAATTTCATTAAAAATAGGGTTTCGACCAAGAATACTTAAAGAGCTACCATTGTATATGCCAGAGACAAAGTTGTAGGTGAGGGTCATGAGTAGGCTCGGTTCGTTTCCTTGTGATGACATGGCATATAGCCCTTGGGCTCGACCAATAAGGGTCGAGTTGACTTCGGGAGTGGCAGTGAGAGCGTTATCCATGACATAAATGGTCCCAAATCCAAACATGGGAGTCGTGCCATTCACTTGTTGACCAGCAACAGGGACAGCTGAAGGGTTAGGTCCACCTGGAGTATCGTGCATGTAGAACTGGATATTTATAGTGTTGCGTTTTCTGGCTTCTGAAACTGACGTCACTGAAAACGCGACTAATACTACGTACAAGTACAACAGTGTTTTTGTGTAAACCATTTGTAGATGCAAATTTTTTAAGTATGGCTTATTTGGTTTTGTTAGATGGAATGTGGAATATAAAGTTCAAATTTCATTGGTAAGTGTGTGTGTATATATATATATATATATATAGTTTCTGTCGTGGAGTTTGGGTTAAGTTTGACTAGCATCGTCAAATATTGATGAATTGGTCAAAGTCAAGTATGTATGCAACTTTTAATTTCAAAAGTTAGAGGTACATGGAGTCGTGGAAATTTTGATTAAAGAAGATTAATACAAGGAAGACTAGAATTTGTGAACAAGTTATGGTTGATCATGGAAGTTTCGCTTCCACGATTTTCTTTTTTAAAAACAACACTTTAAGACACATGTGGCGAGCAAACATTATTAAAGAAAAAATGAAGATAGATACTCCGTATATTATACTTTGTAAATTTTATTTTATTATCATGGGTATAGAACTTTTGTACGGAGTACTTTTGATGACTAATTATGGCCTTTATGTAAAAGGAGGTGACCATCACACACCACTTTTTTATTCATGTACATCTAATATTATATGTTATCTTTAATTATACTTATAATAATAATATAATTTCAACTTTTTAGATTAATCTACGGAAATAACAGTGAGTTTATGAGACAAAAGTATACATTAATTAAAAAAATAGTGTGTGACCTCTCTTATGCAAAGAGGAGTGATATGCACACAACCAATTTTTACACATACACAACCAAACATGCTTTACAGTGTTGTACAGTTGTGTACATATTATTACCCTTATGCAAAACACTTAACATGATTTAATTGTCACATCATAATCAACACTAAATATTTATAATCATAATATACTTCTTCACTTATTTTAAATCTTTTAATTAATTTTAATTTAATTAATTTATTTTATATAAAACATTAATTTTAACTTAAGTATAAATAAATATAAATAAAACATTAAATTAATAGACAATTTAAAATATGATTACATTAATTAAAAAGGCAAGTTCCACTAAAAGATACTCCCTCCGTCCCAAAAAAAATAGTTATGTTTGACTTTTTATTGGATTTAAAATATAGTAATGAATTGTCTAATTTGCCATTCATTTAATATAATTGTAAAAAGTAACTAATAAATTAATTGATATATTTAAAATTGAATTTCCAAAATTAAAAGGGACATAACTGGAACTTTAATGATATTTAATGGTTATCTAAAGAAATAGACAATAATTTTGGGACAAACAAAAATAGAAAGGTTGACAGTTTTTTGGGGACGGAGGGAGTAACCTATATACCTCAATTTTCTATTTTACCCAAATTATGTTTATCTTGACGTTTAAAGGATTATCTCATCAAATCTTAACGAAAAAAATAAATATCGTTATTTTTAAGTTAGAACTCTGTTAATTTTTCAAAAAATTAATGATACTCTATTCTTTTATGTAAATCATATGCAAGTCTAATCATTGACACTTACCTAAGAATAAAGAACATATGCAAGCTTGATAATTGGCACATACGTGTGCCGTTACTCTTCTACGATCATATTACGAACATAACAATAATTAAGTAAATATCCAGTTCGTAAGAATCATCACTCACGAGGTTTTTCATATCCTCGGATAAGTGCCAATGATTAGGCTTGCATATGATTTACCTAAAAAATGGAGTATCACTAATTTTCTAACGGAGTTATAACGTAGAAGTAACGATACTCTTCTTTTTGATTAATATTTGATAAAACAATAATTTAAACGTTAAAATAAACATAGATTACCTAAAATAGAAAATTGAGGTAAAAATGTTAGTTTTGAATAGAATTTACCCTAATTAAAAATGCGTTTACATAAATGAAAAACTACGATACATTTATTAAAAAAAATTCGCTTAGATAAAATTAATTAAATTCTTAATCAGTCACGTGTCCCTCATCACTACTGGTCTCGTTATTAAGCTCGAAAAATATATTTTTTGAATACAATTCGATTCGTTCCGAGCGTGCCGAGGCTTTCCCGAATATTTCATACCATTTTTTCGTGTTTAAGAAACACGAGGTTTTTCTCGTCTTCATCAAAATATGCAAACTCCGATGTCTCGCAATCAACGTGTTATCTTAAAAAATCCAACAACCTAAACAAATTAAAGCTGGTAACCTTAATATTGATCAAAGTATCTTTCGAACCACCGTAGTACTCTTTAATATCTTTCATGTCTTCGAAAAATAAAACCACTGTTATGAAAGTCGAACGTAACAAATCACGGAGCCATGCCAATTTGAAGTATAATATTTAATTAAATGAGAATGAGGAAGAGAAAGAGAGAATTTAAAGATTTTGTAGTTTAAAATGGGATGAATGTGAGGTATTTATAGTGATAAAATATGTTTAAACTAAATAAATAAATAAAATTATAACCATTGCATTTCTGCATTTTCAACGGATTAAACGGATTAAAGTATATCCATTGTAATGGATTTTTTCGTGCTCGAACATATCATAAAATGACAGAAAGCTGGACGGTGCATCGTAGGGCGATGAGGGCGAAGTCAAATTTGACGCTCCTGGGCGAGCTTCTGGACGATATAGGCGAGGATGCGTTGGGAGTGGCCTAACAAGTTATTTTTGTGATTCATTTATCTTTACACATCTTCGACCCCTCATACTTCAAAGAACTACAATCTTTAAAAACCCCAACCACCGCTTTATTTTTAAGGTTATTCAAACTCGGTCAAACAAGAAATTTCGCAAGCCTTGACAATACAAGGAAACTTAATGGCCCGTTAATGCTAAGTGAAGTTATAGACTGGTACAAGAAAAAGAAGAAGCAGTTGTTAATCTTCAAAGTTGACTTCGAAAAGCATTTGACTCAATCAGTTGGCGGTATCTAGATTATGTTTTAGATCAGCTTAGCTTCGCGGCTGTTTGGAGGAAATGGATTCGCGAATGTTTATCGTCTGCTTGAGTCTCAATTCTTGTGAATGGTAGTACCGCCTCAGAATTTTCTATTGAGTGTGGTTTCAGGAAATGTTACCCGCTCTCACCCTTTTTATTTAATCTCATTATGGAAGGTCTACATGCATGAATGTCTTCCATTTTATGTTCGCAGATGATGTGTGTTTTATTACCGAGTAGAATCCACAAGACCTTCACAACATCATTTATGTTCTTAATGAGTTTCGACTTGCTTCTGGTCTTTCGATCAATTTGTATAAGTCTTGTCTTTATGGTTTTAGTATCCCTGATGCGCAGATCAACAGTCTTGCTGTTTTGGTGGGCTGTGAAAAGGGTAATCCAACCTTTAGATTTCTTGTCTTCTGCATTGGTTCAAACATGAAGAGGGTGTCCAGCTGGACCGAGATCATTAGAAAGTTTAAAGACATACTCTGGTCATGGAACACAAGCCTTCTTTCCTTCGATGGTCGGATGACATTCATTAAAAGTGTGCTAGGAAGTCTCGGTATATATCCATTCTCTCTTTTTCGAGCTCCTGAAAAGGTTATTCACATCATGGAAATGCTTCAGGAAACATTCTTTTGGGGTAGTAGCGCGGATACTCAAAAAATTGCATGGGCTAATTAGGTTTCTACAATTGCTTCATTTGAAAATGGTGGCTTGGGGATCGGGCGCCTTAAGTCGTTTAACCTTTCTTACTTCTAAAATGGCAATGACGTATAGCTAAGAACCCAGACTCAATCTGGGCCAAATTACGTGTTGCCATTCATGGCCCAAATGCAGGTGTTGATGAATCACGTTGCTACACGAATGGTCTATGAGCATCAATTGTGGGTGTATACAGTCAAATGGTGCTTTGCCCATGTATGTTCTTAAAAGAAGGATTTGCAGTGACACTTCTACTCCCTTTTAGAAAGACTTGTGGCTTGGGAACACTCCGCTTCAAACTACTTTTGATCGTTTATTCAAGTTGGATCCAAACCCTCTTTCCTTTATCAACGACAAGTATAATAATTCGGCCTGGGTATGAAATTGGACGCGGGTACCATCACCTTCATGTAATCTAGCTGCTCTTAATCAGGCATTGTCCGAAGTCTCCCTTTCATACTCGAATGATACATGGTTATGGACAGTCGAACCTGATGGCTTCTTCTCAGTTCGAGGTACTAGGCTGTGTGAAGACCCGTCCTAATCCATCCGGACGAAATCCATATCGATTATAAACGATTCACAACAGTTGATTACATCGCGAGGTATTTGACTTCTATATGACACATTTTACAAACATTGCATTTAATTTTAAAAGAAATTCTTTCTTTACAACGAAAATTGACGGCATGCATACAATTTCAGAATATATCCAACTATAATTGACTTAATAATAATCTTGATGAACTCGACGACTCGAATGCAACGTCTTTTGAAATATGCCATGAATGACTTCAAGTAATGTTTCTAAAATGAGCAAATGCACAGCGGAAGATTTCTTTCATACCTGAGAATAAACATGCTTTCAATTGTCAACCGAAAGGTTGGTGAGTTCATTAGTTTATCATAAATAATCATTTCATAATTTTAATAGACCACAAGATTTCATATTTCCATTTCTCATAAACATATGTCTCATGCATAGAGACAAAAATATCATTCATTTGGATTGAACACCTGGTAACCGACATTCACAATATGCATATAAGAATATCCCCATCATTCCGGGAACCTCCTTCGGACATGATATAAATTTCGAAGTACTAAAGCATCCGGTACTTTGGATGGGGCTTGTTGGGCCCGATAGATCTATCTTTAGAGTTCGCGTCAATTAGGGTGTCTGTTCCCTAATTCTTAGATTACCAGACTTAATAAAAAGGGGCATACTCAGTTTCGATCATTCAACCATATAATGTAGTTTCAATTACTTGTGTCTATTTCGTAAAACAGTTATAAAAACAGCGCATGTATTCTCAGTCCCAAATATATATATTGCAAAAGCATTTAAAAAGGGATTAATGAAACTCACCTAATGTATTTTGTAGTAAAAATACATATGACTATATTGAACAATGCAGGGTTGGCCTCGGATTCACGAACCTATATCAATTGTATATTTATTAAAACATATAATCGTAATCGAGCAAGTTTATATATATTATTATTAATAATATACTTGTTATATTTCATGTTATTTGGATCATTTTAATATATTTAATTTATATATTTTATATAGTTAATATTTATCATTATTTATATTATACATATATATGTAAGGTTTTATATATGATACCAATATATATTTGTGTATTAACTGATACATTATATATATATAATTTAGTAATTATCATTTTAATAATAACCATATAATGATACGTAATATTAATATTATTGTAATGTATTGTTGTATAAAATATCTATTTGTAATAATACCAGTATTGACAAGAATGATAATAGTAATGATAATAATAATAGTAATAATATTAGTAGTAATAGTATCTATTTTAATGTATATGGTAATCTTAATAAAAATGCTAATTTTGATAATTTTAATTAAAATGATACTTCTAGTAAATGATAATAATATCAGTGCTAATAATACATATCAGATTTATCCTAAGTTTCTTATAATTTCTAAACTTATGACTACAGTTTCTATAACTTAAATTTGTAATCGTATTCATAATTGTACCTATATTCAAATAATTATGACCATTTTTCATAATTTTTATCGTATCACTTTTATTATTAATTTTGTAACATGAATGTTGTTAATATGTTCATAATCATCTTAATGACGATAATCATAATATTACAATAATAATCATAATAATATTAATAATAATAATAATACTAATACTAATACTAGTAATAATAATAATAATATAGTGATAATAATAATAATAATATAATAATACTTAATGATAATATTAGTAATAATAATAATGATAATACTATTAATTAGATAAATGATAATAATAATAATTATACTTTAATTCTTAGGAACTAATAACACTTATCTTAATAATAACCATAATCAATAATAATGATAACAATAATAATAATAATAATAATAATAATGATAATAATAATAATAATAATTATAATAATAATGAAGTAATAACAATAACAATAAAAGACTACTACCTCACAAGAATAGGTTCCAAAAAGAATATAATTTTCCTTGCCCGGACTCGAACCCGAGACCTCTCGGATACAGACAAACAACCTTAACCAACTGATCCATTCGATTTTTACTGATTATAACTCTTCTAAATATTATTTAACCTATTAACTTCTGTTTCCCTTTCATCTTCTCTTCAAACATATAAATCGGCCAAGACAGTTTTAAATTGTCCCAATTAAGATATTTTAAAACATTTGTAAATAATAGAAATCAGATGTCAGATGTTAGCATTAAAAGGAAAACGAGAAAAAAAAATAAAAAAATAAAAATAAAAACTGCTACTGCAGTCTCGACGCATACAGAAAAAAAAATCTTGATTTTTAAATAGAGATCGTTTTAACAAAAACTTACTTCATGAAATAGGTTGCAAAACCCCTTTAGAAACTATCTGTGTACCTAATTGAATCTGAAACATCGAATTAAAAATGAATTTTGAGAAGAACTATTATTTTGACTTTTGAAAATATATCTTTGACTTCGAAATTCGACTTTGATTTTATGAATTAAGAACTGAAACTTTATATATAGATTAAATGAAGGATTTCTAACAATCCTCCATTTATAGATTTTTAAATGCGACACAGAATCGTGATTTGGCTCAAAAGTTGAAGAACGGGTTTTGCAGTCTGTTTAAAAAAAAATATTATTAATTTAACTAATTTAACAGTATTGGGTTGTTGAAATTGATATTGGAAATGGAAGGTAGTTCGAATGGATCCAATATTACAATGAATTAGTCAATCTTATAATGGAATCAGTCGACAGCCAGTACAAATATAACAGGAATTAAATAAGAAAAAAATATATAAAAGCAGATTACGTTATCTACTGAGTTTGGATGTTTTCTATTGATTGAATCACAATAGGGGACAGAAACAAGATAATGCTACAGATTGAAGGCTACTGATAACAGATCCTGATTCCAAATGAGTACGTTCTATAATATAATGTATATTAATATATTAATTATTAGTAATTATAATTAATTAAAATCCTATTAATAATTGAATTAATAATAATAATAGTAATAATAATAATAATGTTAATATTATCAAATAATACTAAAAATGATATCAATAATAATTTATAATAATAATAATAATACTAATTATTAATGGTAATAATAATATCCAATAATAATACTAATATTAATCATAAATACTAAAATTAAAATTTTATTATTAGTTATAAGACTAATGATATTAATAATCTTAATAAAGATAATAATAATACATAACCATTTATAGTAATTAAAATTATAATCTTACTACTAATTATGATATGAATAATGATAACAACAATACTAATAACACTAATATTAATAGTAGTTATGTAACAATTCAGTTGTATCAATTTCATATTTATGTAATATACAAAATATTAATAATAACTTTGTTATTAATATTAACTACATATTCTAATAATAGTAGTGAAAGTAATATTAATATTAGTAAAGGTAACAACTTAATTGCATTAGATTTCTTATCTATATCTATTATCTATAACAGTATAACTAATACTGATATTAATTATTAATATTAATATTAGTATTAATAATAATAATGAAAGTAATAAAATCTTATTTAATTTGTTTAATAATATATTGTTAATTATGTAATATTTAATAATCATATAATATATTATATAGTAACTTTTACTGAATCTTTATCATTTAACTATATATATATTATTTAATAATATACATAAATCTCATATATCTATATATTCATTTTAAATTTTACTTAATTATTTTGTATCTTATTTAACATATCTAATTCCAATGTTTAAATTATATTTTATAATTTTAAATTACTACACATATTTATATTTACATATATATATGTACAATTTTATTTACAAACAATGGTTCGTGAATCATCGGAATTAGTCAGAGAGTAATTGATTACGTGACTATAGTTCCAAAACTTTTGAGGTTAAAAATTACAGACTTTGCTTATCGTGTCGGAAACATATAAAGATAAAGTTTAAATTTAGTCAGAAATTCCCGGGTCGTCACAGGCTGCTCCTTGATGAATTTTTCTTGCCATCTACTGCAGTTTCGCATATTTGGGATAAAACTCTCCCAATCAAGATAAATATTTTCCTCTGGAGGCTTTTACGGGACCGCCTTCCCAACCGCTTTAATCTTTCGACAAGAGGTATTGAGATTAACTCGATTGTATGCCCGTATGTGGAGTTGAGGGTGAATCAAGAGAACATTTATTCCTGAACTATTCATTGGCATCCTCAATTTGGCACTTGGTTCGAACATGGTTAGACACTTCTTGGCATGCATTTAACTTAGTGGATGACATCTTCCTTTAGGTCTGCTCTCGTCCATCTCATGCTTTACAAAAAAACGCGCTTCCTATGCATCATTTCCTCCAATCTTTGGTGGTTATGGGGTATTCGGAACGACATTCTCTTTGGATCGAACAACATCAAGAAAAGTGTTCTTTTTGATAACATCCGATTATATTATCTTTCTTGGTTGAAGTCTAGAAGTAAATTAGCTCCGAGTTGGTTAACATGGCTTTCTAATCCTTTGTAATGTTGTTTTTTGTCGTCTAGCTCCTTGCTAGTCGACCCGTTTAAAAACTTAGCCATACCAAAAAAAGGAAACGATTGAGAAACACCATCCGAACCTTTATCTCCCACATCTAAAGCAACCTCATGCCTATACACAACACCCACATCTTTAAAATAATGAATCTTCGCCCCATTTGGCACCAAAACGTTAGTTACTTCCACTGTTTCTTCCCTTGATCCATCAAAAACAGCCATCGGCAAAGGTATTGAACTACCATACCCCAACTCGACACCCTTTATTTTCGAACCTCCTTCCGCCTCCTCTTTAACCACAACTCGACACCCTTTATTTTCGAACCTCCTTCCGCCTCCTCTTCAACCACAGACTTCCCAAGGTCTAGGTCGGTCACTATTGGTTAACCAAATGTAAAGTCCAAAACACGTTCCCTAAAATTTATCATCACCATTTAGCTTTTCTTTCAACGACCCATTTATTTTTGCTAAAATATATATATTTTAAAGACAAACTCACACAATCTACACGAAATTTATACTACGAATATATAGTTAAAGGATCCATAGAGAACTAGAGTATGTAGAGAACCCATAGAACTCATAGATTGAACTTCAATCTATGTGGAGATTGAGCTTAAAAAAAATAAAAAATAATAAAAAGTTTCTACAAAAAAAGAAAGAAAAGAAAACAGTCAATCTGCACACTAAAAAAAAGTCAATCTGCAAAAAAAAAAAAAAAAAAAAAAAAAAAAAACTGAAAAAAGAGTCAATCTGCACAAAAAAAAGAGTCAATCTGCACACACAAAAAAAACTGAAAAAAATTCAATTTGCACAAAAAAAAAAGTCAATCTGCAAAAAAAAAACAGTCAATCTGCACACAAAAAGTCAATCTGCAAAAAAAAAAGTCAATATGCACTAAAAAAGTCAATCTGCACAAAAAAAACTGCAAAAAAGTCAATCTGCAATCTGCACAAAAAAAAAAGTCAATCTACAAAAAAAAACTGCAAAAAAGTCAATGTGCACGCAGATTGTCTTAATCTGCACCCAAAAAAAAACTGCACAGGAAAAAAAGTCAATCTGCAAAAAAAAAAAAAAACTGCAAAAAAAGTCAATCTACACGCAAGTATGAAAGGTAGCCGATGGTTCCATGGGTTCTCTACTACCTTTGGTTCTCCATGGATCCTCACCCCGAATATATAGGGGCAGGATCAATGGGGAAGTAATCAATCGGGGGGAAGCGGGGGGAAGCAAAATTTATTTTTTTTTGTTTTTTTGGAATTTTTTTTCCGGCATCAAGATCACACGAAAATATGAACATTTAGAAGAGACACTTCGTGATGATTGTTATTATTTAGGCGGGAAAACGATAAAAAAAAATAACATTCAAGATAATATTGTTCGTGAAGAATATGAACGTTTTTTTTCTTCATGTTTTGTGAAGTAAAATTTAGCCCGATTTAGAGTTTAGGGTTTAGGGTTTGGTGTTTTGGGTTTATTCCATAAACCCAAAACACCAAACCCTAAACCCTAAACCATAAACCCTAAACTCTAAACCGTTCGTGTTAAAAACTCAATCAAAATCTAAACCCTAAATCTAAATCCTAAACCCTAAATTTCTAAACCCTAATATCTAAACCCTATAAACCCTAATATCTAAACCCTAATATCTAAACCCCAATAGCTAAAACCTCAACATACGCTCGAAAAACACGATAATTGTTGTATATTACTTGAAAGGACCCGTCCTAATCCATCTGGACGAAGTCACCAACAACTGGTTCCATTGCGATGATCGACTCCAAATACTGTCTTTAAAATGAGCAAATGCACAGCGGAATATTTCTTTCATACCTAAGAATAAACATGCCTTCAAGTGTCAACCAAAAGGTTGGTGAGTTCATTAGTTTAACATAAATAATCATTTCATAATTTTAATAGACCACAAGATTTCATATTTCCATTTTCTCATAAACATACGTCCTATGCATAGAGACAAAAATATCATTCATATGGATTGAACACCTGGTAACCGACATTAACAATATGCATATAAGAATATCCCCATCATTTCGGGATCCTCCTTCGGACATGGTATAAATTTCGAAGTACTAAAGCATCCGGTACTTTGGATGGGGCTTGTTGGGCCCGATAGATCTATCTTTAGGATTCGCGTCAATTAGGGTGTCTGTTCCCTAATTCTTAGATTACCAGACTTAATAAAAAGGGCATATTCGATTAGATAATCCAACCATAGAATGTAGTTTCGATTACTTGTGTCTATTTCGTAAAGCATTTATAAAAGCAGCGCATGTATTCTCAGTCCCAAAAATATATATTGCAAAAGCATTTAAAAAGGGAGCAAATGAAATTCACCTAATGTATTTTGTAGTAAAAATACATATAACTATATTGAACAATGCAGGGTTGGCCTCGGATTCACGAACCTATATCATTTTTATATATATTAACACACATAATTGTAATCGAACAAATTTATATATATATATATATATATATATATATATATATATATATATATATATATATATATATATATATATATATATAAGTTTATTAGTTATATCATTTTTACATTAATAATTTATATGTTTTATATATTCTTTTTATATATTTTAAATAGATAAAATATTAATATATTTAAGTTATGGGCATTAAATATATTTTTATATAAAGATAATTTATTTGTTAAATTAATAATTGTAATAATACTAGACTAAGTATAATAATAATAATGATAGTAATAATGGTAATAATAAAGATGTTAATTTTTAAAATGATAATTTTGATAATAACTATAATAGGAATAATAATTTTACTAAAAAAATACTTCTTTTATTAATAATATAGTTGTAGTAATAATAATAATGATACTAGTAGTAAAATTGATAATAATAATAATAATAATAATAATAATAATAATAATAATAATAATAATAATAATAATAATAATAATATAGTTGTAAAAATAATAATAATTTTTAATAATAACAATACTAATAATGATAACAATAATGTTATTAATAATAGTAATACTTATAGTAATAATAACTACCTTAATGGGAAGAGCTTCAAAAAAATTAAATAAACTGCCTGCGCCCAGGCTCAAACCCAAGACCTCTCGTTCAACACAAACACCACTAACCAGCTGAGCCAATATGTTTTTCTGAATTAATAAGGACTTTAATTACATTTATCATGTATCTAATTTCATCTTCTTCCTCTACAGATCATAACACCCATCATCACAGCAAATTCGATTCATAATTTTCATCATCATCCTTTTGTTATTCGACCAGCCCAACAGAAGCTGGTATACTCGGCCCACTAACACAAGCAGGGACACGGCCCAATTAACAGTCCAATTTAGATAGTCTATTAAAGAAACAGATTGACAAGGTAGTGTATCTAACGGGCCAATATGCAGCAGCCCACCTCACCAGTTATCACAGCCCACTTATACAAGTTAAGGTTTGCTCGTCCGAAAGAAAGAAAAAAAAATAGCGACACCTAGCTGTAAACTTGTCTTTTTCAATCCACTACCGAATATTTATAGTAAGTAGGGTGTTTAATGATTCAAGATTGTCGGCCAAACTTCTCCACAGCTCATCATATTTTAATAACATACAACCCCATGAATTGCTAAACACGTTGGTGTTTAGGAAGAAACGAGTGGTAGGCCAAGAAAAATAATCAATCTATTTAGAATAGAAGGGTTACAACGGTTTGCAGCAATCATCCAACATACAACACCTCACCTCTTAACCTATTATCTAATACCTAATCTTCATTCTTTATTAAAGCAAAAGTTAGGTTGTCTACCACAAAATAAAGAAGACATGTACTAGTATTTAAAACAATAACCTTACTTTTTATTCTTCACTCTAATTATGTTGATTTGAAAAGAAAAAAAAATAACGTGGAGTATTCTTGAGGCTCGTCAACCTGCTGTAAGTTATTGAATTTTTATTGGATGGGTTCAAATGGTGATGGTGGCTTCTAGACAGAAAACTTAAGCATATGTAGCAGCTGCAGCTCGATAGATGTGGTTGTGGTGTTCGGTTTATAGAAGAGACAAAAGTGATGGTGGTGGTTTGATTATGGGTTTGATGGAAATTATGATAGACGATGGTGACAGTTGGCTCACAGAAAAATAGAAAGCTAATTTAACAAAGAAGGATGGTTCATGATGAAGATTAAGAGATATATAGATAGAGAGAGATAATCGTGTTGGATGGCGAGGATGTCATGGTGGTTCTATGTGGTGGCAGTCGGTGAGTAAAAGTTGATGGAGTGGTGGTGATATCCGATTGTTGATGGTGCTTCAAGGATGGAAGAGGTGACGGTTACAAGGTGATGGGTGAACCGAGAATTAGGAGATTATGTGGGTTTGCTTTTGATTCAAGTAGACTCAAAAAGAAATGTGGTGAAGTTTGCAGGAAAGTGTTTTATTTAAATCCATTGTATGTGTGGATTAGGTAGAGGTTGAGTGTTATTATTAACTCTGAATTTGATCATTTAGAGCTTGTTTTGTAGTCAATCATGTGATGACCCGGGAATTTCCGACCAAATTTAAACTTTAATCTTTATATGTTTCCGACACGATAAGCAAAAATCGGTAATGTTGAGTCTCAAAAGTTTTTAAATCTATGTTCATATAATCAATTACCCTTTGACTGTGCTCGACGATTCACGAACAGTTATGTGTATAGATATGTATATATAAGAGCTAGTTATATTAATTGAAAACGTTAACAAAGTATTAGATGTATAATACTTTACATGAACATATTTGTTTCAACATATATTTAATATAATTATGGACGGAATTAAAAGTTAATCTCAAATGATTAAATTATCAAATACACTGTGATATGATTAAGGCCTCTGTTGTGAGGTCCACTGTGATTTGAGAAATCTATTCTTTTTAACGGTATTCGGAATAAATGGTAAAGTGATCATTAAAATAAAGCTGTATATAAGTAAATAGGATTTATATAAAGAATTATTATGTTATGCATAATAGAATATATATATATAAAAGATATAAGCATTATTTGTATTATATTACGTGAATTATAATATGTGATTTTAATATATTAAATTCCAAGTTAAATGATAGATACTATTATTCAGGATTAATATTAATATCAGTATTAATAATATTATATATTATATATATGTATATATATGGAATTGGAAATCTTTAATTGCTAATATTATTGATGTCATTACTAAAATCATTATTATCATATCTAGTACAAGAAAATTTGGATCTTTTGTTATCATTAATATAATTATTAATAATATTATTATTATTATCAGTATTATCATTAATCCTAAAAATTATTAAGATTGTTATAATAAAAGAACTTATCATTAATATTATTTTTATCATCTTTTGTTATTAGCAATATCATCAAGTTATTATCGTTATAATTATTTTTAAATGTATTAGTATTAGTGTCTTATTAATATTATTGATATTATTATTTTATTTAGATATAATTATAATTATTAATTATTAATTATTAATAATGAGGAGATGAGATCATAGTACGATTTGAAAATCAATTCAGTTTCATATAGCCATCAAAATAGTAATTAAATTTTGTTTTGATCCCTAAAGACATTTTAAATCTCAATCAGTAGTACAAATCATTGAAATTTAATTACCAAACTCCTACAGCTTTTTATTTCTTTTATTTAATTTCTGTACGTGAAGATTCCTGCTGTCGAGCTTAATTACTAGAAAACAATCGATCGTCCTGATATTCCTACCACAACCATTCAGAAACCAACAAAGAATCACTCAATACAATCCATCTGCTACATACTACTTGTACTTCATGTCTATTGTTACACGTCTCAATCCAGTCTCAATGCAAATAATTTAGGAGCAAACATAAGTGTTATAACTCGTTCATTTACTCAGACACACCCAAATATCACTACAATTCAATAATTAAACAGAAAATAAAAGATAGTACGCTGTTCTTACACTTTTCAACCATCTCCTTCTAACACCACTTGAAACCGCCACTCTCGTCAACCTATGTTATTCGCTTACTGCTACTGTTTTGTAACTAAGCAAGAACCACCATGACCCATCGATCGTCACCAACGGATATCACCACCTCACCCATATGGCACACCATCTTCAAAACCAAGAACCACCTTAACCGCTATAATATTCATCATTATCTCTCTCTCTTCTCTTGCTCATCATCTTTCTCACTCCTCACCTCAATCTTCTTTTCTATTTATGTCTGATTCGAGCAGCCACAACCACTGCTTCTGTTCTCTATTAGAACCACGAACTCACCACCTTATTATTCTTCGGGAACCTGCTACTGCCATACGAGCTAAGTTGCATCTGTTTATGCTTAAAACGAACGACCACATGCTGCTACCATGTTACTGTCGTGTTACTGCTATTAAATAAGAAAGATGTACAAGTACTACTTATTTTATAAGTGGGGTTTTAACAAGTTGATAAAGTGGGTATTATGCAAATCATTTAAAAATGTTTGTGGGACAAAGTAAGAGCATGGCCGACAAGTTGTAAACGTTCCTTATTTTTTTGTTTTGTGAACTAATCATAACAACAACTAAGTGGTGGGTATTGTGTTAAAGTTATGAAAGTTTGTCTAGTGGGGATATACTTGAAATGGTACATGAGGTATAAGCTGTTTCATATCTATATTTTTTTTTTACTTCGGCCGAGGGAAGTGGATACAGACAGCCACGATTTTTTTTTATTTCCCTAGTAATGGACTTTTATTATTGGGCCGGCATTATTGAATTGGGCTAAGACAAATTGTTGGGCCGAGTTCTTTGTGGAGGCTGAATTTACGGGTTAATTGATTTTAGAGGGATAGTAATCTCAGAATTGAATAAATGGAAGATTGGTGAGGAGTGATGTGTGTAACCGGGAGGTCTTGGGTTCGAACCTGGGCAATGGTGCATTCTTTTTTTAAAAGTCATTTTTCTTTAAAGGTAGCTTTTATTATTATTATTATTATTATTATTATTATTATTATTATTATTATTATTATTATTATTATTATTATTATTATTATTAGTATTAAAAATTATTATTACTATTATTATGCTTACTCTAATAGTATTATAACTAATAAATTGTAAACACACATTAATATTAGTACACATAATTTAAGATTATTAACACTTTTGTTGATCTAAAATATACAAAATGAATATATAATAAAACTTATAATATATTGATGTAAAAATCACTAATACAAATATATATACATATATATATGATATATATATATACATATATATATATATATATATATATATATATATATATATAAATTGTTCGATTATGATTATTGGTTTTAATGTATATACAAATGATATAGGTTCATGAATCTGAGGCAAACCCTGCATTGTTCAATATAGTCATATATATTTTTACTACAAAATACATTAGGTGAGTTTCATTATTCCCTTTTTTTTAAATGCTTTTGCAATATATATTTTTGGGACTGAGAATGCATGCGCTGTTTTTATAAATGTTTTACGAAATAGACACAAGTGATTGAAACTACATTATATGGTTGAATGATCGAAATCGAATATGCCCCTTTTTATTAAGTCTGGTAATCTAAGAATTAGGGAACAGACACCCTAATTGACGCGAACTCTAAAGATAGATCTATCGGGCCCAACAAGCCCCATCCAAAGTACCGGATGCTTTAGTACTTCGAAATTTATATCATGTCCGAAGGAGGATCCCGAAATGATGGGGATATTCTTATATGCATATTGTGAATGTCGGTTACCAGGTATTCAATCTATATGAATGATATTTTTGTCTCTATGCATGGGACGTATGTTTATGAGAAATGGAAATATGAAATTCTTGTGGTCTATTAAAATGATGGAAATGATTATTTATGTTAAACTAATGAACTCACCAACCTTTTGGTTGACACTTTAAAGCATGTTTATTCTCAGGTACGAAAGAAATCTTCCACTGTGTAATTGCTCATTTTAAAGATATTACTTGGAGTCATTCATGACATATTTCCAAAGACGTTGCATTCGAGTCGTTGAGATCATCAAGATTATTAATAAATCAGTTATAGTTAGATATATTATAAAATGGTATGCATGCCGTCAACTTTCGTTGTATTGAAAGATTGTCTTTTCAAAAACGAATGCAATGTTTGTAAAATATATCATATAGAGGTCAAATACCTCGCGATGTAATCAACTGTTGTGAATCGTTAATAATCGATATGGACTTCGTCCGGATGGATTAGGACGGGTCCTTTCAGTTGGTATCAGAGCGGTGGTCTTAGCGAACCAGGTCTGCATTAGTGTGTATAACTGATAAGTCGTTAGAATGCATTAGTGAGTCTGGACTTCGACCGTGTCTGCATGTCAAAAGTTTTGCTTATCATTAGTGTCGAAAAATTATTTTCTTATCATCCTTAAAGTCTAGACACGTCTTACTGCCTCTATTGCATAGACTGTGTATAGATAAATTCATATCTTAGCGTGTCTGTTATTGTTACCTTTGCCTGACAGCTTCCGTAGATTTCTCTGTAACTTATGGGATTTTGGTATTATGTATGCATATGTAAATCATGTACTGCAGGATACTAATCTACATCCTATAATCTATTTCTTATCAAAAATCCTTCATCTGATCGTACGGGATAAATCCCTCAACCAGTTCGAGTCCCTCAGATGTCGATAGCTATTCCGATAGCTATTCCAACAGCTATTCCGACATGGATATTCACCTAAACTCCGAAAGCGATGTCACCAGAATGAATCAATCAATCAGCCATTCCTAATTCATCTGATGCATTCGTAGTCGACTTAATCAATGGAGACGCGAAGAAGGCGATTCCTTCCACCACCGAATTCACCTCTTGACAATGAACCTGAAGCGTTTACCGGTGAACCTGTTCGAAACACCATTTTCAGTCTCATTTCTAGGGTAACTCGACAAGATTATATTCTATCCACAATTCTGAACCTTATTCATCCGCTCGTTCCAACCGACAATCATCCTGGAGAAAGAAGTCAACGAACTTCGCGCTCAAATAATCAATTCGGAGAATATGGTGCAAAATGTACCAGCTTCAGCAACATCACCGGCACCAACAGTACAATCAATAACAGCACCAGTACCATCAACAATCCATGCTTCAATATCATCATATGTACTTTGAGTATGATCTTCGTTCTACGTATTGTTCTACCTCATTTATCTTCGTTCGACATGGCAAATATGTAATCTCTAAAGTTTTAGAGATTATTTATTCTAATTCCAACTGAAAAGCAAATGAGTTTAATATCATATTAACTCATTAAATCCATGAATACATCTGAAGAAAATATATATGTATATATGTTTTCATAAAGATTGTAATTAAAAATTCTCTTGTACAAACTGTTAATGGTGAAAATATTTTAACGGGTAGGTAATACCCGAGGACTATTTAAATTTCACATTAATAAGTTACATTGTACGTTCTTCGAATCTGTTTCAACAAATCATATACTATTCTACTTACATCCACCGATATACAAATCCGTTCACTACAGAATAACCATATTCATCCAATTACATATTTGGATTTTGACCTATCAGAATCCAACAAGTGGCATAATGAAGAAATAATGGACACAATAAAAATTGATTAGAAACAGACTAATTAACAATATTAAATTTTATTAAGAAACCACGCTAACAAAATCCTAACTGACTGTTCCTAGCTAACTGTTAATTCCGTATTACATTTTATTTGTCGCAATTTAATTATCGCAATTTATTTTATCGCAATTTATATTCTCGCAATTTTATTTATTGTCATTTAATTTCTGTTATTTACTTTACGCACTTTAATTTATCGTCATTTAATTTCTGTTATTTATTTTACGCACTTTAAACATCGGGACACGTATACAAGGTTTTGACATATCATATCGACGCATCTATATATATTATTTGGAATCATCATAGACACTCTATATGCAGTAATGATCGAGTTCTCTATACAGGGTTGAGGTTGATTCTCAAATAGTATATATACTTTGAGTTGTGATCGAGTCTGAGACGAATACGGGTCACGATACGTATTAATTAATTCGAATATTATATAATAAACTATATATGAATTATTGAATTGTTAACTGTGGACTATCAACTGTGGACTACCAACATTGGACAATTAAAATGAATTAAAATATTGATTATAACATATGAAACTAAACAATTCTTCAAGTTTGCCACTTGATCTCATTTTAAACCTCATTTGTATCTTGACGATTTCAATCTGCGTTCGAAACTTTCATAATTCTTGAAAACACCTCAATCGATAGGATGAACCCACCGCACTTCATCTACGGAGGAAAAAATTTATACATTTAGTTATGCACCTGGAAACTCTCGGCAACTGAGTAAAAGTTTAACACGTAGCCGCGTCAGATCCTTTGGCATTTATTAGCAAAAATAACTTTGCGATCTCTTTTCAAAGTAGCAAATTTTGTCACAGCTTCAGCAAATCAACTTCTACTTTTCGTTTGAAACAACCTTATTATCACCTTGATTATTATGTATGTTCTTTTATTGTTATCGGGTAACCTTCCATATTTTACCATATTACTAGCAGGCGTACCAGCAACCTCGTTGCTTTTTGGTTTAAATCTCTCCGATAAATCATTATATTTCTTCATTGAAACCCTATCATATACTCATTCGCATATTGTAACGAGAACTGCCATAACAATTAGCGGGAATCAGCAATCAATACTTTGAAAACTCACAGCATATCTACATCAACAGTTATATATATGACATTTATCTCTTAGAATTATGATCTCTCATTCTGAAATTCTGAAAAACACTCAGTCTACAAATCAATACTTTGAATGTTGAAAAAGCTGAATGAGGCAGCAGAAACCATAGACAGCCGTAAACGACCTTAAGCATCGGAAGTTTGATGATAAAGAATAGTATGTTGGAAAAGCTCAGAAAAGTTGGAACTGGAAAACGGATTGAGCTAACCACGAAGGAGACCAAGGACAAATACAAGGACCATACCCTATATTCAAAGAATCCAGGTAATTCTGGATCCGTTGAAATCTTTAGAGAATATCTTGCTCCGAAGCCATGTTAAAATCTTGCGGAATTTTTTTTTTATCAATCTTCGAACTTAGAAATTCCAAAATATCATCATCAATATCTTCGATATTTCTGAGGATATTTTCGTAAATATTCTCGTCCGAAATTATATACCTCTTCGTGCTTCCTGTGTTACATCATAAAAGAAACTATTTTAGTTTCTAAATTTTGAAACCTTCGAGTTTAAAATATGAATGTTATTGAAGTGATGTTGGGAATTGATGCATGAGTTAGTATAATATAATGACACTTGATCAACGTGATTATATTACAATAAGTCATGCTGAGTTTCTAATGGAACGTGATCATTCACAGAACATACCGTTTTCATGTGCCATTTACACGACTCTTACATTCTACCCAATCTCCAAACAAAGTAAGAACATATTTTCTTGATAGTTCTATCTTCTCGGAAATTCTGGTAAATTGACAAATCAAGATCGTGCCATTACGATTTCCTTCTTAGAACATTAACAATGTTCATTTTGAAATTTATATCTGCGAATTCTGGACCATTACAAGAGATGCCTAACTGCAAGAAGATGAAATGAAGGGACAAAGCTCCGAAATAGAAATTGGAGTATAAATCGCAGCAAATAGGAGGGAGTATTAACTGTGGATGACAATGATTATAGGAAACAGAAATAGGGACATTGAAAAAATAAGGGGAGGTACAAAGCCGATAACAACGTATAAATTACAAACCGTGGATATTAATAGGAATAACAATATAAAGACACGGTATAATTAAGAATAGTATCACCCCAAGGTTATATTAAAAGTAAACAGATCTTTCTGGTGGAAGATTGAAAAGAAGGATGACAGAAATGATAATTAAGAAAATATTAAGGATTAGAACTGGACTAAGCATTTTTACAATCTTTTGGATGTATGAACTAAGAAAGAAAGTATAGGAATGGTGAGAATAATGAAACGGAAGAACTTAATTTATAATGGAAATATCAGACAGAGTAATCGAGGTAGATCATCGTATTTAATTACAGAGATCTTAATTACCTTATTCGCCGAAGAATCAAATCTTTTAGATTTTAAAGATTTTCTTTAAATCCCTTGATTTCCGGAATTCAACCGAGACAATGTCAAAAGATAGGACGAAAATTGTTTTCTAAATTCAACCCTGACTCTGTCAAAAGTTAAGACAAATCTTAACTTTTATTATTTCAATCTTTTGCGATAGCTTCACTCATACGCTTCAAGTAACCGAATCGTTTAATCCATATTACTCAATAATGATAAAACTCAAGTTATCAACTCATATTCGTCATGAAAACATTTTTATGACCACCTCACTCAAATTTCGGGACAAAATTTCTTTAACGGGTAGGTACTGTGATGACTCGGGAATTTCCGACCAAATTTAAACTTTAATCTTTATATGTTTCCGACACGATAAGCAAAAATCGGTAATGTTGAGTCTCGAAAGTTTTTAAATCTATGTTCATATAATCAATTACCCTTTGACTGTGCTCGACGATTCACGAACAGTTATGTGTATAGATATGTATATATAAGATCTAGTTATATTAATTGAAAACGTTAACAAAGTATTAGATGTATAATACTTTACATGAACATATTTGTTTCAACATATATTTAATATAATTATGGACGGAATTAAAAGTTAATCTCAAATGATTAAACTATCAAATACACTGTGATATGATTAAGGCCTCTGTTGTGAGGTCCACTGTGATTTGAGAAATCTATTCTTTTTAACGGTATTCGGAATAAATGGTAAAGTGATCATTAAAATAAAGCTGTATATAAGTAAATAGGATTTATATAAAGAATTATTATGTTATGCATAATAGAATATATATATAAAAGACATAAGCATTATTTGTATTATATTACGTGAATTATAATATGTGATTTTAATATATTAAATTCCAAGTTAAATGATAGATACTATTATTCAGGATTAATATTAATATCAGTATTAATAATATTATATATTATATATATGTATATATATGGAATTGGAAATCTTTAATTGCTAATATTATTGATGTCATTACTAAAATCATTATTATCATATCTAGTACAAGAAAATTTGGATCTTTTGTTATCATTAATATAATTATTAATAATATTATTATTATTATCAGTATTATCATTAATCCTAAAAATTATTAAGATTGTTATAATAAAAGAACTTATCATTAATATTATTTTTATCATCTTTTGTTATTAGCAATATCATCAAGTTATTATCGTTATAATTATTTTTAAATGTATTAGTATTAGTGTCTTATTAATATTATTGATATTATTATTTTATTTATATATAATTATAATTATTAATTATTAATTATTAATAATGAGGAGATGAGATCATAGTACGATTTGAAAATCAATTCAGTTTCATATAGCCATCAAAATAGTAATTAAATTTTGTTTGGATCCCTAAAGACATTTTCAATCTCAATCAGTAGTACAAATCATTGAAATTTAATTACCAAACTCCTACAGCTTTTTATTTCTTTTATTTAATTTCTGTACGTGAAGATTCCTGCTGTCGAGCTTAATTACTAGAAAACAATCGATCGTCCTGATATTCCTACCACAACCATTCAGAAACCAACAAAGAATCACTCAATACAATCCATCTGCTACATACTACTCGTACTTCCTGTCTATTGTTACACGTCTCAATCCAGTCTCAATGCAAATAATTTAGGAGCAAACATAAGTGTTATAACTCGTTCATTTACTCAGACACACCCAAATATCACTACAATTCAATAATTAAACAGAAAATAAAAGATAGTACGTTGTTCTTACACTTTTCAACCATCACCTTCTAACACCACTTGAAACCGCCACTCTCGTCAACCTATGCTATTCGCTTACTGCTACTGTTTTGTAACTAAGCAAGAACCACCATGACCCATCGATCGTCACCAACGGATATCACCACCTCACCCATATGGCACACCATCTTCAAAATCGAGAACCACCTTAACCGCTACAATCTTCATCATTATCTCTCTCTCTTCTCTTGCTCATCATCTTTCTCACTCCTCACCTCAATCTTCTTTTCTATTTATGTCTGATTCGAGCAACCACAACCACTGCTTCTGTTCTCTGTTAGAACCACGAACTCACCACCTTATTATTCTTCGAGAACCTGCTACTGCCATACGAGCTGAGTTGCATCTGTTTATGCTTAAAACGAACGACCACATGCTGCTACCATGTTACTGTCGTGTTACTGCTATTAAAGAAGAAAGATGTACAAGTACTACTTATTTTATAAGTGGGGTTTTAACAAGTTGATAAAGTGGGTATTATGCAAATCATTTAAAAATGTTTGTGGGACAAAGTAAGAGCATGGCCGACAAGTTGGAAACGTTCCTTATTTATTTGTTTTGTGAACTAATCATAACAACAACTAAGTGGTGGGTATTGTGTTAAAGTTATGAAAGTTTGTCTAGTGGGGATATACTTGAAATGGTACACGAGGTATAAGCTGTTTCATATCTATATTTTTTTTTTTACTTCGGCCGAGGGAAGTGGATACAGACAGCCATGATTTTTTTTTATTTCCCTAGTAATGGACTTTTATTATTGGGCCGGCATTCTTGAATTGGGCTAAGACAAATTGTTGGGCCGAGTTCTTTGTGGAGGCTGAATTTACGGGTTAATTGATTTTAGAGGGATAGTAATCTCAGAATTGAATAAATGGAAGATTGGTGAGGAGTGATGTGTGTAACCGGGAGGTCTTGGGTTCGAACCTGGGCAATGGTGCATTCTTTTTTTAAAAGTCATTTTTCTTTAAAGGTAGCTTTTATTATTATTATTATTATTATTATTATTATTATTATTATTATTATTATTATTATTATTATTATTATTATTATTATTATTATTATTATTATTATTATTAGTATTAAAAATTATTATTACTATTATTATGCTTACTCTAATAGTATTATAACTAATAAATTGTAAACACACATTAATATTAGTACACATAATTTAAGATTATTAACACTTTTGTTGATCTAAAATATACAAAATGAATATATAATAAAACTTATAATATATTGATGTAAAAATCACTAATACAAATATATATACATATATATATGATATATATATATATATATATATATATATATATATATATATATATATATATATATATATATATATATATATAAATTGTTCGATTATGATTATAGGTTTTAATGTATATACAAATGATATAGGTTCGTGAATCTGAGGCAAACCCTGCATTGTTCAATATAGTCATATGTATTTTTACTACAAAATACATTAGGTGAGTTTCATTATTCCCTTTTTTAAGTGCTTTTGCAATATATATTTTTGGGACTGAGAATGCATGCGCTGTTTTTATAAATGTTTTACGAAATAGACACAAGTGATTGAAACTACATTATATGGTTGAATGATCGAAATCGAATATGCCCCTTTTTATTAAGTCTGGTAATCTAAAAATTAGGGAACAGACACCCTAATTGACGCGAACTCTAAAGATAGATCTATCGGGCCCAACAAGCCCCATCTAAAGTACCGGATGCTTTAGTACTTCGAAATTTATATCATGTTCGAAGGAGGATCCCGGAATGATGGGGATATTCTTATATGCATATTGTGAATGTCGGTTACCAGGTGTTCAATCCATATGAATGATATTTTTGTCTCTATCCATGGGACGTATGTTTATGAGAAATGGAAATATGAAATTCTTGTGGTCTATTAAAATGATGGAAATGATTATTTATGTTAAACTAATGAACTCACCAACCTTTTGGTTGACACTTTAAAGCATGTTTATTCTCAGGTACGAAAGAAATCTTCCACTGTGTAATTGCTCATTTTAAAGATATTACTTGGAGTCATTCATGACATATTTCCAAAGACGTTGCATTCGAGTCGTTGAGATCATCAAGATTATTATTAAATCAGTTATAGTTAGATATATTATAAAATGGTATGCATGCCGTCAACTTTCGTTGTATTGAAAGATTGTCTTTTCAAAAACGAATGCAATGTTTGTAAAATGTATCATATAGAGGTCAAATACCTCGTGATGTAATCAACTGTTGTGAATCGTTAATAATCGATATGGACTTCGTCCGGATAGATTAGGACGGGTCCTTTCAAATCAGCCTCGACTAGAATTTCAATCAGAAATAGGAATATAAATAAAAACAAAAAAACTGATATAGATGGGTAACGGGTTTTGGTCACATTCTGTGTTGGATTCCTTAGTTGATATAATTCAGGAGGTCACCAAATCAATTCATATAAAGTTTGAGAGTGATGTCCAACGAATTCTCATTCCAGCTCATGTTTATGTACTATTTTTATTATAAAACATACTTTTCATAAAAGTAATTCTATTATTTATTTAAATAATAAAAATACTGATTGTTATTAATAATGATAACCTAATACTAATTTTAATACTAATTACCCTAATAATAACAATATTTAAGATAATGACTTGTTATTTATAATAATGTCCTTAATGATATTATTAATAATATTAATAATAATTTGTTTTATTGATTCATAATAATAATAGTAATAATAATACTATTAATAATTATCTTTATAATATTAATACTGATTTCCTATTATGTAGTTATATGAATCTGCATTAACATACTTGTTTATATCTACTTCTTAATTTTTAATAATTTACTAGTATAAATATATTAATTCTAATAGTAACACTAATAATAATATTATTACTAATTATGATGTTGATAATGATAATAATAGTATTAATAATAATGATAATAATTAACAAATTATTTGTATCAATTTTTCTATTTATGTATAATAATAATAACACTGACATTTATATTAGATATTCATTCTAATATTGGTAATGAAAGTAGTAATAATAATACTTATTATTAAAGATAACAAACTACATGCCTTAAATTACATTTTATAATTTCAAATTAATATACATATACTTACATTTACATATACATATTTATTTACAAACAATTGTTCGTGAATCGTCGGAAATCGTCAAAGGTTTACTGAATTCATATAATGAGTTCAAAGATCAAATGTATGCATGAACACAGTTCAATGTTTATAAGACTTCAACATTACAAACTTTGCTTATCGTGTTGGAAACATATAAAGATTAAGTTTAAATTTGGTCGGAAATTCCCGGGTCATCACAGTACCTACCCGTTAAAGAAATTTCGTCCCAAAATTTGAGTGAGGTGGTCATGGCTAACAATAAAAATGTTTTCATGACGAATATGAGTTGATAAATTGAGTTTTATCATCATTGAGTAATATGGATAAAAAAAATAATTCGATTATTCGAAGAGTACGAATGAGGCTATCACCAAAGAGTGAAATAGGAAAGTAAAGATTCATCTTAACTTTTGACAGAGTCAGGGTTGAATTTAGAAAATAAGGTACATCTTAGCTTTTGACGTTGTCTTGGTTGAATTCCGGAATTCAAGGGATTTAGAGAAAATCTTGAAGATCTATAAGATCTGATTCTTCGGGATTTATGGAAATTAAGATCTCTTTAATTAAATACGGTGATCTGCTCCGATTACTACGTCTGATATTTCCTTTATAAATTTACCTTTTCCGTTCCATTTATTTTCACCACTTCTATACTCAATTCCCAAATTCAAATGATTTATGAAAATGTTTAACCCTGTTCAGATCCTTGTTCTTATTCTAACTATCGCAATGATCGTTCTTCTTTTCCAACTCCCACCTGAAGAATCTGTTTATTTCTATTATGCTCTAGGGATTATTGTATTTATAATCCTCCCGTGTCTTTATATTGCTATACGTACTGATATCCACGGTTTGTAATTTCGATGTTGTCATTGGGCTTTATATTTTTTGTTATATTTTGAATCTCTTTGCCTTGTTATTATCCTCCCGACCTCTAGTAAAGCGAGTAATGATCCAGAATTCGTAAGTATGGAATTTCGGATAAACATCATGTTCTAAATAAGAAAGAAGGTATTAGCACGATTTAATTTGTCAAATTATCAGAATCACTGAGTATAGAACTATCAAGAATGTATATATTTTTGATATGTTCAGCAGTTACGCAGAATGAAAGAGTTATGTAACATGGCACATGATGACGTTATGATCTGTGAATAATCACGTCTCATTAGAAACTCAGCATGACTTACTGTAATATAATCACGTTGATCAAGTGTCATTATATTATACTAACTCATGCTTCAGTTCCCAACATTACTTCAATAACATTCATATTTTAAGCTCGAAAGTTTACTGAATATAGAAACTAACTGTTTCTATATGATATAATACTGATAGCACAAAGAGATTAATGATTTCAGATAAGAATAATTATAAAAATATCTCCAGAAATATGGAGGATATTTATAATGAAAGATACGATAATATCTCGGAGTATCTAAGATCAGAGGATGATAGAAACTATTGTCTGCAAGGGTTTAGAGTAAGGAGCAAGATATTCACTAAAGACTTTAGCAGACATTGAATCATTTGAATTCTTTGAAGTCAAACTTATTCTTTGTGATTTGTCCACGGCTTTCTTTATAGTTTCGCATAATCTGCTTTTCGGTACTAAATTTTCTATTGAATGTTTCCAATATAATGATACATAGGAAGCACGAAGAGGTATATAATTTCGGACGAGAATATTTATGAAAATATCCTCAGAAATATCAAAGATATTGATGAGGATATTTTGGAATTTCTAAGTTCGATGGTTGATGGAGAAAGATTTTTTTTTCCGCAAGGTTTTAACATGACTTTGGAGCAAGATATTCTCTAAAGATTTCAACGGATCCAAAATTATCTGGATTCTTTGAATATAGGGTATGGTCCTTGTATTTGTCCTTGGTCTCCTTCATGGTTAACTCTATCCGTTTTCCAGTTCCAACGTTTCGGAGCTTTTCCAACATATTATTCTTTATCATCAAATTTCTGACGACTAAGGTCGTTTACGGTTGCCTACAGTTTCTGCTGCTTTATTCAGCTTTTTCAACATTCAGAGTATCGATTCGTAAACTGGGTGCCTTTTCAAAATTTCAGAATTGATGATCGTAATTCTAGGAGATAATTGTTATATGTATACATATAACTATTGATGTAGACATGCTGCGAGATTTCAAAATACTGATTGCTGATTCCCGGTAATTGGTATGGCAGTTCTCGTTACAAGATGTGGATGAGTATATGATATGGTTTTTAACGAACAAATATAATGATTCTTCGGAGAACTTGAGTCGATGAGTAATGAAGTTGCTGATAAATTTCTGTTAATGTGGTGGAATATAAACAGTTCCCCGGTAATGATGATGAAAGGCAAGCTTATAAATCAAGATTATAATAAGGCTTGTTCAACTGAAAAGTCGAAGTTGACTTGCTGGAGCTATGACAAAATTCGCTACTTTGAAAAGGAATTGCAATATTATTTTTGGTAATAACAATGCCAAAAGAGCTAGTACAGATACGGTTTAAATGTTTACTCAGGTTCCGAGTGTTTTCAAGTGTATAACTATATGTATCAATCTTTTCTTTCGTAGGTGTAGTGAGGTTGGTTCATCCTCTCGATTGAGGTGTTTTTCAAGAATCATGAAAGGTTTGAATAGCAGATTGTAATCGTCAAGATACAAATGAGGTTTAAGACGGAATCAAGTGGCAAATTTGAAGAATTGTTTATTTTCATATGTTATAATCAATATTTTAATTCATTTTAATTGTCCAATGTCGGCAGTCTACAGTTGATAGTCCACAGCTGACAGTCCAATATTTCATATATAGTTTAATATACAATATTCGAATTAATTAATACGTATCGTGACCCGTGTACATGTCTCAGACTCGATCACAACTCAAAGTATATATATTATTATAGAATCAACCTCAACCCTGTATAGAGAACTCGACCATTACTGCATATAGAGTGTCTATGGTTATTCCATATATAGATGCGTCGATATGATATGTCAAAACTTTGTACACGTGTCCCGATATTTACAGTGCATAAAAATAAATAACAGAAATTAAATGACGATAAATAAAGTGCGTAAAGTAAATAACAGAAATTAAATGACGATAAATAAAATTGCGAGAATTTAAATTGCGATAAATAAATTACGATAAATAAATTGCAATAAAGAAAAAAATGTAATACGGAATTAATTAGTTAGCAAGGAACAATTAGCTAGGAGCAGTTAGCGTGAATTCTTAACAAAATTTCATATTGTTAATTAGTCTGTTTCTAATCAATTTTTTTTATTGTGTCTATTATTTCTTCATTATGCTACTTGTTGGATTCTGATAGGTCAAAATCCAAATATGAAATTGAATGAAAATGGTTATTCTGCGGTGAACGGATACGTATATCGACGGTTGTAAGTAAGATAGTAAATGATTGTTGAATCAGATTCGAAGAATGTACAGTATAACTTATTAATGTGAAATCTAAATATTCCTCGGGTATTACCTACCCGTTAAAATATTTTCACCATTAACAGTTTGTACGAAAGAATTTTTAATTACAATCTTTATGAAAATATATATACATATATATTTTCTTCAGATGTAATCATGGATTTAATGAGTTAATATAATATTAATCTCATCTGATTTACGGTTAGAACTAGAGTACATAATCTCTAAAACATTAGAGATTACATAATCGCCATGTCGAACAAAAGATAAATGTTGTAGAACGTCATATAGAACGATGATTATGCTCGAGGTACGGAATGAGATGTTGAGACATGGATTGTTGATGGTACTGGTGCTGTTACTGATGGTACTGTTGGTGCCGGTGATGTTGCTGGAGCTGGTAAATTTTGCACCATATTCTCCAAATTGATTACTCGAGTGCGAAGTTCGTTGACTTCTTCTATTATTCCGGGATGATTGTCGGTAGGAACGAGCGGATGAATAAGGTTTAGAATTTTAGATAGAATATAATCGTGGCGAGATATTAGGGAAATGAGAGTGAAAATGGTGTTTCGGACTAGTTCACTGGTAAGTGCTTCGGGTTCTTCATCAAGAGGTAAATTCGGTTGGTGAAAAAGGATCGCCTTCTTCGCGTCTCCATTGATTAAGTCGACTACGAACCCATCAGATGAATTGGGGATGGCTGATTGATGGATTCATTCTGGTGACACCTCTTTCGGAGCTTAGGTGAATATCCATGTCGGAATAGCTGTCGGAATAACTATCGGAACAGCTATCGAAATCTGAGGGACTCGAACTGGTTGCAGGATTCATCTCGTACGATCAGAAGAAGAATTTTCGATAAGAATATAGATTATAGGATGTAGATTAGTACCCTGCAATACATAATTTACATATGCATATATAATACTAAAATCCCATAGGTTACGGAGGAATCTACGGAAGTTGTCAGACAAAGTTACAGTAACAGATACGCTAAGATATGAATTAGCAGATATGCTAAGATATGAATTTTGTCTATACACTAATCATGCGATCAATGCAATAAGATGTGTCTAGACTAAGGATGATAAGCAAGTGATTCTCTAAGAATGATAAGCAGGTAATTTTCGACACGAAATGATAAGCAAAACTTTTGACATGCAGACACGGTCGAAGTCCAGACTCACTAATGCATCCTAACGACTATCAGTTAGACACACTAATGCAAGACCCGGTTCGCTAAGACCACCGCTCTGATACCAACTGAAAGGACCCGTCCTAATCCATCTGGACGAAGTCACCAACAACTGGTTCCATTGCGATGATCGACTCCAAATACTGTCTTTAAAATGAGCAAATGCACAGCGGAATGTTTCTTTCATACCTGAGAATAAACATGCTTTCAAGTGTCAACCAAAAGGTTGGTGAGTTCATTAGTTTAACATAAATAATCATTTCATAATTTTAATAGACCACAAGATTTCATATTTCCATTTTCTCATAAACATATGTCCCATGCATAGAGACAAAAATATCATTCATATGGATTGAACACCTGGTAACCGACATTAACAATATGCATATAAGAATATCCCCATCATTCCGGGATCCTCCTTCGGACATGATATAAATTTCGAAGTACTAAAGCATCCGGTACTTTGGATGGGGCTTGTTGGGCCCGATAGATCTATCTTTAGGATTCGCGTCAATTAGGGTGTCTGTTCCCTAATTCTTAGATTACCAGACTTAATAAAAAGGGCATATTCGATTAGATAATCCAACCATAGAATGTAGTTTCGATTACTTGTGTCTATTTCGTAAAGCATTTATAAAAGCAGCGCATGTATTCTCAGTCCCAAAAATATATATTGCAAAAGCATTTAAAAAGGGAGCAAATGAAACTCACCTAATGTATTTTGTAGTAAAAATACATATAACTATATTGAACAATGCAGGGTTGGCCTCGGATTCACGAACCTATATAATTTTTATATATATTAACACACATAATTGTAATCGAACAAATTTATATATATATAAGTTTATTAGTTATATCATTTTTACATAAATAATTTATATGTTTTATATATTCTTTTTATATATTTTAAATAGATAAAATATTAATATATTTAAGTTATGGGCATTAAATATATTTTTATATAAAGATAATTTATTTGTTAAATTAATAATTGTGATAATACTAGACTAAGTATAATAATAATAATGATAGTAATAATGGTAATAATAAAGATGTTAATTTTTAAAATGATAATTTTGATAATAACTATAATAGGAATAATAATTTTACTAAAAAAATACTTCTTTTATTAATAATATAGTTGTAGTAATAATAATAATGATACTAGTAGTAAAATTGATAATAATAATAATAATAATAATAATAATAATAATAATAATAATAATAATAATAATAATAATAATAATAATAATAATAATAATAATAATAATAATAATAATAATAATATAGTTGTAAAAATAATAATAATTTTTAATAATAACAATACTAATAATGATAACAATAATGTTATTAATAATAGTTATACTTATAGTAATAATAACTACCTTAATGGGAAGAGCTTCAAAAAAATTAAATAAACTGCCTGCGCCTAGGCTCAAACCCAGGACCTCTCGTTCAACACAAACACCACTAACCAGCTGAGCCAATATGTTTTTCTGAATTAATAAGGACTTTAATTACATTTATCATGTATCTAATTTCATCTTCTTCCTCTACAGATCATAACACCCATCATCACAGCAAATTCGATTCATAATTTTCATCATCATCCTTTTGTTATTCGACCAGCCCAATAGAAGCTGGTATACTCGGCCCACTAACACAAGCAGGGACACGGCCCAATTAACAGTCCAATTTAGATAGTCTATTAAAGAAACAGATTGACAAGGTAGTCTAAAAATCCAACGGGCCAATATGCAGCAGCCCACCTCACCAGTTATCACAGCCCACTTATACAAGTTAAGGTTTGCTCGTCCGAAAGAAAGAAAGAAAAAAATAGCGACACCTAGCTGTAAACTTGTCTTTTGCAATCCACTACCGAATATTTATAGTAAGTAGGGTGTTTAATGATTCAAGATTGTCGGCCAAACTTCTCCACAGCTCATCATATTTTAATAACATACAACCCCATGAATTGCTAAACAAGTCGTTGGTGTTTAGGAAGAAACGAGTGGTAGGCCAAGAAATGTAACAACCCAAGCCAACCCGCGAACAAACCACGTGAAAATACAAAATAAAAAAAAATTTGCTGCACAGTGAACTGGCGCGGCGCGAAAGGATGGCCGCGCGGCGCGCCATTCGGGTCTGTCCGGAAAGTCTCAAAATGCGAAAAAGATTGACTAGTTCCCGACACTTTTAGACGAAACGCTTTTTACCATACATTCAAATATGTAAAACTAACCTGTTTCAAATATAAAATCAATGTTTTACAAGCGGGGCCCACATCAGCCGTTTTACGAGTTTAATACAATTTACGAGTTTCGACCACCAAAAAGTTTAAGTTCCAAACTACACAATGAGCATGGCGTTTGGGATTAAACTACCCAACTATCGGTCAAACTCCAAGAGCTACTAAAGCCAAAAGCGTCCCCTAGCATCAAGCGGGATCTCTAGTCCAAAACGATGCCCTTACCCTTGTCCAAAACCGAACCTATAAAAATAGTAAACAACGAGAGGGTAAGCAAAGCTTAGTGAATGCAATAATTATACGAATACATTTATAATTATACCTACTTGCATACACTTACACACCAAACCGCAAGCACGCTAGCATACACATTTAGCTTATCGTCACAATAACAAGCTATAAATCTCCAATACCACAAGCTAGCATAACAACCGCATATGAATATAACTCGAATAATATAATACACTTACAACACAAATAACCATGGTTAACCAATAGTACAAGGGAACGGCGCTCGCGAAAATGCCATCGGTGTTCATAACATCCGTTAGGGCACTTAACACCTCATACTACTAACCCCTAGGGTGGCACCTTAACACCTCGGCACATCACCCCGAGTGGCATCTTAACACCTCGATGCATCACTCATTATTTTTACGGAGTGGTGTCTTAACACCTCGACACTACACTCCTAGGTGGCATCTTAACACCTCGATGCTACACCCGAGTGGCATCTTAACACCTCGATGCTACACTCTTCACGTGAAACGTGGTGTCTTAACACCTCGACACTACACATTTCACGCTACAACAAATAGATACATTATATACCTACACATATAATTATTCCACTCACCTCGAATACTTGAAGAACGGATCCCGCGATCTTAACTTCTTCCACCGACTTCACGCAAATCACCTACGCAAAGTATAAATGCAAATAAGCTACACACAATGCTTATTCGACTCAAACAACACTTATGATCTTCTAGAACATCCTACTTGACCAATAACCATTTTTCGCTCGAAAACCTTCATAATCCCAAATGACTTGTGATTATGCCTCAACAACATCATTTAAACATGGTTTGGTCAACCGATCACTCATTTAAACACACGACCCGCCCATTTGGTCCTAAAGTGTGTTTTACACCATTTTATGCATAAAACGATACTCAAAAGTCCAAAACTTATGAAATCACATCCCGCGTTCCCAAAATAGCTAATCTTAACTCTTATAGCCATTAAACGAAATTTATAGGGTCGTTTACTCAAAAACCCATTTTATGAACTAAACTAGTCAAACTTTCAAGTTCATGAGTTCTTTCATCAATCCTTTAATCATAAGACTCTTAGATGAATTAAACCCTTTAATTAAGTTCCTTAATCAACTAATCACCTTTATCAAACCCTAATCTCATTAAAACAACCATTTTCATCATCACTAGTTTAAACCTTCATGTTCATGACTAGTGGGGTTCTTTAAACTAACCAACAAGATCATTAACACAAATTAAACCCCAAATCATATGAGAAATCAATCAAAAACGGATCTTGAAGTTAACACTTACCGTTTGTACTTTCGTGTAGCCAAGAACGAGAGGAACGAGAAACCTTCACGCACCGAAAGTCGAATCACGAGCCTTGAACCTCAAATCTCCACTTGAATCTTGAGTGTGTTTAGAGTTTAGAGAGAAAATGGAGAAATAAATGGAAAAGAAAATGAAATAAAAAGATATGTGGAGGTGAATGAGTCCCCCAAACTGCCTTTTGTGGCCTAAAACCGTCCATATGCGAAAGGACCATAATACCCTTCATTTAAACACTTAAAATGCTGAAAAAAACGCATCAGACCCTTTTGGCTCGCCGCGCCAAATGGTGGGGCGCCGCTCCAATATGCAGGTCAGATTTCAGAAACTTGTTTTGGCCATAATTTTTTGACCGTAGCTCCGTTTTCGATGAATCAAATATCGTTGGAAACGTAATAAGATATTCTTTCCAATGGTAAGGCTTTGAAACATCAACTAAAACTTTATTTAGGGTCGAAAAGATACGTGCACACCTTGTCACTTCAGACAACGTCCAGTTTCCTTCGACGTTCGAGCAAGCAACACGTACACTTCATACACGCATCATACACTATAAATACATTATATACAATAAATATTTGGGTCTTACAAGAAAAATAATCAATCTATTTAGAATAGAAGGGTTACAACGGTTTGCAGCAATCATCCAACATACAACACCTCACCTCTTAACCTATTATCTAATACCTAATCTTCATTCTTTATTAAAGCAAAAGTTAGGTTGTCAGCCACAAAATAAAGAAGACATGTACTAGTATTTAAAACAATAACCTTACTTTTTATTCTTCACTCTAATTATGTTGATTTGAAAAGAAAAAAAAAATAACGTGGAGTATTCTTGAGGCTCGTCAACCTGCTGTAAGTTATTGAATTTTTATTGGATGGGTTCAAATGGTGATGGTGGCGTCTAGACAGAAAACTTAAGCATATGTAGCAGCTGCAGCTCGATAGATGTGGTTGTGGTGTTCGGTTTATAGAAGAGACAAAAGTGATGGTGGTGGTTTGATTATGGGTTTGATGGAAATTATGATAGACGATGGTGACAGTTGGCTCACAGAAAAATAGAAAGCTAATTTAACAAAGAAGGATGGTTCATGATGAAGATTAAGAGATATATAGATAGAGAGAGATAATCGTGTTGGATGGCGAGGATGTCATGGTGGTTCTAAGTGGTGGCAGTCGGTGAGTAAAAGGTGATGGAGTGGTGGTGATATCCGATTGTTGATGGTGCTTCAAGGATGGAAGAGGTGACGGTTAGAAGGTGATGGGTGAACCGAGAATTAGGAGATTATGTGGGTTTGCTCTTGATTCAAGTAGACTCAAAAAGAAATGTGGTGAAGTTTGCAGGAAAGTGTTTTATTTAAATCCATTGTATGTGAGGATTAGGTAGAGGTTGAGTGTTATTATTAACTCTGAATTTGATCAGTTAGAGCTTGTTTTGTAGTCAATCAGCCTCGACAAGAATTTCAATCAGAAATAGGAATATAAATAAAAACAAAAAAACTGATATAGATGGGTAACGGGTTTTGGTCACATTCTGTGTTGGATTTCTTAGTTGATATAATTCAGGAGGTCACCAAATCAATTCATATAAAGTTTGAGAGTGATGTCCAACGAATTCTCATTCCAGCTCATGTTTATGTACTATTTTTATTATAAAACATAATTTTCATAAAAGTAATTCTATTATTTATTTAAATAATAAAAATACTGATTGTTATTAATAATGATAACCTAATACTAATTTTAATACTAATTACCCTAATAATAACAATATTTAAGATAATGACTTGTTATTTATAATAATGTCCTTAATGATATTATTAATAATATTAATAATAATTTGTTTTATTGATTCATAATAATACTATTAATAATTATCTTTATAATATTAATACTGATTTCCTATTATGTAGTTATATGAATCTGCATTAACATACTTGTTTATATCTACTTCTTAATTTTTAATAATTTACTAGTATAAATATATTAATTCTAATAGTAACACTAATAATAATATTATTACTAATTATGATGTTGATAATGATAATAATAGTATTAATAATAATGATAATAATTAACAAATTATTTGTATCAATTTTTCTATTTATGTATAATAATAATAACACTGACATTTATATTAGATATTCATTCTAATATTAGTAATGAAAGTAGTAATAATAATACTTATTATTAAAGATAACAAACTACATGCCTTAAATTATATTTTATAATTTCAAATTAATATACATATACTTACATTTACATATACATATTTATTTACAAACAATTGTTCGTGAATCGTCGAAAATAGTCAAAGGTTTACTGAATTCATATAATGAGTTCAAAGATCAAATGTATGCATGAACACAGTTCAATGTTTATGAGACTTCAACATTACAAACTTTGCTTATCGTGTTGGAAACATATAAAGATTAAGTTTAAATTTGGTCGGAAATTCCCGGGTCATCACATTACTTCTTCGAGCGTTTTCCCGCCAAAATAATAACATTTATCAAAAAGTGTCTCTACTAAATGTTCATATTTTCATCACATCTATAATGTTCATGAACAAAGTTTTTTCAAAAAACGAAAAAAAAAAAAAAAAAGTTTTTGCTTCCCCCCGCTTGGTTACTTCCCTCTTGATCCTACCACTATATATATATATATATATATATATATATATATATATATATATATATATATATATATATATATAAGGCTTGAACCCCCAATCTCTTGGTTGAAGGGCTAACTCCTCACATAACGCTAGACTATAAGTCCTTTAATTTTTGCTAAAATATATAAATCGGACAACTTTAACATTTGTATGATTATACTTACCCTACACAAAAAGGAGATTTTATTACTTTATATAGTACTCCATATGATTAGTAAAAATACTGAATGACATAAATTTTATTAAAAGTTTTCCAACTACAATATTCATAGTTGGCGTTGTAAGAAAAAGGGTACGAAACTGATAATTTGGATTGGTTCTTGAATCGTGAAACACTTTCCTAATTAAGTATTTCACCCCTCACAAGCCTCGGGTTAACACAAAATCATAATTGGGATAAGACAAGAACAATTTTGTTTCCAGGCAAGAAGAAACAAAATAAAATATAGAGAATATGTATGTTTCTGTGTATGTGTTTTGAAAATGATGAATCCAGAAAACCATAAAAACCGAAACTATAATCAGTTTTTGGCATTTAGTTATAATGAAAAGACACAATTCTTCATTAAGCGACGGTTAGTAGCCAACTCTTACGGGCGTGTACTCCACACTCTCCGAACCCGTTATTAAGTATAACTAACTAACTCTTGCATTCAAGTAAATCCAATTAACTAAAATGAATGTTAGATGACACTAAAATCATCAACATGCGTCATGGAAATACATATGTAAGCTAGAAGGGAATAAATACCAATTCAAAAGACTGCTTCAACAAGGAAGTAAATCACATTATATTTCTCAAGTGTCACAAAACTGGATTCTTCCTTTCAATGTGATGACAATAATCTAACAAAAGAATATAATTTATAAATGTTGCAACTAAAACATCAATACAAAAGCAAAATTTTCTATTTCTGACTCTACACTAGCAGTAACCTCAGCTTGTAACACAATTAACAAGATAAGGATGTGTTGTGTTAACATACCTTTGCCATAAAGGCTTATACCTCCCAATCCCAAACTTTAGCCATGGTTTCATGTTCCCATTAAAATGAACCACAGCTGCACTCTCTATGAGCCTGGTATCGATATTCACATCAAACCCTAGTCCCGACACGTGCCATCTTCGGTCCAATGGCTCAGTCTGTCCGTAAAAGGCTAAAAGTCCAGCTGGCAAAGTCCCTAACTTCCATAAATTCCCATCTGCATTCTGTTCTTCCCAGTAATGGTACACGCCTGTCACATTAGCATTCCTCCAAGCCACTAAATCAAAGACGTTTAACCCAAAAGCCCACCCACAACCCTGTGGGTCAATCTTGGAACTCAAAACTGGGTTTGAGAAGTTAAGATATTTATACAGTCGGTGATAAGCTTCAAGGCACGTTTCAACCGCTCCATTTACATTACCATGAAGATCCAAAGAAAAAAGTGGGGTTAAATCTTTTTGGACGATGACATCATCATCAAGAAAGACAACTTTTTCAAGGTGAGGATAGATCTCAGGTATGTAAAATCGAAGATAGTTTAACAAAGATACAAACTTTGTGTTGGCATCGAATTCTTTTAATCGTTTGATGACAGGAGAGTAAGTACCGTTCAACCAAGTTAAATCTTCGACTTTTTGAACTTCAATCATGGACCCTTTAAAGTCATTTGTAAGAAACCATGCTTGCATTGCTGCATAATTGGCTTCGTTCGTGACTACATGAAACACGAGTTGCGTTGGATGGTCAGCATTCGAGACTGTAGAGTTGACCACAGCTGAAACCGCCAGCACATTATCGGAAAACAAGCAGAAATGGTAAAGATTGTTGTCTAATAACCTTGGAGAGATTTTGTTCTCGTCTGCAAAATCTCGTATCCATTTTTTCGTTAGCCAAGCAGACACAAGTTTAACGTTTAAACAATGAAGATTCTTGGGTAGTGATTCGGCTGCTAACTGTCCAAAAAACGCACTTTGAACCGTGGCTGCGTTTGCGCGTTCTTCAAGGGCTTGAATGTGAGATTTCATAGTCATCATTGTTGTTGCAATATCATAATGAGCATGCTGAGATTTGAGAATTAGAGACGATAGACTGCTAATAAGCGGTTCCGCTTCATCTTGTGTGATGGGGTCCGCTCTCATGGCGGCTTTTGAAAGCAAAGATTGACAATTTCTTATATTTGAACTTAGTTGCCAAGCAAGATGAAGGTTATTGTGTTCTTTTGCAATGACTACGTACGCTTTCGCAAGTGTCATTTGCTCTAATAGTTGTCTGGTGTACGAATTGGCACTAGCTATCTCTTTCGTTAGATTCAGCTTGTTGTGAGTAACTCGAATATTTCCTGGATTTTGTTCCTGAAAATGGTAAGATAATGTAGGTAATTAATAGATCCCAGTTAAATTTTTAAAGAACCAACTGATCACGCACACACACGAAAAAAAAAAAAAAAAAAAAAAGAACAGTTTAAATAACAGGTTCGGTTGGAATGGGTAAGGTATAAGTGCAGATCAACAGGACCCAACCCAACAAGCAACCACTTCCATATCCTTTTTATTTTTCTTACTTTGAATAATAACAAGTTAACAGCAAATGTGTTAAATGTGATAGCAAGAACGAATGTAACTTCTTTGATAACCAAAGTTAGGCAAAACGTCGGTGGATCCATATATAGGTAAATGACTAGATGGGTCAAAACTGCCACCTTTAAATTGCTAGTTTTTACATCTCACAAATGCTGATAATTGTAGATTGTAGAAATGGGAAAATAAAGGCATGTTATTTACGCTCGGCAATTTGTTTACACGTATTAAGATGGAAAAAACATAATATCATAAAATATAACACCAATAAATAAATAAAGCCAATAAACTATCATCCTAATGATTAAGATTTATCATGTAGTCAAAACAATGAAACAATGTTTGATAGCTAATTATGACTACAGTGACTGAAAATATCTGTTTATGACTCAGCAAGTTATTGCTAATGGGTAACAGCATATATGTATGATATAGTAACTAGTAGGTTTAACAATGTGCCGTAATCTGTGATGGCTTGTGAGTGACTTTCTGAGAGTAGAGCACACTAGACCGTATGATGTATATTTTGGATTTGGTTTCCTTTTACATATCAATTTATAAATTTATAAAAACGTACAACATATATAAAAATCCTATATGAAGTATATGACATTCAACATTTTATAGACGGATATTTATAAACAGTTGGGTAGTTAACTCCCTATTAATGGTCATAACCTCCTATTTATCATATACCAACAAAAGTTAGCAACTCAATAGTAATTTCAGAATTAGAGCACCCTGAAAACTGGCTAAGAAACCAGTAGTATAGACATTATGAATTGTACGCTAAACAAAATTAAAAATCCTAATAAACCATATTACTATTTTATAAAAATAAAAGCGAATAGAGCTAGAAGAACACTCAACATTTTGGAGAGATAATGAAGAAAATCAACAGATTTTCAAAATTAATTACGAGTCCAAGAATTGAGTTGACTCGGTGCGAGTCCGTCAACAAATCACAAGTCAATAACTCAGATGTATTTCTGAGTCAGAAGCCGAATCATAACTTTTTAGGGACATTTGACTCAGCTCAGCCAAGTTGACTCATGACTCATACGAGTTTAAAAACTATGGGAAAACAAATGTATCATAGTGTTAGGTTTTGATTTTCGAGAAATAAGTAACTAGTCTCATTTAATGAGAAGGAAAACCCTCTACAGAAGAGAGCAGATGTTTGTACCATTAATGGACCGAATTACATTTTAACAGAAGAAATCTTTTTAATAAGTAGAAACACAAAACAAAACAAAAACATTATTTAGTACGAGTAGTTTCTACTTATATGCATTTGCAAACATATAATCACAAGAATCTCTCATCAGTCCGTTAAGTTGTACAATTCTAAGTAACAAAATAAAAGTAAATGTAATGCAATTAGCTTACCGTCTTTTAAAACCTAAAAATAAACTCCAAAAGTTATAGGCAGAGTTTCATATTAGAGAAGATCAAGTTAGATATTTCTCTATAATAGGCTAATAACAATAAACAAAATGTGTAGAAACAATCATGGGTCACAAACAATCTCAAAAAAGTATAAATCAAACCTACCAATAGGCAATAATTCATGTCATGCATAGGTACATACACAAATCTAATATAGCTTTCGCATTTGTTCGAGTTGATTTATCCGTGATATGCTTACAATTTTAACATTTATTAATTCATAAAGGACAACCCCTAATCAAAATTCTTAGGCATCTCAATCTTACTATTATAACTTAATTAACACCTAAACTATAAAACTTTCACATACTTATAATTAACACTAGGATGCACCAAAAATCAAAAGAACAAAACTTTAATACTAATTGATAACAAGTAAGTTGACTAAAAATAATGTATATAAAATAAAAAAAAATTAGGATCTGGGAATGGTATGAAAATCTTACCAAAACAGGTTGATGGTGGTGGCGTTGATTGGGATCTTGATCCTGATAATTATGTTGAAGAAAAATAAATATAAATCCAGCAACAGAGAACAATCCAAGAAACACCCAGATCCAAATTGAAAGCCGCCGTCGAACCCGGCGCCGGTAATCAGCAGCTCGCCGGCGCATCTTTTTAATAAAATTCACAATCACCCAATCAAGAATCCATCAAATTTGATAATGAGCATAAAAAAGTTTCATACTTTATTGAAAACCCATCAATAAATCGCGTATTAGAAGATACGAGTCACACAAACTCGATGAAATCAGTATTTTCAAGTCAATCTAAAATTGTCGGTTTGTGTGTGGGGTTAATGAAGAGGGATGTGAGTGCAGGTGACAGAGTGTGTGTTTTGTTAGTTTTAAGACTTTATGAAATTGACGGCAAATAGACAAGAGGAAATGAGAGCATCAAGCAACAATGTAGCATGTGATTTTATGCGTTTTAATTATATTTGGGTTAAATCATTATAAAATAGATCAGGTTGCGGCTCAAATCAGGTTTCAGGTTCGAATTCTGTCTACGATGAATTATTGTAGTGATTAGATACGAGTTGGAAACACAAAGTGAGTAATTATATTGAACTGCGTATATCAGCGTCTGAGATCGAATTATTCATTCTCTCGAGTAGTCCGAACAAAAAAATTTTCTAACTTTTATCCTTTTACATAATTATAATCGAGGTGATTCATCAAGTTTGTGTTTATATAATATGGAGTACTTGTTTATTCATACTTTAAGCGTGTGTTTGGATGAAACTAGTTTGAGCTGAAACTTATAGCTGAAGCTGGAGCTTGGAGCTGAAACTTATTTTTAAAGCTGGAAGCTGAAGCTTATTAATTTTTTTTTTTATAAGTATTTGATAAAATAACTAGAGCTGGAGCTTATTGGTGTATATTGACTATATAGTACAACAATAATAATGTAAAACAATATAATTGAGGGTTTTTATACTTTCGCTATTCATAAGATAGTATGAAAGAGTTTCTTTTTTAAGAGCTTATGAATCTAATAAGTTCTCCTTTCAATTACTACCAAACAAAGCTTACGATTTGAAGCTTATAAAAATCATAAGTTCAAACTCTTATAAGCTCTCATAAGTTACGTATCAAACATACCCTAAAACAAAATAATCTTTAAAAAGTTTATACAAAATACACTCTATTGAAAAAGTATTTTAAAAAACAAACTTTTTTTTTTTTTTGAAAAATTAACCCTTTGTTCAAACAAACTCGTGTCCAAACCTATTCAGACAAAATGCACGGGTACGTAATGAGATTTTCACAGTCATGGACAAGAAAAACGCAGCTAAAGTTCAATCGAAAGAACTTGTGTGCGATCATGTCCGAACGAAGTGCACGAACGTGGAAATACGATCAGGAGTCATTTGAAGAAACTCGTGTTTGAGCGAAGTGTACGAGTACGTAATGAGATTTTCATAGCAACGAACAAGGAGTATATGGTCAGGAACCTATTCGAGCGAATAGTGTATTTTGTCAACCATCTTCCTAGTCTTTCATGATTTTCTTTCAATATTTTGCAATTGGGTTTATTAGTGTTTGATAAAGAAATTTAATTGGGTTTAACTGTTTGGAGGTTTTGAGATTGATTTATGAATGAAATTGTTAAGTTATAGAAGAAGATCCAATTTTAAGAGCTTGGATTGAAATTTGGAGAAGAAAATAGGTATATTGACGATCATACCCTAATGTCCTAGCATATGACAAGATTTTCGGTGAAAGTTAACGACTGTTAGTGACAAAGACTATTGAAGTAACTTGTGTAAACCACGGTGATCAATTAAGTCAAAAAGTTACAGAAACCACCAAAGTAATTTAGGATAAATTAGAGAGATGAACCGCGTATAATACTTTCATCTAATTAAAAGTGATAATTTAATATTTAATACTCCGTGCATAAAAGTTAATAATCTAATCTTAATCCTTAAACAACATTCTGGCCCTCCTAGCATCCAACTTGACTCCTTTAGCACTTTTAGTAACACTCTAACAGTCCTTAATATTTAGTTTCTTGACCAATAAGCATTAACACCTTTAGAGAAGATTGTTAAAGTTATAAGGTTTATAATATGTAAATACGCTTTAGCACACTTTCAACACTTCAACTATTCTTTTCTATTGTTTTTAAACGGCGATATCAAAATCGAATGCTTCATTTGTTACGCACACGCGTTGGAAACTCAATTCGCAACGATGTTGGCAGTATCATCGAAGGTTGAGAAAACCCCCACGGAGACCTTCCCAAATCGCATTGATGTTGGCAGTATCATCAAAGGTTGGAAACTCCATATTTGAAGTGAGAGTCAAACTTGAGTTAACAGTGCCCCAAGTTGGATCTCACCTCATACCACTCTAGCCAAGCTTAGATGGTAACTATTCTTTTCTATTTAACTTGTATAATTCATTGACCTTAAGATATGGTCAAGATTGACAAGGTTTGCTAAAGAAATTTAATCATATGATAGCGAGTTAGGTTTATCTAATATACAAGAACTATTGATAACCATTCAGGCTTTCTTGAGTGGCCACCGAGTTGCCAAATGAAGCACACCACCAAGGTTCAATTCCTGGCTATGACAAATTGTTCAAAAAGGGAGTGTGACTAGAGGGTGCGCATAATGCGCAATTCACCCGGTACCAGGTCTCGCGCTCGGGGGGCTTGATTACCCGAGGTTTTACCTTCTATGGGAGAGCCAATGTGCTCGTTCATAGGAGGGTTTCCTCGCTTACTTAAAAAAAAAGAACTATTGATGAAAATATCGAACCCATCTAATGACAAGTGGGTATAATCTAGAACAAGTGTGATACGCATATTTTAGAAAGTTTTCTTTGTCAAGAAGAAATTTAATAATCGAGACTTGCAACAAAACATAGGAATCCAATTAAGTTATTGAAAAAATCGTCCCTTCAAATCGACAAAATACTCCGTACTCGTTAATATGTAATTAGATAAACCAACCTAGATATGTGCAATGATAATACCGTAATGGTAATATTAATAGTAACTAGTGAAATGACCCGTGGAATCACGGGTTTGTTTAAACGAAACAGTTTAATGATAGGTATTAAGTGAACGTAAATGTTAAAGTTATTTAGTTTAATGACCCGTGGAACCACATAGTCCGACTAAGAAACTCGTCAGCTGAACATTTCATCAAACACCTAAAATGCATATTTAACAATCCACATTCAATCATAAGAGATAATATTGGTTGTTATTTTTTAAAAGTGTAAATTAAAATATAAATGTAGAATTGGTTTCATTCTGCCTAACTTTTATACCTTCTCATACTCAATTCAAAATAATTAATTAAAACAATTTAAAATTATTTAATGTTATTAATTAAAATAATTATTAATAAGATTTAATAATAATAATTAATTAATAAGATTTAATTTTAATCCAAAATTATTTAGATTAATGATATCATCCACCATGCTTAGATTTTTTTCTTTTTCTTTTTAATTTTTTCTTAATAAAGGAATTAGCTTAATAATGACATCATCGTTTTAGCAATATAATAGAAACTATAGATAGATTAGTATTACTCCGTAGCAATTGTGAGGGTTGAAATCAAAGTCCCACATCGGTCACAGGACAAAACAAATGTATGTATATAAGGCTAAGGGAAAGTCCCTCTATCACCAATTTGTTTTAAAAAAAAGGATGAACTTTCGGACTTATATTACATGACATGTTGTTTGGGCTATGCGATATTAACAAGTGGTATCTAGGATATAGCCCCTATATGGTGGACGGCGAAATGGGCGCACCCCCTGAGCTCACGCAGCGATGTGGCGCACCCCTGGCACAATGAGTTGATCCTGGAGCCTTGTATCGAAATCTTCCCCTGCCACACGCTATGCGATCCTAACAGTAATTAGTAATAAAAAAAATTAAATAACCATTTTTGTTTGCTAATCTGACTATTTTAAATGAAATATAAATATAATGAAAATGCAAAAGCAAATTGATTAAAAAAAAAAAAAAAACAAAACTATGTTGCAGTTGCATGCTTATATTCAGAACCATTCTTTGTACAGCGGTTTATTGAATGTTTAAAAGTGATTTACTTTTTTGTATTCTCTAGATGAAATCATATCATTTAAGCATCCGTATATATATTCAAGACAAGAGACAACAACTTAACACAAAACAACACATGACCTGAAAAAGCTTAACCAACAAATACAGAAGTACAAATGCATCTCATAAAATGTCATGAAAAAACTTAACCAAATTAAGTTGCTTAATATCTTATACAAATTGAAGTACAGGCATGCCAAGAATCCATGGGCTAGATCGATCGCCTTTAAATCAAAGTATAATCGTCGTCATATTAACTACTTATAATTAAGTCTCTTCGAAAAATAATTACAAGTTAGATGAACTAAACACACATACAAAACACCCAAAAAGGTAAATTGTTACAAGTTTCATTTTAATACAAGAAGATGGCTTATTTTTAATTACCCTTAATAAACTTTAGGTCAATTATGAGCACATTTCGTCTTATTAATTAGAGCATCCAGCCCGGAAACATTCCATTAGAATTGTTCTCATTAACACCGCCATCTGTCATCTCATGATCGGAACCGATAGGATTGTATCTCAATCCACCGAAGCTGAAAAGTCGATATAGGAAACAAGTTAATTAGATCAATTTATGTCAAAGTGTAATTAACATGAAATGATGAAAAACTTTAACTCAAAAAACCTGTTGTGCATGGTGGTGTTCAAACTTAGAGGCTGGAAGAACTCATCGGAATGTGTAGGAAGAGGATTATAGGGGATAGTTTGTGCACCGCTCTCCCACATTTGTTTCGGAAATTCATGTGCACTTTCTTCCAACTGCGAGCACGAGCTATCTAGTTAAATATATATCTTCATTTTTTCATGTGACGAACACACATATGATCCCAAAGTAGTAAAAGTAATTAGTCAGGAACAAATCAGCCGGGACGTTGTAGGACTAATTATCGGTCAAGTGGGCAGACTAGTAGAGGAGTAGTTAGACGTTGACCTACTTTGAATGTATTTGACTTTGACTGGTCAGACCCTAACCGACTAAATTTAAAATGTTTGACAACTTTGACCGGATAAACCGCGCAATTGTCGTAGACTAGTCAGCCTAATCATTTTAATTACAAGCGATACTAAATAAGTACAATTAGCGTTAAAACATAGTGCAACCTATGTTTGTTGTATAAAGTTCAAATTTTAAATCAAAAAAATGGTAGAATTAGTTTGAGATTTGGAAGATAAATATAGTAACTTGATATATATACTTTGGTTATTGTCATCCTGATCTGACCCCCACCTAAAACTTAAGAAATGGTGATGCTCAAGTTTAAGAAACATTGATGATCAATGGTCCATGTTTATAATAAAGATTAACGTCGAATTAAGATCAGTACAAGGCTTGAAGTTTCAAAATTAAATACAGTATTAAATATAGACTTTAATATTGGGATGATGTGTTTGAAAGTAAAGTATAGGGTACTACCATTTTCTTTAAGGCTTTGTTTGTTTCAGCAAGAACTTGCTCCTACATATACATTAATCAGTAATTAGTAAATTCACAAGCTTAATTAAATTTAATTTCATGAAGACATAAACATACCTTTCTTCGGAGTTCAGAAAGCTGATCCAACATGCACCCAGTCTGAAATTCCAAGAGCAAATTAACAAAATGTAAAAACAAAAAATAAACTTTACAATATTACAATAAAGGTTTTTGAATTCAATTGTTGTCAAGTTTGTACCTTTGTTGATCTAATTTTCCTTAAAGACATTTCCAACTGATGCTCCAGTTGCTCCAGCTCCTTGGTGTTTAATGGGGCCAAATCTTCTCCTAGTAGGTTTCTATGTTTATCATTATTTCATGTTAGCTTAATGACCATCTAACAAAATAAATAAAATTTATTTCTGTAGGATCAATAGATTTAAAAAGTTTATATCAGTGTTATACCTTTGTGATCGTTGTAGAACCTCCACCCTTGCCTTTAGTCTCAGATATTCGTGGTAGTTGTACTGCATGCGCGTGCGCGCACTCAATGATTTAGTTATGTTTTCATTAAGACCACTTCTAACCGTGCATGTGATATTACATGCAGCAGGTGCACTTTTTGAGTGATGTGACAATGTCATTGAGTTAAGGTAAAAAATGTGACGTCACTTTTTTGAGTGTTAAATTTGTGGTGAGTGATGTGGTAAAATGTGATTGAAAGTTGAGGATAAAATAAATTAATTAATACTATATAAAACCATTTAGTGAAATCTGATTGGTAAAAAAAAAAAAAAAAAAACTGACCCTTTTTTCTTTTTCTTCAGTCCCATGACTAATGCCCTTTTTCCGTTAAAACTGACGCCCCGTTAATGGCGTCAGAAGACGTCAGTTAGTGCCACATGGGATGCCACGTAAGTGATGCCCAAAAAGTGAAGCCCCGTTAGAATTGCTCACATGCATCAAAACTTTAGATTACTAATGATACATCAATCGATGTAAACATGGTTAAAAGGAGATTCAGGTTCAATCATCGCTTTTTACATTTTGGGGTCTTAGACTTTTAGAATATAAATAATAAAAATAAAAAATTCCAACACCAGTCCAAATTAAATCTTCTTCTGTCATATGTCAGTTGTGAATTTTTATAGCTCTCCTAATTGTCAAATGGTTATGAGAGGATTTAAGTCCAAAGGTTTCTTCATGTTACCCTAATCCTTTAAAGTGATTTTTTCATACAATTATATTTAAATCTTTTGTTCATTATGAAAAAAGTATAAACATATTGTTTGATAAATTAGTAGCAAACCTGGTTCTCATTTTCTGGTTGGTTGGGTTTCAATGATCCATAACTACAGCTGTGGTACTTCTCAAGTGTTTTCATCATGCTAAAAATTGAAGATCCATGAACAAAGAAATTAGTTTTCTATAAATGAATACTCCAAATTTGAATTACCATGAAAACAAACACATGCCGTTTATATTTTATGTTGACCCAATTACTAAATTTTGCAAATGCCCAAAGTAGTAAGCCACAAACAGGATCCTATATCACCAAAATGTTTTTATAAAAAACAATACATATACACAAATTATTAAATGCCAAAAGGGTGAAACAAGCTAGATGACAAAAATATAAAATGAAGGAAATAATAAGGGTGTATATATATATATATATATATATATATATATATATATATCTTAATTATAAATTATAATTCCTGATTCTTCTTGCTAACTTATGATATACTTTTAAGACCAAAAGACAGCCCTTGTTCGATCTTGATCTTTTCAAAATCTAGCTAGAACATTAACCGTGTTCTAATAAATACAGATCGATATGCTTTATATTTGTGGTTAATGGGAGGCTATTAGGCTAAGCAAATTTGTCATTTTAAAATTCTTGAAGTTGATTATGTATGATTCTAGACTTGAAGTTGATTATGTATGATTTTAGAACATTAACCGTGTTCTGATTGTATTTTTCTTTCGATAGTTAGTGTATAAATTAAGGTTAGCTATATGTTTAGATTGAAAGCTCAATCACTTAATTATAAGAAAAGTGAGAAATGAAGGAGAAAGTTCTGAACTTTTCTATCTAGAGCTTAAATGTTATGTTCAAACCATTATCAATTTCTGAAAAATATGTGATAAACATAATTATAGCTTTGTACCCCGTAATTCTTATAGCAAATATAAACCATAAACCAAATAAAAGTTATTAAAATTTGTTGTTGTATGGCAAATAGGGTCAATAAATTGCTAGTAGGTTTCAAATGATTTAGACTTTTGCAGCTTTTCCTGATCTCATCACAGATAAAAACATCAAATCCATCTGGATATAAAACTGAATCTTAACAGTGATTCTAAGCTAAATAATGTTCTTTCTCAATTTTAGATAAAATAATTTGGATTTATTTCTGGATATATTTATCAAGATCGACCTCAAGAAACTAAAAATACATATACATATTAAACTTTACAAAAACTAAAAAATGCAAATCAAAGTATGCTTGCAAAACACTTGATATTTCAGTTAACCATGATAAATCTTTTAACTTATATACATTTTACAGTTTGTTAAAGATAATCCCGAAATGACCTATAATTGTTATTCAAACATTCTAGAGGTAGATAGTGATAGATCCCAAGTAAATCTACATCAAATCAATAGATCTTATAAAAATTTGTGTAAATTCATAGAAAACATTCAAAAAATAACCACACAAAGTATATATAACTTAACAAATCGAAAAAAGTATGACTAAATTTTTAAAAATTATATATATGTGAAAAACATACAAACATAAAACTTTACAACAAATCAAAAGTTGTTACATAGGTTAATTGTGTACAACAAGAAGTGATAAAAAAGATATAAAAAAGTACCTAGAGCTGCTACAGAATTCATAAAGTTTGCCACGGTTTGAGAAGATGATAAGAGCAACTTCAGCATCACAAAGAACTGAGAGTTCATAAGCTTTTTTAAGAAGACCATTTCTTCTCTTAGCAAAAGTCACTTGCCTGTTTATTTTGTTTTCTATTCTCTTTAGTTCAACTCTGCCTCTTCCCATGATAATTATTATTACTTATAAAAAAATATATTTATATTTGCGAGTGTGTGTGTGTGTGTGTTTTTTTTAATTATATATCCTTTCTGCAACAATTCTAGTCTTGGTTAAGAGATGACCTATTTATAGAAGTGGTTTAAATTCATGAAACTTGGTGGATAAAAGAGGAGTGCAGAGAGAGAAATGTGAGTGATTAAAATGAGAAAGAGTGTGAAGAAAATGGAAACCCTGGGGTCAGGGCCGGTCCTGTGATTTTGGATGCCCTGTGCGAGTCGAAGAAAAAATGCTCCTTATATATTAAAATACTGTATATTATAAGTTTCGAATTTGCAACATCACGCAAGTGTTCGTTTTCTAAAAGCCAACGCAGTTTGTTTTGGCACCTTATTAATCATGGATCTAGAGCTTCGTTTAGTAGCCAGCTAATAAACATCAACAAGAACAAGTCATGTATGAAATAAAGATAAATTATAAGTATACTCTAAAAAGAATGAATCGTCAAGCAATCAATAACTTACCAAAAGTTGCAGTGTTAGTTAATGGTTTTGTTGGATCAATTTATGGACCAAGTCATTTGTTGACCGAGTAAAAAGGAGCATGGGAGTACAATGACTTCAAGATTGCAAGACGTGGGCAAGTGGAGATGTGATCCAAGATTTTCGTTTTTTTCCAGTTATTTTGTTTATTTAAATAGATTAGAGGCAACGTTTGTTTTTCATCATTCAATCACTTGTATATCTCAGTTTTAAGAAAGTGAATAAACCAGAAAATTGCCCCACATCTTGTTTCCTTATTTTACATTCATATCACTATTTATGTTCCTGTCACTATATCGACATAATAGTGTGTAATATCTATCAGTTTTTTCATCCCACATCGGTGGGTGATGGAAACAAGAGAGTGTATAAGATGAATGGCCCTTGTTAAATTTTAAATTGAAGAAAGTTGGGCCTGATTCTATGAGTTTAGCATTGAGCTTTTTAATAATTATTATAAGATAGTACTGTGCGAGTATTAATATTGGGCCCTTAATATTATTGGGCCTTGTGCAAATGTACCCAATGTACACCCTATTGGACCGGCCCTGCCTGGGGTGATCTATCTTTGGGCAACCTCCATCTACCATTGGTCTTTTGTTTGTATACATTACTCCCACTTTTAAACAATACTACATTTTGCTATACTCTAATAAATACCATTACTCTTTGTATTTCTCTAAAATACATTGTTTGCTATGATATATATAGGGAGAGGTTCAATACAGAACTAAAATGCTACAGAACTAACTAATATGCACAAAAATACACTTGTGCACAATGATGCACATTGAACAAGTTTTGTATTTGTGCACAAAAATACACTTGTGCACAATGATGCACATTAAAAAAGTCTTGTATTGAACTTCTGACTATATATATATATATATATATATATATATATATATATATATATATATATATATATATATATATATATATATATATATATATATATATATATATATATATATATATATATATATGCCAAGGATCCAGCGATAAGTACACATGTGTGGGATAAGGGGATAAGTGATTTTGTGATTTTTATATCTTTAATGGTAACAATAAAGATCACTTATTAATATTATCTTTTCTTTTTTTAACTGGAGCGTTAAGATGCATCTGATGCATGTTATCCGCTGTTTGATGCATGTTAACTGCTTTTCATGCATCAGATGCATCTTAACAAAAAACAAAGAATAAATAACTTTTGATTAAAAAAACAGTGTTTAGGGTTTAGTAATTAGGGTATATATATATAACATCCCGCATTTTTCCGTTAGATTATTTTTAACGCTCGTCTTTTTATTTTGATAATATCCTTCGTATCTAGATTCGTATCCTATGTTAGATAACATTCTTAATATTTTCGTTATTAGGTTATAACATTTCCCGTTTACTCTCGTGTATTTCAAAATAATTCGTTTGGTTAATTCACGCTCCCGCTTTAAAACTTGAAGGACTAAACTTGTCAAGGAGCCAAACTAGTTGACTAGGTCAACTAGTCAAGCTCCCTCATCCATTCATTTCATTCTCATCTTTCTTTCTTACTTTCACTTTATTCTCTCAAACACTAACTCAAGGATTCATCATCTAAATTCGATTTAGGGAGCTAGCAGCAAAACAAATTACATATTTGGAATCCTCTCTTCATCCTCTACAATTTGATACCAATTTCATCTCATTTGGGTAACTCTCTAAAAATACTAGATTTCTTGTTCTTGATGTTTTTTAACTTATAAAAGTGTTAATTAGTGTCTATGGCTCATGTCTAACATGAATATGTGATTTGTTTGCTCGATTTGTTGTTTTTGGAGTAAATAGCACAAACTTAAAATGAGTGTGCTTAATCTTTGATTTTGGTTGACTAAATGTTGTTTAAATGATCAAGTTCATGTATTAAATATGTTACTAGCATCATTAGCTTCAATTTAATGTGTAGGTTGATCTAGAAAAGGCCCATTTACAAAATGATTGAATTCATGATTTTGGTTAGGGTTTGATGAACTTGAAAGGAACTTTTGATGCCTTGAATGCTATGAGATGTTGTTAGTAAGTGTTTAATTGTATGATATGTTTAATTACCTTCGAAACGGCATATCATATGTGTAGATTGGATTCTCGAGTCAAGAAATGCATTTTATGAACTTGAAACTTTGATTTTGAACGTTTAACGATCATTCGACGAGGTTTTTGTTTTTGTAAATGATGTTTCTGTTTGATGAGATATGTTTAGTTGTATTCCTCGTCAAAATACCTTTCCAACGATATAAGATACGTGTTTTGAATGTTTACGGTTCATGAGTTATGGTTGTTTGAAGTTGAAATCGTTTAAGTGTTAAACTGCCCCAGAATTGCTGAACTAGATACAGATGCGGCGCATCTGAGGCAGACTGCCCAAAAATGTCATATTTAGTTTAATTCTAGCTATGCTATGCACTCTCGATTGACATGAAACTTGGCCAACATGCTCATATATGACTTCTAAGCTTAGAAAAATAGTTCGGGACCCGACCCGAACGTGTTGACTTTTTCGTTGACTTTGACTATGTCCAAGTTTGACTTTTAGTCAAACTTAACCAAATACTTATGCAATCTTTCTAACTTGCTTCTATACTTGTATCTTGCATGAAACTTGACAATTTGATTCACATGCTACATAATCGAGTCGTAACGAGCCATAGGACTAATTGGACATCTTTGACCAACCGTGTTTACCGTTATTGATACAACCTACTTGTTTAGGAAAAGACTAGCAGTCGTTCTTTCATACGTTTACTTGTGAAGTAACCTTATTACTCTTGCACTCAAGGTGAGATCATAGTCGAACTTTTCAACAACTTTTATTCTTTAAACCGTGGGCTGAGAAACATATACATTTCATACTTTTATACTATGAACAAATACGAATACAAAGATACATATGAGTTAGAACAAAAGTCCTCAATCCAATTATCATTAGTTCCACTTGCAGGGTGTAAGTGTAAGTGAGTAATTATGTTGTGTGGCCATACGGGTTTAACAAACCCTCATTCAGACGGTTCGCTACCGTTAGTGAATGAAATATAATTTCAACAAGTACAGTATAAGTTCTAACACTAAATTCAAAATTCAGAGGGAAGATTCAGTTAAGCCTTGATAATTGGGTGCTCGTGATACAAACGACATTTTTAAAATGTAAACAATTTGGATAAACAATTCATATGTAACCTTGGGGTTCAATAAAAAATACTTACTAAACCTATGATTTCACCAACGTTTTCGTTGACAGATTCTCTATGTTTTTCTCAAGTCTTGAATGCTTAGTGATACATGCTTCCGCTCACACTTTTGATACTTGCTTGGATGTCGAGTATACATGCATACATGGAGCGTCTTTTGACTTTACTTTAAATCGTGTCGCATGGGTTTCATGTGTATTTTAAACATTGTAATGTAACTAGCCTTTGAACTACTTTTGTAAACTTGAAACATCTTTACATTTGAAATGAATGCGACATATTTTGGTCAAACGTCATTTTAAAGACTTACGACCACGTAACGGGACCTAAGTAGACGGCGCCGTCAATGACGATTTTGTCGGGTCACTACAGATGGTATCAGAGCGTTGGTTGTAGGGATTTAGAGTTCATTGGTGTCGACCCCGAGTCATAGGGTACATTAGTGAGTCTAGACTACAACCGGCATATAGACTCGAAGTAGGAATTACTTGACTACTTGTGCATTTATACTCGAACGTTTCTATTCATATCTAACTCTTATTCCATCTTAATCTCATGTTGTTTAATTTGATTGACATGCCACCTTGACTTTATGAAATAATGTCGAGTGCACATATGAATTAGGGTAATATAATTGCCGGGATTATATTACGGTGACTCATATGGACGTTCCGACATTATCACATAAAGAATTTAAGGCGAGTCAAGGAAATTTTTTCTCTTCATCATTATTCCATATCACGATTAGTATTATTGAGAATACTAATCAATGATATTCTTGTGTCTTGAAGGAACAATGCCTCCTCGCCGCAGGCCACATAATGAGACTTCCAAACAAGCTCTTCAACGCATGATAGCCACCGCCATAGGTGCGGCTATGGCTAGTCTCTCCTCCGACAACAATGACAACAACCGCAACCACAACCACAACAATCATGGAGCCGGTAATTCAAACGGAGGGATGCTCCTACAAAGCTTTCATGGGGTGCAAACCTCACACTTTCGATGGGACCGGAGGACCGGTTGCTCTCACTCGATGGTTCGAGCACACAGAATCCGTTTTTAGCATAAGCGGTTACCGGGACCAAGACAAGGTCAAATATTCCACCCACACTTTCGCCGGTATCGCTCTCACATGGTGGAATACGTATGTACAATCGGTAGGTACCGATGAAGCCCACACTCTCTCTTGGGCCGACTTAAAGAAAAAGATGATCACCGAATACTTTCCGCGCGAAGAGATCCGCAAGCTTGAACACGAGCTAAGAACTTTAAAAGCGGTTGGGAATGACCTAAAGGCCTATAATCAACGATTTTTCGAGCTAGCCTTGATGTGCCCAAAACTAGTGACTCCCGAGTCCCTAAGAGTTGAACTTTACATGGATGGTCTCCCTAAGAGCATCAAACACGGGGTAATGTCATCCAAACCCGTTAATCATCAAGAGGCTTTGAAGATGGCCCGCTAATTGATCGAAACGGTGGACGAAATTGAAGTACCGGCACCTAAAGCCGATGATAAGTCGGGTGGCAACAAAAGAAAATGGGAAGCCCCCTAACCAAGCAACTACAACAATAACCCCGCCAAGAAGCCCTTCACCTCCGACGGCAAGATAGGTTATGCTGGATACCTACCTTATTGTAACGAGTGCTACAAACATCATCTTGGTGAATGTGGCAAACCATTTTGCTTGAAGTGTCAAAGAAGTGGCCATATGGCCCACGATTGTAGGAATACCGCTCCCGTTGCTCAAAAGGGGACCAAATACACCAAAGACGGGTGTTTGTTTTAAATGTGGCCAACCGGGTCATTTTAGGAATGCGTGCCCAAAGAAGAAAGCCAACCCCAATGCACGCGGCCGAGCTTTCAACATTAACACCGAGGAAGCCCGAGATTATAACTAGTCACGGGTACATTTCTTCTCACAACTCTTGTATTTCGTGTTTATTCGATTCGGGTACCGTTAGATGTTTTATAACCAAGGCTTTTACTCGTACTCTTTGCACTCCACCACTCCCCCCTAGATACTACTTATGCCATTCAAGTGACCAACGGAAAACTATTACGTTAAACTTTTGGGTGAAGAATTTGAAATTTGACTTGATACCTATAGAACTAGGAAGCTCAAAACCTATTCGTTAAGAAGAAAATATTTCCCTGCAATTGTGTATAGATTAGCGTGGACTAAATGAAATTCCGGGTAAGAACTGATATCCTCTTCCCCGTATCGATGACCTCTTGATCAATTACAAGGATTCCGTGTGTATTCCCAAATCGACCTCCATTTCGGTTATCATTAAATGAGGGTTAAGGGAGAAGATGTCTCCAAAACCGCTTTTCGAACTCGCTACGATAGTTATGAATTTCTTTTAGTGACCGTTCAGTTTATCTAAGGCTCCGCCCATATTCACAGATCTTATGAATCGCGTATGTAAACTTATCTTGACAAATCCGTTATCGTATTCCTAGATGATGTCTTAACCTATTCAATTCAAGCGAAAAGGAAAACAAACAACTTCTCCGCCTCACGCTCAAACTCTTGAGAAAAGAGCAACTGTAACACCCTGATTTTTTTTTTTAAATCACAGCGGAAGTCTTAATTCGAATAAATACCCTTAGTTAATTACAAACATGATTATCACAAATCATTAGCTAGTTACTTATTGAAAACCACCGGTGTTACGTTAAACAACTAGTTACATATTTATAAAAGTTAAGACATCAGAGTTCGTCTTGTCAAACATATCTTCAAACAACCACTTCTATCCCGAAACCTGCTAACATCCAAAACCTGCAAGGGAGGATGTAAGGGGGGTTAGCACAAGGCTAAGTGAATGGAATCGTCTAACAGATCTAGCATACAGTACCAACTTGTACAACTACAGCAACTACAACAATCAATGACAGGCAACCGACAACTAACAACTGGCAACTATCAACTGGCAACTATCAACTAGCAACTATGCTCCAACTAGAGACTCGGCGGCTTGTACGAGCACATGACCACTAGCTGATCAGTCTAGCGTCTACCGAAAGTCCTTACTACTGAATCCCTAGTATAGTAAATCCACATGTAGGTGATGCGTCATTCAGCACTATACTCAACAAACAGTAGCCAACTAGACCCAACCACAACAAGGTTGACCTCTCTAAGCTGAACCTAACAACAATAGGTTCCAACAGGCAACTACAACTTGTGCACACAACTGTTAAGCAACTACCACTACGAACAACTGTCCCTACGACTAGCATGACAACTCTACAACGATCATTATTACAACATATCTACTAAGCATAACAACTAAAACAGTATAACATAGTAGCACAACTTGCTACTCTATACTACACCCGGAGATAATCCCACTCACCGATTACCAGCAACAGAAGGCACTCAGAATTCTAATCTTACTGAGCCTTCTCTTCGTCCTTATCACCTGAGAATAGACATAACACAGTCAGTAATCATGTCTTGATAACAACCCGACAACAAGACAATAACACAACAATACTAAAACCACACTTAATCACTTTACAACTGGTCTGTCAACCGTACGAGTAACACCATCACACGCACGTTTGAGAACACTCAACCGTGCGGTTGACAACTCACTCGTACATTTGATCTATGACCAAACATCTTACAATGACTCTCCTGATCCATACGGTTCACTACACGAGTGACCTGTGATAACCCGTCCTTATCCCCCTGGACGAAATCATCAATATCTGGTTCCATTGCGTTGATCGACTCCAAGTAATGTCCTTAAAATGAGCAAATACACAGCGGAAGACTTATTTCGTACCTGAGAATAACATGCTTTAAAATGTCAACATAAAGTTGGTGAGATATATAGGTTTGATGCTAGCAGTGTTATAACAATCCATGGACCACAAGATTTCATATGTAAACATTTTAATAAAAATATTCTAAGTGGTTGAGCACTTGGTAACCATACTTAACACTTAATCACGTCGCATATTCCCTTTATTATGAAACCTTACTACACCGTACCAAGTGTAGTCACGAAAACGAAGTACTGTGCAACCGTTGAATACTGGTCGTCCAGTCCGGTTGGGGTTGTCAGGCCCGATAGATCTATCAACAGGATTCGCGTTTACAATACCGCTGTAAATATTAGTTACCAAGCTACAGGGAAGTATGCCAGTGGTACAACTCAACGTAGAATAAATTTTTCAGTTACTTGTGTCCATAACGTAAAACATAAAATACATGTATTCTCATCCCGAAATATTTAGAGTTTAAAAGTGGGACTATATACTCACCATACTGTATTTTGTAGTAAAAATACATATAACACCATTGATCAATTATAGGGTTGGCCTCTGATTCACGAACCTATTATTCAATTATGTATATTAATACATGTAATGGTAATCGAACAACTTTATATTTTACTTAGTGATTTAATTGTTATTTTAATAAATTATATGTTTTATCAATAAATAACTTAAACATTTCTATTTTATGTATTTTAACTAAATAATTAGTATTTATTATAAAACACTAATATGTATTAACTATGTTGTTTATATAACTAAAAATCATTTGATAAAATAATATTAATAATATTAAAATAAAAATTGTATTGCTTTATAATAATAATATTAGTAAATACGCTTAATAATGATAATAATAATAATAATAATTATGATTCTAGAAATAATAATACTTATAATGATAGTAATATTAGTAGTAATGTTGATAATAACAATAATGATAGTTTTTAATGATAATCATACTTATAACAAAAATGAAAATGAAGATTTTAATAAAATACTCTTGTTAATAAAAATAAATATCTTGATGATAATATTAATAATGGTATTAATACTAATAATAATAATCAAAATATTTTATTTTAATGATAATACTACTAATAATAACAATATAATAATAACAACAATAATATTTAGTAATAATAATAATAATAACATAATAATTAGAATATTGAAAAACTACCTTCTATTAAAATCAGCCCAAAAAGAATGTAGTGCCCCAACAGGGACTCGAACCCGGTACCTCTCGCTACCCGTAACCACACCTTGACCATTGAGCTGTCGCTCATTTTTCTGTTTATATTTCCTACAAAATTTTTATAACCCGTTCTATTTACTGATTCTAAAACCTTTCTTCTTTATCAAAACATTCGATCAGAGTCACAGCAACAAACAACTAACTAATTTTATGGTTATTTTTGGATTCGGATTTGAAACAGAATGGACTTATCAGGGTGTTTGAGATTAACAGCAAAGCAAAAGAAAATTTTTTTTTTTTAAACAGCAGCAGCAGCCGTCGCAACCCAGGATCAACCTCAAAACCCAAATTCGAATTCCAGTGTGTTTTGGACAAGACTTATAACATAAAATAGGTTTCAAATCGTTCATATAAACTTTTCAGATCATTAACTATACTTAATTCATAACAGATTGCTCTAATTTAATCCAAGAACAATTGTTTGATTTTTTGTAAAATAACTTTGATCTCGAAAATTCATCTTCATTAGAAACAATTGGATTTTAAGATTTTTCAGTTTGATTAAGTAAACAATTCCTAACAAAACCTCATTTTTAGTTTTTGTAAAACAACTCGAATTTGGAGCTTTTGATTTTGGATGAGCACGAACATAGCTGTACCAGTTTCTTTTATATTTTTTTTTTTTCGGTTTACAAATGATTTTAAATCCCTAAATAATCGTCCCCTCATAATGTATCTTATCTGATTATTCAGTTTATATAGGAATTAAAACCGACAAGGCTTCACAAGTAAACAGCAAAACATAAGAAAAAGATAAACCAAGTTTTTGGTTTCTTTCTAAAAAAAAACGTGTGCAAATATTTATTTGTTCTTTTTATTTATTTATTTATATATATATTTTTTTTTTATATAATATATAATAATTTAATAATTAATAATTATATTACAATGATAATATTGTTAATATTATAAAAGAGTTACTAATAATTAAAATAATAAAAATTATCATATTAATGATAACAATAATAAGTTGTATAATAATAACAAAAATTGATACTAATTTTAATATTTTTTTAATAGAAGTAATACTTTTATTAACAATTATAAAAGTGAGACTAACAATAATATCGTTAATACTTAATAATAATAATTTTTAATATATCAAGATAATATTGGTATTATGAATGATAGTAATAATATTAGTAAATATAGTATAATGACTTTTACATATCTAGTTCTTATATATATACATTTACATCTCATATAAAAATCACTAATACAAATATAATATCAATATTAACATTTAGCAATAAAAATGAAAATAATAATAATTTTTATGTATCATTTATATTTTAATTTGTAATTAAAATTAATATATTATCTTTAAACTATATTAAATAATAACAATTTACACATAAATGTTCGTGAATCGTCAGAAATGGTCAAAAAGGTAACTAGTCATTCGAATATAGATTTCAAACTTTTCTAGACTCAATATTAGGGTTTTTGCTTATCGTGTCGGAGACATATAGAAGATAAGGTTTAAATTTGGTCGGAAATTTCCGGGTCGTTACAGTACCCACCCGTTAAAAAAATTTCGTCCCCGAAATTTGGTAGAGGTTGTCATAGATAACAATGGAATGTTTTCATGACGAATATGAGATAATAATAGAGTTTTATCATTATTGGTTAAAACGTTTCGATCATGTGATATGCACGAGTGAAGCTATCACAAAAGAATGAAATGAGTAGATATGGAATTGTTTTAACCGATGATGTGATTAGATTTGATTTCCGGAATTTAAGAAATTTAAAGAAAATCTTTTATAATAAGATTTGATTCTTCTACGATCAGGATTTTCTTTGATTTAATGCGGCAATCTGTTTCGATTTTTCTTGTCGAATATTTCACTATAAATCCATCTCCTTTACTTCCTTATTTCCATAGCCTACATCTTCCACTATTTCTCCTTAATTCCTATTTTAAAACATTCGTCGCTATGCTCCATCCGATTCTGATTCTTGATATACCCCTAATTTTTACATCTGTCATTCTTCTTTTCATCTACTCTCAGAAGAATCTATTCACTTCTATCATTCGAAATTATAATGTTTTTAATTCTCCCGTGTCTTTACGTTGCAATACGTTTTGATATACACGGTTTGTAAATCCTGGGTGATTGTTGGGTTTTATCTCCTTCATTATTTTTCGGAGCTTCATGCTTTCGTTTTCTCTTCCCGACTTCGAGTCAAGCGAGTAATGGTCCAGAATTCGTAGATATGAAATTTGGAATGAACATAGCTAATGTTCTTAGAAAGAAATGGTAATGGCACGATTTTGATTTGTCAAATTACCATATTATCTTGGAAAAGATAGAACTATCAAGATGATTTGTTCCTAATATGTTCGGGGATTGGATAGAATGTAAGAGTCGTGTGACATGGCATATGATGATGGTACTGTGAATCATCACATTCCATTAGAAACTCAACATGACTTACTGTAATATAATGAAGTTGATCAAGTTTCATTATATTATATTAATTCATGCATCAGTTCCCAACACTGCTTCAGAATATTCCTATTTTAAACTCGAAGGTTGTAGAACTTAGAAACTAACACAGTTTCTTTTATGTTGTAACGCAGATGTTACGGAGAGATAAATGATCCCAAATAAGGATAGTTATGAGAATATCTCCAGAAATATGAAGGATATGTTAACGGAAGATATGAAGATATCTTATAGTATCTAAGATTTGATGATGATGAAGAATATCATCTGGAAAGGTTTAGAATAACGAGTAGAGTTCTTACTAACGGTTTCAGGAGGTACTGAATCGTTTGGATTCTTTGAAGACAGGTTCAGTCCTTGTATTTGTTCTTTGTTTCCTTCACGGTTAGCTCAAACCGTTTTTCAGTACCAAATTTTCTATCGAGCGTTCCTAACACTCCCTTCTTTATCATCAAACTTTTGGCTATTTAGGCTATCTATGAATTTACTGTTTCCTCTGCATTTAATGCAGCCATAACTGAATCGTCGGTTATCAATCCGAGGTGTTTTCGAGCGAATTGTGTTTTTAGATGATTAAACGCTTATGGTAGTATGGTGGAATATAAAAGGTTTTCCGATAGCGACTGCGCAAGAATAACGTATATATCGAGTCTAACCTTTCTGAGAAGTCGAGTTTAACTTGTTGAAGCTGTGATAAAATTGGCTAATTTGGAAAGGGATTACAAAGTTATTTTGGGTAATAATAACACCAAAGGAATTATCACTGCTACGTGTTAAATGTTGACTCAGTTTTCGAGAGTTTTCAGGTGTATAACTATATGCATAAATCTTTCTTCCGTAAACGAGGTGCGGCTGGTTCAACTTCTCGATCGAAGTGTTTTCAAGAATCATGAAAAGATTTGAATGTAATTGTAACTGTCGAGATACAAATGAGGTTTAAGATGGAATCAAGTAGCAAACTTGAAGAATTGTTTAGTTTCATATGTTATAATCAATATTTTAATTCATTTTAATTGTCCAAAGTTAGCAGTCCAATAGTCCGATTGTACAATGATCCAATATATTCATATATAAATTAAATATATAATATTTGAATTAACTAATACGTATCGTGACCCGTGTACCAGTCTCAGTGTCGATCACAACTCAAAGTATATATATATTTTGGAATCAACCTCAACCCTGTATAGCCAACTCCAACATTCACATATAGAGTGTCTATGGATGTTCCGAAATATATATATAGATGGGTCGATATGATAGGTCGAAACCTTGTATACGTGTCCCGTTATTTAAAGTGCGTAAAATAAATAACAGAACTTAAATGACAATAAACTAAATTGCGATAAAATGTAATACGGAATTAACAGTTAGCTGGGAACAGTTAACTAGGAACAGTTAGCGTGGAATCCTTAACAGATTTCAATTAGTTAATTCGTGTGTTTCTAACAATTTTTAATTTGTCCAATGTTTCTTCTTTATGCCACTTGTTGGATTCTGATAGATAAAAATCCAAATTTGAAATTGAAATGGAAATGGTAAATCTGGGGTGAACAGATACGTATATCGGTGATTGTAGGTGAGATAGCAAATAACCGTTGAATCAGATTCGAAGAATATACACTGTAACTTATTAATGTGAGATCTAAATATTCCTCGGGTACTACCTACCCGTTAAAATATTTTCATCATTAACAGTTTGTACGAAAGAATTTTTAATTACAATCTTTATGAAAATATACTTGTATATATATTTTCTTCGGATGTAATCATGGATCTAATGAGTCAATAAGATATTAATTTTTTTTTTTTTTTTTTTTTTGATTTATCGTTAATACTTGATTACAGGATCTCTAAAACATTAAGGATTACATAATTACCATGTCGAACGAAGATAAATGAGATAGAACGATAAGTAAAGCGAAGATAATCGATATAGAATGATATGTAAAACGAAGATCATACTCGAAGTACAGATAGTGATATTGAGGTGTGTGATGTTGATATCCGAGGTACAAATTGTGATGTTGAGGTTTACGACGCGGTAGTGGTTGAGGGTGATATGGGTACTGTCGGTGTTGATGATGGTGGTACGGATTATGCTGCTGGTGCTGCTGCGGGTGTTTGTAACCTTCGCACCATATTCTCCAAAGCCGTCACGCGAGCGCGAAGTTCGTTAACTTCTGCTAGTACACCGGGATGATTGGTGGTTGGAGTGAGCGAATGAACAAGATCTGAAATATGGGATAGTATATAATCGTGACGAGATACTCTAGAAATGAGAGAGAAAATGGTTTTTCGAACAGGTTCGCCGGTAAGTGCTTCAGGTTCATCGCCAAGAGGGCAATTTGGTGGATGGAAGGGATCACCCTCTTCATGTCTCCAGTGACTTAGTATATTACGAACCCACCCCCAATTCATCCAGAATAGATGATGGGAGATTGGTTGATCCATTCCGGTGACGCTGCCTTCGGAGCTTGAATGAAAATCCATATCGGCATAGCTGTCATAATCTGAGGAATTCGAACTAGATGCGGAATCCATCTTGTATAATCGGAAAAATGAATTTTTGGTATGAAATAGATTATAGAAGTTAGATTTGGTATTCTTCAATACATACTTTACATGTGTATATATAATACCAAAATCCCATAAATTACGGAGAATCTTTGAAAAGATGTCAACTAAAGTCCAAAGTAACAGATATGCTAAGATATGAATTTTGTCTATACACTATCGATGCACTAAATGCAGTAGAGCGTATCTAGACTTGAGAATGATAGGCAGGCAATTTCCTAAGGATAATAAGCAGATGATTTCCGACTAGAAATGATAAGCAAAACTTTTGACAGGCAGACACGGTCAAAGTCCAGACTCACTAATGTATCCTAACAACTACCAGTTAGACACACTAATGGGAGACCTGGTTCTCTAAGACCAACGCTCTGATACCATCTGTGATAACCCGTCCTTATCCCCCTGGACGAAATCATCAATATCTGGTTCCATTGCGTTGATCGACTCCAAGTAATGTCCTTAAAATGAGCAAATACACAGCGGAAGACTTATTTCGTACCTGAGAATAACATGCTTTAAAATGTCAACATAAAGTTGGTGAGATATATAGGTTTGATGCTAGCAGTGTTATAACAATCCATGGACCACAAGATTTCATATGTAAACATTTTAATAAAAATATTCTAAGTGGTTGAGCACTTGGTAACCATACTTAACACTTAATCACGTCGCATATTCCCTTTATTATGAAACCTTACTACACCGTACCAAGTGTAGTCACGAAAACGAAGTACTGTGCAACCGTTGAATACTGGTCGTCCAGTCCGGTTGGGGTTGTCAGGCCCGATAGATCTATCAACAGGATTCGCGTTTACAATACCGCTGTAAATATTAGTTACCAAGCTACAGGGAAGTATGCCAGTGGTACAACTCAACGTAGAATAAATTTTTCAGTTACTTGTGTCCATAACGTAAAACATAAAATACATGTATTCTCATCCCGAAATATTTAGAGTTTAAAAGTGGGACTATATACTCACCATACTGTATTTTGTAGTAAAAATACATATAACACCATTGATCAATTATAGGGTTGGCCTCTGATTCACGAACCTATTATTCAATTATGTATATTAATACATGTAATGGTAATCGAACAACTTTATATTTTACTTAGTGATTTAATTGTTATTTTAATAAATTATATGTTTTATCAATAAATAACTTAAACATTTCTATTTTATGTATTTTAACTAAATAATTAGTATTTATTATAAAACACTAATATGTATTAACTATGTTGTTTATATAACTAAAAATCATTTGATAAAATAATATTAATAATATTAAAATAAAAATTGTATTGCTTTATAATAATAATATTAGTAAATACGCTTAATAATGATAATAATAATAATAATAATTATGATTCTAGAAATAATAATACTTATAATGATAGTAATATTAGTAGTAATGTTGATAATAACAATAATGATAGTTTTTAATGATAATCATACTTATAACAAAAATGAAAATGAAGATTTTAATAAAATACTCTTGTTAATAAAAATAAATATCTTGATGATAATATTAATAATGGTATTAATACTAATAATAATAATCAAAATATTTTATTTTAATGATAATACTACTAATAATAACAATATAATAATAACAACAATAATATTTAGTAATAATAATAATAATAACATAATAATTAGAATATTGAAAAACTACCTTCTATTAAAATCAGCCCAAAAAGAATGTAGTGCCCCAACAGGGACTCGAACCCGGTACCTCTCGCTACCCGTAACCACACCTTGACCATTGAGCTGTCGCTCATTTTTCTGTTTATATTTCCTACAAAATTTTTATAACCCGTTCTATTTACTGATTCTAAAACCTTTCTTCTTTATCAAAACATTCGATCAGAGTCACAGCAACAAACAACTAACTAATTTTATGGTTATTTTTGGATTCGGATTTGAAACAGAATGGACTTATCAGGGTGTTTGAGATTAACAGCAAAGCAAAAGAAAAATTTTTTTTTTTTAAACAGCAGCAGCAGCCGTCGCAACCCAGGATCAACCTCAAAACCCAAATTCGAATTCCAGTGTGTTTTGGACAAGACTTATAACATAAAATAGGTTTCAAATCGTTCATATAAACTTTTCAGATCATTAACTATACTTAATTCATAACAGATTGCTCTAATTTAATCCAAGAACAATTGTTTGATTTTTTGTAAAATAACTTTGATCTCGAAAATTCATCTTCATTAGAAACAATTGGATTTTAAGATTTTTCAGTTTGATTAAGTAAACAATTCCTAACAAAACCTCATTTTTAGTTTTTGTAAAACAACTCGAATTTGGAGCTTTTGATTTTGGATGAGCACGAACATAGCTGTACCAGTTTCTTTTATATTTTTTTTTTTTCGGTTTACAAATGATTTTAAATCCCTAAATAATCGTCCCCTCATAATGTATCTTATCTGATTATTCAGTTTATATAGGAATTAAAACCGACAAGGCTTCACAAGTAAACAGCAAAACATAAGAAAAAGATAAACCAAGTTTTTGGTTTCTTTCTAAAAAAAAACGTGTGCAAATATTTATTTGTTCTTTTTATTTATTTATTTATATATATATTTTTTTTTTATATAATATATAATAATTTAATAATTAATAATTATATTACAATGATAATATTGTTAATATTATAAAAGAGTTACTAATAATTAAAATAATAAAAATTATCATATTAATGATAACAATAATAAGTTGTATAATAATAACAAAAATTGATACTAATTTTAATATTTTTTTAATAGAAGTAATACTTTTATTAACAATTATAAAAGTGAGACTAACAATAATATCGTTAATACTTAATAATAATAATTTTTAATATATCAAGATAATATTGGTATTATGAATGATAGTAATAATATTAGTAAATATAGTATAATGACTTTTACATATCTAGTTCTTATATATATACATTTACATCTCATATAAAAATCACTAATACAAATATAATATCAATATTAACATTTAGCAATAAAAATGAAAATAATAATAATTTTTATGTATCATTTATATTTTAATTTGTAATTAAAATTAATATATTATCTTTAAACTATATTAAATAATAACAATTTACACATAAATGTTCGTGAATCGTCAGAAATGGTCAAAAAGGTAACTAGTCATTCGAATATAGATTTCAAACTTTTCTAGACTCAATATTAGGGTTTTTGCTTATCGTGTCGGAGACATATAGAAGATAAGGTTTAAATTTGGTCGGAAATTTCCGGGTCGTTACATGACCAGTGACTCGTACGAGTCACATCTCAACCGTACGTATCATCACAATCAAAACACAAGTTCCCATCACCAGTCACTCGCACGGTTCACCACACGGTTGACTACCTCAACCGTACGAGTGAAGGCTCACTCGTGCGAGTGATGAAGAACAGCAACAACAGCTATTTATATGGGTTTCAACCCAAAAGCACAACATCAAACATCAATCCATACACTAAATCAACACCTACAACATGTAATCACTATATGATAAGTCCACATTATAATTTCAACCCATAACGACACTCAAAAGCGTGCAAAACAAGGCATACACCCTAAAAATCCCTTTTTCCGACCAAAATAAAGTTTGATCAAGTTTCTTAAAAGTTTACCATTGGAAAATATTTTTCATTACGATTCCAACGATACTTGATTCATCAAAAACGGAGCTACGGTTTGAAATTTATGACCAAAACAAGTTTCCACAAAATCTGACTAGATGTCACACGTGTGACTGAGGCCTCACTCATGCGAGTGAGCCCTCACACACGCGGTTGTCCCATCAAAAGTGTGGTAACTCGTACGAGTGACCTGTTAAAAGTGTGGGTGCTGATGAACACCTACAGCTCGCTGTTTTCGCGTTTTTTGACCCCAAAACATGATTTTTGCTCAATCTGATCATGAAACCACTTCAAAAACATCATATAACAACTATATAACATATATCTAACATCAACTAAGCATAACAAACACATTTCATGAAGATTCAAGCCCAAAATCACACTTTTTACTAAAGAACATAATAACCCATTTAATCAAGAATCAAAGCAAGGATTCAACAAGACAAACCTGAGATGATGCTCACAATGATGCTAGAAATCAGTTTCTAAAGTCTCTTAATCCAATTTCAAGTTTAGATCAACTAGGGTTTGTGAAGGACATAGAGATTAGGTACGGTGTTTGTTTAGAAGCTTCAAGAAAATAAGAGAATTAGCTGACTTCTAGCTTTTATATTTAGGTTAAATACAATACCCCATCACACACGGGTATTTATCAGTTATCTGATATCTTTCGTACTTGGTTCGGAAGACCTAACGGAGTCCAAATTCAACAAACGAACCTGTTCTGTGACCCTTGTCACAAACTGGTCTCAACTAAACAACCAAATAATTATAAACATATAATTATTAAAAATCACTAATTACACCATACCCCAGGGTACAATGGTCATTTCATCTAGGCCCAAAACGCGGGTGTTACAAATCTACCCTCCTTAAAAGAGATTTCGTCCTCAGAATTGGGTCAACTATGGTCAACGAACCCAAAAATTGTTACTCGCGCAACCAAAACACTCGATTAACTTTATCGATCTTATCCCCGATACCGACAATATCAACCACAATTGCATAGGGAAATGAGATTCTTGACGTCAATACACTCCCGATACAAAATAAGTTGTCATAATCTTCATCGATCAACGTCCGTTAATCCACTTAAACTCACAAATTACACGATCAAGTCAAATAATCAGAGTCAAATTCATGTTTCTACCCCATTCTGTATCACAAATTTCAAGATCTGTCATCCAATTCAACTCTTTATACAATCCCATTTTCCCAATTATCCCAAGCTTAGGCAATAGAATTAGTCATCATGTTAAAATCTGTACCTATATTCACGAAATTGTCTCTTATGTCAATAGAACTTCGTAGGTTAATCGTCTCATGTCCAGTCACATTACAATCCAATATAGCACAGGCCACCCAATTTTCCTTCAGCTTCCCAGAAATTCCGTATGATTTATCACAATATACTTGTGTTGGCCAGACACAAGCATATTATCCTAAATCATACCTTCATTCTGAGTTGCTCGTAACGGAAAAATTCTACTTGTCTCATTCACTAACTTATGTCCAATCAATCTCCTCAATAAACATTGGTAATTAATTTAACTACTTTATGACTAATCGATCACAACATCTGTCCAATCATAGTTACTCAAAACATTGTCCATCAAATGCTCAAATATAATCTACCAACATTAATACACATCCAACAAACATAGGAAATTGCAACATATGTTCATCAATGTCAAAAAATACGCTCAACTAGTAGTATCATACATCTGTTTAAGCAAAGGAATTATCCAATCACCACAGTCCTCTTTCTATCATATCAGTTACAACAGTGTTACTATCATGTAATCTCATGTCGACAAAAAGTCCACTACATCAGGGTACCCAACACATCTCTATCAAAGTCACGGTTTTCAATCTCAAAAATAACCTAAAGGTCACCCTTACCCAACCAGGCACACAAGGGTCGCAACTAAGCATACAACAACATAGCACAACAAAATAAATCTTACACTACCATTAAGATTTAGCAATCCAAAACACACATATATGTATATATATATAAAATGATACATATATACAACTAAACAGTACGAGGATTTTGAATCATACCTGCATTCACATCATAATCAACATCTGCATCTGCAACCATCTGATAAGCTCTTGCTGTTGCCGTATGTGGATTCTTTCTTTTTTGCCCAACTGGAGAACCAGAAGATCCACCTACTGATCCCGACTGCGCTCCTGGCCCCGCCCCAGAACCTGATCCTCTTACATACGGACACTGAGCTGACCTATGCCCCCCTTGATGACATCTCCAACATACATCCTCTTGGAACGAACACATCCAAATCTCATGTCCCACAATACCACATCTCAAACATCTTTTGGTTGAATCTGAACAAGGACCACTATGAGATGATCTGCAACTATAGCACCAAGAATTCTGACTTGATGCTGACCCACTATGTTCTGACCCACTCTTCTGTTTCAACTTAACAGACTTCTTTGACCTAGAGTCTGAATGACTCATCACCTGATCTTGTTGTGGCATCTCATAACCTACTATTCTATTCCTTGCTGATCTGACGTCATCCTCTACTATCTTTGTCATAACAAACGCTTGCGATAATGTCGTTGCCATCCTAACCATTGTTCTGCACTCTGGTAAAATTATATTAACAAAGTGCTGAATTCTGGACTGCTCATCTGGAACCCACTGTTGCACAAACCTTAATTTATCCATATACTGCTCAATCACCTCATCTATCATCATCTGAGGTGTCATTTTCATTGCCAGAAATTCCGTCTTAATTCGATTGAGGTCATAAGACGAACAATACTGCTCACAAACTTTACAATAAAATTGTTCCCAATTAATCATGTTCACTTGCTCTTTTGGTATACTAGAAATAACCGTATCCCACCAAACCATTGCCCTATTCTTCAGCATACGACTAGCATAAATAATCTGCAATTCTGGTTCGCACTGACATGCCTCAAAAACCTTTTCTATCTCTCTTAACCAGTTAAGGGTTATCGTTGGGTTAGAACTTCCTGAATACTCGGGTGGATTACAATTCAGAAACTGTTTGAACGTACATTTATTTGGTTGTTGAAACATCGGCGTCTGATACGGACCCCACATCTGATTTGGGAACTGTTGATTAAACTGTGGTGGCATCTGATACTGTTGAGGAAACTGATACTGAGGTGGTAACCATTGCGGTTGTTAGAAAGCACTTCCAGTTTGCTGATACATATTTGGCTGCACCAGATACCTATTAAACATTTGATTCGGTACGCTACCACTTGGATTCACTATTACCTGACTTTGTTCTAATTCCCTTATTCGATCATGTGCTTCCTTTAACTGACTTTCCAAATCTAGAATTTGTTCCTGCGGATCCTCTTCTGACACATATCCGTCTTCATCTGGGGCTCTGAATGTTCCGGGAGCTGACGGACCAGTTTCCTTTCCTGCATTATCTGCCATATCTGCACTACCACAACAACTCACACCAACGCTTAGTGGAAAACATCTTAGTACCTATCAACTAACGCATGTAATCCCTACATTCACTTAACCCGTCCCATCAGATATGTTTGACACAACACAAGGTTTGGGAACATGACATTCAACACAATGTACATGCAGCCAAACCTATGCTCTGATACCAAGTTGTAACACCCTGATTTTTTTTTAAATCACAGCGGAAGTCTTAATTCGCATAAATACCCTTAGTTAATTACAAACATGATTATCACAAATCATTAGCTAGTTACTTATTGAAAACCACCGGTGTTACATTAAACAACTAGTTACATATTTATAAAATTTAAGACATCAGAGTTCGTCTTGTCAAACATATCTTCAAACAACCACTTCTATCCCGAAACCCGCTAACATCCAAAACCTGTAAGGGAGGAGGTGAGGGGGGTTAGCACAAGGCTAAGTGAATGGAATCATCTAACAGATCTAGCATACAGTACCAACTTGTACAACTACAGTAACTACAATAATCAATGACAGGAAACCGACAACTAACGACTGGCAACTATCAACTGGCAACTATCAACTAGCAACTATGCTCCAACTAGAGACTCGTCGTCTTGTACGAGCACACGACCACTAGCTGATCAGTCTAGCATCTACCGAAAGTCCTTACTACTGAATCCCTAGTATAGTAAATCCACACGCAGGTGATGCGTCATTCAGCACTATACTCAACAAATAGTAGCCAACTGGACCCAACCATAACAAGGTTGACCTCTCTAAGCTGAACCTAACAACAATAGGTTCCAACAGGCAACTACAACTTGTGCACACAACTGTTAAGCAACTACCACTATGAACAACTGTCCCTACGACTAGCATGGAAACTCTACAACGATCATTATTACAACATATCTACTAAGCATAACAACTAAAACAGTATAACATAGTAGCACAACTTGCTACTCTATACTACACCCGGAGATAATCCCACTCACCGATTACCATCACCAGAAGGAACTCAAAATTCTAATCTTACTGAGCCTTCTCTTCGTCCTTATCACCTGAGAATAGATATAACACAGTCAGTATTCATGTCTTGATAACAACCCGACAACAAGACAATAACACAACAATACTAAAACCAACACTTAATCACTTTACAACTGGTATGTCAACCGTATGAGTAACACCATCACACACACATTTGAGAACACTCAATTGTGCGGTTGACAACTCACTCGTACGTTTGATCTATGACCAAACATCCTACAATGACTCTCCTAATCCATACGGTTCACTACACGAGTGACCAGTGACTCGTACGAGTCACATCTCAACCGTACGTATCATCACAATCAAAACACAAGTTCCCATCACCACTCACTCGCACGGTTCACCACACGGTTGACTACCTCAATCGTACGAGTGAAGGCTCACTCGTGCGAGTGATGAAGAACAGCAGCAACAACTATTTATATGGGTTTCAACCCAAAAGCTACCATTCAAGCATTGAGATGGCGCCGTTTGAAGCACTTTATGGTAGAAAGTGCAGGTCTCCGATTTGTTGGAGTGAAGTGGGGGATAGACAGATTACGGGTCCGGAGATTATACAAGAAACTACCGAGAAGATCATCCAAATTCAACAACGGTTGAAAACCGCCCAAAGTCGACAAAAGAGCTACACTGACATTAAAAGAAAAGATATAGAATTTGAAATTGGAGAGATGGTCATGCTTAAAGTTACACCTTGGAAAGGCGTTGTTCGATTTGGTAAACGAGGGAAATTAAATCCAAGGTATATTGGACCATTCAAGATTATTGATCGTGTCGGACCAGTAGCTTACCGACTTGAGTTACCTCAACAACTCGCGGCTGTACATAACACTTTCCACGTCTCGAATTTGAAGAAATGTTTTGCTAAAGAAGATCTCACTATTCCGTTAGATGAAATCCAAATCAATGAAAAACTCCAATTCATCGAAGAACCCGTCGAAATAATGGATCGTGAGGTTAAAAGACTTAAGCAAAACAAGATACCAATTGTTAAGGTTCGATGGAATGCTCGTAGAGGACCTGAGTTCACCTGGGAGCGTGAAGATCAGATGAAGAAGAAATACCCGCATCTATTTCCAGAAGATTCGTCAACACCTTCAACAGCTTAAAATTTCGGGACGAAATTTATTTAACGGGTAGGTACTGTAGTGACCCGAACTTTTCCATGTTTATATATATTAATTAAGATTGATATTTACATAATTAAATGTTTCCAACATGTTAAGCAATCAAACTTGTTAAGACTTGATTAATTGAAATATGTTTCATATAGACAATTGACCACCCAAGTTGACCGGTGATTCACGAACATTAAAACTTGTAAAAACTATACGATGACATATATATGGTTATATATATAGTTAACATGATTTTATTATAAGTGTGTATCTCATTAGGTAGTTTAACAATGAGTTATATACATAAAAATGAGACTATTAATTTAAGAAACTCGAAAACGATATATATAACGATTATCGTTATAACAACGTCTTACTAGGTACATATGAATCATATTAAGATATTGATACACTTGGTTAATTATGTTAAATGATAAGTAAATATATTATTAAGTTTATTAACAATGAAATACATATGTAAAAATAAGACTACTAACTTAATGATTTCGAAACGAGACATATATGTAACGATTATCGTTGTAACGACATTTAACTGTATATACATCATACTAAGATATATTATATATCATAATATCATGATAATATAATAATTTAACATCTCATTTGTTATAATAAACAATGGGTTAACAACATTCAACAAGATCGTTAACCTAAAGGTTTCAAAACAACATTTACATGTAACGACTAACGATGACTTAACGACTCAGTTAAAATGTATATACATATAGTGTTTTAATATGTATTCATAGACTTTTGAAAGACTTCAAGACACTTATCAAAATACTTCTACTTAACAAAAATGCTTACAATTACATCCTCGTTCAGTTTCATTAACAATTCTACTCGTATGCACCCGTATTCGTACTCATACAATATACAGCTTTTAGATGTATGTACTATTGGTATATACACTGCAATGATCAGCTCTTAGCAGCCCATGTGAGTCACCTAACACATGTGGGAACCATCATTTGGCAACTAGCATGAAATATCTCATAAAATTACAAAAATATGAGTAATCATTCATGACTTATTTACATGAAAATAAAATTACATATCCTTTATATCTAATCCATACACCAACGACCAAAAACACCTACAAACACTTTCATTCTTCAATTTTCTTCATCTAATTGATCTCTCTCAAGTTCTATCTTCAAGTTCTAAGTGTTCTTCATATATTCTACAAGTTCTAGTTACATAAAATCAAGAATACTTTCAAGTTTGCTAGCTCACTTCCAATCTTGTAAGGTGATCATCCAACCTCAAGAAATCTTTGTTTCTTACAGTAGGTTATCATTCTAATACAAGGTAATAATCATATTCAAACTTTGGTTCAATTTCTATAACTATAACAATCTTATTTCAAGTGATGATCTTACTTGAACTTGTTTTCGTGTCATGATTCTGCTTCAAGAACTTCGAGCCATCCAAGAATCCGTTGAAGCTAGATCCATTTTTCTCTTTTCCAGTAGGTTTATCCAAGGAACTTAAGGTAGTAATGATGTTCATAACATCATTCGATTCATACATATAAAGCTATCTTATTCGAAGGTTTAAACTTGTAATCACTAGAACATAGTTTAGTTAATTCTAAACTTGTTCGCAAACAAAAGTTAATCCTTCTAACTTGACTTTTAAAATCAACTAAACACATGTTATATATCTATATGATATGCTAACTTAATGATTTAAAACCTGGAAACACGAAAAACACCGTAAAACCGGATTTACGCCGTCGTAGTAACACCGCGGGCTGTTTTGGGTTAGTTAATTAAAAACTATGATAAACTTTGATTTAAAAGTTGTTATTATGAGAAAATTATTTTTATTATGAACATGAAACTATATCCAAAAATTATGGTTAGACTCAAAGTGGAAGTATGTTTTCTAAAATGGTCATCTAGACGTCGTTCTTTCGACTGAAATGACTACCTTTACAAAAACGACTTGTAACTTATTTTTCCGACTATAAACCTATACTTTTTCTGTGTAGATTCATAAAATATAGTTCAATATGAAACCATAGCAATTTGATTCACTCAAAACGGATTTAAAATGAAGAAGTTATGGGTAAAACAAGATTGGATAATTTTTCTCATTTTAGCTACGTGAAAATTGGTAACAAATCTATTCCAACCATAACTTAATCAACTTGTATTGTATATTATGTAATCTTGAGATACCATAGACACGTATACAATGTTTCGACCTATCATGTCGACACATCTATATATATTTCGGAACAACCATAGACATTCTATATGTGAATGTTGGAGTTAGCTATACAGGGTTGAGGTTGATTCCAAAATATATATAGTTTGAGTTGTGATCAATACTGAGATACGTATACACTGGGTCGTGGATTGATTCAAGATAATATTTATCGATTTATTTCTGTACATCTAACTGTGGACAACTAGTTGTAGGTTACTAACGAGGACAGCTGACTTAATAAACTTAAAACATCAAAATATATTAAAAGTGTCGTAAATATATTTTGAACATACTTTGATATATATGTATATATTGTTATAGGTTCGTGAATCAACCAGTGGCCAAGTCTTACTTCCCGACGAAGTAAAAATCTGTGAAAGTGAGTTATAGTCCCACTTTTAAAATCTAATATTTTTGGGATGAGAATACATGCATGTTTTATAAATGATTTACAAAATAGACACAAGTACGTGAAACTACATTCTATGGTTGAATTATCGAAATCGAATATGCCCCTTTTTATTAAGTCTGGTAATCTAAGAATTAGGGAACAGACACTCTAATTGACGCGAATCCTAAAGATAGATATATTGGGCCTAACAAACCCCATCCAAAGTACCGGATGCTTTAGTACTTCGAAATTTATATCATGTCCGAAGGAGGATCCCGGAATGATGGGGATATTCTTAAATATGCATCTTGTTAATGTCGATTACCAGGTGTTCACCATATGAATGATTTTTATCTCTATGTATGGGATGTGTATTGAAATATGAAATCTTGTGGTCTATTGTTACGATTTGATATATATAGGTTAAACCTATAACTCACCAACATTTTTGTTGACGTTTAAAGCATATTTATTCTCAGGTGAATACTAAGAGCTTTCGCTGTTGCATACTAAAATAAGGACAAGATTTGGAGTCCATGTTTGTATGATATTGTGTAAAAACTGCATTCAAGAAACTGATTTCGATGTAACATATTTGTATTGTAAACCATTATGTAATGGTCGTGTGTAAACAGGATATTTTAGATTATCATTATTTGATAATCTACGTAAAGCTTTTTAAACCTTTATTTATGAAATAAAGGTTATGGTTTGTTTTAAAAATGAATGCAGTCTTTGAAAAACGTCTCATATAGAGGTCAAAACCTCGCAACGAAATCAATTAATATGGAACGTCTTTAATCAATAAGAACGGGACATTTCGGTTGGTATCCGAGCGTTGGTCTTAGAGAACCAGAATTTTGCATTAGTGTGTCTTATCGAGTTTGTTAGGATGCATTAGTGAGTCTGGACTTCGACCGTGTTTACTTGAAAAATGATTGCTTAACAAATTTTGTTGGAAACTATATATTTTTAACATGTGAATATTATGTGATATATTAATCTCTTAACGCGTTTGATATTATGTGATAGATGTCTACCTCTAGAACAAGTCCCATTGACTCACCTAATAATAATGAAGAGTCAAATGTAAATTGGAATGATTCGTGGACTGATTCACAATTTCCCGAAGAGGAACCGGAAGAAGAGTCGGAACCGGAAGAAGAATCGTAACTGGATGAAGAAATAGAACCGGTGGGGGAAATAATAAAACGGTTAAGTAAAAGAAAATCCTCAACCAACCGACCAAGGTTAATTATGGTCAATGGTGTTTCCGCTAAGGAAGCAAAATATTGGGAGGATTACCAATTCTCCGATGAATCGGATTCTGACGAGAATTCCGATGATGTTATAGAAATTACCCCAACTGAATTTAAAAAGGCAAAAGAAAATAATAAGGGAAAGGGCATAAAAATAGAGAAATCTAATTCCAACCCCGATGAACTTTATATGTATCGTCAACCCCCGAAGTCCTTAAGTTGTAACAATGACCCGGGAACCTCTAAACCACCAGGTTTTTCTAAACCGTTGTGGAAAACGACAGCTCGTATTAGGGGAACATCATATATATCCCTAGAAACTTGGCAAAACGAACCAAAACCGAAGAAGAAGAAATGAGCGAGTCGGAATAAGATAGTTGTATTCGTGTGGTGTAATATATGTAATATAGTGTGCTTATGCTTTATGATATATGTAAAAATTGCTTGTATTAATAAGTATTTTTTATGAATCTAACTCTTGTCTATTTTACAGTTTAAAAACACAAAATGGATAGACAACCCAATATTTTAAGAGACCTACCCGGAGACATGATTGATGAAATCTTGTCTAGAGTCGGTCAGAATTCCTCGGCACAACTATTTAAGGCGAGATCAGTTTGTAAGACATTCGAAGAACGTTCCAAGAATGTCTTGGTTTATAAGAGACTTTCGTTTGAAAGATGGGGGATATCACATTGGGAAACCCATAAGTTACGATGTGTTTACTTTGACGCATATATTGCGGGGAACCCAAATGCTATTTTACGTAACGGGTTAAGAAATTATTTTGACTCAATGTATCCGAATATAGGACTTCATGATTTAGAAAAAGCGGCTAACATGCAACATAAAGAAGCATGCTATGCTTACGGGTTAGTAATGTTCGCTTCTCACCAAAGTGAGAAAAAGAACATCGGGCTACAGCTATTAAACAAAACGTTCCCACAAGTGACGGAGTCGGTAATTGGGGTAAGAAATGAGGTTTTTAGGTTATTACGAGACTGTTGGTCATTACGTAACCCTCGTCCCTTTGACGACGTTACAACACGCTGTCTTATCAACGGCCTTAACGGTTATGTTCCACAAGACCAAGGATGGGAAGTAGTCCGAGTAAAACCAGAATGCATGACTTGTTTCTGGACGTATGAATTACGTGTCTTTATTGCCTTTGCTGAACGACTTGTGTACTAGCTAGAATTATCTTCACAACTATCTTGTATCAAAGTTATTGTGTGCTATATTTCATGCTTTATGTAAAATAAGCGGTATTGTAAGTTTGTAAAATATTGTATAAAAGTTAGAACGCGAAATATTATTATAATCAGTTTTTCATATAGAATTATAGTAGTTGAATTGTATATTAGCTACTAAGTATGAACTTAACGGGTAGGTACTACCCGAATTTAAACTTATAAAACGCTAATATGAAGAAAAAGCTTTTATAAATGAGTTCATATTATGCTACGAAATACTATTAACTACTCTTAATATTCTGTATGATTAACTTGTTCCATTTGACTATTTTGAAGGAAATGGCACCGACTACTCGACACACCGTGAATATGAATGAAGAGGAATTCCGTACTTTTCTAGCTTCAAACATAGCCGCAGTACAGGCTGCGCTACATACCAACAATAACCTTGGATCTAGCAGTACAGGAAATCGTGTAGGATGCACCTACAAAGAATTCACTGCCTGCAAACCTTTGGAATTTGATGGAACCGAAGGACCGATCGGATTGAAATGGTGGACCGAGAAGGTCGAATCGGTGTTTGCCATAAGTAAGTGTACTGAAGAGGACAAAGTGAAGTACGCTACGCATACCTTCACAGGTTCTGCGTTAACATGGTGGAATACCTATCTAGAGCAAGTGGGACAAGACGATGCGTACGCACTACCGTGGTCAGCATTCAAGCACTTGATGAACGAGAAGTACCGTCCCAGAACCGAGGTCAATAAGCTCAAGACAGAACTTAGAGGGTTACGAACCCAAGGATTTGATATTACCACGTACGAAAGACGATTCACAGAATTGTGCATATTGTGTCCGGGAGCGTTCGAAGATGAGGAAGAGAAGATCGACGCGTTTGTGAAAGGATTACCGGAAAGAATCCAAGAAGATATAAGTTCACACGAGCCAGCCTCCATACAACAGGCATGTAGAATGGCTCACAAATTAGTGAACCAGATTGAGGAAAGAATTAAAGAATAGACGGCTGAAGAGGCCAATGTGAAGCAAGTCAAAAGAAAGTGGGAGGAAAACGGTGATAAGAATCACCAATACAACAACAACAGCAATTACAATAATAATCGCAACAATTATCCCAACAATCGCAACATCAATCGCAACTACAACAAACGGCCCAACAACAACAACAACAACAACAACAACAACAACAACAACAACAACAACAACAACAACAACAACAACAACAACAACAACAACAACAACAATAGCAACTACAACAATCTTCCCAACAACAATAACAACTGCAACAACAACAACAATCAGAAGCAGCTATGCCAAAGGTGTGAAAAGTATCACTCGGGGTTCTGCACCAAATTTTGCAACAAGTGTAAAAGAAATGGTCATAGCGCGGTGAAGTGTGAGGTCTACGGACCAGGGGTTAACAGAACGAAAGGAACAAATGGTGTCGGAACGAGTAATGGCGGAGCAAGTAGTGTCGGAGCAAGTTATGCAAATGTAGTTTGTTATAAATGTGGAAAACCGGGCCACATTATTAGAAATTGCCCGAACCAGGAGAACACAAATGGACAAGGCCGCGGAAGAGTTTTCAATATTAATGCGGCAGAGGTACAGGAAGACCCGGAGCTTGTTACGGGTACGTTTCTTATTGACAATAAATCTGCTTACGTTTTATTTGATTCGGGTGCGGATAGAAGCTATATGAGTAGATTTTTGTGCTAAATTAAGTTGTCCATTGACGCCGTTGGATAGTAAATTTTTACTCGAATTAGCAAACGGTAAATTAATTTCAGCAGATAATATATGCCGGAATCGAGAAATTAAACTGGGTAGCGAAATATTTAAGATTGATTTGATACCAGTAGAGTTAGGGAGTTTTGATGTAATAGTTGGCATGGACTGGCTGAAGAAGGTGAAAGCAGAGATCGTATGTTATAAAAATGCAATTCGCATTGTACGAGAAGAAGGAGAATCCTTAATGGTGTACGGAGAAAAGGGCAACACGAAGCTACATCTTATTAGTAATTTGAAGGCACAAAAACTAATAAGAAAAGGTTGCTATGATGTTCTAGCACACGTCGAGAAAATACAAACTGAAGAAAAGAGCATCAATGATGTTCCCGTCGCAAAAGAATTTCCCGATGTATTTCCGAAAGAATTACCGGGATTACCCCCACATCGATCCGTTGAATTTCAAATAGTTCTTGTACCAGGAGCTGCACCAATAGCTCGTGCTCCTTACAGACTCGCACCCAGCGAGATGAAAGAACTGCAAAGCCAACTGCAAGAACTATTAGAACGTGGTTTCATTCGACCAAGCACATCACCATGGGGAGCTCCTGCTTTGTTTGTCAAGAAGAAGGATGGTACATTTAGGTTATGTATTGACTACAGAGAGTTGAACAAACTTACCATCAAAAACCGTTATCCACTGCCGAGAATTGACGACTTATTTGATCAACTACAAGGCTCGTCGGTTAATTCGAAGATCGATTTACGTTCTGGATATCATCAAATGCGAGTAAAGGAGGATGATATTCCAAAAACTGCTTTTAGGACGCGTTATGGTCATTACGAGTTTATGGTTATGCCGTTTGGATTGACTAACGCACCAGCTGTGTTCATGGACCTTATGAACCGAGTGTGTGGGCCATATCTTGACAAGTTTATCATTGTTTTCATCGATGACATACTTATTTACTCAAAGAATGATCAATAGCACGAAGAACATTTGAGAAAAGTGCTAGAAGTATTGAGGAAAGAAAAACTGTACGCTAAGTTTTCAAAGTGTGCATTTTGGTTGGAAGAAGTTCAATTCCTCGGTCACATAGTGAACAAAGAAGGTATTAAGGTGGATCCGGCAAAGATAGAAACTGTTGAAAAGTGGGAAACCCCGAAAACTCCGAAACACATACGCCAGTTTTTAGGACTAGCTGGTTACTATAGAAGGTTCATCCAAGACTTTTCCAGAATAGCAAAACCCTTGACTGCATTAACGCATAAAGGGAAGAAATTTGAATGGAATGATGAACAAGAGAAAGCGTTTCAATTATTGAAGAAAAAGCTAACTACGGCACCTATATTGTAATTTCCTGAAGGGAATGATGATTTTGTGATTTATTGTGACGCATCAAAGCAAGGTCTCGGTTGTGTATTAATGCAACAGACGAAGGTGATTGCTTATGCGTCTAGACAATTGAAGATTCACGAGCAAAATTATACGACGCATGATTTGGAATTAGGCGCGGTTGTTTTTGCATTAAAGACTTGGAGGCACTACTTATATGGGGTTAAAAGTATTATATATACCGACCACAAAAGTCTTCAACACATATTTAATCAGAAACAACTGAATATGAGGCAGCGTAGGTGGATTGAATTATTGAATGATTACGACTTTGAGATTCGTTACCACCCGGGGAAGGCAAATGTGGTAGCCGATGCCTTGAGCAGGAAGGACAGAGAACCCACTCGAGTAAAATCTATGAATATAATGATTCATAATAACCTTACTACTCAAATAAAGGAGGCGCAACAAGGAGTTTTAAAAAAGGGAAATTTAAAGGATGAAATACCCAAAGGATCGGAGAAGCATCTTAATATTATGGAAGACGGAACCCGGTATAGGGCTGAAAGGATTTGGGTACCAAAATTTGGAGATATGAGAGAAATGGTACTTAGAGAAGCTCATAAAACCAGATACTCAATACATCCTGGAACGGGGAAGATGTACAAGGATCTTAAGAAACATTTTTGGTGGCCAGGTATGAAAGCCGATATTGCTAAATACGTAGGAGAATGTTTGACGTGTTCTAAGGTCAAAGCTGAGCATCAGAAACCATCAGGTCTACTTCAACAACCCGAAATCCCGGAATGGAAATGGGAAAACATTACCATGGATTTCATCACTAAATTGCCAAGGACTGCAAGTGGTTTTGATACTATTTGGGTAATAGTTGATCGTCTCACCAAATCAGCACACTTTCTGCCAATAAGAGAAGATGACAAGATGGAGAAGTTAGCACGACTGTATTTGAAGGAAGTCGTCTCCAGACATGGAATACCAATCTCTATTATCTCTGATAGGGATGGCAGATTTATTTCAAGATTCTGGCAGACATTACAGCAAGCATTAGGAACTCGTCTAGACATGAGTACTACCTATCATCCACAAACTGATGGGCAGAGCGAAAGGACGATACAAACGCTTGAAGACATGCTACGAGCATGTGTTATTGATTTTGGAAACAGTTGGGATCGACATCTACCGTTAGCAGAATTTTCCTACAACAACAGCTACCATTCAAGCATTGAGATGGCGCCGTTTGAAGCACTTTATGGTAGAAAGTGCAGGTCTCCGATTTGTTGGAGTGAAGTGGGGGATAGACAGATTACGGGTCCGGAGATTATACAAGAAACTACCGAGAAGATCATCCAAATTCAACAACGGTTGAAAACCGCCCAAAGTCGACAAAAGAGCTACACTGACATTAAAAGAAAAGATATAGAATTTGAAATTGGAGAGATGGTCATGCTTAAAGTTACACCTTGGAAAGGTGTTGTTCGATTTCGTAAACGAGGGAAATTAAATCCAAGGTATATTGGACCATTCAAGATTATTGATCGTGTCGGACCAGTAGCTTACCGACTTGAGTTACCTCAACAACTCGCGGCTGTACATAACACTTTCCACGTCTCGAATTTGAAGAAAGGTTTTGCTAAAGAAGATCTCACTATTCCGTTAGATGAAATCCAAATCAATGAAAAACTCCAATTCATCGAAGAACCCGTCGAAATAATGGATCGTGAGGTTAAAAGACTTAAGCAAAACAAGATACCAATTGTTAAGATTCGATGGAATGCTCGTAGAGGACCTGAGTTCACCTGGGAGCGTGAAGATCAGATGAAGAAGAAATACCCGCATCTATTTCCAGAAGATTCGTCAACACCTTCAACAGCTTAAAATTTCGGGACGAAATTTATTTAACGGGTAGGTACTGTAGTGACCCGAACTTTTCCATGTTTATATATATATTAATTGAGATTGATATTTACATAATTAAATGTTTCCAACATGTTAAGCAATCAAACTTGTTAAGACTTGATTAATTGAAATATGTTTCATATAGACAATTGACCACCCAAGTTGACCGGTGATTCACGAACGTTAAAACTTGTAAAAACTATACGATGACATATATATGGTTATATATATAGTTAACATGATTTTATTATAAGTGTGTATCTCATTAGGTATTTTAACAATGAGTTATATACATAAAAATGAGACTATTAATTTAAGAAACTCGAAAACGATATATATAACGATTATCGTTATAACAACGTCTTACTAGGTACATATGAATCATATTAAGATATTGATACACTTGGTTAATTATGTTAAATGATAAGTAAATATATTATTAAGTTTATTAACAATGAAATACATATGTAAAAATAAGACTACTAACTTAATGATTTCGAAACGAGACATATATGTAATGATTATCGTTGTAACGACATTTAACTGTATATACATCATACTAAGATATATTATATATCATAATATCATGATAATATAACAATTTAACATCTCATTTGTTATAATAAACAATGGGTTAACAACATTCAACAAGATCGTTAACCTAAAGGTTTCAAAACAACATTTACATGTAACGACTAACGATGACTTAACGACTCAGTTAAAATGTATATACATATAGTGTTTTAATATGTATTCATAGACTTTTGAAAGACTTCAAGACACTTATCAAAATACTTCTACTTAACAAAAATGCTTACAATTACATCCTCGTTCAGTTTCATCAACAATTCTACTCGTATGCACCCGTATTCGTACTCGTACAATACACAGCTTTTAGATGTATGTACTATTGGTATATACACTCCAATGATCAGCTCTTAGCAGCCCATGTGAGTCACCTAACACATGTGGGAACCATCATTTGGCAACTAGCATGAAATATCTCATAAAATTACAAAAATATGAGTAATCATTCATGACTTATTTACATGAAAATAAAATTACATATCCTTTATATCTAATCCATACACCAACGACCAAAAACACCTACAAACACTTTCATTCTTCAATTTTCTTCATCTAATTGATCTCTCTCAAGTTCTATCTTCAAGTTCTAAGTGCTCTTCATATATTCTACAAGGTCTAGTTACATAAAATCAAGTATACTTTTGTAGCGACCCGACCAAAACCGTTATTGATGGCGCCGTTAACTTAGGTCCCGTTGCGTGGTCGTAGTCCCTATATGAGACTCGTTTGACCAAAATTATGTCGCATTCATTTGAAAGGTACAAGACTTGCAAGTTTAGTTTACAAAACCGTTCGACAACAAGTCTAACTTTACAAAAGTCATAAAGTATAAATGAAATAACTTGCGACATAATTAGTTTAAAAACACAGTTGCTATAAATAGCATAAGTATGTAAACAGAAGTTTGAATCCAAAAGTGCTATCCCTAGCGTATGCATGCATGGTTGACTCCAATCAAGTAATCAAAGAGTGCGGAAGCATGTATCAAGTAGCCAAGTATGAACCTGAGAAAACATGTAGAAAACTGTCAACGAAAAACGTTGGTGAAATCATAGATGTATTTGTAAACGTTGTTTTTGAACCACAAGATTTAGTATTCCCATAGTTGATTATCAAAATCGTTTGCATTCCAAAAGTATTGTTTGCGAGCACCCAATTATCAAGACTTAACGTCTCCTTCCATAGAACCCCATCACAATAGTGTTAGAACATACACTGTTTCTCGAAAATATATTTCATCCGTAGACGGTAGCGAACCGTCCGTAATGAGGGTTTGTCAAACCTGTATGGCCACACAATATAAGTTCTCGTTTACACCCTGCAAGTGTAACTAATGATAATCGAATTGAGGATTTTTGTTCTAACTCGCTGTGGAATGTTTGTTTTCCTTGTACTAGTGTTCAAAGTATAAAAGTAAGTAGTACAAAATGTAACAAAGTATATGTTTCTCAGCCCACAATTTAAAAGTATAAAAAGTTGTTGAAAAGGTGGGACTATGATCTCACCTCGAGTGCACGAGTATAAAAGTACTTCACAAAGTAACGTATGCATGAAAGTTGCTTAGCCTTGACCTAAACAAGTAAGTTGTATCAATTAACCGGTTACGACACAAGGTCGGGTGAAATGTGTTCAATCAGTCCTATGGCTCGTTATGACTCGAATAGTATAGCATGTGAATCACGTTGTCAAGTTTCATGCAAGAATCAAGTATAAAATAAGATTAGAACGATTGTATAAGTGTTTTGTTAAGTTTGACTAAAAGTCAAACTTGGTCAAAGTCAACGAAAAAGTCAACACGTTCGGGTCGGGTCCCAAACTATTTTTCTAAGCTTAGAAGTCATATATGAGCATGTTGGCCAAGTTACATGTTAATCGGAGGTGCGTAGCATAGCAAACATTTTTCGAAATTTGACAAAGTAGGTCAGAACCCAAACAAGGCTATTGCCGCGCCGCGGCCAGAGGTGTCGCGCCGCGACAAATAACGTGGTCTGGTGCCTGGTCAGTTTCAAAAGTTCAAGTCTTGATCCAAAATTTAATTTAGCACAAAACGCAAACTGTAAACACTTAGAATACGCATCTTATATCATTGGAAAGCTCTTTTGACAAGGAATACAATTAACTACCTTTCACGAGCAAAAACATCAATTACAATAACCGAAAACTCATCAATTGATCAAGAAGGGTTTATTTTCAAAGTTTCAAGTTCGTAAAACGTATTTTATGATTCGGGAATCCAATTTACACATACGATATGCTGTTTCGAAGGTAATTAAGCATACAATGCATCTAAACACTTACTAACAACATTAACAAGCATTCAATGCATCAAAAGTTCATTTCAAAGTCTATCAAACCCTAACCAAAATTCACAAAAAATCAATAATCATGTGTTTGAAGTTTTCTTAATCAACCTACGCATTAAAACGAAGCTAGTGATACTAGTAACACAATTAAGACATGAACTTTAACAATCAAACAACATTTAATCTTCCAAAATGCAAGATTAAGCAAACCCATTTCAAATGTTCAAACTAGTTACTCAAAACAACAAAACGAGCAAATAAATCATATTTTCATGTTATACACGAGCCATGGACACTAACTAACACCATTTCAAGTATATAAAATGAATTTAGAGAAATTTAGTGTTTTAGAAACGTTACCCAAACGAGATGAAGTTGGTACCAAAATGTAGAGGATGAAGAGAGGATCACGAATATGTAATTTGTTTTGTGATGAACTTCCTTGATTGAATTTAGATGATAAATCTTTGATGTTGGGGTTTGAGAGAAATTATGGAAGTAGTAAGAATGAGGGAGGTGGAATGGATGGAGGAGGAGGCCACTTTGACTATTTGACCTAGTCAAATTTTTGCCCACTTGGCAAGTTTAGTCCCTCAAGTTTCAAGCGGGTGCGGGAATTAACCAAACGAATATTTTAAAAACGCTCGAGTAAACGAGTGATGTTATAATTAAATAACGAAAATATTATGAACGTTAGTCAACGAAAGTTACAAATTTTAAATAACGAAAGATATTATAAAAAAAAAGACAGTGTTAAAAATAAATTTAACGGAAAAACGCGGGATGTTACATTACCTACACCTTAAAAGAAATTTCGTCCCGAAATTTAGTTGAAAGTAGTAGTCGTTGTTCCTTCATCGAGATCGTACGTTGCCCATTCTACGGATAATTGAAAGTACTTCATCGGGCATTTCAACGAACTTTGACAGTCTGGGTTTTACGTTGTTTTAGAGTTTGGTTTCATGATTCAAAATTTCAACCGGTCCTCCTAGGAAGCGGAGTTTGTCATCGATAGTAAGCTCATCGAAAAGGATAACAAGTTCTTGTTTCGCAAGACAAGCCTTTAAGTTTGATACGTAGAATTTAGGATGAACGGAGACTCGAATGAGTTGAAAAATCTAAACGGCTAGTAACGGGTCCAAAACGCCCCAGGATTTAAAAGGACTAAAAATATCGCGGATTTAGCTATCTACGTTTCCCGAAACGGATTACACCTTTTCAAGGTGCGTCTTTAACGTTACGCGGTTACCCACTTGGAATTCGAGTTCTTGGAATTGAAAAATTTTCCGGTTGTTTCATGAATGATTTCGGGTCCGGTGGTTCCCTTGTCACCTACTTCGGTTCAACAATTTAAGAAAATGACAATTACGGCTATACGGGTCCTTGAAAGTGTGACGTTAAGACTTGAATGATAACCATCGTTGTAAGAGAATTTGGTTAAAGGCAAAAACTTTTCTCAAGTAAATTTGAAGTTGATAACACAAATTCGTATTACGGTTTCCAAGGTTTGAATCGTATGTTTGCTCGGTCCGTCGGGTTGTGGTTGATGTGCGGTACTCATGTCTAAACGTGGTCCCGAGACTTTTTGTGAGGCACTCCAAAATCTAGAAGTGAAACGAGGATCTCGATCCGAAACGAGGTACATCTCTTTAAGGTATATTTGAAAGAGTTTGTTAGGACACGTTTCACAAGGAAATTCGCGTCGCGGAAGATTTATCGGTTTCCAAATACGTTCGTTGAGACTATTCACCCTCGAGGCGAATACTAGTATAACGTGAAGAGTCTCTCTCCATTGATAATTTAAAATAAAAGATTTCCTGAACCAGAATTACGAGTGTAAGGCGAGAGAAGTTTCCGCCTCGATGCGAGCATAACGAGTAAATTGTAGTTAGTCAATAAGACTGTGCGAGGACGAGATAGTATACACGTGTAACATACGGTTGAAGTCGAAAGGAATCGGTAATTCATTCGGAAGCATAAGTATAGTTCGACAAAAATCGAAGGTGTGTCCCCGGTATGGTTGTTATCAATATTCTCGGAGTTTTCAGATGTCCAAACATGAATAGATGAAGTCATGTACATGGCTCATGGTGGTGTTTAGGTTGATCGAGTCTAACCACCATCACATGTCACTAGAACTTTGGTATGTCTTACCGTAATATAACCACGTTGATCGAGTGTCGTTATATTACGCTAACTCATACCTCCATTCCCACATCACTCTATAGATTCAAGTTCGTGTAATCGTGAAGTTTAAAATAAACAAAGTGTAACGACGTCTCTAACGTGACTCGTATTGAATCGAAAGAATTAGTGCAACAATAAAGAAGCGTTCCCCGAGGGAAGTGTATAAATGATTGTTCACGTCAATGTGGTTCGAGTCAGACAATAAGGTATTCAGGTATGAAAAGAGTAACGAGTCATGATAACGGGTAGCACGCAACCGTAGTGATAAATAGTGATGACGATACTCATCTAGAGTGGTGGTGGTAACTTTACAACACTTGTGGATAGTAAGCTGAGACGGGGTGGATAAAAACCAAGGATTCAGAATTCCCGAACTAGAGTGACTAACGAAGTCGTGGTCATCCGTACGCGTATAAACCTTGAATTCACGTGTGTTACCAAAAAGTGGCGGAATACGAGTTCGTATGATGGAGGTTGGGTACCATTAAAAAGTTTGCCTAAGAATGATTCAAGTATAATGCACAAGTATTCAAGTAAGTGCTATCTATAGCAAATGTATGTCAGAATGCAATGGCTAACTATCCGGTTGTAGTCCAGATTCACTAATGCGTCCTAACGACTCTGTCAGACACACTAATGCATATCCTAGTTCCCTACAACCAACGCTCTGATACCACTTGTAGCGACAGATGGGGTAGAAACTCACCCAGTGCCTTTCCAGCTAACCGCTTGGTGACCACTGAGTGTACCTCAGACACTGATTTTACGGCCCGCATTTCTGCCAAACTGCTAACCCTCAAATTCCAAGGGATCGCAAGGGGTAAGAGCCAATGCTTCGTCACAGGTAACACTGTGAGAACCCCCTCTACGATTAACCCGCCAAAAAGAATAGTCCGTTCGGGTGCCCGGCCTGACAACCGGCGCGCGTGACTACCTTTACGGCTAAGGTTAAACCAGCTCTGATACCACTTGTAGCGACCCGACCAAAACCGTTATTGACGGCGCCGTTAACTTAGGTCCCGTTGCTTGGTCGTAGTCCCTATATGAGACTCGTTTGACCAAAATTACATCGCATTCATTTGAAAGGTACAAGACTTGCAAGTTTAGTTTACAAAAACGTTCGACAACAAGTCTAAGTTTACAAAAGTCATAAAGTATAAATGAAATAACTTGCGACATAATTAGTTTAAAAACACAGTTGCTATAAATAGCGTAAGTATGTAAACAGAAGTTTGAATCCAAAAGTGCTATCCCTAGCGTATGCATGCATGGTTGACTCCAATCAAGTAATCAAAGAGTGCGGAAGCATGTATCAAGTAGCCAAGTATGAACCTGAGAAAACATGTAGAAAACTGTCAACGAAAAACGTTGGTGAAATCATAGATGTATTTGTAAACGTTGTTTTTGAACCACAAGATTTAGTATTCCCATAGTTGATTATCAAAATCGTTTGCATTCCAAAAGTATTGTTCGCGAGCACCCAATTATCAAGACTTAACGTCTCCTTCCATAGAACCCCATCACAATAGTGTTAGAACATACACTGTTTCTCGAAAATATATTTCATCCGTAGACGGTAGCGAACCGTTCGTAATGAGGGTTTGTCAAACCCGTATGGCCACACAATATAAGTTCTCGCTTACACCCTGCAAGTGTAACTAATGATAATCGAATTGAGGATTTTTGTTCTAACTCGCTGTGGAATGTTTGTTTTCCTTGTACTTGTGTTCAAAGTATAAAAGTAAGTAGTACAAAATGTAACAAAGTATATGTTTCTCAGCCCACAATTTAAAAGTATAAAAAGTTGTTGAAAAGGTGGGACTATGATCTCACCTCGAGTGCACGAGTATAAAAGTACTTCACAAAGTAACGTATGCATGAAAGTTGCTTAGCCTTGACCTAAACAAGTAAGTTGTATCAATTAACCGGTTACGACACAAGGTCGGGTGAAATGTGTTCAATTAGTCCTATGGCTCGTTATGACTCGAATAGTATATCATGTGAATCACGTTGTCAAGTTTCATGCAAGAATCAAGTATAAAATAAGATTAGAACGATTGTATAAGTGTTTTGTTAAGTTTGACTAAAAGTCAAACTTGGTCAAAGTCAACGAAAAAGTCAACACATTCGGGTCGGGTCCCAAACTATTTTTCTAAGCTTAGAAGTCATATATGAGCATGTTGGCCAAGTTACATGTTAATCGGAGGTGCGTAGCATAGCAAACATTTTTCGAAATTTGACAAAGTAGGTCAGAACCCAAACACAGCTATTGCCGCGCCGCGGCCAGAGGTGTCGCGCCGCGACAAATAACGTGGTCTGGTGCCTGGTCAGTTTCAAAAGTTCAAGTCTTGATCCAAAATTTAATTTAGCACAAAACGCAAACCGTAAACACTTAGAATACGCATCTTATATCATTGGAAAGCTCTTTTGACAAGGAATACAATTAACTACCTTTCACGAGCAAAAACATCAATTACAATAACCGAAAACTCGTCAATTGATCAAGAAGGGTTTATTTTCAAAGTTTCAAGTTCGTAAAACGTATTTTATGATTCGGGAATCCAATTTACACATACGATATGCCGTTTCGAAGGTAATTAAGCATACAATGCATCTAAACACTTACTAACAACATTAACAAGCATTCAACGCATCAAAAGTTCATTTCAAAGTCTATCAAACCCTAACCAAAATTCACAAAAAATCAATAATCATGTGTTTGAAGTTTTCTTAATCAACCTACGCATCAAAACGAAGCTAGTGATACTAGTAACACAATTAAAACATGAACTTTAACAATCAAACAACATTTAATCTTCCAAAATGCAAGATTAAGCAAACCCATTTCAAATGTTCAAACTAGTTACTCAAAACAACAAAACGAGCAAATAAATCACATTTTCATGTTATACACCAGCCATAGACACTAACTAACACCATTTCAAGTATATAAAATGAATTTAGAGAAATTTAGTGTTTTAGAAACGTTACCCAAACGAGATGAAGTTGGTACCAAAATGTAGAGGATGAAGAGAGGATCACGAATATGTAATTTGTTTTGTGATGAACTTCCTTGATTGAATTTAGATGATAAATCTTTGATGTTGGGGTTTGAGAGAAATTATGGAAGTAGTAAGAATGAGGGAGGTGGAATGGATGGAGGAGGAGGCCACTTTGACTATTTGACCTAGTCAAATTTTTGCCCACTTGGCAAGTTTAGTCCCTCAAGTTTCAAGCGGGTGCGGGAATTAACCAAACGAATATTTTAAAAACGCTCGAGTAAACGAGTGATGTTATAATTAAATAACGAAAATATTATGAACGTTAGTCAACGAAAGTTACAAATTTTAAATAACGAAAGATATTATAAAAAAAAAGACAGTGTTAAAAATAAATTTAACGAAAAAACGCGGGATGTTACAACTTTCAAGTTTGCTAGCTCACTTCCAATCTTGTAAGGTGATCATCCAACCTCAAGAAATCTTTGTTTCTTACAGTAGGTTATCATTCTAATACAAGGTAATAATCATATTCAAACTTTGGTTCAATTTCTATAACTATAACAATCTTATTTCAAGTGATGATCTTACTTGAACTTGTTTTCGTGTCATGATTCTGCTTCAAGAACTTCGAGCCATCCAAGGATCCGTTGAAGCTAGATCCATTTTTCTCTTTTCCAGTAGGTTTATCCAAGGAACTTAAGGTAGTAATGATGTTCATAACATCATTCGATTCATACATATAAAGCTATCTTATTCGAAGGTTTAAACTTGTAATCACTAGAATATAGTTTAGTTAATTCTAAACTTGTTCGCAAACAAAAGTTAATCCTTCTAACTTGACTTTTAAAATCAACTAAACACATGTTCTATATCTATATGATATGCTAACTTAATGATTTAAAACCTGGAAACACGAAAAACACCGTAAAACCGGATTTACGCCGTCGTAGTAACACCGCGGGCTGTTTTGGGTTAGTTAATTAAAAACTATGATAAACTTTGATTTAAAAGTTGTTATTATGAGAAAATGATTTTTATTATGAACATAAAACTATATCCAAAAATTATGGTTAGACTCAAAGTGGAAGTATGTTTTGTAAAATGGTCATCTAGACGTCGTTTTTTCGACTGAAATGACTACCTTTACAAAAAAGACTTGTAACTTATTTTTCTGACTATAAACCTATACTTTTTCTGTGTAGATTCATAAAATAGAGTTCAATATGAAACCATAGCAATTTGATTCACTCAAAACGGATTTAAAATGAAGAAGTTATGGGTAAAACAAGATTGGATAATTTTTCTCATTTTAGCTACGTGAAAATTGGTAACAAATCTATTCCAACCATAACTTAATCAACTTGTATTGTATAAAATGTAATCTTGAGATACCATAGACACGTATACAATGTTTTGACCTATCATGTCGACACATCTATATATATTTCGGAACAACCATAGACACTCTATATGTGAATGTTGGAGTTAGCTATACAGGGTTGAGGTTGATTCCAAAATATATATAGTTTGAGTTGTGATCAATACTGAGATACGTATACACTGGGTCGTGGATTGATTCAAGATAATATTTATCGATTTATTTCTGTACATCTAACTGTGGACAACTAGTTGTAGGTTACTAACGAGGACAGCTGACTTAATAAACTTAAAACATCAAAATATATTAAAAGTGTTGTAAATATATTTTGAACATACTTTGATATATATGTATATATTGTTATAGGTTCGTGAATCAACCAGTGGCCAAGTCTTACTTCCCGACGAAGTAAAAATCTGTGAAAGTGAGTTATAGTCCCACTTTTAAAATCTAATATTTTTGGGATGAGAATACATGCAGGTTTTATAAATGATTTACAAAATAGACACAAGTACGTGAAACTACATTCTATGGTTGAATTATCGAAATCGAATATGCCCCTTTTTATTAAGTCTGGTAATCTAAGAATTAGGGAACAGACACCCTAATTGACGCGAATCCTAAAGATAGATATATTGGGCCTAACAAACCCCATCCAAAGTACCGGATGCTTTAGTACTTCGAAATTTATATCATGTCCGAAGGAGGATCCCGGAATGATGGGGATATTCTTAAATATGCATCTTGTTAATGTCGATTACCAGGTGTTCACCATATGAATGATTTTTATCTCTATGTATGGGATGTGTATTGAAATATGAAATCTTGTGGTCTATTGTTACGATTTGATATATATAGGTTAAACCTATAACTCACCAACATTTTTGTTGACGTTTAAAGCATGTTTATTCTCAGGTGAATACTAAGAGCTTTCGCTGTTGCATACTAAAATAAGGACAAGATTTGGAGTCCATGTTTGTATGATATTGTGTAAAAACTGCATTCAAGAAACTGATTTCGATGTAACATATTTGTATTGTAAACCATTATGTAATGGTCGTGTGTAAACAGGATATTTTAGATTATCATTATTTGATAATCTACGTAAAGCTTTTTAAACCTTTATTTATGAAATAAAGGTTATGGTTTGTTTTAAAAATGAATGCAGTCTTTGAAAAACGTCTCATATAGAGGTCAAAACCTCGCAACGAAATCAATTAATATGGAACGTTTTTAATCAATAAGAACGGGACATTTCACGTACGAGTGACCTGTCAAAAGTGTGGGTGCTGATGAACACCTACAGCTCGCTGTTTTCGCGTTTTTTTGACCCCAAAACATGATTTTTGCTCAATCTGATCATGAAACCACTTCAAAAACATCATATAACAACTATATAACATATATCTAACATCAACTAAGCATAACAAACACATTTCATGAAGATTCAAGCCCAAAATCACACTTTTTACTCAAGAACATAATAACCCATTTAATCAAGAATCAAAGCAAGGATTCAACAAGACAAACCTGAGATGATGCTCACAATGATGCTAGAAATCAGTTTCTAAAGCTTCTTAATCCAATTTCAAGTTTAGATCAACTAGGGTTTGTGAAGGAGATAGAGATTAGGTACGGTGTTTGTTTAGAAGCTTCAAGAAAATAAGAGAAGTAGCTGACTTCTAGCTTTTATATTTAGGTTAAATACAATACCCCATCACACACGGGTATTTATCAGTTATCTGATATCTTTCGTACTTCGTTAGAAAGCCCTAACAGAGTCCAAATTTAACAAACAAACCTGTTCTGTGACCCTTGTCATAAACTGGTCTCAACTAAACAACCAAATAATTATAAACATATAATTATTAAAAATCACTAATTACATCATACCCCAGGGTACAATGGTCATTTCATCTAGGCCCAAAACGCGGGTGTTACAGCAACTCCATGCCAAATTCTCTAAGTGTGAATTTCGGTTAAACGAAGTTAAATTTCTAGACCATGTTGTTGGTGGTCAAGGTATTAATGTAAACCTCACAAACATTGAAGTCAAAAGTAATCGGGAAACCCTCACGACTCTGACTTGTATTCGTAAAATCCTAGATCTCGCCGGTTATTACCAAAGATTCATTTCTGACTTTTCTCGTATTGCTCGTCCTTTAACCTCGTTAACTCACTAAGGGAAGAATTAAACCTCTCTGTGTCCTAAGTTTGAACGTGATTATTCACACCAATCTTACTAGCCCAATTCGTGTAGCACAAGATGGAACTCAAACATGGAAATATTTCTATGTGAACGCATGAAGGGCATACTCTCTCGACTCGAAATCAAGGTAACTAAAATTCATTATTTTGCACGAAGAATTTGAATACTTAATTATGGATCCGATCAATCTTCTCATCACCACGTACCACGATACATAACTCTGCTATTTCACTATTACCGTCTGATATTACTGGGACCCAAGATAACACACAATCCGAGGATACCTCTTTCTTCTTTGACTTATCGTCCTTATGCTTCTAATAATTGACCAACTACTACTCAACCCCGAACTATACAACTACATGTACTATCTCGTTCCCACCAAGTCTCAACATTTGGCCACAAGATGCGCGATATGGCTACATCAAGATGTAAACTCATCCTATTCTAAGTTCTTATTTCACTCCTATCTTTTCGCCCGTACTTCCGTATAAGGAAACCTTTTGTATAATTGCTCAATAGAGAGAGAGACTCTTCACGTATTACTAGTATTCACCACGAGGGGGGACTAGCCCTGACGAACATTTTTTCAGTAGCCGATAAGAAACTTGTTCCAACAAATGCTTTCGAGCCCTAACTAACTTGTTCAAACATATCTTAAGAAATTCTATTCCAACACGGTGTACCATTGTCAATTATACCGGATCGAAATACTCATTACACATCTAGTCTATAAGAAGCCTTAGGAACACGTTTAGACATGAGTGCCGCGTATCATCCACAAACCGACGGAACAAGCAAAAGTATGATTTAAATCTTGGAAAGACATATTACAAACTTGTATTGTTACCTTTAGTTGTTTCCTCTTCCAACGATAACTATCACTCGTATATTAACGCCGCATTTTTCGAAACCTTATATGACCGCCAATGTTGATCTCCTATCGTTGGACCGAAGTTGGTGACAAGAAAATCCCCGGATCCAAATTCATTCAAGAAATAACTGTTAAAATCATTCAAATCCAAAAAAAGGCTCAAGACGGCCCGTAGTCGCTAAAAGAGCTATGCCGATGTTATACGTAAGCCTCTCGAATCTCAAGTGGGTAACCACAAAATGCTAAAAGTCGCACCTTGGAAAGGTGTAAACCATTTTGGGAAGACGAAGGAAGTTAATTCCGCGATATTAATCCTTTTGAAATCTTGGGGCGTATTGGACCTGCTACATACCGTTTAGATCATCCAACTCGATTAAGTTCCCGTTCATCCTACATTCCATGTAACAAACTTAGAGACGTGTCCTGCGGAACAGGAACGTGTTATTCTTCCAGATAAGCCTACTATTGATGACAAACTCCACTTCATAGGAGAACCGGTTGAAATTATGGATCATAAAACCAAACCTTAAGACAACGTAAAATCTTGACTGTCAAAGTTCGTGGGAATGCCCAAGGACGTATCTTCACTTATTCATAGAATTGACAACACAAGGTCTCGAGGAAGAGACATCGACTATTACTTCCAACTAAATTTCGGGACGAAATTTCTTTTAAGGTGGGGGTAATGTAACATCCCGCATTTTTCCGTTAGATTATTTTTAACGCCCGTCTTTTTATTTTGATAATATCCTTCGTATCTAGATTCGTATCCTCTGTTAGCTAACATTCTTAATATTTTCATTATTGGGTTATGACATTTCCCGTTTACTCTCGTGTATTTCAAAATAATTCGTTTGGTTAATTCACGCTCCCGCTTTAAAACTTGAAGGACTAAATTTTTCAAGGAGCCAAACTAGTTGACTAGGTCAACTAGTCAAGCTCCCTCATCCATTCATTTCATTCTCATCTTTCTTTCTTACTTCCACTTTATTCTCTCAAACACTAACTCAAGGATTCATCATCTAAATTCGATTTAGGGAGCTAGCAACAAAATAAATTACATATTTGGAATCCTCTCTTCATCCTCTACAATTTGATACCAATTTCATCTCATTTGGGTAACTCTCTAAAAATACTAGATTTCTTGTTCTTGATGTTTTTTAACTTATAAAAGTGTTAATTAGTGTCTATGGCTTAAGTTTAACATGAATATGTGATTTATTTTCTCGATTTGTTGTTTTTGGAGTAACTAGCACGAACTTGAAATGGGTGTGCTTAATCTTTGATTTTGGTTGACTAAATATTGTTTAAATGATCAAGTTCATGTATTAAATGTGTTACTAGCATCATTAGCTTCAATTTTATGTGTAGGTTGATCTAGAAAAGCCCCATTTACAAAATGATTGAATTCATGATTTTGGTTAGGGTTTGATGAACTTGAAAGAAACTTTTGATGCCTTGAATTCTATGAGATGTTGTTAGTAAGTGTTTAATTGTATTATATGTTTAATTACCTTTGAAACGGCATATCGTATGTGTAGATTGGATTCCCGAATCAAGAAATGCATTTTATGAACTTGAAACTTTGATTTTGAACGTTTAACGATCTTTCGACGAGGTTTTTGTTTTTATAAATGATGTTTTTATTTTATGAAATGTGTTTAGTTGTATTTCTCATCAAAATACCTTTCAAACGATATAAGATACGTGTTTTGAATGTTTACGGTTCATAAGTTATGGTTGTTTGAAGTTGAAATCGTTTAAGTGTTAAACTGCCCCAGAATTGCTGAACCAGATACAGATGCGGCGCATCTGCCTTGGATGCGGCGCATTTGAGGTAGACTGCCCGAAAATGTCATATTTCGTTTAATTCTAGCTATGCTATGCACCCCCGATTGACATGAAACTTGGCCAACATGCTCATATATGGCTTCTAATCTTACAAAAATAGTTCGGGACCCGACCCGAACGTGTTGACTTTTTCATTGACTTTGACTATGACCAAGTTTGACTTTTAGTCAAACTTAACCAAATACTTATGCAATCTTTCTAACTTGCTTCTATACTTGTATCTTGCATGAAACTTGACAATTTGATTCACATGCTAGATAATCGAGTTGTAACGAGCCATAGGACTAATTGGACATCTTTGACCAACCGTGTTTACCGTTATTGATACAACCTACTTGTTTAGGTCAAGACTAGCAGTCGTTCTTGCATACGTTTACTTGTGAAGTAACTTTATTACTCTTGCACTCAAGGTGAGATCATAGTCCCACTTTTCAACAACTTTTATTCTTTAAACCGTGGGCTGAGAAACATATACATTTAATACTTTTATACTATGAACAAATACAAATACAAAGATACATACGAGTTAGAACAAAAGTCCTCAATCTAATTATCATTAGTTCCACTTGCAGGGTGTAAGTGTAAGCGAGTAATTATGTTGTGTGGCCATACGGGTTTAACAAACCCTCATTCAGACGGTTCACTACCGTTAGTGAATGAAATATAATTTCAACAAGTATAGTGTAAGTTCTAACACTAAATTCAAAATTCAGAGGGAAGATTCAGTTAAGCCTTGATAATTGGGTGCTCGTGATACAAACGACATTTTTAGAATGTAAACGATTTAGATAAACAATTCATATGTAACCTTGTGGTTCATTACAAAATACTTACTAAACCTATGATTTCACCAACGTTTTCGTTGACAGATTCTCTAAGTTTTTCTCAGGTCTTGAATGCTTAATGATACATGCTTTCGCTCACACTTTTGATACTTGCTTGGATGTCGAGTATACATGCATACATGAAGCGTCTTTTGACTTTACTTTAAATCGTGTCGCATGGGTTTCATGTGCATTTTAAACGTTGTAATGTAACTAGCCTTTGAACTACTTTTGTAAACTTGAAACATCTTTACATTTGAAATGAATGCGACATATTTTGGTCAAACGTCATTTTAAAGACTTACGACCACGTAACGGGACCTAAGTAGATGGCGCCGTCAATGACGATTTTGTCGGGTCGCTACAATATATATATATATATATATATATATATATATATATATATATATATATATATATATATATATATATATATATATATATATATATATATATATATATAGGGGCAGGATCAATGGGGAAGTAACCAATCGGGGGGAAGCGGGGGGAAGCAAAAAAAAAAATTTTTGTTTTTAGAAAAAACTTTGTTCACGAACATTATAGATTGGATGAAAATAAGAACATTTAGAAAAGACACTTCATGATGAATGTTATTATTTTGGCGGGAAAACGATCGACAAAAATAACATTCAAGATAATATTGTTCGCGAAGAATGTTAACGTTTTTTTTTCATGTTTTGTGAAGTAAAATTTAGCCCGATTTAGAGTTTAGGGTTTAGGGTTTAGGGTTTGGTGTTTTGGGTTTATGGAATAAACCCAAAACACCAAACCCTAAACCCTAAACCCTAAACTCTAAACCATTCGTGTTAAAAACTTAATCTAAATCCTAAATCTAAACCCTAAATCTAAACCCTAAACCCTAAATTTCTAAACCCTAATATCTAAACCCTATAAACCCTAATAGCTAAACCCTAATATCTAAACCCTAATGTCTAAAACCTCAACATACGCTCGGAAAACACGATAATTGTTATATATTACTTCTTCGGAAGTTTTCCCTCCAAAATAATAACATTCATCACGAAGTTTCTTTTCTAAATGTTCTTATTTTCATCCAATCTATAATGTTCGTGACCAAAGTTTTTTCAAAAAACGAAAAAAAATTTTTTTTGCTTCCCCCCGCTTCCCCCTATTGGTTACTTCCCTCTTGATCCTACCACTATATATATATATATATATATATATATATATATATATATATATATATATATATATATATATATATATATATATATATATATATATATATATATATATATATATGTATATATATATATGTATGTATATATATATATGTATATATATATATGTATGTATATATATATATGTATGTATATATATATATGTATGTATATATATATATATATGTATATATGTATATGTATATATATATATATATATGTATATATATATATATATATATATATGTATATATATATATATGTAAATATACATATATACATATATGTACATATATACATATATATATATATATACATACATATATATATATACATACATACATATATATATATATATATATATATATATATATATATATATATATATATATATATATATATATTAGGGTTTTAGAATGAGTTTTTAATACGAACGGTTTAGAGTTTAGGGTTTAGGGGTTAAGGTTTAGGGTTGAGGGTTTACGGAGTAAACCTGAAAACCCTAAACGCTAACCCCTAAACCCTAAACTCTTAATCGGGCTAAATCCTAAAAAAAACTCAAAAAAACCTCAAAACACGTTAACATGCATCAGATGCATTTTAAGCTCCTGTTAAAAAAAAAAGTTTATGAATCTACTCAATGTCAGTAGATCACGAATTTTTTTTTTTAAATTGGAGCTGTAATGTAAAAAATATAAAAATCTCATTTTACTTATCCCTTTATCCCAAAAAAGTCACTTATCCCTTGATCTCTCCCATATATATATATATATATATATATATATATATATATATATATATATATATATATATATATATAGTGTTTTAATCAAGAGAGAAGCACTTTTTTGGGGACGAGTGGGAGAAAGTAATTTTTTCGTTTATTTTGAAAAAAAAATTCAGGCATTAAGATCACATTAAAATATGAATATTTAAAAAAGTCATTTCGTAATGAATGTTATTATTTTGTCGGAAAAACGCTCGAAGAAATAATTATAACACTCATTGCAATGAATTTTGCTTCTGAGTTTTTTTTTTACGGTTTAAAAATTAGGGTTTAAAAATTAGGGGTTAAAAATTAGGGTTTAGCTATTAGGGTTTAAAAATTAGGGATTTGGGTTTAGAAATTAAATTTTTGTTTTCGAAAAACACGAAAAATAAAAAATTACTTTTATTTCCCCGGTCCCCCCAAAAAGTGATTCCCTCTTGATTATGACCATATATATATATATATATATATATATATATATATATATATATATATATATATATATATATATATATATATATATATATATATATATATATATATATATAGGGAGAGGATCCAGTGAGAACTTTTTAGTGTGAGAACTCTAGGAACTCTAAAAACACTGAAATTCGAGCAAAAAAGGTGCACGGGCAAGCAAAAAAAAGAAATTCGAGCAAAAATCAAAAACACGTAAGAACAAAAAATTCATAGTCGAGCAATTTTTTTTTTGTTTGTTCGAATTTCAAAATGTAGAGCACAAATTGTTCGAATATCAGTATTTTTGTTCGACTACCCGTGTGTTCTACATTTTTTTGTTCGACTATCAAAAATGTAGAACATACATTTGTTCGCCCGCTTTTTTTGTTCGAATATCAAGTTTTTTGTTCGAATTGCTCATTTTTTGTTCGCCCTTGTCCTATATTTTTCTCGAATTGCTCTTTTTTCCGCCAGTGTCCCATTTTTGCTCGAATTTACCTAAAATACATGTCCATTTATATGTAAAGAAAGCAAAGATATATGAAACTACATATGACGTAAATGTTCGATATATATATATATATATATATATATATATATATATATATATATATGTATATATATATATATATATATATATATATATATATATATATATATATATATATATATATATATATATATATATATATATATATATATATATATATATATATATATATATATATTGTGGGTTGAGAATCAATAGCCGGATAATTCGAACTGGTCCTATAATCGCGTAGACACTTTCTTAATCGAGTATTTCGACCCACTTGGTCAGGTGTAACACAAAATTAAGAGTAGGATAAGATTAGGATGAAAAATCATCTTGACCAAAAGATAATTATTCCTTGCAATTATAGAAGTATTTTCTGGAATTTTTAATGTTGAAAGTGTGCTTTGAATAATCAGATTCTGGAACTATTCTTCAATGAATTAATGACATATGTTTATAATGAGTCAAAACGTGCAATGAAGTGTTGCAACCTTCAAAATGGGTCATAATTAAATGATACATCTCTTGCCCTATTGTAGTGACCCGTCCTTATTCAGATTTCATCGGATCCAGATTTATCTGGGTTCTATGAATTTAGGGTATGTTACTTGTATTTCTCCTTGGTTTCCTTTATGGTTAGCTCAATCTGTTTTTCAGCACCAAATATTTTCTATCGAGCGTTCCCAACACTACATTCTTTTATCATCACCTTTGGCCATTAAGACCATTTACTACATGCTGCTTCGTCAGCATTTTCAAAGTTAACGGATCTGGATCATTGGTTATCAAATCGAGGTGTTTTCAGGAGAATTGTGTTTTTAGATGATTAAACACTGATGGTAATATGGTGGAATATAAAAGGTTCCCCAGTAACAATAAAGAGTACGCATATATATCAAGGTTATAATAAGGTTGTTTCGAATGAAAAGTCGGAGTTGACTTGTTGAAGCTGTGACAAAATTGGCTACTTTAGAAAGGGATTGCAAATTGATTTTCGGTAGTAACATCGCCAAAGGAGCTAGCGCATATACGTGTTAAACCTTTACTCAGGTTACAAAAGTTTTTTAGGTGCATAACTATATGCATAGATCTTTTCTTCCGTAGATGAAGTGCGGTTGGTTCATCTTCTCGATTGAGGTGTTTAAAAGAATCATAAAAGGTTTGAACGCAAATTGTAATCGTCAAGATACGAATGAGGTTTAAGATAAAAATCAAGTGGCAAACTTGAAGAATTATTTAGTTTCATATATTATAATCAATATTTTAATTCATTTTAATTGTCCAAAGTTAGTAGTCCAGTAGTCCAATAGTCCAATAGTTCATATATAGTTTAATATATAACATTCAAATTAATTAATACGTATCGTGACCCGTGTACCGGTCTCAGTATTGATCACAACTCAAACTATATATATATTTTGGAATCAACCTCAACCCTGTATAGCTAACTCCGTCATTTGCATATAGAGTGTCTATGGTTGTTCCAAGATAAATATATAGATGGGTCAATATGATATGTCGAAACCTTGTATACGTGTCCCGTTATTTAAAGTGCGTAAAATAATTACAGAAATTAAATGACGATAAAATTGCGAGAATGTAAATTGCGAGAATGTAAATTGCGATAATTAAATTGCGATAAATAAAATGTAACCAGTTGGCTAGGAACAGTTAGCGTGGATTATTAACAATATTTCAATTAGTTTGTTCGTTTGTTTCTAACAAATTTTACTTTGTCCGATGTTTTTCTTCATTATGCCACTTGTTGGATTCTGATAGGTCAAAATCTAAATATGAAATTGAACGAAAATGGATTCTGTAGTGAACGAATACGTATATCTATGGATACAAGTAGGATAGTGACTGACTGTTGAATCAAAGTCGAAGAATGTACCGTAGAACTGTTTAATGTGAAATCTAAATATTCCTCGGGTATTACCTACCCGTTAAAATATTTTCACCATTAACAGTTTGTACAAAAGAATTTTAATTACAATCTTTATGAAAATATACTTGCATATATATTTTCTTCAGATGTAATCATGGATTTAATGAGTCAATAAGATATTAAACTCATTTGATTTATCGTTGGAATAAGAATATATAATCTCTAGAACATTAGAGATTACATAATCGTCATGTAGAACAAAGGTAATTGATATAGAACGATATGTAGAACAAAGATAGTCGGTGTAGAACGATACGTAGAACGATAATTATGCTCGAGGTATAGAATGAGATGTTGAGGTATGGATTGTTGATGATACTGATGCTATTATTGATGGTACTACTGGTGCCGGTGATGTTGCTGAAGCTAGTACGTTTTGCACCATATTTTCCAAGGCTACAACTCGGGCTCGAAGCTCGTTGAATTATTACTCCAGAATGATTGTCGGTAGGAACGAGTGAATGAATAAAGTTTTAGAATTTTTAGATAGTATATAATCGTGGCGAAATATTCTGGAAATGAGTGAGAAAATAGTATCTCAAACAGGTTCGCCGGTAAGTGCTTAAGGTTCTTCACCAAGAGGGAAATTTGGTTGATGAAAAGGATCGCCTTCTTCTCGTCTCCATTGATTTAGTCGACTACGAACTCATCAGATGAATTGGGGATGGCTGATTGGTTGCTCCATTCCGGTTACACTGCTTTCGGAGTTTGAGTGGAAATCCATATCGGAATAGCTGTCGGAATCTGAGGAATTCGAACTGGTTGAGGGATTCATCTCGTACGATTAGATGAAGGATTTTTGATAAGAAATAGGTTATATGATGTAGATTAGTACCCTGCAATACATAATTTACATATGCATATATAATACTAAAATCCCATAAGTTACGGAGGAATCTACGGAAGCTGTCAGGCAAAGGTAACAGTAACAGATACGCTAAGATATGAATTAGCAGTCATGCTAAGATATGAGTTTGTCTATACACTATCTAGACAATAGAGGCAGTAAGATGTGTCTAGACTTTAAGGATGATAACCAAATAAATTTTCGACACTAAATGATAAGCAAAACTTTTGACATGCAGACACGGTCGAAGTCCAGACCCACTAATGCATCTAAACAACTATCAGTTAGACACACTAATGCAAGACTTGGTTCGCTAAGACCACCGCTCTGATACCACCTGTAGTGACCCGTCCTTATCCACCTGGACGAAGTCATCAACATTTGGTCCCATTGCGATGATCGACACCAAGTAATGTCCTTAAATTGAGCAAATGCACAGCGGAAGACTTAATTCGTACCTGAGAATAAACATGCTTTAAAGTGTCAACCAAAAGGTTGGTGAGTTCATAGGTTTATCATAACAATCATTTCAATATATTAATAGACCACAAGATTTCATAATCATAACATAATACACTCGCAAGTGTTTAAAAGTATTCTATAAGTTGTAGGCACCCGGTAACAAGCCTTAACGTTCATCTTTTACCCTCTGAAGTACACCAGATCAGGTATGTTTTAAAATAACCTCGAAGTACTAAAGCATCCCAAAGTCAGGATGGGGTTTGTCAGGCCCAATAGATCTATCTTTAGGATTCGCGCCTACCGTACATAGACAAGTAGTTTAATGTTACCAAGCTAAGGGTATATTTCTGGTTTAAACCCACATAGAATTAGTTTTAGTACTTGTGCCTACTTCGTAAAACATTTATAAAACAGCGCATGTATTCTCAGCCCAAAAATATATATTGCAAAAGCAATTAAAAAGGGAGCAAATGAAACTCACCATACTGTATTTTGTAGTAAAAATACATATGACGTCTTTGAACAAATATAGGGTTGGTCTCGGATTCACGAACCTATATCATTTATATATATATATTAACACATATAATTGTAATCGAACGAATTTACATATTTATAATGATATAATTGTTATCTTAATTAAGTGTTTCATTAAAACCCTAATAAGTTACATTTATTAATATTTATTATATAGTTATATTATATGTAGTAAATATATCTTTATATAACTAATAGTTATTTGACAAAATAATATTGATAATAATAATAAAAGTTTTTTTTATTTTACAATAATAATAATAATAGTTATTATGATAATAATATTGATAATATGAAAATAATAATATTAATTTCAAAATAATAATATTGATAGTAATAATAATAATTTTGATAAATATGATAATCTTTCTAATAATGATAATAATAATAGTAATGATGATACTTTTAATATAAATGATAGTTTTTAATAAAAATGATACTAATAATAATATTTATGATATTTTTAATAATAATTTTAATAATACTAATAATAATAATAATAATAATAATAATATTGATAATGATAATAATACTAATTTTGATAAAGAGATAATCTTAAAAAAAATATAATAATACTTGTTAATAAAAAAAATGATAGTTTTTAATAATAATAATAATAATAATAATAATAATGTTAATAATAATAATAATACTAATAATAATTATTATTATTATAAAACTACCTTAAAAGCTTTTCTAAAATGAAATGGCAAAGCCCGGGCTCGAACTTTTAACCTCTCGCTTAACGTACAACATCCATAACCATTACTCCATCCGTGTTTTCCTGTTTTAACTCCCGAACTAAATCTATATAACCCGTCTTTTACAATCATCATCATAATACCATCAATCATCACGTCAACTTCTTGGCCCATCAAAGAAAACCGGATCTCGGCCCAAAGTAATAAAATCAACTAAATCCTAACTTAAATCAATATCAATTGGGTTTTGAATTCGAACATAGCCTGATCACGATTTAATTTAAATGACCCATTTATAATACAACCTAGTTCTCGATATCAGTCTATATTATTTATTATTTTGTTTTTTTTCTTTTCTTTTTAACAGGTGAACCCACGAAACAGTAGCAGCAATATAAGTCGATGGTTTGGTATTGTCGATCTTCATGTAGCAACGGTTGTAAACCTTGATGATGGGTTTTGTAGTCGTTAGTCGACTGAAACAGAAAGGAAGATGTCGAGAAGCAGCAAATAATGGGTTTCGTTTGAGTTGTGTTTGATAACAATAAACAAGTCGTAGTTGTTTGAAGGGTGATGATGTTCACTCGAAGCCGGAATCAGAAGTAACGGTGGTGGTTAAGGTGATGAGTGTTGAATGATGATGGTTCGAAGTGGTGGTGGTTGTTTAGGACGGTGAAGTGCGAGCAAAACAGAAATAGGCTATAACGGTAACATAGAAATAACAGTAATTAACGATGGTTGTGTTTCTTGGATTAAGCTGAAATAGAAAACAGTCTCGGCTTTAGGTGGTGTGACGGTTTTTCAAACAGCAATATTACCACGATAAGTAGCAACTGCAGCGAGTAATAGCAATAGCCTGTGGTGTTGGTTATGGTGCGTTTATGATAGCAATATGAGAGAGAGATAGAGAGAGAGTGAAAAATGATGGAGGTGGTTGCAGTGGTTTGTGGTAGCCGGTGGTTGTCAAGTGGTGGGAGGTGGTTTGTTAATGGTGTTTAATGGTGGAAACGATTTAGAGTGATGATACTTGGTTTTTGCTCGTCGGACAGAGAATGAAAGGAAGAAGAAAAGAGAGAAATAAGATGTTGCCGGTAGTAGCCGGAAGTTATGGTTGGTGGTTGTAAGGGTTTCGATGGTGGGTGACTTAAGAAGATGGGTATTTGAAGGTGGAGAGTGTTAGTGTGTGTATGTGAGTGTCTGCATATATATATATGTACATATATTATAGATTTAGGATTATAATATATAATATAATATTAATTAATAATAGCAATCAAATAATTCATGTGTTAAAGAAACGTGTGAAGCTATAATTAAGATTTTGAATTTATGTGACGACGATTTAGATATTTTCAATTCGCGGAGTGTTATATCGTGTCCATTGCTAAACAGTTGTCGTATAAAAGTGTTCCTAAAAATCCCAAATTTTTAGATTAAGCATATTAAATTGTTTCACTCATTACCTGTTTGAAACTTGATCAAAAAGGTGCGTCTATTATTTATTTTTAAATCCAAATAATCTGTACGGAGTGTTAAAATTCAACTCATCAAAGTAAAAATATTTTTAATAACTATAAACTTTACATAACTTAATTATAGATCAATATTTAATTCCAACTTCTCATAAGTTTGAGTCTTAAACTTGTTTAATATCGCTCATAAAAATTTACCTGTCATTCGAGCTCGATCTCAACTAAAAATTTAATATTTTTAAAATTAATAAAATAGATTCTAAATATGTTTTTAATAAAGCTAAAATTGATATAGCCTATTTTCGGACCATCGTTTATTCTAAAATCACATAAGTTCATTTTTAACTTGTTTAATACCGATGGGATGATAACTGAGTGTCCTTGTAGTTTACTAAATTAATTCGAAACCTCATATATATATTTAATATACTTCATTTATATATATATATATATATATATATATATATATATATATATATATATATATATATATATATATATATATATATATATATATATATATATATATTTTAAATAATAACTTTTATATATTATTATTAGTTTACATAATTAATTTTAACAAGTACAATATATAATATTTCATTTTAAATATATGCCTACATATTTACAAGTAATCATATCGTGAGTTGTCGGGAATTGTCAAAGGTCAAACGATAACATGAAAATAGTTCAAAATTTTTGGAGACTCAATCTAACAGACTTTGCTTATCGTGTCAAAGATATTAAATCATATCGAGAGTTTGATTTAGAATTAGTCGAAATTTTCCGGGTCGTGACACCTATACATGTTTGAAAGAGTGCATTCATACCCTAATAAACCACGTAAACATATCCCAAAACGTCCAGGGATTGAAGGCAACCAATACGTTTGGGTAAACATTGCAACTTTTCAAAAATGCATGCCTTAAGGTGCGGCTCACCAGAAAAGTGGTGCGCCTCACCTTAACACATCAAAACTTTCTAATGTTGATTTTCACATTTTATGTTATAAGGTGCGGCGTGTGACGACCCGGAAATTTTTGACCAAATTTAAACTTGATCTTTATATGTTTCCGACACGATAAGCAAATTCTGTAATGTTGAGTCTTAAAATTTTTGAACTATTTATATGGAATCATTTAACCTTTGACTATCCCCGACGATTCACGAACAATTATGTGTAAATAAAAATGTAAATATATATAAATATAAATATGAGTATATGTAATATTTTTGAATAAATAAAATACCCTTTAACCAATTGTTAATAAACATATGTATATATATGTGATGACCCGGGAATTTCCGACCAAATTTAAACCTGAATCTTATTTGATTTCAATACGATAAGCAAAGTCTGTATATCTTTATCCATGATGCTATAAATGCTTGCAGAAATGCAAATATATTTGTACCAGGTACACATGGATTACAGATGAAAAGGTTTGAAGAGCTGAAGATGAACACCCCTATGGTGTCTGATAATCAATTCACTGCGCCAATTCCAAATTGGCTAGTGAGGCTAGCTGAACCCCAAGACGCTCGTATGCGTTCTTATTTTCAGGCTGTAGGAATACCTCTTCCGAACCCGGTACAACAAGAACAAGTTAAACCTGCCGTGGTTCCAGCCCTAGAGGTTGAAATGTCGCGTTCTTATTGATTAAAAACGTTCCATATTAATTGATTTCATTGCGAGGTTTTGACCTCTATATGAGACGTTTTTCAAACACTGCATTCATTTTAAAACAAACCATAACCTTTATTTCATCAATAAAGGTTTAAAAAGCTTTACGTAGATTATCAAATAATGATAATCTAAAATATCATGTTTACACACGACCATTACATAATGGTTTACAATACAAATATGTTACAACAAAATAAGTTTCTTGAATGCAGTTTTTACACAATTTCATACAAGCATGGATTCCAAATCTCGTCCTTGTTTAAGTATGCGACAGCGGAAGCTCTTAATAATCACCTGAGAATAAACATGCTTAAAACGTCAACAAAAATGTTGGTGAGTTATAGGTTTAACCTATATATATCAAATCATAATAATAGACCACAAGATTTCATATTTCAATACACATCCCATACATAGAGATAAAAAATCATTCATATGGTGAACACCTGGTAACCGACATTAACAAGATGCATATATAAGAATATCCCCATCATTCCGGGACACCCTTCGGATATGATATAAATTTCGAAGTACTAAAGCATCCGGTACTTTGGATGGGGTTTGTTAGGCCCAATAGATCTATCTTTAGGATTCGCGTCAATTAGGGTGTCTGTTCCCTAAATCTTAGATTACCAGACTTAATAAAAAAGGGCATATTCGATTTCGATAATTCCACCATAGAATGTAGTTTCACATACTTGTGTCTATTTTGTAAATCATTTATAAAACCTGCATGTATTCTCATCCCAAAAATATTAGATTTTAAAAGTGGGACTATAACTCACTTTCACAGATTTTTACTTCGTCGGGAAGTAAGACTTGGCCACTGGTTGATTCACGAACCTATAACAATATATACATATATATCAAAGTATGTTCAAAATATATTTACAACACTTTTAATATATTTTGATGTTTTAAGTTTATTAAGTCAGCTGTCCTCGTTAGTAACCTACAACTAGTTGTCCACAGTTAGATGTACAGAAATAAATCGATAAATATTATCTTGAATCAATCCACGACCCAGTGTATACGTATCTCAGTATTGATCACAACTCAAACTATATATATTTTGGAATCAACCTCAACCCTGTATAGCTAACTCCAACATTCACATATAGAGTGTCTATGGTTGTTCCGAAATATATATAGATGTGTCGATATGATAGGTCGAAACATTGTATACGTGTCTATGGTATCTCAAGATTACATAATATACAATACAATTTGATTAAGTTATGGTTGGAATAGATTTGTTACCAATTTTCACGTAGTTAAAATGAGAAAAATTATCCAATCTTGTTTTACCCATAACTTCTTCATTTTAAATCCGTTTTGAGTGAATCAAATTGCTATGGTTTCATATTGAACTCTATTTTATGAATCTATACAGAAAAAGTACAGGTTTATATTCGGAAAAATAAGTTACAAGTCGTTTTTGTAAAGGTAGTCATTTCAGTCGAAAGGACGACGTCAAGATGACCATTTTAGAAAACATACTTCCACTTTGAGTTTAACCATAATTTTTGGATATAGTTTCATGTTCATAATAAAAATCATTTTATCAGAATAACAACTTTTAAATCAAAGTTTATCATAGTTTTTAATTAACTAACCCAAAACAGCCCGCGGTGTTACTACGACGGCGTAAATCCGATTTTACGGTGTTTTTCGTGTTTCCAGGTTTAAAATCATTAAGTTAGCATATCATATAGATATAGAACATGTGTTTAGTTGATTTTAAAAGTCAAGTTAGAAGGATTAACTTTTGTTTGCGAACAAGTTTAGAATTAACTAAACTATGTTCTAGTGATTACAAGTTTAAACCTTCGAATAAGATAGCTTTATATGTATGAATTGAATGATGTTATGAACATCATTACTACCTTAAGTTCCTTGGATAAACCTACTGGAAAAGAGAAAAATAGATCTAGCTTCAACGGATCCTTGGATGGCTCGAAGTTCTTGAAGCAGAATCATGACACGAAAACAAGTTCAAGTAAGATCATCACTTGAAATAAGATTGTTATCGTTATAGAAATTGAACCAAAATTTGAATATGATTATTACCTTGTATTAGAATGATAACCTACTGTAAGAAACAAAGATTTCTTGAGGTTGGATGATCACCTTACAAAGATTTCTTGAGGTTGGATGATCACCTTACTCCGGCTGTTACCCAACCTCCATCAGAAGGGGATATCACGAATCTGACTAGTAGTATGTATAGCCCTACATATAAGAATAATACCGCACCATCATCCTTACCTGCCCTCACGGCAACTCAAACACTTCCACCAATGTCGCCTTCAACAGTTGCTGCTGATGCTGCTTTTGTTCATGGTTACACTGTTGTTTCACCAACTAGGTCACCTTCTCGAAGTTCAAATAGATATGGATTACAGTATCTCTCTGACAATGAGGTGGAGGAGCTCTATCTTGCTGAGTTTGCTAAATGAACTGATCTTGATGAAGTTCGCGAAACTATGATGATTTATCTTGAGCAAGCAAGGATAGTGTATCCTTTATCTCCATGCAAGTCACCTGGACCAATTCACATGCCTGATCATGATAATTTCGATCCCGACAATCTTCATGAGGGGGAGAATAGACAAGGTGGTTATCGGTCCAGTGTTTTTCAAAGATCAACTTATGAAGCTGGTACATCCAGTCAACAGAAGGAAAAAGATGTTGTTGATATATCTGATTCCAGTGATGAAATTGAAGAAATTTAGTGTGAAAGATTTCTAGATGAATCGCAAAGTCAGAGAGAGGGTAATTCAGGAATGTTAATGACTATGGATTTTGCTGATCAATCAGAGAAAAAGTTAACTCAAGAGGACAATCAAAACTTTGACAACATTGAAGATATTTTGAAGGGGTCATCAAGTGTTGCCAATGAATTCAATGATTATCAATTTGTTAATTTGACATCTCCAACTGACGAATTTGGAATACACTTCGAAAAGGAGATTTTCTCTAATGGCAAAGAAGATACCACGACTCCTCCCGATTTGAATGTTCCTTTTCAAATTGCAGAGATTGTTCTTGAACGTGATGCTAATTACCAACTGAGTGAGGATGAAGAGAAAGATATTCTTCGTTCACCATTCATTGAACAACAAGCATATAGAATTTATGGTGATTCTGATCTCGTCCTTTCTGCATCAATGAGTGTTCTGGGTGCATGGAAATTTCATAAGAAACCAGAATATCTTAAAGCTTATCTGAGTGTTCGTGACAAATTCAAATTGAAGAATGAAGAGAAACTTCAAATTCAGCGAAGTTCAGAGATTAAAAGCATAAATAAGATTTTGATGATTAATAAGGATGGAGTGAAGATGCCATTGTTTCAAGCTACAAGAATGGATGATGAGGATTACCAATTCTCAGAAGCGGATTTTGATAAACTGAAGATGGATGAAATTATTTTCATTTACAACTATCTGATTAACTTGAATTAATCTGCAACAATTTATCATGCTACTGCAATGAAGGCAGTCTACAGGTTTATTCTTGATTCGATGAGATGGATGTCAGTTCATGATTTTCAGTTGGGATTGGAATCTGGACACAAAAAGCTCGGAATCAAACCACCAAATCAAGTGATTGAAGAGCTAAGATACATGTTCTTACTTGAAGTGAGCGACTGTCCATATGGATTTGTATTTGTCAATTCTCACTATACAAAGATCTTCATCAGAGTCTCAGAATTCAGAAGATACTCAGACGGAACGTTGATGTATGCTTTCAAGTACATGAGATGGAGATTGATCAATGACTGCTATTCAACTGAAGATATTAAGATTGTCAAATACATTCTCACAAGATTAAAAAGTCATCTCAAAACAAGAGTGAACATACGAAGATATGAGAATCTCAAGGGATTCAAATCCAAAGTTCACTTCAGAGGAACAAAGTTTCTTTAGATTACAAAATAGGATTATGTTGTAAAGTTCACATTTAACACTAAGGGGGAGATTGTTAGGACCCCGAAGTTGTATAGTGTTAATGTGAAATAAGCTTAATTGAAGGTTCCTTAGAAGAGGGCTATATAAGGTGAAATATCCCGTTCTTATTGATTAAAAACGTTCCATATTAATTGATTTCGTTGCGAGGTTTTGACCTCTATATGAGACGTTTTTCAAAGACTGCATTCATTTTTAAAACAAACCATAACCTTTATTTCATAAATAAAGGTTTAAAAAGCTTTACGTAGATTATCAAATAATGATAATCTAAAATATCCTGTCTACACACGACCATTACATAATGGTTTACAATACAAATATGTTACATCGAAATCAGTTTCTTGAATGCAGTTTTTACACAATATCATACAAACATGGACTCCAAATCTTGTCCTTATTTTAGTATGCAACAGCGGAAGCTCTTAATATTCACCTGAGAATAAACATGCTTTAAACGTCAACAAAAATGTTGGTGAGTTATAGGTTTAACCTATATATATCAAATCGTAACAATAGACCACAAGATTTCATATTTCAATACACATCCCATACATAGAGATAAAAATCATTCATATGGTGAACACCTGGTAACCGACAATAACAAGATGCATATATAAGAATATCCCCATCATTCCGGGACACCCTTCGGATATGATATAAATTTCGAAGTACTAAAGCATCCGGTACTTTGGATGGGGTTTGTTAGGCCCAATAGATCTATCTTTAGGATTCGCGTCAATTAGGGTGTCTGTTCCCTAATTCTTAGATTACCAGACTTAATAAAAAGGGGCATATTCGATTTTGATAATTCAACCATAGAATGTAGTTTCACGTACTTGTGTCTATTTTGTAAATCATTTATAAAACCTGCATGTATTCTCATCCCAAAAATATTAGATTTTAAAAGTGGGACTATAACTCACTTTCACAGATTTTTACTTCGTCGGGAAGTAAGACTTGGCCACTGTTGATTCACGAACCTATAACAATATATACATATATATTAAAGTATGTTCAAAATATATTTACAACACTTTTAATATATTTTGATGTTTTAAGTTTATTAAGTCAGCTGTCCTCGTTAGTAACCTATAACTAGTTGTCCACAGTTAGATGTACAGAAATAAATCGATAAATATTATCTTGAATCAATCCACGACCCAGTGTATACGTATCTCAGTATTGATCACAACTCAAACTATATATATTTTGGAATCAACCTCAACCCTGTATAGCTAACTCCAACATTCACATATAGAGTGTCTATGGTTGTTCCAAAATATATATAGATGTGTCGACATGATAGGTCGAAACATTGTATATGTGTCTATGGTATCTCAAGATTACATAATATACAATACAAGTTGATTAAGTTATGGTTGGAATAGATTTGTTACCAATTTTCACGTAGCTAAAATGAGAAAAATTATCCAATCTTGTTTTACCCATAACTTCTTCATTTTAAATCCGTTTTGAGTGAATCAAATTGCTATGGTTTCATATTGAACTCTATTTTATGAATATAAACAGAAAAAGTATAGGTTTATAGTCAGAAAAATAAGTTACAAGTCGTTTTTGTAAAGGTAGTCATTTCAGTCGAAAGAACGACGTCTAGATGACCATTTTAGAAAACATACTTCCACTTTGAGTTTAACCATAATTTTTGGATATAGTTTCATGTTCATAATAAAAATCATTTTCTCAGAATAACAACTTTTAAATCAAAGTTTATCATAGTTTTTAATTAACTAACCCAAAACAGCCCGCGGTGTTACTACGACGGCGTAAATCCGGTTTTACGGTGTTTTTCGTGTTTCCAGGTTTTAAATCATTAAGTTAGCATATCATATAGATATAGAACATGTGTTTAGTTGATTTTAAAAGTCAAGTTAGAAGGATTAACTTTTGTTTGCGAACAAGTTTAGAATTAACTAAACTATGTTCTAGTGATTACAAGTTTAAACCTTCGAATAAGATAGCTTTATATGTATGAATCGAATGATGTTATGAACATCATTACTACCTTAATTTCCTTGGATAAACCTACTGGAAAAGAGAAAAATGGATCTAGCTTCAATGGATCCTTGGATGGCTCGAAGTTCTTGAAGCAGAATCATGACACGAAAACAAGTTCAAGTAAGATCATCACTTGAAATAAGATTGTTATAGTTATAGAAATTGAACCAAAGTTTGAATATGATTATTACCTTGTATTAGAATGATAACCTACTGTAAGAAACAAAGATTTCTTGAGGTTGGATGATCACCTTACAAGATTGGAAGTGAGCTAGCAAACTTGAAAGTATTCTTGATTTTATGAAACTAGAACTTTTGGAATTTATGAAGAACACTTAGAACTTGAAGATAGAACTTGAGAGAGATCAATTAGATGAAGAAAATTGAAGAATGAAAGTGTTTGTAGGTGTTTTTGGTCGTTGGTGTATGGATTAGATATAAAGGATATGTAATTTTGTTTTCATGTAAATAAGTCATGAATGATTACTCATATTTTTGTAATTTTATGAGATATTTCATGCTAGTTGCCAAATGATGGTTCCCACATGTGTTAGGTGACTCACATGGGCTGCTAAGAGCTGATCATTGGAGTGTATATACCAATAGTACATACATCTAAAAGCTGTGTATTGTACGAGTACGAATACGGGTGCATACGAGTAGAATTGTTGATGAAACTGAACGAGGATGTAATTGTAAGAATTTTTGTTAAGTAGAAGTATTTTGATAAGTGTATTTAAGTCTTTCAAAAGTGTATAAATACATATTAAAACACTACATGTATATACATTTTAACTGAGTCGTTAAGTCATCGTTAGTCGTTACATGTAAGTGTTGTTTTGAAACCTTTAGGTTAACGATCTTGTTAAATGTTGTTAACCCAATGTTTATAATATCAAATGAGATTTTAAATTATTATATTATCATGATATTATCATGTATGAATATCTCTTAATATGATATATATACATTAAATGTCTTTACAACGATAATCGTTACATATATGTCTCGTTTAAAAATCATTAAGTTAGTAGTCTTGTTTTTACATATGTAGTTCATTGTTAATATACTTTATGATATGTTTTCTTATCATAGTATCATGTTAACTATATATATATATATATCCATATATATGTCATCATATAGTTTTTACAAGTTTTAACGTTCGTGAATCACCGATCAACTTGGGTGGTCAATTGTCTATATGAAACATATTTCAATTAATCAAGTCTTAACAAGTTTGATTGCTTAACATGTTGGAAACATTTAATCATGTAAATATCAATCTCAATTAATATATATAAACATGGAAAAGTTCGGGTCACTACAGTACCTACCCGTTAAATAAATTTCGTCCCGAAATTTTAAGCTGTTGAAGGTGTTGATGAATCTTCTGGAAATAGATGCGGGTATTTCTTCTTCATCTGATCTTCACGCTCCCAGGTGAACTCGGGTCCTCTACGAGCATTCCATCGAACCTTAACAATTGGTATCTTGTTTTGCTTAAGTCTTTTAACCTCACGATCCATTATTTCGACGGGTTCTTCGATGAATTGAAGTTTTTCGTTGATTTGGATTTCATCTAACGGAATAGTGAGATCTTCTTTAGCAAAACATTTCTTTAAATTCGAGACGTGGAAAGTGTTATGTACAGCCGCGAGTTGTTGAGGTAACTCTAGTCGGTAAGCTACTGGTCCGACACGATCAATAATCTTGAATGGTCCAATATACCTTGGATTTAATTTCCCTCGTTTACCAAATCGAACAACGCCTTTCCAAGGTGCAACTTTAAGCATGACCATCTCTCCAATTTCAAATTCTATATCTTTTCTTTTAATGTCAGCGTAGCTCTTTTGTCGACTTTGGGCGGTTTTCAACCGTTGTTGAATTTGGATGATCTTCTCGGTAGTTTCTTGTATAATCTCCGGACCCGTAATCTGTCTATCCCCTACTTCACTCCAACAAATCGGAGACCTGCACTTTCTACCATAAAGTGCTTCAAACGGCGCCATCTCAATGCTTGAATGGTAGCTGTTGTTGTAGGAAAATTCTGCTAACGGTAGATGTCGATCCCAACTGTTTCCGAAATCAATAACACATGCTCGTAGCATGTCTTCAAGCGTTTGTATCGTCCTTTCGCTCTGCCCATCAGTTTGTGGATGATAGGCAGTACTCATGTCTAGACGAGTTCCTAATGCTTGCTGTAATGTCTTCCAGAATCTTGAAATAAATCTGCCATCCCTATCAGAGATAATAGAGATTGGTATTCCATGTCTGGAGACGACTTCCTTCAAATACAGTCGTGCTAACTTCTCCATCTTGTCATCTTCTCTTATTGGTAGGAAGTGTGCTGATTTGGTGAGACGATCAACTATTACCCAAATAGTATCAAAACCACTTGCAGTCCTTGGCAATTTAGTGATGAAATCCATGGTAATGTTTTCCCATTTCCATTCCGGGATTTCGGGTTGTTGAAGTAGACCTGATGGTTTCTGATGCTCAGCTTTGACCTTAGAACACGTCAAACATTCCCCTACGTATTTAGCAACATCGGCTTTCATACCCGGCCACCAAAAATGTTTCTTGAGATCCTTGTACATCTTCCCCGTTCCAGGATGTATTGAGTATCTGGTTTTATGAGCTTCTCTAAGTACCATTTCTCTCATATCTCCAAATTTTGGTACCCAAATCCTTTCAGCCCTATACCGGGTTCCGTCTTCCCGAATATTAAGATGCTTCTCCGATCCTTTGGGTATTTCATCCTTTAAATTTCCCTCTTTTAAAACTCCTTGTTGCGCCTCCTTTATTTGAGTAGTAATGTTATTTTGAATTATTATATTCATAGATTTTACTCGAATGGGTTCTCTGTCCTTCCTGCTCAAGGCATCGGCTACCACATTTGCCTTCCCCGGGTGGTAACGAATCTCAAAGTCGTAATCATTCAATAATTCAATCCACCTACGCTGCCTCATATTCAGTTGTTTCTGATTAAATATGTGTTGAAGACTTTTGTGGTCGGTATATATAATACTTTTGACCCCATATAAGTAGTGCCTCCAAGTCTTTAATGAAAAAATAACCGCGCCTAATTCCAAATCATGCGTCGTATAATTTTGTTCGTGAATCTTCAATTGTCTAGACGCATAAGCAATCACCTTCGTTCGTTGCATTAATACACAACCGAGACCTTGCTTTGATGCATCACAATAAATCACAAAATCATCATTCCCTTCAGGCAATGACAATATAGGTGCCGTAGTTAGCTTTTTCTTCAATAACTGAAATGCTTTCTCTTGTTCATCATTCCATTCAAATTTCTTCCCTTTATGCGTTAATGCAGTCAAGGGTTTTGCTATTCTGGAAAAGTCTTGGATGAACCTTCTGTAGTAACCAGCTAGTCCTAAAAACTGGCGTATGTGTTTCGGAGTTTTCGGGGTTTCCCACTTTTCAACAGTTTCTATCTTTGCCGGATCCACCTTAATACCTTCTTTGTTCACTATGTGACCGAGGAATTGAACTTCTTCCAACCAAAATGCACACTTTGAAAACTTAGCGTACAATTCTTCCTTCCTCAATACTTCTAACACCTTTCTCAAATGTTCACCGTGTTCTTGGTCATTCTTTGAGTAAATAAGTATGTCATCAATGAAAAGAATGACAAACTTGTCAAGGTATGGTCCACACACTCGGTTCATAAGGTCCATGAACACAGCTGGTGCATTAGTTAAACCAAACGGCATGACCATAAACTCGTAATGACCGTAACGTGTTCTGAAAGCAGTCTTTGGAATATCATCTTCTTTCACCCGCATTTGATGATACCCGGAACGTAAGTCAATCTTTGAATAAACAGACGAGCCTTGTAGTTGATGAAATAAGTCGTCGATTCTCGGTAGTGGGTAGCGGTTCTTGATGGTAAGTTTGTTCAACTCTCGGTAGTCGATACACAACCTGAATGTACCATCTTTCTTCTTGACAAACAAAACAGGAGCTCCCCACGGTGATGTGCTTGGTCGAATGAAACCACGCTCTAAAAGTTCTTGTAATTGGCTTTGCAGTTCTTTCATCTCGCTGGGTGCGAGTCTGTAAGGAGCACGAGCTATTGGTGCAGCTCCTGGTACAAGATCTATTTGAAATTCAACGGATCGATGTGGGGGTAATCCCGGTAATTCTTTCGGAAATACATCGGGAAATTCTTTTGCAATGGGAACATCATTGATGCTCTTTTCTTCAGTTTGTACTTTCTCGACGTGTGCTAGAACAGCATAGCAACCTTTTCTTATTAGTTTTTGTGCCTTCAAATTACTAATAAGATGTAGCTTCGTGTTGCCCTTTTCTCCGTACACCATTAAGGGTTTTCCTTTTTCTCGTATAATGCGAATTGCATTTTTGTAACAAACGATCTCCGCTTTCACTTCTTTCAACCAGTCCATACCGATTATCACATCAAAACTCCCTAACTCTACTGGTATCAAATCAATCTTAAATGTTTCGCTAACCAGTTTAATTTCTCGATTCCGACATATATTATCTGCTGAAATTAATTTACCATTTGCTAATTCGAGTAAAAATTTACTATCCAAAGGCGTCAATGGACAACTTAATTTAGCACAAAAATCTCTACTCATATAGCTTCTATCCGCACCCGAATCAAATAAAACGTAAGCAGATTTATTGTCAATAAGAAACGTACCCGTAACAAGCTCCGGGTCTTCCTGTGCCTCTACCGCATTAATATTGAAAACTCTTCCACGGCCTTGTCCATTCGTGTTCTCCTGGTTCGGGCAATTTCTAATAATGTGGCCTGGTTTTCCACATTTATAACAAACTACATTGGCATAACTTGCTCCGACACTACTTGCTCCACCATTACTCGTTCCGACACCATTTGTTCCTTTCGTTCTATTAACCCCTGGTCCGTAGACCTCACACTTCGCCGCGCTATGACCATTTCTTTTACACTTGTTGCAAAATTTGGTGCAGAACCCCGAGTGATTCTTTTCACACCTTTGGCATAGCTGCTTCTGATTGTTGTTGTTGTTGCGGTTATTATTGTTGTTGGGATTATTGTTGTAGTTGCTGTTGTTGTTATTGTTGTTGTTGTTGGGCCGTTTGTTGTAGTTGCGATTGATGTTGCGATTGTTGGGATAATTGTTGCGATTATTGTTGTAATTGCTGTTGTTGTTGTATTGGTGATTCTTATCACCGTTTTCCTCCCACTTTCTTTTGACTTGCTTCACATTGGCCTCTTCAGCAGTCTGTTCTTTAATTCTTTCTTCAATCTGGTTCACTAGTTTGTGAGCCATTCTACATGCCTATTGTATGGAGGCGGGCTCGTGTGAACTTATATCTTCTTGGATTCTTTCCGGTAATCCTTTCACAAATGCGTCGATCTTCTCTTCCTCATCTTCGAATGCTCCCGGACACAATAGGCACAATTCTGTGAATCGTCTTTCGTACGTGATAATATCAAATCCTTGGGTTCGTAACCCTCTAAGTTCTGTCTTGAGCTTATTGACCTCGGTTCTGGGACGGTACTTCTCGTTCATCAAGTGCTTGAATGCTGACCACGGTAGTGCGTACGCATCATCTTGTCCCACTTGCTCTAGATAGGTATTCCACCATGTTAACGCAGAACCTGTGAAGGTATGCGTAGCGTACTTCACTTTGTCCTCTTCAGTACACTTACTTATGGCAAACACCGATTCAACCTTCTCGGTCCACCGTTTCAATCCGATCGGTCCTTCGGTTCCATCAAATTCCAAAGGTTTGCAGGCAGTGAATTCTTTGTAGGTGCATCCTACACGATTTCCTGTACTGCTAGATCCAAGGTTATTGTTGGTATGTAGCGCAGCCTGTACTGCGGCTATGTTTGAAGCTAGAAAAGTACGGAATTCCTCTTCATTCATATTCACGGTGTGTCGAGTAGTCGGTGCCATTTCCTTCAAAATAGTTAAATGGAACAAGTTAATCATACAGAATATTAAGAGTAGTTAATAGTATTTCGTAGCATAATATGAACTCATTTATAAAAGCTTTTTCTTCATATTAGCGTTTTATAAGTTTAAATTAGGGTAGTACCTACCCGTTAAGTTCATACTTAGTAGCTAATATACAATTCAACTACTACAATTCTATATGAAAAACTGATTATAATAATATTTCGCGTTCAAACTTTTATACAATATTTTACAAACTTACAATACCGCTTATTTTACATAAAGCATGAAATATAGCACACAATAACTTTGATACAAGATAGTTGTGAAGACAATTCTAGCTAGTACAGAAGTCGTTCAGCAAAGGCAATAAAGACACGTAATTCATACGTCCAGAAACAAGTCATGCATTCTGGTTTTACTAGGACTACTTCCCATCCTTGGTCTTGTGCAACATAACCGTTATGGCCGTTGATAAGACAGCGTGTTGTAACGTCATCAAAGGGACGAGGGTTACGTAATGTCCAACAGTCCCGTAATAATCTAAAAACCTCATTTCTTACCCCAATTACCGACTCCGTCACTTGTGGAAACGTTTTGTTTAATAGTTGTAGCCCGATGTTCTTGTTCTCACTTTGGTGAGAAGCGAACATTACTAATCCGTAAGCATAACATGCTTCTTTATGTTGCATGTTAGCCGCTTTTTCTAAATCACGAAGTCCAATATTCGGATATATTGAGTCAAAATAATTTCTTAACCCGTTGCGTAAAATAGCATTTGGGTTCCCCGCAATATATGCGTCAAAGTAAACACATCGTAACTTATGGGTTTCCCAATGTGATATCCCCCATCTTTCAAACGAAAGTCTCTTATAAACCAAGACATTCTTGGAACATTCTTCGAATGTCTTACAAACTGATCTCGCCTTAAATAGTTGTGCCGAAGAATTCTGGCCGACTCTAGACAAGATTTCATCAATCATGTCTCCGGGTAGGTCTCTTAAAATATTGGGTTGTCTATCCATTTTGTGTTTTTAAACTGTAAAATAGACAAGAGTTAGATTCATAAAAAAAATACTTATTAATACAAGCAATTTTTACATATATCATAAAGCATAAGAACACTATATTACATATATTACACCACACGAATACAACTATCTTATTCCGACTCGCTCGTTTCTTCTTCTTCGGTTTTGGTTCGTTTTGCCAAGTTTCTAGGGATATATGATGTTCCCCTAATACGAGCCGTCGTTGTCCACATTGGTTTAGAAAAACCTGGTGGTTTAGAGGTTCCCGGGTCATTGTTACAACTTAAGGACTTCGGGGGTTGACGATACATATAAAGTTCATCGGGGTTGGAATTAGATTTCTCTATTTTTATGCCCTTTCCCTTATTATTTTCTTTTGCCTTTTTAAATTCAGTTGGGGTAATTTCTATAACATCATCGGAATTCTCGTCGGAATCCGATTCATCGGAGAATTGGTAATCCTCCCAATATTTTGCTTCCTTGGCGGAAACACCATTGACCATAATTAACTTTGGTCGGTTGGTTGAGGATTTTCTTTTACTTAACCGTTTTATTATTTCCCCCACCGGTTCTATTTCTTCATCCGGTTCCGATTCTTCTTCCGGTTCCGATTCTTCTTCCGGTTCCGACTCTTCTTCCGGTTCCTCTTCGGGAACTTGTGAATCAGTCCACAAATCATTCCAATTTACATTTGACTCTTCATTATTATTAGGTGAGTCAATGGGACTTGTTCTAGAGGTAGACATCTATCACATAATATCAAACACGTTAAGAGATTAATATATCACATAATATTCATATGTTAAAAATATATAGTTTCCAACAAAAATGTTAAGCAATCATTTTTAAAGAAAACACGGTCGAAGTCCAGACTCACTAATGCATCCTAACAAACTCGATAAGACACACTAATGCAAATTTTCTGGTTCTCTAAGACCAACGCTCGGATACCAACTGAAATGTCCCGTTCTTATTGATTAAAAACGTTCCATATTAATTGATTTCGTTGCGAGGTTTTGACCTCTATATGAGACGTTTTTCAAAGACTGCATTCATTTTTAAAACAAACCATAACCTTTATTTCATAAATAAAGGTTTAAAAAGCTTTACGTAGATTATCAAATAATGATAATCTAAAATATCCTGTCTACACACGACCATTACATAATGGTTTACAATACAAATATGTTACATCGAAATCAGTTTCTTGAATGCAGTTTTTACACAATATCATACAAACATGGACTCCAAATCTTGTCCTTATTTTAGTATGCAACAGCGGAAGCTCTTAATATTCACCTGAGAATAAACATGCTTTAAACGTCAACAAAAATGTTGGTGAGTTATAGGTTTAACCTATATATATCAAATCGTAACAATAGACCACAAGATTTCATATTTCAATACACATCCCATACATAGAGATAAAAATCATTCATATGGTGAACACCTGGTAACCGACAATAACAAGATGCATATATAAGAATATCCCCATCATTCCGGGACACCCTTCGGATATGATATAAATTTCGAAGTACTAAAGCATCTGGTACTTTGGATGGGGTTTGTTAGGCCCAATAGATCTATCTTTAGGATTCGCGTCAATTAGGGTGTCTGTTCCCTAATTCTTAGATTACCAGACTTAATAAAAAGGGGCATATTCGATTTTGATAATTCAACCATAGAATGTAGTTTCACGTACTTGTGTCTATTTTGTAAATCATTTATAAAACCTGCATGTATTCTCATCCCAAAAATATTAGATTTTAAAAGTGGGACTATAACTCACTTTCACAGATTTTTACTTCGTCGGGAAGTAAGACTTGGCCACTGTTGATTCACGAACCTATAACAATATATACATATATATTAAAGTATGTTCAAAATATATTTACAACACTTTTAATATATTTTGATGTTTTAAGTTTATTAAGTCAGCTGTCCTCGTTAGTAACCTATAACTAGTTGTCCACAGTTAGATGTACAGAAATAAATCGATAAATATTATCTTGAATCAATCCACGACCCAGTGTATACGTATCTCAGTATTGATCACTACTCAAACTATATATATTTTGGAATCAACCTCAACCCTGTATAGCTAACTCCAACATTCACATATAGAGTGTCTATGGTTGTTCCGAAATATATATAGATGTGTCGACATGATAGGTCGAAACATTGTATACGTGTCTATGGTATCTCAAGATTACATAATATATAATACAAGTTGCTTAAGTTATGGTTCGAATAGATTTGTTACCAATTTTCACGTAGCTAAAATGAGAAAAATTATCCAATCTTGTTTTACCCATAACTTCTTCATTTTAAATCCGTTTTGAGTGAATCAAATTGCTATGGTTTCATATTGAACTCTATTTTATGAATATAAACATAAAAAGTATAGGTTTATAGTCGGAAAAATAAGTTACAAGTCGTTTTTGTAAAGGTAGTCATTTCAGTCGAAAGAACGACGTCTAGATGACCATTTTAGAAAACATACTTCCACTTTGAGTTTAACCATAATTTTTGGATATAGTTTCATGTTCATAATAAAAATCATTTTCTCAGAATAACAACTTTTAAATCAAAGTTTATCATAGTTTTTAATTAACTAACCCAAAACAGCCCGCGGTGTTACTACGACGGCGTAAATCCGGTTTTACGGTGTTTTTCGTGTTTCCAGGTTTTAAATCATTAAGTTAGCATATCATATAGATATATAACATGTGTTTAGTTGATTTTAAAAGTCAAGTTAGAAGGATTAACTTTTGTTTGCGAACAAGTTTAGAATTAACTAAACTATGTTCTAGTGATTACAAGTTTAAACCTTCGAATAAGATAGCTTTATATGTATGAATCGAATGATGTTATGAACATCATTACTACCTTAATTTCCTTGGATAAACCTACTGGAAAAGAGAAAAATGGATCTAGCTTCAATGGATCCTTGGATGGCTCGAAGTTCTTGAAGCAGAATCATGACACGAAAACAAGTTCAAGTAAGATCATCACTTGAAATAAGATTGTTATAGTTATAGAAATTGAACCAAAGTTTGAATATGATTATTACCTTGTATTAGAATGATAACCTACTGTAAGAAACAAAGATTTCTTGAGGTTGGATGATCACCTTACAAGATTGGAAGTGAGCTAGCAAACTTGAAAGTATTCTTGATTTTATGAAACTAGAACTTTTGGAATTTATGAAGAACACTTAGAACTTGAAGATAGAACTTGAGAGAGATCAATTAGATGAAGAAAATTGAAGAATGAAAGTGTTTGTAGGTGTTTTTGGTCGTTGGTGTATGGATTAGATATAAAGGATATGTAATTTTGTTTTCATGTAAATAAGTCATGAATGATTACTCATATTTTTGTAATTTTATGAGATATTTCATGCTAGTTGCCAAATGATGGTTCCCACATGTGTTAGGTGACTCACATGGGCTGCTAAGAGCTGATCATTGGAGTGTATATACCAATAGTACATACATCTAAAAGCTGTGTATTGTACGAGTACGAATACGGGTGCATACGAGTAGAATTGTTGATGAAACTGAACGAGGATGTAATTGTAAGCATTTCTGTTAAGTAGAAGTATTTTGATAAGTGTATTTAAGTCTTTCAAAAGTGTATAAATACATATTAAAACACTACATGTATATACATTTTAACTGAGTCGTTAAGTCATCGTTAGTCGTTACATGTAAGTGTTGTTTTGAAACCTTTAGGTTAACGATCTTGTTAAATGTTGTTAACCCAATGTTTATAATATCAAATGAGATTTTAAATTATTATATTATCATGATATTATCATGTATGAATATCTCTTAATATGATATATATACATTAAATGTCTTTACAACGATAATCGTTACATATATGTCTCGTTTAAAAATCATTAAGTTAGTAGTCTTGTTTTTACATATGTAGTTCATTGTTAATATACTTTATGATATGTTTTCTTATCATAGTATCATGTTAACTATATATATATATCCATATATATGTCATCATATAGTTTTTACAAGTTTTAACGTTCGTGAATCACCGATCAACTTGGGTGGTCAATTGTCTATATGAAACATATTTCAATTAATCAAGTCTTAACAAGTTTGATTGCTTAACATGTTGGAAACATTTAATCATGTAAATATCAATCTCAATTAATATATATAAACATGGAAAAGTTCGGGTCACTACATAAGGAACCTAAGTAGTCCTAATTAGATAGCCATTGCATTGTAACCGAGTTCTAGAAGCTATGGAATGTAATTGTACCGATTCTCTCTAATACCGAGTCTCATGCTTACATACCGAATCTCAACATGATCTGACCTATCAGTAATTAACTTTGCTATTTTAAAACTGTTTATATATAGAAAGGGAATATAAAGGATTTCGAGCTTAATTAGTAAACGTCAGTAACACTCGGTTGATGTTTTGTTAGTTTTAATATAGATATTGTACATGTTCATGATGGATTGAAATAAAAGTTGGACTGTAAATTGATTACGAAGATTTTAGATTTATTAAAAATATTTTTACATTTTTAGTTTAAATATCAGTACTCCGTACATATAAATTGGAACATAAAATAAATAATTATCGAACCTTTTTGATCAGGTTTCAAACTGTTAATGAGTGTAATAATTAAATATATTTAATCTAAAAATTTGGGATTTTTAGAAACACTTTTATACGTTAACTGTTTAGCAATGGACACAATATGTGAACTAATAATAAGTTAAAACACTGGAGGCTATACTATGTATCAATCAATCATTTTACTGTGCATTTGTTGAATTTTAGATTCATTATCTTATTATTATTTATTATTATTATTAATTAATATTATAATTATATGCTTATATTTATATGTATATGTATATGACATATACACACACGAGTACATCTCCCTCCTCTGCAACTCACCTATTCACCGGTCACCCTGCACAATCGCCACCACCTCCGGCTATCCCAAACCGCCATCAAGCAACCATCACAACCACCACCTTTCTCCATCTCTCTCCTCTCTATCTCTCTCTCTCTCTCTCTCTCTCTCTCTCTCTCTCTTTCTCTCTCTCTATTTCTCTTCGTGAACTTGTAATCACCACCGTGACCATCCAACAGCCACCACCACTTCACAGCCTCCACATCAAACCACCATGATCAACCATTTACAACTGTTTAACAACCACTGCCACCCTACAACACAACCATAGTGAAACCATCGCCACCACCATGATGCCGACACCCTCATCGAAAACCATTATAAATTCCTGCCGTTTCTGTCTCTAATCAAGAACCACCGCCACCATCACCTACTATTCTCGTCTCTGTTGTTGTCCAAGAATATCACTGCAAACCGCCACCATTAAACCTAACTTGCAAATATAATGTTTACAGTTTGTTGAATAATAACAATGACGATGTTGTGAAAACGAAGAAGATGATATCACGATGATACGATATGAAAATGATGATGATGTTGTAGAAGGATGATGATGACATGGAACGATAATGATGATGGTGATAAAGTCACAGTTATGTTTATGATAAAAAAAAATAAAAATAATAATAATGATTATGATGAAGAAGAAACAACGAAGAAGATGATGTTTAAGAAAAGAAAAAGATGTTGATGATGATATACGGTGATGCAAGAGGATGATGGGAGAAGATGATGAATAGTGGTGGGTGGAGAAATAAATCAGATAATACGGTTTATATATATATATATATATATATATATATATATATATATATATATATATATATATATATATATATATATATATATATATATATATATATATATATATATATATATATATATCGCGAGCATATAAATCAGAAAAGAGATGTAGCACAGATGGTTTGGGCGTGAGTTGTTATCTGGGAGGTTGTGAGTTCGAACCAAGGCTGCTGCAAATTATTTATTTCTTTTTGTTGTTGGGCCGTTTACATGATTCCTTGTTGGGCCGAAGTATGTTGATGTTGGACTTTCAATTTGGGCCAAGTGACAGAAATACGGGTTATATAGAAGTAGATGGGAAACTAAATCAGAAATGCAATGTAGAGGGACTAGTTGTATGTGTTTGTGTGAAACGAGAGGTCGCGTGTTCGAGTCCCGTTTCGGGCATTTCTTTTTAGAAAAGAGATGAAAGGGTATAATTTGCTATTTTTACTTCTATTATTATTATTATTATTATTATTATTATTATTATTATTATTATTATTATTATTATTATTATTATTGTTATTATTATTATTATTATTCTTATTATTGCTATTATTATTATTATTATTAGTAATATACTTATTATTATTGTTATTACTATTAATAAAAAAATTAGTAATCATTTATTATTATAGTTATTATAAAGGTTATAATTATTATCATTAGGATTATATCTAAAAGTATTATAATTATCATTAGTATTATTATTAAGTATTTGTATTATTATCATTAGCAATATAATTATTAAGTATTATGAATATTAACATTTTTATTATTACCATTATCATTTATTAGTAATATTTTTACTATAATTGGTATTATTATTACTACTAAAATAAGTACCATGAGAAAGATTATCGTTTACTAATTTTTATTATGATTATAGTTACAAACGTGATTATTATTATTATTATTATTATTATTATTATTATTATTATTATTATTATTATTATTATTATTATTATTATTATTATTATTATTATTATTATTATTATTATTATTATTATTATTAGAATAGAATTAGAATTAGAATTTAAAATTAGAATTTTTATTACTATTATTATTATTATTATTATTATTATTATTATTATTATTATTATTATTACTAGTATTATCATTATTAATAAAGTTATTATTATTAGTAGTAAATCATTATTACCAAAAATTATCATTTCTAACAAATAAATATTTTGTACATAAAAATATACTTATTATATATATACACTAAATATAATAATATTTCATATAACCATATATCAAACATATTAACATTTTATATAAATACTTTCATATAATAAACTAATGAATTTTAGATTTAATACTAATCTTAGATATATATATAAATATAGTAATATAACTAAATGTATAGATTAATTATTTTAATTACATACAAAATAAACAACTATAACATAAGATATAATATATATAAATAAAGTATAGATATTTTTAAATGAGATGTAGTATAAATTCTATATAACCACAAACATATAAAATTTATATAATTAATAAATGAAATTATGAGATTTCTATTATATGTTTTAATATATACTAAATGATATAGGTTCGTGAATCCAAGGCCAACCCTACACTTGTTAAATGTCGTCACATGTATTTTTACTACAAAATACATTATGGTGAGTTTCATTTGCCTTTTTACCCTTTATATTTTTGGGCTGAGAATACATGCGAAATTTTTATAAATGTTTTACGAAATAGACACCAGTAATCGAAACTACATTATATGGTTGAATGATCGAAGCTGAATATGCCCCTTTTTGCTTGGTAGCCTAAGAATTAGGGAACATCACTAATTTTGAGAATTAGTGCACGCCTAATTGACGCGAATCCTAAAGATAGATCTATTGGGCCAAACAAACCCCATCCAAAGTACCAGATGCTTTAGTACTTCGAATTTGTTTTTATATCATATCCGAAGGATTTCCAGGAATGATAGGGGATATTCTTATATGCATCTTGTTAATGTCAGTTACCAGGTGTTTAATCCATATGAATGATTTTTGTCTCAATGCATGGGACGTATATTTATGAGAAATGGAATTGAAATTCTTGTGGTCTATTAAAATGATGGAAATGAATGTTTATGATAAACTAATGAACTCACCAACCTTTTGGTTGACACTTTAAAGCATGTTTATTCTCAGGTACTAAAGAAATTTTCCGCTGTGCATTTGCTCATTTTAGGGATATTACTTGGAGTCATTCATGAAATATTTCAAAAGACGTTGCATTCGAGTCGTTGAGTTCATCAAGAATACTATTAAGTCGTTTATAGTTGGATATATTATGAGATAGCATGCATGCTTGTCATTTTTCAATGTACAGGAAGTTTGTCTTTTAAAAACGAATGCAATGTTTGTAAAATGTATCATATAGAGGTCAAATACCTCGTGATGTAATCAACTATTGTGAATTGTTTATAATCGATATGGACTTCATCTGGATGGATTAGGACGGGTCTCTACAGTTGGTATCAGAGCTGGTATAACGCCATCCATGTGTGGCGGGTTAGTCATAAAGGAGGTTCTCACAGTGTTACCTGTGACGAAGCATTGGATCTTACTCCTTGCGATCCCTTACGAGGGTTGGCAATAGCCGAGAGGCAGGCCCTAAAGTCAGTATCTGAGGTACACTCAGTGGTCACCAGGCGGTTAGCTGGGAAGGCACTGGGTGGGACGGTGGTTGTCCCCAACTGTATTACAATTGGTATCAGAGCGATGGTCTTAGCGAACCAGGTCTTGCATTAGTGTGTCTAATTGATAGTTGTTAGGATGCATTAGTGAGTCTGGACTTCGACCGTGTTTGCATGTCAAAAGTATTGCTTATCATTTCGTGTCGAAAATCATCTGCTTATCATCCTTAGGAAGTTACCTGCTTATCATTCTTAGTCTAGACACATCTTACTGCAATGATTGCATGAATAGTATATAGACAAAATTCGTATCTTAGCGTATCTGCTAATTCATATCTTAGCATATCTGTTACTGTAGACTTTGCCTGACAGCTTCCGTAGATTCCTCCGTAACTTATGAGATTTTAGTATTATATATGCATATGTAAACTATGTATTGCAGGGTACTAATCTACATCCTATAATCTATTTCTTATCGAAAATCATTCATCTGATCATACGAGATGAATCCCTCAACCAGTTCGAATTCCTCGGATTCCGACAGCTATTCCGATATGGATATCCACCTGAGCTCCGAAAGCATGCGTCACTAGAATGAATCAACCAATCATTCATCCCCAATTTATCTGATGAGTTCGTAGTCGTCTTAATCAATGAAGACGAGAAGAAGGCGATACTTTCCATCAACCAAATTTCCCTCTTGGCGATGAACCTGAAGCACTTACAGGCGAACCAGTCCGAAACATCATTTTCACCCTCATTTCCCGAATACCTCACCACGAGTATATTCTATCTAAAATTCTAAACCTTATTCATTCGCTCGTTCCGACCGAAAATCATCCCTTAATAATAGAAGAATTCAACGAACTTGCGCTCGAGTAATCAATTTGGAGAATATGGTGCAAAATTTACCAGCTTCAGCAACATCACCGGCACCAACAGTACCATCAATAACAGCACCATTACCATCAACAATCCATGCCTTAACATCTCATTCTGTACCTTGAGTATAATCATCGTTCTACATGATGTCCTACATCGATTATCTTCATTCTACATGACGTTCTACATCATTTATCTTCGTTCGACATGGCGATTATGTAATCTCTAATATTTTAGAGATTATATACTCTTGTTCTAATGGTAAATCAAATGAGATTAATATTATATTAACTCATTAAATTCATGATTACATCTGAAGAAAATATATACATATATATGTTTTTATAAATATTGTAATTAAAAATTCTTTTGTACAAACTGTTAATGGTGAAAATATTTTAACGGGTAGGTAATACTTGAGGAATATTTAGATTTCACCTTAATAAGTTACACTGTACATTCATCGAAGCTGATTCAACAGTCATTTACTATCCTACTTACAACCACCGATATACAAATCCGTTCACCACAGAATAACCATTTTCATCCAAATCCATATTTGAATTTTGATTTATCAGAATCCAACAAGTGGTATAATAAAGAAAACATTTGACAAAATAAAATTTGTTAGAAACAAACAAATTAACTATGAGAAATTCTGTTAAGAATCCACGCTAACTGTTCCTAGCTAATTGTTCCTAGCTAACTGATTACATTTTATTTATCGCAATTTAATTATCGCAATTTACATTCTCGCAATTTTATTTATCATCATTTAATTTCTATTATTTACTTTACGCATTTTATTTATCGTCATTTAATTTCTGTATTTATTTTACGCACTTTAAATATCGGGACACGTATACAAGGTTTTGACATATCATATCGACGCATATATATATATATATATATATATATATATATATATATATATATATATATATATATATATATATATATATTATTTGGAATAACCATAGACACTCTATATGCATTAATCATCGAGTTCTCTATACAGGGTTGAGGTTGATTCTATAATAATATATATAGTTTGAGTTGTGATCGAGTCTGAGACATGTACACGGGTCACGATACGTATTAATTAATTTGAATATTATATATTAAACTATATATGAATTATTGGACTGTTAATTGTGGACTATCGACTGTGGACTACCAACATTGGACAATTAAAATGAATTAAAATATTGATTTTAACATATGAAACTAATCAATTCTTCAAGTTTGCCACTTGATTTCATCTTAAAAACTCATTTGTATCTTAACGATTACAATCTGCGTTCAAACCTCTCATGATTCTTGAAAACACCTCAATCGAAAGGATGAACCAACCGCACTTTACCTATGGAAGAAAAGATTGATACATATAGTTATGCACCTAAAAAACTCTTGGAAACTGAGTAAATGTTTAACACGTAGCTGTGCGAATTCCTTTAACGTTGTTCTTACCGATAATCACTTTGCAATCCCTTTCCAAAATAGCCAATTTTGTCACAGCTCCAGCAAGTCAACTTCGACTTTCATTCGGATTATCCTTATTATAATCGTGATATCTAAGTCGCCTTTCATCATCGTTACCGGAGAACCGTTTATATTTCACCACATTAGCAGTAAACTTACCAGCAACTTCATTACTCATTGGCATAAGACTCTTCGAAGAACCATTATATTGTTCGTTGAAATCCTATCATCTACTCATATGCATCTGATAACGAGAATTTCCGTACCAAATACCGAGAATCAGTAATCAGTATTTTGAAATCTCGCAGCATGTCTACATCAACAGTTATATGTATCCATATAACATTTAGCTCTTAGAACTATGATCTTCCATTCTGAAATTCTGAAAAGCACCCAGTCTGCGAATTAATGCTCTGAATTTTGAAAAGTTGAATGAAGCAACAAAAATTGTAAACGACCTCAACAGCCAAAAGTTGATGATAAAGAATTGTATGTTGGCAAAGCTCAGAAAAAGTTTGAAACTGAAAAAAAAAACTGATTGAGCAAACTACGAAGGAGTCTCTGAACAAATCACAAGGACTAAACTTGTACAATAAGAATCCTGATGATTCTGTTTCTGATGAAATCTTTAGCGAATACCTTGCTTCTGACTCCAAACTCTTGAGGACAAAAATTTCTTCACCATCCTTCGATATTAGAAATTCCAAGATATCATCGTATCTTTCATTATAAATATCCTCCATATTTCTGAAGATATTTTCATAACTATTCTTATCTGAAATCATTAATCTCTTCATGCTATCAATGTTACATCATATAGAAACTGTTAGTTTCTATATTCTGTAAACTTTCGAGTTTAAATTATGAATGTTTTTAAAGAAGTGTTGGGGAACTGATGCATAAGTTAGTATAATATAATGACACTTGATCAACGTGATTATATTACAGTAAGTCATGCTGTGTTTTTAATGAACGTGATGATTCATAGATCATAACGTCATCATGTGCCATGTTACATAACTCTTTCATTCTACTTAACTTCTGAACATGTCAAGAAAGTATATTCTTGATAGTTCTATTCTCCTCAGTGATTCTGGTAATTTGACAAATCAAATAGTATGATTTCATTCTTTCTTATTTAGAACATTAAGTTCATTCGAAATTTCACACCTACGGATTCTGGACCATTATTTGCGAAAAGAAAACAAAAGCACGGAGCTCCGAAATAGAAGGGGGTATAAATCGTAGCAAATAAGAGAGAACATTAACTGTGAATGACAATATTATAGAAGACGAAAGTAGGGACTCCAAAATATAAGAGAAATATAAAGCCCGATAACAACAAATAAATTACAAACCATGGATATTAATACGAATAGCAATATAAAGACACGGTATAATTAAGAATAGTATCACCCCAAGGTAATAGTAGAAGTAAACAGATTTTTCTGGTGGAAGATTGAAAAGAAGGATGACAGAAATGATAATTAGGAAAATATCAAGGATTAGAATTGGATTAAGCATTTCCACAATCTTTTGGATGTATGAATTAAGAAAGAGAGTATAGAAATGGTGAGAATAATGGAACGAAAGAGCTTAATTTATAATGGAAATATCAGACAGAGAAATTAAGGCAGACCACCGTATTTAATTATAGAGATCTTAATTTCCTTATTCGCCGAAGAATCAGATCTTAAAGATTTCGAAGATTTTCTTTAAAACCCTTGAATTCCGGAATTCAACCTAGACAACATCAAAAGTTAAGACGCACCTTATTTTCTAAATTCAATCGTGACTACGTCAAAAGTTAAATCTCTATCTCAATCTTTTGTGATAGCTTCATTCGTACTTTTCGAAAATCGAATTGTTTTATCCACATTACTCAATGAAGAAAAAACTTTATTTATCAACTCATATTCATCATGAAAACATTTTTATTGTTAGCCATGACCACCTCCCTCAAATTTCGGGACGAAATTTCTTTAACGGGTAGGTACTGTGATGACTCGAAAATTACCAACCAAATTTAAACTTGATCTTTATATTATTTCGACACGATAAGCAAAGTCTGTAATGTTGAGTCACAAATATTTCGAACTGTTTCATATATTGGTTTGACTTTTGACCATTCCCGACGATTCACGAACAACTATTTGTAAATAGATAACATATATATATTTAAATAGGTATTTATAATTTGAAATATAATTTAAAATATTATATAATATGATTATTAGGATTTATATTGTAAAATAAATAAAATAAAATGCCATTAATGGAAACTATAGAATATATAGATATATATAAATATGTATATAAATATTACTTGTAAATATATAAAGTTATATTAAATATATTTGTTTAAAAATATATAATATAATTGTTTTAGTAATTAACTTTGCTATTTTAAAACTGTTTATATATAGAAAGGGAATATAAATGATTTCGAGCTTAATTAGTAAACGTCAGTAACACTCGATTGATGTTTTGTTAGTTTTAATATAGATATTGTACATGTTCATGACGGATTGAAATAAAAGTTTTACTGTAAATTGATTACGAAGATTTTAGATTTATTAAAAATATTTTTACATTTTTAGTTTAAATATTAGTACTACGTACATATAAATTGGAACATAAAATAAATAATTATCGAACCTTTTTTATCAGGTTTCAAACTGTTAATGAGTGAAATAATTAAATATATTTAATCTAAAAATTTGGGATTTTTAGAAACACTTTTATACGTTAACTGTTTAGCAATGGACACGATATGTGAACTAATAATAAGTTAAAACACTGGCGGCTATACTGTGTATCAATCAATCATTTTACTGTGCATTTGTTGAATTTTAGATTCATTATCTTATTATTATTTATTATTATTATTATTAATTAATATTATAATTATATGCTTATATTTATATGTATATGTATATGACATATACACACACGAGTACATCTCCCTCCTCTGCAACTCACCTTTTCACCGATCACCCTGCACAATCGCCACCACCTCCGGCTATCCCAAACCGCCATCAAGCAACCATCACAACCACCACCTTTCTCCATCTCTCTCTCCTCTCTCTCTCTCTCTCTCTCTCTCTCTCTCCCTCTCTATTTCTCTTCGTGAACTTGTAATCACCACCGTGACCATCCAACAGCCACCACCACTTCACAGCCTCCACATCAAACCACCATGATCAACCATTTACAACTGTTTAACAACCACTGCCACCCTACAACACAACCATAGTGAAACCATCACCACCACCATGAATCCAACACCCTCATCGAAAACCATTATAAATTCCTGCCGTTTCTGTCTCTGATCAAGAACCACCGCCACCATCACCTACTATTCTCGTCTCTGTTGTTGTCCAAGAATATCACTGCAAACCGCCCCCATTAAACCTAACTTGCAAATATGATGTTTACAGTTTGTTGAATAATAACGATGACGATGTTGTGAAAACGAAGAAGATGATATCACGATGATACGATATGAAAATGATGATGATGTTGCAGAAGGATGATGATGACATGGAATGATAATGATGATGGTGATAAAGTCACAGTTATGTTTATGATAAAAAAAAATAAAAATAATAATAATGATTATGATGAAGAAGAAACAACGAAGAAGATGATGTTTAAGAAAAGAAAAAGATGTTGATGATGATATACGGTGATGCAAGAGGATGATGGGAGAAGATGATGAATAGTGGTGGGTGGAGAAATAAATCAGATAATATGGTTTATATATATATATATATATATATATATATATATATATATATATATATATATATATATATATATATATATATATATATATATATATATATATATATATCGCGAGCATATAAATCAGAAAAGAGATGTAGCACAGATGGTTTGGGCGTGAGTTGTTATCCGAGAGGTTGTGAGTTCGAACCAAGGCTACTGCAAATTATTTATTTCTTTTTGTTGTTGGGCCGTTTACATGATTCCTTGTTAGGCCGAAGTATGTTGATGTTGGACTTTCAATTTGGGCTAAGTGACAGAAATATAGGTTATATAGAACTAGACGGGAAACTAAATCAGAAATGCAATGCAGAGGGACTAGTTGTATGTGTTTGTGTGAAACGAGAGGTCGCATGTTCGAGTCCCGTTTCAGGCATTTCTTTTTAGAAAAGAGCTGAAAGGGTATAATTTGCTATTTTTACTTCTACTATTATTATTATTATTATTATTATTATTATTATTATTATTGCTATTATTATTATTATTAGTAATATACTTATTATTATTGTTATTACTACTAATAAAAAAATTATTAATCATTTATTATTATAGTTATTATAAAGGTTATAATTATTATCATTAGGATTATATCTAAAAGTATTATAATTATCATTAGTATTATTATTAAGTATTAGTATTATTATCGTTAGCAATATTATTTTTAAGTATTATGAATATTAACATTTTTATTATTACCATTATCATTTATTAGTAATATTGTTACTATAATTGGTATTATTAATACTACTAAAATAAGTACCATGAGAAAGATTATCGTTTACTAATTTTTATTATGATTATAGTTACAAACGTGATTATTATTATTATTATTATTATTATTATTATTATTATTATTATTATTATTATTATTATTATTATTATTATTATTATTATAATAGAATTAGGATTAGAATTTAAAATTAGAATTTTTATTACTATTATTATTATTATTATTATTATTATTATTATTATTATTATTATTATTATTATTATTATTATTAATATTATTATTATTACTAGTATTATCATTATTAATAAAGTTATTATTATTAGTAGTAAATCATTATTACCAAAAATTATCATTTTTAACAAATAAATATTTTGTACATAAAAATATACTTATTATATATATACACTAAATATAATAATATTTCATATAACTATATATCAAACATATTAACATTTTTATATAAATACTTTCATATAATAAACTAATGAATTTTAGATTTAATACTAATCTTAGATATATATAAATATAGTAATATAACTAAATGTATAGATATTAATTATTTTAATTACATACAAAATAAACAACTATAACATAAGATATAATATATATAAATAAAGTATAGATATTTTTAAATGAAATGTAGTATAAATTCTATATAACCACAAACATATAAAATTTATATAATTAAAAAATGAAATTATGAGATTTCTATTATATGTTTTAATATATACTAAATAATATAGGTTCGTGAATCCAAGGCCAACCCTACACTTGTTAAATATCGTCACATGTATTTTTACTACAAAATACATTATGATGAGTTTCATTTGCCTTTTTACCCTTTATATTTTTGGGCTGAGAATACATGTAAAATTTTTATAAATGTTTTACGAAATAGACACAAGTAATCGAAACTACATTATATGGTTAAATGATCGAAGCCGAATATGTCCCTTTTTGCTTGGTAGCCTAAGAATTAGGGAACATCACTAATTTTGAGAATTAGTGCACTCCTAATTGACGCGAATCCTAAAGATAGATCTATTGGGCCTAACAAACCCCATCCAAAGTACCGGATGCTTTAGTACTTCAAATTTGTTTTTATATCATGTCCGAAGGATTTCCCGGAATGATAGGGGATATTCTTATATGCATCTTGTTAATGTCGGTTACTAGTTGTTCAATCCATATGAATGATTTTTGTCTCTATGTATGGGACGTATATTTATGAGAAATGGAATTGAAATTCTTATGGTCTATTAAAATGATAGAAATGAATGTTTATGATAAACTAATGAACTCACCAACCTTTTGGTTGACACTTTAAAGCATGTTTATTCTCAGGTACTAAAGAAATCTTCCGCTGTGCATTTGCTCATTTTAGGGATATTACTTGGAGTCATTCATTACATATTTCAAAAGACATTGCATTCAAGTCGTTGAGTTCATCAAGAATACTATTAAGTCCTTTATAGTTGGATATATTATGAGATAGCATGCATGCTTGTCAATTTTCAATGTACAGGAAGTTTGTCTTTTAAAAACGAATGCAATGTTTGTAAAATGTATCATATAGAGGTCAAATACCTCGCGATGTAATCAACTATTGTGAATCATTTATAATTGATATGGACTTCGTCTGGATGGATTAGGACGGGTCTCTACAAGTATTATCAATGTTATTATTTCAATTATTATCTTAGTATTACTAAAGTACTGTTTTAACAAACAAATAATATATATATATATATATATATATATATATATATATATGTGTGTGTGTGTGTGTGTGTGTGTGTGTGTGTGTGTGTGTGTGTGTGTGTGTGTATGTTATAACTGGAAAACGTTAACAAAGTATTAAATGTATAATACTTTACATTAAAGGTATTTATTTCAATATATGTTGAAAATATTTATCGACGGAATTAAAAGATAATATCAAACGAATTAATTAACAAATACTTTTGTTAGCATTTAGCAATTCCATAAGTATTGTGATATTATTATAAGTCTCTGTGGTGAGGTCCACGTTGATTTTGGAAATCTTTCATTTTTAAAAAATATTCGGATTAAATGGTAAAGTGATCCACAAGTAAGAAAAAAAGTGTCAATTGAAAGGACCCGTTCTAATTCATCTGGACGAATACATTACATTTGTTTACATCGCGAGGTTCTTGACCTCTATATGATACATTTTACAAACATTACATTCGTTTTTAAAAAGACAAACTTTCATTACATCGAAAGTTGACGGCATGGATACCATTTCATAATATATCCAACTATAATTGACTTAATAATAATCTTGTTGAACTCAACGACTCGAATGCAACGTCTTTTGAAATATGTCATGAATGATTCTAAGTATCTCTAAATGAGCAAATGCACAGCGGAAGATTTCTTTAATACCTTGAGAATAAACATGCTTTCAAGTGTCAACCAAAAGGTTGGTGAGTTCATTAGTTTATCGTAAACATTCATTTCCATTATTTTAATAGACCACACGATTTCTATTTTCATTTTTCATAAACATCATCTCATATCAGGCATTTCGCACAAACTGGATAGAGATAAAAATCATTCATATGGTGAACACCTGGTAATCGACATTAACAAAACGCGTCTAGAATATCCCCATCATTCCAGGATTCTCATCGGAATCGCGTTAATTAGGGTTTCTGTTCCCTAATTCTTAGATTACCAGACTAAAAAGGGTGATATTCGATTCGATAATCCAACCATAGAATGTAGTTTTGATTACTTGTGTCTATTTCGTAAAACATTTATAAAAGCAGCGCATGTATTCTCAGTCCCAAAAATATATATTGCAAAAACATTTAAAAAGGGAGCAAATGAAACTCACAATATGATATTTTGTAGTAAAAATATGCATACGATGAAACTGAACAATGCAAGGTCGTCCTTGGATTCACGAACTTATATCATTTGTATATATATATATATATATATATATATATATATATATATATATATATATATATATATATATATATATATATATATATATATATATATATATATATATGTATATTAAAACCTATAATCGTAACTGAACAAATTTATTTATTATATCTTAATTTATATATATTATTTATATATTTAATTTATGTATATATTCAAAATGATTAATATTTATATAGTTATATTATTATGTTCATATTTATATATAAAATTGTTTAGTGTTATATTTAAAAGTCAATAGTTTGCTATATATAAGTATTTATATAAATAATGTTAATAGATTTGATATATATAGTTATGTGACATATTAATATAATTATAGTATATGTAATAAGTATACGTTATGCACAAAAATATATATTTGTTTAAAAGATAGTTTTGATACAATAATGATTTACTAATAATAATAATAATAATAATAACTTTATTAATAATAATTCTAATAATGATATTGTTAATATTGATACTTATAATAATAATAATAATAGATATCTTATTGATAATGATAATATTAATAATCATATTACTTAATAATAATAATACTTATTTTGATAATAATATTAGTAATAACAACAGTGATAATAATAATATTTATAACAATGATAGTAGTAATAATAATAACTATATTAACACTAATCATGATAATCATAATAATGATACAATGCTTATATTAATCTTAGTAGTAGTAGTAGTAGTAGTAATAATAATAATAATAATAATAATAATAATAATAATAATAATAATAATAATAATAATAATAATAATAATAATAATAATAATAATAATAATAATAATAATAATAATAAAGATCATCCTAATAATCCTAATAATATCAATAATAATAATAATAATAATTATAATGATAATGGAAAAGAGAATAGAAGTGTATACCCTTCTAAGTTGTTTTTCTAAAAAGAAATGCTCCAAACGGGACTCGAACCCGAGATAACGCGTTCCACACAAAGACACCTAACCATCGAGCTGTTGGTTTTTTTCCTGAATATATAATACCCGAACTATATTTAAACCGTTTTTATTTCTGTTTTAATTCAGCCCAACAAGAAATGCAAGTTATAACTCGGTCCAACATTCCTACGACCCAAAATGCTTGGTTAATTAGCTTCAGCAGATAGTCCATTAACATCATAACTGGGTTTCGGTTCCCTTATTTTATTAAAGCCGATCGAATAGAAAACATAAATCATATAGCAACCGCAGCATGTTCGATCACAGATTATCATCACTGTACATCGAATATCATCAAGTACATAATAGTTTCCATTATCACGATTCATTCTACAGTATCACCTCCTAACTATTCATCATCGTTTTCCTTATCATTATCTTGATTACAACCATCATCTTCTTAATAATCGTTGAACAGAAATAGAAATAATAAAAAGAAATGCAGTAGTTGCATTCAAATAAACGGAAAATGTTGCAGCAGGTTTCGAGATCAAAAGATAATGTTAACTGGTTTTTTGTTATTGTTGTTGTTGTTGTTGTTGTTGTTTGGGTTCGGTTATTTGTAGCTGTTATAAACAGAAACAGAATTAGAAACAGACTGGTAGCAATAGTACGAAGGGAATAGAGATGGAGGTGGGTTTGTGTTTGTTTGGTGTTGTTTTTGGTTGAAGAGGGTGGTGGAGGGTTATGATGATTGATTGTCGAACATTAAACAGGAAAACAATTAGCAGCAGTTGTTTGGAATGGTGGTCTGACCGAACAGAAATATATAACAATAAACATCACGTAGAAAGAAAAGAAGAAGGAATTTAGCACACTTGTTTTACGTACGTTTGTTAAAGCTGGCCGGACAGAAACAGTAAATAGAAATAAATGTCATCAGGTATCGATCAAAGACTGATACTTTAACAGTTGTAGTAGCTTGTTCGTAGTAGTTATAGGTGACTTCGATGGTTCTTGGTGTGTTTAGGGAAGAAGGAAGTCTAATTACAGCAGTTTTCTTCATCTCATGATGTTTCTGCAGTGGTGGTACCGACTGGAAAACAGAATCGTAGTTTGTTTGATTGAGCAAAGAACAGAAACAGAAATCAGATTGTATAGAGAGAGATTAAGGTGTCGGTGGAGTGGGTTCTTAATACAAGGATGCAGTGAATATATGCATATTTAAGAAGAGATGGTGAGGATCATTGAAAAAGGAAAACAGTGTAAGAATAATTATTATATAATATAATAATAAAACTTTAATTTATAAAACGTGCATAAGTGTCATACAGTTAGTCGCCACTTACGGAGTATTATAACGTACTACGTTGATAATTAGTGGCGAAATAAAGTACTCAGAAAAATCCCAAATTTTTAATTTAATTATATATATTTATTTTGGTCATTATGGTATAAAATTCGATCATTAACTATTAAATAAAAATTACATTAATTATTCACGCCCAACCCCAAGTAAAATATAAAAAGTTTTAAAATTCAACAAATAGTTTCTAAATACATTTTTAATAAGCCTAAAATTTATATTAATCATTTTCGGATCACCGTTTATTTTAAAATCACCTAAGTTTGAACTTAACTTATTTAAATAACCATCGAATGATAAACGAGTGCTTCTATCTTTTACTAAATAAATTTGGAACTATATTTATATTCAATATACCTTATATACATATATGTACATATATGTATATATATATATATATATATATATATATATATACATATATATACATATATGTATATATATATATATATATATATATATATGTTTTAAATAATATTTATTATAAATTGTTTTATTTTACATAGTTAATTATAATATATTTTAAATTATTATTTATATATATTTAAATATATACGTATCTATTTACAAGTAATTGTTCGTGAATCGTCGAAATTGGTCGGGGTTAAATGAATGTAACGAAAACAAATCAAAAATTTTGAGATTCAACATTACATACTTTGCTTATCGTGTCGAAATCAAATAAGATTAAGTTTAAATTTGGTCAGAAATTCCCGGGTCGTCACATCAATTAACTGAAATTGGACAAAAGTTTGTAGAAATTTCTGCTTAAATTTCAATGCATGCGCTACAATAATTGCCTCGTGAAATAAGTCTTATTATTGATAAAAGTCTGTAATATTGAGTCTTAGAGAGTTTGAACTGTTATCATATAACCTGTGACTATTCCCGATGATTCACGAACAATTGTGTGTAAATAAATATGTAAATGTGACGACCCGAAAATTTCCGAACAAATTTAAACTTTATCCTTATATGCTTCCGACACGATAAGAAAAGTTTGTTAAGTTAAACCTCAAGGATTTCAAACTATGTTCATACATTCATTTAACCCCGACCAAACTCCAATGATTCACGAACCATTATATGAACGGGTATGATTAAATATGTATATGTATATATGTTATAACTCGAAAACATTAACAGAGTATTAGATACATAATACTTTACATGAACGCATTTGTTTCAAAATATATTTAAAATAATTATCGACGGAATTAACAGATAATATCAAATGATCGAAGTATCAGATACATTGAATTATGATTACGAGTCTCTGTTGAGAGGTCCACATTGATTTGAGAAATCGTCCATTTTAACGATATTCGGAATAAATGGTAAAATCATTTATAGGTAAGAACAAAAGTGTCAATTAACGGGAATTAGACAAGAATTAGAGGAGATTCCTATTTGAATTTCAATTCCTGCTTTACAACATTTTCCTCGTGATTTTAATAGGATAACTATTTTAACTTTCATCTTAAAGTTGGAACGTGGAATATAAATAACTGAGACGATTGGATATCGACATTTTACATTAAGATGATTTCGTACGTTCATCAAACCTTTGGACTTTATAGCACGTGTCACCAACAAACGTTAATTCAAAAGCTTAAAACCTATTAAGAGTATATTTAATCTTATTTTTCTAAAGCGTTTTACGATATAACAATTATAACCTCATTAGTAAAATGATTCTTAGATATATTTAATTTTGGAAAAACAAAATTTTCATATTTATTTAATATTGTTTCAAACGTACAAAAACAGTTTGGTTTAAAAAGAACTTTATCATTAAAACGTTTTATAAGATAATTTGTTCATAAGTTTTAAAGGACTTAATTAAGGCTTTGTATTATAAATTACATATATATATCATTTTGAAAACGTAAACGTGTTACGACATAATACTTTCTATTACTTAAACGATTTTGAAATGAACTTTGAAAAATAATTAGTTTTGAAAAGCTAAACGTTATATTATTAAATAGATATTTCAATTATATATAAGATATACAAAATCATATTTTTAAATAAGAATATATATATATATATATATATATATATATATATATATATATATATATATATATATATATATATATATATATATGTATATATATATATATATATATATATATATATATATATATATATTATATTTTTACAAATGCTTTAATTTAAACATAAGACGTTTCAGTATTATTAAACGTATTTTAATAAACAACGAGACATTGATTTATAGAAGCAAATAACCACAACACTCAAATAAAGAAGTTATACTTTGGGTAATATAAATTATAGATGATTAAGTCTAGTTATTTATAATAGGTACACGTCGCGTAACATAAAGAGCTAGTTTTCTAAGCGTACGAATATGCGTTAAAAAAATCGGAACTAGGACATAAGTCGAGTGACAACGTACGAGTCATTAGAACTAAAATTATAGGTTAACTATGCACGTAAATATAATATAATATATAATTAATTATATAAATTAAATATATTATATATTAAATAAATATGCGGTTAGATATGATATGTTAAATTTTGAATTAGTTACATATGCGGTTGAGATAAGGTATAAGATATGCATGTCGTTGGAAAGCTAGCGAAAAATTAAGAACTTTTCATTTAGATATCGAATGGTTTCGATAAAAGGATTAGAAGTTATAGTCAATTGAATTTTTGTATTATTATTAAAAATGATTATTATTATCGTCGTTATTATCGTCGTTCTTGTTTTTATCTAATTATTATTATTATTATTATTATTATTATTATTATTATTATTACTATTATTATCTTTATCAATAAAAAGTATCATCATTAAAAATTTGTTATTTTATTATTATTACTATCGTTATTATCGTTAAAGTTATAATTAGTATTATTATTATTATTATTATTATTATTATTATTATTATTATTATTATTATTATTATTATTATTATTATTATTATCATTAAAATAGTTATTAGTATTATCATCATAATATTTATTACTCCCTCCGTCCCTAAATTATTGTCCAGTATTCCATTTTGGGATGTCCCAAATTAATTGTCTACTTCCATAAATAGAAAGGAAAGGAGATATTTCATTGGTGGATATGGAGAGAGAAGATATTTCATTGGTGGAGAAATAAAGTTAGTGGGATTTCCTAAAACTGTGTGTTTTTTGTCTGGGAACAATTAATCTGGGACGGAGGGAGTATCATTAATATTATTATAATTAAAAACTAATATTACTAACACCTAATTATTATGATTACTATTATTACCATTAATATGAACGCGATATAAAAGACGATTTAAAAGCTATTAAATGAATCGTTTAGGAAATAATGAGTATAAGTATCATGATGAAATTAAAATATTGTAAGATATTGATTTAGATAAAATTATCGTTCTTATTATGTTTATCATTACTATTATTATTAAAAGTGTCGTTAGTATTAAAGCTATCATTTTAACAAAAATTATCATTCTAATAGAAATGTCATTATTATTATAAAATACCATTATTATTATCATTTTAAATAGAATTATTATTTTAAAGTTAATATTAAAAAGTATGGTAAATATTAAAGTTATCATAATTAGAATTATCATTTTATCATAATATCATTTTTTAGTAAATATAAATATTGAGATTTTTATTAATAGAATAATAATAATTATTATTACAAAATAATACAACTCTTACTTATTATTATTATCGATATTATTTTATCAAATAAATATGTAATACAAAGATGTTTTACTACGTGTAACATAATTACATTAATACTACCTATCATATTATTTTTATGATATTAAATGAACTTAATAAATTTTATTACTTAGGATATATAAAAGTATATTTTATATAAAATTTTATTTATTAATAAATGAATTATATTATGTACTCTAATAGATCTTTTAAAAATACTTAAAAATATAAAATGACGATATTTAAACTATATATTAATCATGTATAGATTTTGGAAATCATTTTGAGTCAAATTGACTTTTTTTGACTTTTGCATATTAGTCTCGAGCATTAGGATTGAGATACACTATGACTTGACCTAATTTGTTAGACAAATATTGACTAACACACACACACACACGCACACACACACACACACATACATATATATATATATATATATATATATATATATATATATATATATATATATATATATATATATATATATATATATATATATATATATAATTAATTAATTTAGGTTCGTGAATCCGAGGCCAACCTTGCACTTGTTCAATGATGTTATATGTATTTTTACTACGAAATACAGTATGGTGAGTTTCATTACTCCCTTTTTAAATGCTTTTACAATATATATTTTTGGGACTAAGAATACATGCGCTGCTTTTATAAATGTTTTACGAAATAGACACAAGTAATTGAAACTACATTATATGGGTGAATGATCGAAGCCGAATATGCCCCTTTTGCTTAGTAACCTAAGAATTAGTAAACCGATCTACTAATTGACGCGAATCCTAAAGATAGATCTATTGGGCCTAACGAACCCCATCCAAAGTACCGGATGCTTTAGTACTTCGAATTCGTTTTTATCATGTCCGAAGGATTTTCCGGAATGATAGGGGATATTATTATATGCATCTTGTTAATGTCGGTTACCAGGTGTTCACCATATGAATGATTTTTGTCTCTATGCATAGGACGTATATTTTTGAGAACTGGAAATGAAATTCTTGTGGTCTATTAAAATGATGAAAATGAATGATTATGATAAACTAATGAACTCACCAACCTTTTGGTTGACACTTTAAAGCATGTTTATTCTCAGGATTGAAAGAAATATTTCGTTGTGCGTTTGCTCATTTTCAAGATATTACTTGGAGTCTTTCATAGCATATTTCGAGAGCATTGCATTCGAGTCATTGAGTTCATCAAAGATTATTATTAAGTCAATTTATAGTTAGACAGTGGATATTATGAAATGGTATGCATGCCTGTCAATTTTCGATATAAAGAAAGTTTGTCTTTTAAAAACAAATGCAATGTTTGTAAAATGTATCATATAGAGGTCAAATACCTCGCGATGTAATCATATGTTATTGTATTCGTTCTTATGGATTAGGATGGGTTTTTACATGTGGTATCAGAGCGGTGGTCTTAGCGAACCAGGTCTGCATTAGTGTGTCTAACTGATAAGTCGTTAGGATGCATTAGTGAGTCTGGACTTCGACCTTGTCTGCATGTCAAAAGTTTTGCTTATCATTTCTAGTCGGAAATCATCTGCTTATCATCCTTAGGAAATTACATGCTTATCATTATTAGTCTAGACACGTCTTGCTACATTAATTACATGAGTAGTGTATAGACAAAATTCATATCTTAGCGTATCTGCTAAATCATATCTTATCGTATCTATTACTGTAAACTTTGTCTGACATATCCCGTAAATTCCTCCGTAATATACGAAAATCTTTTGCTCTATATATATAGATATCCTATGTAAGTAGAATACCATCCGATAGTCAGAAATCATTTCATATCGAAAAATCCTTTATTCAATCGTACGAAATGGAATTCATCATTAGTTCAAGTTCCTCGGATTCCGAAATGGAATCCCACTCAAGCTCCGAAAGCAGTGTGACCGGAATGGATCAACCAATCAGTCATCATCTATTCTGGATGAATTGGGGATGGGTTCGTAGCCTCCTCAATCATTGGAGATAAGAGGACAGCGATCCTTTCCATCCACCACATTGCCCTCTTGGAGAAGAACCTGAAGCACTTACCGGCGAACCTATCCGAAACACCATTTTCTCTCTCATTTCCAAAGTATCTCGTCATGATTATATACTACATCAAATTCTAGATTTTATTTATCCACTCGTTCGAACCGGCAATCATCCCGGTGTAATAGAAGAAGTCAACGAGCTTCGCGCTCGGGTAGTGGCTTTGGAGAACATGGTGCAAAGGTTACAAACACCAGCAGCAGCATCAGCAGCATAACCAGTACCACCATCGGCAACGCCAACAGAACCATTACCACCACCAACAATATCCACATCCCATGCTTCAACATCATGAACTATTCCACGAGCATCAATGTCATACTCATCATAGATACCAAGGAGTACCAACATCAAACGATGAAGTGTTGATTCATAACTTCATTGGAGACACATTTTGCGACAATTATAAAGTCTTAGAGATTATCTATTCTAACCCTAACCAGAAATCAGATGAGTGAACTAAAATGATAAAAGGAAGAGTAAAAACCCTGACAAGAATGATGCGTGATTCACAAGCTAGACTTGTTTTACCATCAGCATTAACAGTACCGTTAACAGCACTAGCATAGTCAGTGCCATCAGCATCGTCAGAATTAGCAACACCTATAACATCAAAAGCTCCGCCAGTTCAAGAATCACTGTGGATATCATTACGAATCAATAACGCGTATATTGTATCAACGAGTTACAAAGTATTAACTCATTCCCTCTGAAGAAATTATAGGTATATATATATATATATATATATATATATATATATATATATATATATATATATAAATGTTGAGATCAAAATAAATCTTTCCGTACTAAGCTATTATGTATGGATCTTAACTACTCGGTTAATTCATATTACAAATATGCAATAATGTACGTCCTTCGCCCGCAACTTAACCATCGTTAACTACAATCTCTGTCTCAATTCAATAAATTCCAATTCATAATAAATCAAGTGTATTATTCAAATATATATTTGATTTTACACTTTCATCATCGATGTACTCAATTTTTTTTAAATAAAATCATTCGTACCTTGCGAAGTTCACAAGAATTTCACGAAAACCAACATCATGCATCAACAAATAACGAAGTATTGATTCATAATTTCAATATCATTGAAGAAATACTCATGTAATTTCTAAAGTTTTAGGGATTACTCAATTCTAGTTTCAACCGTAAATCAATGAGTTTAATTTAATTTTAACTCATTAAATCTATGTTACATCTAAAGGAAATATACACATATATATTTTCCTAAAGACTGTAATAAAAATTCGTTTATACAAAGTATTAATTGTAAAAAAAAATTTAACGGGTAGGTAATACCCGAAAGATATATAAATTCACAATTTATATGTTACATTTTTTGAATCTGATTCAGCAATCATCAACTATACTCATTACCTTCACAACAACATACCTTCTTTCATAAGAAATCAAGACAATCATTCTCATCCAAATTACATTACATATTCTGATTTTGACAAATCAAAATTTAAGTCAAGATCCAACCGGTATCATCACTCTTAGATCCTTACATCTTTCGAAGCTATACTTTGACTTCAAAACTGTGCTAGAACATCATATGTATATTAACTATTACAATTTATGTTTAAACCCTTCAAAATTCCTGAAGATACTTCAAATAATGAGCAAACGAGATGATGATCCAACCACATATTACCCACAGTTATATACCTGAAAAACTCTCAAAACCAAAGTCATAATTTAACACGTATCCGCGTCAAATCCTTTGGCATTTATTAGCGAAAATGACTTTTCAATTCCCTTCCAAAGTAGTCAGTTTTGTCACAACTCCAACAAGTCAACTTCGACTTTTCAGTTGAAACAGTCTTATTATAACCCTGATATATATGATTACCCTTGTCGTCATTGTTACCGAGAAACCGTTTATAATCCACCACGTTAGCGGTAAACTTATCAGCAACCGTAATGATCTAGCAGTTTCCGAAAAATTATTATAATTATCAAAACTCCATCATTTACTTATCTGCATCTTGTAACGAGAATTGCCATACGAATCATTGGGAATTAGCAATCAGTATTTTGAAATCTCGCAGTATGTCGACTCCAACAGTTATACATATAACGTCTATCTCCTGGACTTACATACTTCGAATGTGAAGTTTTTTTTTAAAAAAAAAACACCCTAAACTGCGAACTAGTTCTCCGAAAGTGGAAAAATGCTGATGAAGCAGCAAAAAAAAACTGTAAACGACTTAACAGTAAAAAGTTTGATGATAAAGATTAGTGTATTGGCGAAGCTCAGAGAAAGAGAAGTTTTGGAACTGGAAAACAGATTGAGCAAAGTATGAAGGAGGCTGTGGACAAATCACAAAGACTGAACCTGCCTTCAAAGAATCCAAATGATTCAGTATCTGCTGAAGTCATTAATGAATACCTTGCTCCTGACTCTAAACCCCTACGAACAATATCCTTCATCATCCTCTGCTATTAGAAATTCTAAGATATTATCGTATCTTTCATTATAAATATCCTCCATAATTCTGAAGATATTTTCATAATTATTCTTATCTGAAATCATTTACCTCTTCGCGCTATACGTATTACATCATAAAAGAAACTATTTTAGTTTCTAAATTCTGAAACATTCGAGTTTAAAATAAGAATACTTTTGAAGTAGTGTTGGGAGCTGAAGCATGAATTAGTATAATATAATGACACTTGATCAACGTGATTATATTACAGTAAGTCATACTGAGTTTTTAAATGGAACGTGATGATTCACAGATCATAACGTCATCATGTGCCATGTTACACGACTCTTGTATTCTAATTAACCTCTAAACATGTCAAGAAAATATTTTTCTTGATGACTCGGTCTTTTCCGAGGTATTCTGGTAATTTGACAAATCAAGATCGTTCCATTACGATTTCCTTCTTAGAACATTAACTATGCTCATTCCAAAGTTCATATCTACAAATTCTGGACCATTACATGCGGTGCTTAATCGCAAGAAGAGGAAACGAAAGAATAAAGCTCCGAAATAGAAATTGGAGTATAAATCGCAGCAAATCGGAGAAAAAACATTAATTATGGATGACAATAATTATAGAAGACAGAAGCAGGGACAGCGAAATATAAGGGAAGATATAAGACCCATGATGTTATGCGAGGTGTATATGAAATAGCTTATATTTTACTATGAAAAACTATTAAATACGATACAATTTTACACAAGATATTTATTTATTTAGAGAATGGATATACTTAAACCTTGCTACAACAATTATAGGCAGTGTACCTAATCGTACAATAGTGTAGTTTTTAGTAAGTCCGGTTCGTTCCACAGGGAAAAATCTTTAAACAAAGCTTAACGCTATATTAGTTTTATTTTACAAAAATACAAATATATATATATAAGTAATATTATTATTATAAAGGGGGGTTTTTACCGTTTAATGATCGGTTTGTCGATTTTAAAACTTTAGTTGCAGTTAAAACCTAATGTAAAAATAAATACAACTTAATTTAAAGCGTAAAATAAATAATGATAATGAAATTGCGATAAATAAAAGTGCGATAAAATAAAATTGCGATAATTAAAAAATACGATAATTAAAAGTGCAATTAAATACAATAACAATAAAAAAGTGCGATAATTAGAAGTGCAATTAAATATAAAATAAAGGAAATTAAATATGAAATAAAAGAATTATGCTTATTTAAACTTCCGTAATCATGATGTTTGACGTGTTGATTTTAGTTTTATGCCCATGGGTTAATTGTCCTTTGTCCTGGATTATTTAATATGTCCGTCTGATTTTTGTCCATAACAATCCATCAGTCATAAATATAAAGTGCGAGTGTCCTCTTCAAATTATCCTTATACCCGAAGTTAAATATTCCAACTAATTGGGGACTTAAACTGTAACAAGATTTTATTACTTAGTTTAATAATTACACCAGGATATCGATTGCGTGTAACCCAAGGTTTTAATACTTTGTTATCAATTATGCCAAGTGTCCTTGTACATAATTTCACCCCTGTTTTAATAATTCTAGTGACTATTAATCCATTCCCATGTCCGGTTAAATGAACGATTATTCGTACATATAAATATCCCGCCCATCGTGTCCGATTGAGTGTATATGGTTATTTATAGGGACGTCCAATTGTAAATCTTTATATTAAAATTAACAAACTATCATTTAGTTAAACAAATATAAAGCACATTAATAGCCAATAGTCTAATTTCCACAAGTGTCGTTCTTTTGTCCAAACCCCAATTATGGTACAAAGCCCAATTACCCAATTTTAGTAATTAGCCCAACATCATGATTACTTCGTTTTAAATAAGCATAATAATAACTTAGCTACGAGACATTAAATTAAAAAGGTTGAACATAACTTACAATGATTAAAAATAGCGTAGCGTTACACGGACAGAATTTCGACTTACACCCTTACAACATTTGCTAACATACCCTTATTATTAGAATTAAAATTAAAATTAAAATTAAAATATAAATTATAAATATAAATATTACGTATAGATATAGAGAGGATGGATATATGATTTTTTAAAATGATCAAAGTGCGTTGCCTTTTATAGGGATTTGAGTCTAGGGAATCTTCGCGACTCGTGGCACTTTTCCTCTTCAAACTCCGCGAGTCGCGGAGTTTGATTTTACAGCTCACTCCATTTTGGCTCCTTTCTTGCCGACGGATTTTTATATAAATATAATATATATATATATAATTTATATAATTAATTATATATTATATTATATTTATATACATAGTTAACTTGTAATTTTTAGTCCATTGCGTCGAGCGTTGAGAGTTGACTCTGGTCCCGGTCCCGGATTTTCGAACGTCCTTGCATACAATTTAATATCTTGTACTTTGCGATTTGAATCTTGTACTCTTGTAATTTCGAGACGTTTCTTATCAATAATTGGAACCACTTTGATTGTATTTTGTACTTTTGAGCTTTTTGGACCTTTGCGTCTTCAATTCGTCGAATCTGTCTTTTGTCTTCACCTTTTATTATTTAAGCGAATATCACTTGTAAATAGAACAATTGCAACTAAAAGCTTGTCTTTCTTGAGGAATAATGCTATGAAATATATGTTCATTTTTAGCATTATCAAATATTCCCACACTTGAGCGTTGCTTGTCCTCAAGCAATATAGTCATGAAATACTAGAATCACTTCTTTATTCTTCACACTTTGTACATCAGTGATTTCTATATGGCGGTATAAACAATGGTAGTAACGATGTGGTTTACAGTCCCACTTGACTATAAAAATTTAGATCCATTAAGGAAATTGGATCTTTATGAAAACATTTGATCTTTTGAAAATTAAATCTAGCTTTTACCCTAGATAAGTTTTCCGGAATAACCCTTCACCGGTGTTTGCAAATTCTTTTTGTGGGTTTGGTGGGTTTCATATTTGAAAATTTTAGCTCAAAACTTGCGGTTTTGTGTCACCCACTTGCTAACCTTGTATTGGGAAAGCAACACGTCCAGTATACTTGCTCCGAATATTACCTTTCGATAAACTACCGTCCGGTTGTAAAGGAAAGCGTAGAACAAGTAACTGTTAAGGCAATGTCCCCTGACATGCTTTTAATTATGGTCTATAACGTGTCGGACGCAATTACTATCCTTGGTAGGAGCAATAGTAAAGCTCACCCTTATAATTTTCTGGTCTGGCACAAGGTCCTGTATTTGACCATACTATGCAACCACCGTTCTTACGGTTGACACCCGATTTGGTTCAGGTGACCTAATGAATTCCAGGTGAATTCCTAGGATTTTACGTTCAATGGTAATGAACACATTGAAAATAGGTTTTCAGAAAACAAATCGGTTTGTAATTTTGATCAAAATATTTTCTCGTTCAAGCTCGAGTTTAGATATCATATAATTCCATGAGTTTGAATTCTCAATCTTTAAGGTCAATCTCTAGGATTGAGTAATATCAGTCTTAAAAGCTGATTTTTGATCTTTAAAGGAGATTATCCTTTCTGGGGATCTGATTCATTAGTCTTATCAAGCTAATTTACATGGTGCCCCTCCATTGTACGAGATAAATCCTTCTCATGGTTAGGATAAATCTGACCACTTGGCGACCCTGTTTTATGCTGAGGTCCGTGGATTTCCTGCTGATTTTAGAGATGACTTTTCTAGATTTTTCATCAAACTACAGCTGGTCTGGACGACAACTTCCTGACCTAAATCAAGAAGCGCGTGTCTTTTTCGTAAGACTTTACTTCCTTTTAATGATGGAATTGATTCATCGTGTAGATCCATCTTTCTTACAGTAAATTGGGTAAAACTGTTTAGTTTAGTCCATAGCAAAAGTATCTTCAATTATTTGTTACAGAAATATGTGACATATGTTTAAGATAACTTGGTGAATTTTCCCACACTTGTCTTTTATTTTTCCTTTTTGTTCTCCTCTATTCCATTTTAAATGAATTCTAACATTTTAGTTTGTTTCTCAATTTATGTCCTTTCCGAGGTAACAATAATTTCGGTGTTAACACCTAGTTTTATCGTTCATAAATATGTATAAACATGATTTTGAGTTCATTTAATTGAAAATTTTTAAAATTTTTACTAGAATTGGGTAGTCAGTATATAAGACTAGGGCTGTTCTTTATTATCAGAGAGCACTAGATTCTAATACAACTACTGCTTTACTAGTATTTTTAATGGTAACCAAGTGTATAAAGTAAAAATTTTAAAATCCGAAAGAATTTAACCCCTTCCCACACTTAAGATCTTGCAATGCCCTCATTTGCAAGAAATCAATAACAATTTAAATTATTGAGGGTGATTAGCGTAGAAATGATTAAATTTTACCAAAGTTTCCAAACATATTGGCGTTTATTTGCTGAATGATAAATGGTGCATATCATTTGTTCATTCCGTCTTGTTGTTATTTCACATATATTTTGCATCTTGTCGTCAAAATTAGTTGCTTTTGCTGAACTTAATGCCAGTCTTTGAAAATGCGTTGTTTTACCCTGTTGTGTACATAAGATAAACTGCAAATATATACATATTTTTGAAGTTTGGTATATTACCCCACATTCAAAAATTATTAAAATCAAAAAATAAAAGTTAGTAAATTATAAAAACTAATACAATTCCAACATAAGTATTAAATGTATCAACATTACAAATAATAAAATAAATAAAACTAAGTAGACTAGGGATGATACTGATACCAGAAGGGGTTCCATGCATAACCATATGTGTTATAAAATGCTTCAGCTAGGTTATAAGTAGGATACGGTGGTTGCATCTCTATAGACCAGGGAGGAAATATGGGTGTTGGAGTAGGAATATAGTTTCTACCTATATATTAGCAGTAAGCTATGATTTGGTTTTGATGAACTTGCCAATCTTCAAATGCTCGATGTCTAGCATTTTCATACTCTTGTGAAGCTATAAACCTTTGCATTTCTGTCATTTCATTTCCCCCTCTCACATTACCTGGCTGTTGGTTTCTCTCAACCTGTAGATGTCTTCCATGGTATTGTACTGCGGCGTTATTTCGCCTCTTCAAAACCTTCGCACCATGATATACATTTAAACCAATTGTATCGTGGGGTTCTGGTTCTTCGACTAATAATCCCCCCCGACTTATATCCACATTGAGATACTCAGCAATTAGTGTAATAAATATACCACCTCCTATTATACTGTGCGGTCTCATCCCCCTAACCATAGCTGATAAATAATAACCCACACAATAAGGTATACTTACAGCGCTTTGTGGGTCCCGAATACATATGTGGTAAAATAAATCTTGCTCATTTACCTTTTCCTTATTCTTACCTCTTTGTGTAATCAAATTGGCTAAAAACCTATGAATTACTCTTAACTCAGCTCTATCTATATCCAAATAAGAGTAATTTCCCCCTTTAAATCGGTGATGGCTAGTCATTTGACTCCATACACCATGCGTATCAAAATTTTCATCAATTTTCCTACCATTTAATATCAACCCTCGACAATCGGCAGATGCTAGCTCCTCAGGCTTATATATACATAAGGCCTGAGCCATGTCTAGTAGAGACATGTGGCGCATCGAACTTCCTAACAAAAATCTAATAAAAGATCGATTGGTTAAACTAGCTACCCGATCATTTATTTCTATACTACACAATAATTCTTCACACCATACTTTATATACAGGTCTACGCATGTTGAATAATCGTACCCAATCGTTAAAAGTAGAATTACCATACCTCTGTGTAAGTAATTCTCTAATTGGCCCGGCCAATTCTACAGCTTCTAACGGTTCCCATTCTATTACCCTAGGTACTTCAACAGCTTTAGAATGAAGAGTATGCAAGCCCCTTTGGTATTTTGGATAATCTATCCAAAGTCTGTCAAATCTCAAGTTCGGGTGCAAATCTTCCAAGTGCATATCTGAAAATGTCATAACTGGATGTGGTATATCTTGTTTGTAATAGTTATCAACATCTTGTTGTTCCGCATTCTCAGGAGGAGCATTACGAGCTTGGGATGAAGATTCACCCCTTTCAGTCTGCAAAACACATCAAACACAATTTTTGTGCATCCAAATATGCATTAGTGTCAGCAAAATCATCAATCAAAATAATTACAATGACATGATCAATTTTTATCAAACCTATGCTCATTTTCATATTTTTATCAAATCTACAATTTTTCAAATAAGCATATACGAAAATGTTCACCAAGTTCATAAGCATTCAACTCAAATAGCATGTCAAAATAATCATTATTAGCAATTAAACAAGTTTCAAATGGCATTATCTCTCAAAAATCAAGTTCATGAATTTTAGACTTGAAAAAGTCCACTTTAATTCTCAAAAATCATGTTTAGGCTCAAAGTTTGGATCATTTAACTACTTAAACATGTTAAACTACTTAATTTAGCAACAATTCATGACAAAAATCGGCCATAACCTGTTTATATCAAAAAGCCCCAAATTTGCTCAAGAACACAAACACTAGATTATTCAAAATTTGAAGTTTAAGGCTTCTAATCATGTTAAATAGCATCAATCTAGGTTATACAAGCATAATACATAAACAATTTAAGCATAATTACACTAAAAAGCATCAAAATTGAATTGGGTATAAAATTGCTCAAGAACACTAATTTTTGGATTAAATGGTGTTTAGGTGTAGAAATTTACCGTTTTCCTTGAGTAATTCCTTGATAGCATCCTTCTCAACATGTTTTTGTGAAAGATTTGATGAAAAATGGTAAAAATTTGCGAATTTCGTGTGTGTTTTTGGGTGTTTTTCGCAGTATTTTGTGGGTGTTGGGTTGGGGACTGATCTGTTCTTGAGTATATATTTTTTTCTGGAATTTTTATCCTCCGCGACTTGCGGTGATATTCCCCTTCAAACTCCGTGACTCGCGGAGTTTGTATTTTATTTATTTATTATTATTTTTTTTATATAAAAATCTTTAACTTATAAAACAATTAAGTAATTAATTTTAAAATTTTGTTTCCCTTGTTATTTAGGACGAGGTCGTTTCGGATCGATGTCCTAGTCCGTCCCTCGACAAAATTTTAAAATTTGTCTATTTAAAGCGCGGTTTTAAAAGCTTAGATTTTTGGGTTTTTTTTTCTTTTAATGTTTTTGGCATACTTTAATTCAATAAGATTAAAAATAATGATAATAAAAGTTCTCGTCCCTCCCTCGGGTAAAGCAATTTCGGTTCAAAGACCTAGTCTTCAACTTACGATGAATTTTAAAAATCATATTTTTAACTTAGCGACATAAAGTAAATTTTTGTTTTTAAATTCACACAACTTAAATTTAAAAATGCATAAAATTAAAAATTCACACCAAACTTAAATAAAAATTCATATTATAAATTCACACCAAACTTATATTATATTTTTGTTTTTATACATATAAACTTATATTAATTATATTAATTTTTCAAATATTTAAAATTTTAAATATATTGATTTAATTTAAACAAGTTTACAATATTATTTTAATATTAATTTTAAAAACAAAGTAAAAATAAAATTAAAAATCTTTTTGGCTTTTATCCCACTTTAATCAATCAAATATTATCAAAAATATGCGCCCCTCTTTTCGGTAAAGTAATTTTGGTTCCATGACCTAATTTAACTCATGACGAATTTTTAAAATATTTTGGGTTGATTGATTAAAGATATTTATACCTTAAGAATAAACGTTAAATTTCGCAGTGATGTAATAAATTTTTGTATGATATCAATAATTTCGGTCGCCAAACCTAATTTTATTCAATACCAATTTAATACTTTATAGCGAACAATTAGCGTTTATTATCAAAAGGTTAAAAATAAAAATAAAAATAAAAACTGTACAGACTTACCTGTGAGATAATATTCTTAGTGATATGATCTAGCCCACTCATAAGATAGTCGGTTTAATTGGTTTTCCATAGCTACATAGGCGTAACCTCGAGCATTCAGTGTTTTTTCTTCTAAACATATGAACGGTTCATCTCTGCATAAAGTAACAAATTCGGTGTTTGAATAAGTTTGATTATTTGAACATTTACCTCCATGTGACCATTTTCCGCATTTGTGACATCTTTCAAGGTGTCGTGCTCTTCTTTTCGCTGCGGATTTTGATTTTCCTTTACCAAATTGTAACTTATTATCTTCGCATCTGGATTCTTTTCTTACTCCGTCCAATCTTTCTCTGATTACTGATACTATTTCACTTGGAAGTGTGTCATTATTACGTTTAGTGATCAAAGCGTGTAGCATTAGACCATGGTTTAGTTCACATGAAGTCTTCATTTCGTAAAACCTAAAAAAAATAAAAATTCAGAATGGGGGGAGAAGACTAGTTCTTTAGGGTCTGCTAGGGAAAGACCATTCGGGTTCCATTTTCGAGAACTACACGAAAACAGAAAATCTAACTCTAACAGAAATACATAAAATCCTTTAAAGACTTGATTCTCCCCACACTTAGTTAGCTGTGGTATCGAAATTGTGATTAACTTCGTTGTCAACTTCCATTTGACTATCTATGTAATGTTTAACTCTGTGACCATTAACCTTAAATTCAATCCCATTTGAATTTATTAATTCTATCGTTCCGTATGGGAAAACTCTTTTGACTATGAATGGTCCAGACCATCTTGATTTCAATTTTCCAGGAAATAGCTTGAATTGTGAATTGAAAAGAAGAACTCTATCTCCTTCTTTAAATTCTTTTGAACTTCTGATTCTTTTATCATGCCATTTCTTTGTTCTTTCCTTATAGATTAACGAATTTTCATATGTTTCATGTCTTAATTCTTCTAATTCGTTTAATTGACTTAACCGTAGACGTCCAGCTTCATGTAAATCAAGATTACATGTCTTCAAAGCCCAAAATGCTTTGTGTTCAATTTCTACTAGAAGATGACATACTTTTCCATAAACGAGTTTAAAAGGTGTGGTTCCAATTGGAGTTTTGTAGGCTGTTCTAAAAGCCCAGAGTGCATCCTCCAATTTAATGGACCATTCCTTCAGATTTGATCCTACGTTTTCTCTAAAATACGTTTTAAAGCTCGGTTGGTATTTTCAACTTGTCCACTTGTCTGTGGATGATAAGCAGTGGAGATTTTATGAGTTACTCCATATCTTTTAAGAACTTTCTCAAGTTGATTATTACAGAAATGAGTTCCCCGATCACTTATTAAAACTTTCGGTGTTCCAAACCTTGCAAAAAGACATTTTAAAAAGTTGACTACAACTCGTGCATCGTTAGTTGGGAGAGCTTGTGCTTCCGCCCATTTAGATACATAATCTATGGCAACGATGTGATGACCCGGGAATTTACGACCAAATTTAAACTTAATCTTTATATTACTCCGACACGATAAGCAAAGACTGTAATGTTGAAGTCTCAAAAACTTTGAGCTATGTTCATGTATACATTTGACCTTTGACTACGTCCGATGATTCACGAACAATTAATGGTAAATAGATATGTGTGTTTATATACATAACTATTAGATATTACATGATTAATAAATTGTAATATTAAAATATGTAATTACAAGTTAAAATGTAATTATGGTAATTAACATTAAAATTTTGGTTACTACTTTCATTATTATAAATAATAATATCAATATTAGTATTATTAATATTATTATCATTATTAATGATATAGTTATAAATACTACAATAAAAATAATTAAAAATTGTAGGTTAGTTATATTGTAAATATTATTAGTACCATGATTATTAAACGTTGTATTTTATTTAAATTTTGATCATTATCCTTGTTATTTGTATTAATAATATTATTACTTTTGTTAATAGTGTTAAAAGTATTATTGTTATTAATATATTTTATTTGTTAATTACATACATATAATTAATGAGACAATTCCAAATTCGGTTTCGAGTCTCTTCTCATTTTGAGTTTTCTTCCAACTTGGTTCATGTCACTTATCTAATTAAATTATAATATAAATGAATTCAGTTGAATATCCCTATCTCCTTTATACTTTATGACATATAATTTTTTTTGTTTTGTTACTACCCGTGACTCTTGCCTTTCCCCACAATCATCGCTATGAAACAACAAGATAAATTATTGTTTGTTTCTTCAATCTTGCACACACTTCCATCATCATCCAAACTGCATCTATTTCCTCTTCTCTTATAGAACTATCACTCTACAACCCACCTTTGAACAACCACAAAAACCTCCACCCTACGATCACTATGTACAACTTGAACGACACGTTAAACTATCACCATCGTCCACCACAACCCTACAAACCATTTACACCCCACACTTGCCACCTCCTAGCTCCACCATGATCAAACCGCCACCCAACACCATTGTTTACTACTATTACTCACTGCTACTACATGTAAGTTTTATTGTTCTTGTCTTGTGCAAATAATCGAAGCCAACCATTCTCTCTCTTCCTTTATACTATGTTTTTTTTTCTTCTTTCTTCTCTTTTTTGATTCATGAACAACTCTGAACCCATCTGCATTTAGTTACATTCCTGTGTCTTGCTTTTACTGTCACTGTTATGCTGCTATGTTATATGAACTCAAAAACTATCACAACAGGATCACGTTACAGCTTTTGTTTCTCTATCCAATTATCCACAAAACTGAAGTCCTTGTTGTTTGCATCTGAAACACAACTCAACCATTATGTAGTTAACCGATATTAAATTCGATCCCTGCACATGCTCCTGTTTTATTTACTCAAACAATCCCAAGCCACAACACCCGTTAACAATTACAATTATTTTGTTTCTGCTTTATTATTAAACCGAGATAAAACCACACCTTCAACATCACTTTAAACCATCACAAATCCATCAAAGCAATCCAACACAATTGAACACACCTACAATATATATATATATATATATATATATATATATATATATATATATATATATATATATATATATATATATATATATATATATATATATATATATATATATATATATATATATATATATATATATATTCTTTTTGTTCTAATGATTCGGTTAGACCCTGAAGACAAACTGCATTTATATTGATATCTTCTGTTACTATTTTACTCGAGTACTATTGTCGATTATGATCAGTTCCATACTCATAATTCGGTCCACCTAATAAAGTGCCATTCCTAAACAATTATATCTAATATCAACTTGCAAGACCCACCTCCTTTATGTCGTTACCCTTTAAACTATCAGACAATTATATATATATCATAATCCTTGGATTTAGACTAGTGGGATGACAAAGATTATTGTGGGGAAAAATTGTGAAAAACGAATCCTAGAAGAAAAGGTTAACGAGCTGTAGTTTTAACAAAAGCTACTTTTATTTGGTCAAATACAATAGGATTAGATTGGGTTGGCCAAATGATTCACAACTACTATTCGATTATATTGAGTTGGCTGTTATGATTTTTCTTTTTATAATTGGGCCGATATTTGGTGATTGGGCTGAACTGATATGTAAAACGGATTAAATACACTAGGTTTGTGAGTTGTTCAGATACATATGGTAACAGAAGAGTGGTTAAGAGTATGTGTTGGTAACGAGAGGTCAGCGGTTCAAACCTTGCTTGCTGCGAAATTTTTTGCTATTTTATGTTTTCTTGGTCAGTGTCCTAAATGCTGCTGTTGGGCCAACATCTTTCTTGCTGTTGGGTTGTGTTCTCCATTGGTCCGAGTCCCATATATATTCTTTATAAAATGGATCAAATGCACATATATAGACTTAAGTACAAAATAATTCCTAAATGAGATGTAGAGCAGATGGTTGGACGTTTGGAAGGGGAATGAGAGGTCGCGGGTTCGAACCGGAGCTTGGGCATTATTTTTAAGGGATACTCCTTTGAGGTAGTATTACTATTACCATTATTACTCTTAAACTCACACTAAATATTAAAACTTAAGATCATAATTATTGTTATTATCATTAGTGATAATGGGATTATCAAGATTATTATTACTATATTCATTAGTATTATTATTATCACTATTTTAGTATTATAAATATTAGTTTAATAAACAAATGACATTTATATAAAAATATATTTTACATCTATATTAATATTAGATACTACTTTGTTTACTAAAATATTATTATAATTAAGTTACAAATAATATATAAATATATTTTAAAGCATATATATAAATACTAATTCTAATACATTATATAATATTTTCAAGCACTAATATATAATACTTATAATAAATAACATATATTATAACCAAATTAAAATACTTAATAAGAATTTGTTATATACATATTAAGCATCTAAAATATATAAAATAGATGTAATTAAATTATTTACTAATATAACATACAAACTAGTAATATAAAAAGTATACTAATAATATTAATATATAAATTTGTTAATTATTATTATGTGCTTTAATATATATATAACTGATATAGGTTCGTGAATCCGAGGCCAACCCTGCATTGTTCAATATAATCATATGTATTTTTACTACAAAATACATTAGGTGAGTTTCATTTGCTCCCTTTTTAAATGCTTTTGCAATATATATTTTTGGGACTGAGAATACATGCACTGCTTTTATAAATGTTTGACGAAATAGAAACAAGTACGTGAAACTATATTCTATGGTTGAATGATAGAAATCGAATATGTCCCTTTTTATTAAGTCTGGTAATCTAAGAATTAGGGAACAGACACCCTAATTGACGCGAACTCTAAATATAGATCTATCGGGCCTAACAAGCCCCATCCAAAGTAGTGGATGCTTTAGTACATCGAAATTTATATCATGTCTGAAGGAGGATCCCGGAATGATGGGGATATTCTTATATGCATATTGTGAATGTCGGTTACCAGGTGTTCAATCCATATGAATGATATTTTTGTCTCTATGCATGGGACGTATGTTTATGAGAAATGGAAATATGAAATCTTGTGGTCTATTAAAATTATGAAATGATTATTTATGTTAAACTAATGAACTCATCAACCTTTTGGTTGACACTTTAAAGCATGTTTATTCTCAGGTATGAAAGAAATCTTTCACTGTGCAATTACTCATTTTAAAGATATTACCTGGAGTCATTCATGACATATTTTAAAAGATGTTGCATTCGAGTCGTTGAGTTCATCAAGATTATTATTAAGTCAATTATAGTTAGATATATTATAAAATGGTATGCATGCCGTCAACTTCGATGTAATGAAAGATTGTCTTTTCAAAAACGAATGCAATGTTTGTAAAATGTATCATATAGAGGTCAAGTACCTCGCGATGTAATCAATTGTTGTGAATCATTTATAATCGATATGGACTTCGTCCGGATGGATTAGGACGGGTCTCTACAGTTGGTATCAGAGCGGTGGTCTTAGCGAACCGGGTCTGCATTAGTGTGTCTAACTGATAAGTCGTTAGGATGCATTAGTGAGTCTGGACTTTGACCGTGTCTGCATGTCAAAAGTTTTATTTATCATTTATGTCGGAGATCATCTGCTTATCATCCTTAGAAAATTACTTGCTCATTACTTTTAGTCTAGACACATCATACTGCAATGATTGCATGAATAGTGTATAGACAAAATCCATATCTTAGCGTATCTATCACTGTAGACCTTATCTGACACGTTTCCTTAATTTTGTCCGTAATTCACGGGATCTTTGGAAGTATGTATAGATATTCTATATATAATTAGAATATCATTCGATATTCAAAAATCATTTCATATCAAAACCCTTTAACTGATCGTGAGAGATGGATCCTACACCTAGTTTGGATTCCATTAGTTCCGAAAGCGATTTCGAGATGTATATTGAAGCAGACTCCGAAGTCAATGAACCAGAAGTGCCTCAACCATTTAGCTATTTTTCTTTCTGGAGGAGATGGGGGTGGGTCCGAGACTTACTCACTCGATGGAGAAATGAAGAAGGCGAGCCCTACCGAGAACCAAACTTACCTCTTAACATCGGAGAAAACGATGTACTCACCGGTGAACCTATGCGCAACATTGTATTCACCCTTCTTGCTAAAATATTCTGCCTCGAAGGGCGCATTACTGCAATCTCAGAAAATATTCAACCTCTACTTCCGAATACCAATCGAAGAGGAATAGTAGAAGAAGTTAGGAAACTTCGAATTGATAATCAAGATCTATCAAATCAGATGAGTGGATGGATAGAAATGATAGAGGGTAGGATAGAAACCCTGACAAGAATGGTGCGTGATCTACAAGCTATACTTACTACACCAACATCATCACCAACCTCAACACCAACAACACTTGTAGCACCGACATCAACAGTACCACCATCAGCAGCACCAACATCATAACCAGTATCAACAACAACAACATCATCACACGTCTCAACCTCACAATCTATACCTCAAGCATAATCATTGTTCTACGAATCGTTCTACATTAACTATTTTCGTCCTTCGCGATGATTATGTAATCTCTAATGTTTTAGAGATTATGTACTCTAGTTCTAGCCTTAGATCTGATGAGTTTAATATCACATTGACTCATTAAATCCATGAATATGTCTGAAGAAAATATATATGAATATATGTTTTCATAAAGATGGTAATTAAAAGCTTTATTGTACAAACTGTTAATGGTGAAAATATTTTAACGGGTAGGTAAGACCCGAGGAATATTTAGATTTCACATTAATAAGTTACATTGTACGTTCTTCGTATCTGATTCAATAGTCTTTTACTATCCTACTCACTTCCACCGACATACGTATCTGTTCACCGCAGAATAACCATTTTTATTCAAATTCATATTTGGATTTTGATTTATCAGAATCCAACAAGTGGCATAATGAAGAAAACATTGGACAAAATAAAATTTGTTAGAAACAAACAAATTAACTATGAGAAAATTTGTTAGGAATTCACGCTAACTGTTCCTAGCTAATTGTTAATTCCGTATTACATTTTATCGCAATTTATTTATCGCAATTTAATTATCGCAATTTACATTCTCGCAATTTACATTCTTGCAATTTTATTTATCGTCATTTAATTTCTGTTATTTATTTTACGCACTTTAAATATCGGGACATGTATACAAAGTTTTGACATATCATATCGACGCATGTATATATATTATTTGGAATAACCATAGACACTGTATATGCAGTAATGATCGAGTTCTCTATACAGGGTTGAGGTTGATTCTACAATAATATATATACTTTGAGTTGTGATCGAGTCTGAGACATGTACACGGGTCACGATACGTATTAATTAATTCGAATATTATATTAAACTATATATGAATTATTGGACTGTTAACTGTGGACTAATAACATTGGACAATTAAAATGAATTAAAATATTGATTATAACATATGAAACTAAACATTTCTTCAAGTCTGCCACTTGATTTCATCTTAAACTTCATTTGTATCTTGACGATTACAATCTGCGTTCAAACCTATCATGATTCTTGAAACACCTCAATCGAGTGGATGAACCAACCGCACTTCATCTACGGAAGGAAAGATTTATGCATATAGTATTGCACCTGAAAAACTCTCGGAAACTGAGTAAACGTTTAACGCGTAGCTGTGCTAATTCCTTTGGCCTTGTTATTATCGAAAATAACATTGCAATTCCTTTTCAAATTAGCCAATTTCATCACAGCTCCAGCAAATCAACTTCGACTTCCATTCAGATTAGCCTTATTATAACCTCAATATATAAGTTGTTATTTTATCCTCGTTATCGGAGAACCGTTTATATTCCACCACATTAGCAGTAAACTTACCAGCAACTTCATTACTCATTGACTTAAGTCGTACCGAAGAACCATTATAATTGTTCATTAAAACCCTAACATATACTCAACTGCATCTTGTAACGAGAACTGCCATACCAATTACCGGGAATCAGCAATCAGTACTTTGAAAACTCACAGCATATCTACATCAACAGTTATATGTATAACCTTTATCTATTAGAATTATGATCTTTCATTCTGAAATTCTAAAAAGCACTCAGTCTACAAATCAATACTCTGAATGTTGAAAAAGCTGAATGAAGCAGCAGAAGCCATAGACAACTGTAAACGACCTTACCAACCAAAAATTTGATGATAAAGAATTGTATGTTGGCAAAGCTCAAAAATGTTGGAACTGAAAAACGGATTGAGCAAACCATAAAGGAGGCTATAGACAAATCACAAAGACTAATTCTGCCTTCAAAGAATCCAAATGATTCAGTATCTACTGAAGTCATTAATGAATACCTTGCTCCTGACTCTAAACCTTTACAGACAAATCTTCTTCATCATCCATCGATATTAGAAATTCCAAGATATCATCGTATCTTTCATTATAAATATCCTCCATATTTCTGGAGATATTTTTATAACTATTCTTATCTGAAATCATTAATCTCTTCGTTCTATCAGTGTTACATCATATAGAAACTGTTAGTTTCTATATTCTGTAACCTTTCGAGCTTAAAATATAAATGTTAATGAAGTAATGTTGGGAACTGATGCATGAGTTAGTATAATATAATGACACTTGATCAATGTGATTATATTACAGTAAGTCATGCTGAGTTTCTAATGGAACGTGATGATTCACAGATCATATCGTCATCACGTGCCATGTTACACAACTCTTTCATTCAAATTAACTTCTGATCATATCAAGAAAATATATTCTTGATAGTTCTATTCTCAGTGATTCTGGTAATTTGACAAATCAAATCGTGCTATTACGTTCTTTCTTGCTTAGAACATTAAATTCATTCAGAACTCCACACCTACAAATTCTGGACCAATACTTGCGAAAAGAAAACAAAAGCATGAAGCTCCGAAATAGAAAGGGGGTATAAATCGTAGCAAATAAGAGAGAGCATTAACTGTGGATGACAATGATTATAGGAGACAGAAGCAGGAACACCGAAATATAAGAGAAAATATAAAGCCCAATAACAACACGGAGATTACAAACCGTAGATATTAATACGAATAGAAATATAAAGACACGGTAGAATTAAGAATAGTATCATCCCAAGGTAATAGTAGAAGTAAACAGATTCTTCTGGTGGAAGATTAAAAAGAAGGATGACAGAAAGGATAATTAGGAAAATATCAAGGATTAGAACTGGATGAAGCATATAGACTGATAATTTGAAAGTATGAATTGAAATATAGAAAATGGGAGTGGTAGGAAGTAATGGAAAGGAAGAAGTTCATTTATAGTGGAAATACTGGACCGAGCAATTGAGGCAGATTATCGCATTCAATTATAGAGATCTTAACTTTCATAAATCCCGAAGAATCAGATCTTATAGATTTCGAAAATTTTCTTTGAAATTCCTTGATTTTCGAAAATCAACTGTGACTACGTCACCAAACAAGACGAATCTGCATTTATTTATTTCACTCTTTTATGATAGTTTCATTCATACTCTTCGAATAATCGAATTGTTTTATCCGCATTACTAAATGATGATAAAACTCTATTTATCAACTCATATTCATCATGAAAACATTTTTATTGTTAACCATGACCACCTCACTCAAATTTCGGGACGAAATTTCTTTAACGGGTAGGTACTGTGATGACCCGGGAATTTACGACCAAATTTAAACTTAATCTTTATATTACTCCGACACGATAAGCAAAGACTGTAATGTTGAAGTCTCAAAAACTTTGAGCTATGTTCATGTATACATTTGACCTTTGACTACGTCCGATGATTCACGAACAATTAATGGTAAATAGATATGTGTGTTTATATACATAACTATTAGATATTACATGATTAATAAATTGTAATATTAAAATATGTAATTACAAGTTAAAATGTAAGTATGGTAATTAACATTAAAATTTTGGTTACTACTTTCATTATTATAAATAATAATATCAATATTAGTATTATTAATATTATTATCATTATTAATGATATAGTTATAAATACTACAATAAAAATAATTAAAAATTGTAGGTTAGTTATAATGTAAATATTATTAGTACCATGATTATTAAACGTTGTATTTTATTTAAATTTTGATCATTATCCTTGTTATTTGTATTAATAATATTATTACTTTTGTTAATAGTGTTAAAAGTATTATTGTTATTAATATATTTTATTTGTTAATTACATACATATAATTAATGAGACAATTCCAAATTCGGTTTCGAGTCTCTTTCTCATTTTGAGTTTTCTTCCAACTTGGTTCATGTCACTTATCTAATCAAATTATAATATAAATGAATTCAGTTAAATATCCCTATCTCCTTTATACTTTATGACATATAATTTTTTTTGTTTTGTTACTACCCGTGACTCTTGCCTTTCCCCACAATCATCGCTATGAAACAACAAGATAAATTATTGTTTGTTGCTTCAATCTTGCACACACTTCCATCATCATCCAAACTACATCTATTTCCTCTTCTCTTATAGAACTATCACTCTACAACCCACCTTTGAACAACCACAAAAACCTCCACCCTACGATCACTATGTACAACTTGAACGACACGTTAAACTATCACCATCGTCCACCATAACCCTACAAACCATTTACACCCCACACTTGCCACCTCCTAGCTCCACCATGATCAAACCGCCACCCAACACCATTGTTTACTACTATTACTCACTGCTACTACATGTAAGTTTTATTGTTCTTGTCTTGTGCAAATAATCGAAGCCAACCATTCTCTCTCTTCCTTTATACTATGTTTTTTTTTCTTCTTTCTTCTCTTTTTTGATTCATGAACAACTCTAAACCCAGCTGCATTTAGTTACATTCCTGTGTCTTGCTTTTACTGTCAATGTTATGCTGCTATGTTATATGAACTCAAAAACTATCACAACAGGATCACATTACAGCTTTTGTTTCTCTATCCAATTAACCACAAAACTGAAGTCCTTGTTGTTTGCATCTGAAACACAACTCAACCATTATGTAGTTAACCGATATTAAATTCGATCCCTGCACATGCTCCTGTTTTATTTACTCAAACAATCCCAAGCCACAACACCCGTTAACAATTACAATTATTTCGTTTCTGCTTTATTATTAAACCGAGATAAAACCACACCTTCAACATCACTTTAAACCATCACAAATCCATCAAAGCAATCCAACACAATTGAACACACCTACAATATATATATATATATATATATATATATATATATATATATATATATATATATATATTCTTTTTGTTCTAATGATTCGGTTAGACCCTGAAGACAAACTGCATTTATATTGATATCTTCTGTTACTATTTTACTCGAGTACTATTGTCGATTATGATCAGTTCCATACTCATAATTCGGTCCACCTAATAAAGTGCCATTCCTAAACAATTATATCTAATATCAACTTGCAAGACCCACCTCCTTTATGTCGTTACCCTTTAAACTATCAGACAATTATATATATATATATATATATATATATATCATAATCCTTGGATTTAGACTAGTGGGATGACAAAGATTATTGTGGGGACAAATTGTGAAAAATGAATCCTAGAAGAAAAGGTTAACGAGCTGTAGTTTTAACAAAAGCTACTTTTATTTGGTCAAATACAATAGGATTAGATTGGGTTGGCCAAATGATTCACAACTACTATTCGATTATATTGAGTTGGCTGTTATGATTTTTCTTTTTATAATTGGGCCGATATTTGGTGATTGGGTTGAACTGAAATGTAAAACGGATTAAATACACTAGGTTTGTGAGTTGTTCAGATACATATGGTAACAGAAGAGTGGTTAAGAGTATGTGTTGGTAACGAGAGGTCAGCGGTTCAAACCTTGCTTGCTGCGAAATTTTTTGCTATTTTATGTTTTCTTGGGCAGTGTCCTAAATGCTGCTGTTGGGCCAACATCTTTCTTGCTGTTGGGTTGTGTTCTCCATTGGGCTGAGTCCCATATATATTCTTTATAAAATGGACCAAATGCACATATATAGACTTAAGTACAAAATAATTCCTAAATGAGATGTAGAGCAGATGGTTGGACGTTTGGAAGGGGAATGAGAGGTCGCGGGTTCGAACCGGAGCTTGGGCATTATTTTTAAGGGATACTCCTTTGAGGTAGTATTACTATTACCATTATTACTATTAAACTCACACTAAATATTAAAACTTAAGATCATAATTATTGTTATTATCATTAGTGATAATGGGATTATCAAGATTATTATTACTATATTCATTAGTATTATTATTATCACTATTTTAGTATTATAAATATTAGTTTAATAAACAAATGACATTTATATAAAAATATATTTTACATCTATATTAATATTAGATACTACTTTGTTTACTAAAATATTATTATAATTAAGTTACAAGTAATATATAAATATATTTTAAAGCATATATATAAATACTAATTCTAATACATTATATAATATTTTCAAGCACTAATATATAATACTTATAATAAATAACATATATTATAACCAAATTAAAATACTTAATAAGAATTTGTTATATACATATTAAGCATCTAAAATATATAAAATAGATGTAATTAAATTATTTACTAATATAACATACAAACTAGTAATATAAAAAGTATACTAATAATATTAATATATAAATTTGTTAATTATTATTATGTGCTTTAATATATATATAACTGATATAGGTTCGTGAATCCGAGGCCAACCCTGCATTGTTCAATATAGTCATATGTATTTTTACTACAAAATACATTAGGTGAGTTTCATTTGCTCCCTTTTTAAATGCTTTTTCAATATATATTTTTGGGACTGAGAATACATGTGCTACTTTTATAAATATTTGACGAAATAGACACAAGTACGTGAAACTATATTCTATGGTTGAATTATCGAAATTGAATATGCCCCTTTTTATTAAGTCTGGTAATCTAAGAATTAGGGAACACACAACCTAATTGACGCGAACTCTAAAGATAGATCTATCGGGCCCAACAAGCCCCATGCAAAGTAGTGGATGCTTTAGTACATCGAAATTTATATCATGTCCGAAGGAGGATCCCGGAATGATGGGGATATTCTTATATGCATATTGTGAATGTCGGTTACCAGGTGTTCAATCCATATGAATGATATTTTTGTCTCTATGCATGGGACGTATGTTTATGAGAAATGGAAATATGAAATCTTGTGGTCTATTAAAATTATGAAATGATTATTTATGTTAAACTAATGAGCTCACCAACCTTTTGGTTGACACTTTAAAGCATGTTTATTCTCAGGTATGAAAGAAATCTTCCGCTGTGCAATTGCTCATTTTAAAGATATTACCTGGAGTCATTCATGACATATTTCAAAAGATGTTGCATTCGAGTCGTTGAGTTTATCAAGATTATTATTAAGTCAATTATAGTTAGATATATTATAAAATGGTATGCATGCCGTCAACTTCGATGTAATGAAAGATTGTCTTTTCAAAAACGAATGCAATGTTTGTAAAATGTATCATATAGAGGTCAAGTACCTCGCAATGTAATCAACTGTTGTGAATCGTTTATAATCGATATAGACTTCGTCCGGATGGATTAGGACGGGTCTCTACAAACGAGAATGTAGAGATTATTATGAGATTTTGGAAATGGACCCATAAAGTCAATACCCCAAATGTCAAATACTTCACATACTTGAATGACATTTTGTGGCATTTCATCACGTTGACTTATTTTTTCGGTCCTTTGACAAGCATCACAGGATTTGCAAAGAAGGTGTGCGTTTTTGTAAATTGTAGGCCAATAGAATCCAGCATCATAAACTTTTCTTGCTGTGAGTTGAGGCCCATAATGCCCTCTTGGTCCTGTGTGACAATGGTTTAAGATTTGATTGGCTTCATCTCCGAATACACATCGGCGTATTATTCCATCTGGACAACTTTTAAACAAATGTGGATCTTCCCAGAAATAGTGTTTTATATCACTGAAGAATTTCTTTCGTTTTTGGTACGATAATCCTTTTTCAAGGAATCCACATACTAAGTAGTTTGCATAGTCTGCAAACCATAGAATTTTATTATAATCTTCTTCAATAGATATTCATCAGGAAAGTTGTCTTGTATGGCCTATTCATTTAGAACTTCTAATTCGGGATTTTCAAGACGAGAAAGATGATCAGCGGCGAGATTTTATGCTCCTCTTTTATCTTGGATTTCAATATCGAACTCTTGTAAGAGTAAGATCCAACGGATTAATCTTGGTTTGCCATCTTGTTTCGAAAATAGGTATCTAAGAGCAGAATGGTCGGTATAGACCACCGTTTTAGCTAGAACGAGATATGAACGAAATTTGTCAAAAGCAAAGACAATAGCAAGGAGTTCTTTTTCAGTAGTTGTATAATTTGTTTGTGCTCCTTGTAACATCTTACTAGCATAATATATAGGTTGAAATCTTTTTTTCAATCCTTTGTCCTAAAACGGCTCCCATTGCAAAATCACTTGCATCGCACATTAGTTCAATCGGTAGATTCCAATTTGGTGTTATCATGATCGGCGCATTAGTGAGTTTTTATTTAAGAATATTAAAAGATTTGATACATTCATTTGAAAAGATGAATGGAGCATCCTTTTCTAGGAGTTTATTCATAGGAGTGGCAATTTTAGAAAAATCTTTTATGAAACGTCGGTAAAAACCGGCATGTCCTAGAAAACTCCTAACTCCTCTAACATTGGTGGGATGTGGAAATTTAGCAATTACATCTACTTTAGCTCTATCCACTTCAATTCCTTCCTTTGAAATTTTATGTCCAAGAACGATGCCTTCTTTAACCATGAAATGGCATTTCTCCCAATTAAGAACTAGATTTGATTGTTCGCATCTAATCAGCATTCGTTTAAGATTAGCTAGACATGATTCAAATGTATCACCGAATACTGAAAAGTCATCCATGAAAACTTCCATGCATTCTTCTATCATGTCGTGAAAAATTGTCATCATGCACCTTTGAAAGGTTGCAGGGGCATTGCAAAGTCCAAATGGCATGCGTTTGTAAGCAAAAGTACCATAAGGGCAAGTGAATGTGGTTTTCTCTTGATCTTCGGGTGCTATTGGAATTTGAAAATATCCGGAAAATCCATCAAGAAAACAATAGTAACTATTTCCGGCTAATCTTTCCAACATTTGATCAATAAAATGTAAGGGAAAGTGATCTTTTCTGGTGGTGTCATTTAATTTTCTATAATCAATACATACACGCCATCCTGTTACAGTCCTAGTAGGAATAAGCTCATTTTTCTCATTTGTAATGACAGTCATGCCACCCTTCTTAGGCTCGCATTGAACTGGGCTTACCCATGGACTATCAGAAATTGGATAAATTAAACCTGTATCTAGCAGTTTAATTATTTCTTTTTAACAACATCTTGCATATTAGGAGTTAGTCTTCGTTGGCGTTGCACATATGTTTTATGACCTTCTTCCATAAGGATTTTATGTGTGCAATACGAAGGACTTATTCCTTTAATATCATGAATCTTCCATGCAATGGCTGGTTTATGAGCTTTCAACACAGAAATGAGTTGTGATTTCTCATTTTCAGTAAGAGAAGACGATATTATTACAGGTAATTCAGATTCACCATGTAAATAAGCGTATTCCAAATGGTTTGGAAGTGGCTTTAACTCTAATGTCAGTGGTTCTTCTATCGATGATTTATATCGATATCTGTCTTCTTCTTTTAGCATTTGAATTTCTTCTGTTGTTGGTTCATATCCATTAGCCATAAGTGTAGCTAACATTTTAGCTTCATCAATTGGTTCAGTTCCTTCTCCTAAAGAACATTCTCCTGTTCCTTGTAATTCTAGAAATTCTTCTAACAATTCTGCATGTGAATCTATAGTTTGAATATAATAACATGTATCATCTGCAGATTGCGGTTGTTGCATTGCTCTATCAACTGAAAAGGTAACACTCTCATCCTCTATACTTAGGGTCAGTTTCTCACCGAACACGTCTATCATTGCTTTAGCCGTGTTTAAGAATGGTCTTCCTAATATGAGAGGAACTTGAGAATCTTCTTCCATGTCCAGAACAACAAAATCTACTGGAAATACTAAAGTACCAACTTTAATTAGCATGTTCTCCATTATCCCTCTAGGATATTTTATTGATCGATCGGCTAGTTGTATACTTATTCTTGTTGGTTTCAATTCTCCAAGGTCTAGTTTAGTGTATAGTGAATATGGCATTAGATTTATACTAGCACCTAAGTCTGCCAATGCTTCTATTGAACTAAGACTACCCAGAAAACATGGAATTGTGAAACTTCCTGGATCAGATAATTTTTCTGGAATCTCATTCAATAGTACTGCAGAACAATTAGCATTCATAGTAACAGCCGAGAGTTCTTCCATTTTCTTTCTATTTGAGATTAGATCTTTCAAGAATTTAGCATATCTAGGCATTCCTGAAATCACATCACTGAAAGGAAGATTTACATTTATCTGTTTAAACATATCCAAAAATTTGGATTGCTCGGCTTCAAGTTTCTCTTTTTTCATTTACTCGGGTAAGGAAGTGGTGGTTGGTATGGTTTAACATAAGGTTTAGCCTTAACTGTGTTATCTTCATTAACCTTTTCAACTATCGGTTCTTTTTCCTTATCTTGCTCAGGTTGTGGTTCTTGTGGAGTAGGAATAGCTTCATCAGAAATTTCAGGTATTTCAGGTGGTTTAAGTGTTGTACCACTTCTTGTGGTAATAGCTTTAGCTGTTTCATTTCGGGGGTTAGCATTTGTATCACTAGGTAAACTTCCCGGTTTTCTTTCACCTATTAACTTTGCTAGGTTACTTACTTCTTGTTCCAAGTTTTGAATAGAAGCTTGTTGATTTCTGAATGCTTGAGCATTTTGTTCATTCGTTTGTTTCTGAGATGTGAAAAACTGCGTTTGAGTTTCAACTAGCTTCGTCATCATATCTTCTAAATTCGGCTTTTTATCATCGGTTTGTGATGGTTTGTTTTGAAAATTAGGTCTTTGCTGGTTGTAAGTATTATTGGATACTTGTTGATTGCTAGGACCTTGTTGATTGTTGTATGGAACATTTCGGTTATAATTCTGGTTTTGATTGTAAATCGGTCTTGGCGGTTGATAATTATTCTGATAATTATTTCCAGGCCTTTGGTTTATGTATGAAACATTCTCTCTTTGTTCCATTGTTACTTCAATACTGAGATAATCTTTTGTCAAATATGGTCCTCCACACTGCTCACAACTAATTCGTATTGAGTGAATATCTTTAGTCATCTTTTCCATTCGTCTCTCGACAGCATCTATCTTTCCTGAAATGGAATCTAAGTCATGGCTAGAATCGTCTCTAGCTGCTTTAGATGATCTAACGATATCTTTTTCTTGGTGCCACTCATGTGAGTGGGAAGCAGTGTTATCAATAATTTTTTAAGCATTAGTTTCGGTTTTTTTTCATAATAGAATCACCAGCTGCAATATCTATGTCTTTTCTTGTAGTGATGTCGCATCCTTGGTAGAATATTTGTACTATTTGATAGGTGTCTAAACCATGTTGTGGACATCCTCTCAATAACTTTCCAAATCTTGTCTACGCCTCATATAGAGTTTCATTTGGTTTTTGTATGAACGTAACAATTTCTCCTTGAAGTCTTACGGCTTTAGATGACGGAAAGAATTGTTTAAGAAATTTTTCAACTAAAACATGCCATGTATCAATTGCCCCTTCAGGTAACCATTCCAACCAATCTTTGGCTTCTCCCTTTAAAGTCCAGGAAAATAACATGAGATATATCTGTTCATCTTCCACTTCTCTTATTTTAAATAGTGTGCAGATCCTATTAAAGGTACGAAGATGTTCATTTGGGTCTTCCTTCGGTGCACCACTAAATTGGCATTGATTAGTCACCATGTGTAGAATTTGTCCTTTGATTTCATAATCTGGCGCATTAATGTCTTCTATCGATGATTTATATCGATATCTGTCTTCTTCTTTTAGCATTTGAATTTCTTCTGTTGTTGGTTCATATCCATTAGCCATAAGTGTAGCTAACATTTCAGCTTCATCAATTGGTTCAGTTCCTTCTCCTAAAGAACATTCTCCTGTTCCTTGTAATTCTGGAAATTCTTCTAACAATTCTGCATGTGAATCTATAGTTTGAATATAATAACATGTATCATCTGCAGATTGCGGTTGTTGCATTGCTCTATCAACTGAAAAGGTAACACTCTCATCCTCTATACTTAGGGTCAGTTTCTCACCGAACACGTCTATCATTGCTTTAGCCGTGTTTAAGAATGGTCTTCCTAATATGAGAGGAACTTGAGAATCTTCTTCCATGTCCAGAACAACAAAATCTACTGGAAATACTAAAGTACCAACTTTAACTAGCATGTTCTCCATTATCCCTCTAGGATATTTTATTGATCGATCGGCTAGTTGTATACTTATTCTTGTTGGTTTCAATTCTCCAAGGTCTAGTTTAGTGTATAGTGAATATGGCATTAGATTTATACTAGCACCTAAGTCTGCCAATGCTTCTATTGAACTAAGACTACCCAGAAAACATGGAATTATGAAACTTCCTGGATCAGATAATTTTTCTGGAATCTCATTCAATAGTACTGCAGAACAATTAGCATTCATAGTAACAGCCGAGAGTTCTTCCATTTTCTTTCTATTTGAGATTAGATCTTTCAAGAATTTAGCATATCTAGGCATTCCTGAAATCACATCACTGAAAGGAAGATTTACATTTATCTGTTTAAACATATCCAAAAATTTGGATTGCTCGGCTTCAAGTTTCTCTTTTTTCATTTACTCGGGTAAGGAAGTGGTGGTTGGTATGGTTTAACATAAGGTTTAGCCTTAACTGTGTTATCTTCATTAACCTTTTCAACTATCGGTTCTTTTTCCTTATCTTGCTCAGGTTGTGGTTCTTGTGGAGTAGGAATAGCTTCATCAGAAATTTCAGGTATTTCAGGTGGTTTAAGTGTTGTACCACTTCTTGTGGTAATAGCTTTAGCTGTTTCATTTCGGGGGTTAGCATTTGTATCACTAGGTAAACTTCCCGGTTTTCTTTCACCTATTAACTTTGCTAGGTTACTTACTTCTTGTTCCAAGTTTTGAATAGAAGCTTGTTGATTTCTGAATGCTTGAGCATTTTGTTCATTCGTTTGTTTCTGAGATGTGAAAAACTGCGTTTGAGTTTCAACTAGCTTCGTCATCATATCTTCTAAATTCGGCTTTTTATCATCGGTTTGTGGTGGTTTGTTTTGAAAATTAGGTCTTTGCTGGTTGTAAGTATTATTGGATACTTGTTGATTGCTAGGACCTTGTTGATTGTTGTATGGAACATTTCGGTTATAATTCTGGTTTTGATTGTAAATCGGTCTTGGCGGTTGATAATTATTCTGATAATTATTTCCAGGCCTTTGGTTTATGTATGAAACATTCTCTCTTTGTTCCATTGTTAGTTCAATACTGAGACAATCTTTTGTCAAATATGGTCCTCCACACTGCTCACAACTAATTCGTATTGAGTGAATATCTTTAGTCATCTTTTCCATTCGTCTCTCGACAGCATCTATCTTTGCTGAAATGGAATCTAAGTCATGGCTAGAATCGTCTCTAGCTGCTTTGGATGATCTAACGATATCTTTTTCTTGGTGCCACTCATGTGAGTGGGAAGCAGTGTTATCAATAATTTTTTAAGCATTAGTTTCGTTTTTTTTTCATAATAGAATCACCAGCTGCAATATCTATGTCTTTTCTTGTAGTGATGTCGCATCCTTGGTAGAATATTTGTACTATTTGATAGGTGTCTAAACCATGTTGTGGACATCCTCTCAATAACTTTCCAAATCTTGTCTACGCCTCATATAGAGTTTCATTTGGTTTTTGTGTGAACGTAACAATTTCTCCTTGAAGTCTTACGGCTTTAGATGCCGGAAAGAATTGTTTAAGAAAATTTTCAACTAAAACATCCCATGTATCAATTGCCCCTTCAGGTAACCATTCCAACCAATCTTTGGCTTCTCCCTTTAAAGTCCAGGAAAATAACATGAGATATATCTGTTCATCTTCCACTTCTCTTATTTTAAATAGTGTGTAGATCCTATTAAAGGTACGAAGATGTTCATTTGGATCTTCCTTCGGTGCACCACTAAATTGGCATTGATTAGTCACCATGTGTAGAATTTGTCCTTTGATTTCATAATCTGGCGCATTAATGTCTGGATGAGTAATTGCGTGACCTTGGCCAGTGCGTTTAGCTCTCATTCGGTCTTCCATGCTTAAAGGTTCCGGATTTTCCATGATTGAATTTGTTGAATCTGAATCACTAGAGGATTCTGATTTAATGGTTCGTTCCTCAACAATCTCTGCTTGAATGATTGATGGTTCCTGAGGAAAAATTAATGGTTCAGGATCTATGAATTGTCCCCGAATATACTCCGGATTCTCAATTGTGAGCTCGGGTTCAAAAATGAATTATCGAAAATTTGAATTGGAGTACTTGGTCGACTGGATGACGATTCTAAAGAAAAATCAACGGCGGTAATATTTGCTAAATGTCTTGATCGAGTTACAGGTGGTGAACGTACAAAAGGTGGTGAACGTCTTGCTCGATGCATTCACTGAATATCCTATTAGTTTTTAAAAGGAAAGAAAAATTATATAAGTTATCCAATTAATAGACTTTTCTGATTTTTCCCACGTTTCGAATGGCCAAAAGATGCAGCAGAGGGGCAGGATTCGTTTGGTCTCAATATAATTGAGGACTGTTTGGCTCCAATAACCCGGTCCACGTACAAATTCAACTATTACTACGAATCAGAAAATTTTGATGTCTATCAATTTAACCACTTAAAATAAATTTTCTTAATTTTAAGAAATTTAGATAAGAAGTAGAATAAAAATCTATGTCCTAAAACTAGAATGGCGAGAAATAAGAAAGAAAAAGAGCGCGTCGAAAAAGGTCGAAAAAGAAAAGGGTTGAAAAAAAAATAAAAGGCGTCGAAAAATAAGAAATAAAAAAAAAATGACTTAAGAAACTTTAAAACACTCGACTAACCCAACCTTATTACTATCACTAACTTAAAATTAAAATTGCAAATTGAGATTACTAATTGGAGTGATAATTGATACATAGGTAAAAGGGCGTCGAAAAATGAAAGTAAGAAAGTAGCGCGTCTAAACTTAAAAAGGAACTAAAAACTAAAAATTAAAAGTTGCGTCCAAAAATATTAAAGCTTACAAGTAAAACTATATCCCAAATGGCAATAACTTAAAAAGGAACTAAAACTTAATAAGGCGTCGCAAAATTCTAAAGCACTTAGATCTTAGTCTAAAGAGAAAGCAATAAAAATAACTATGGCAAAAACTATATTTAAAACTAATTATGAGCAAAAAATACAAAAATTACGCTAAAAACAAATAAAAAGGGACAAAATATAAATATAAACTAAAAGTTGTAAAAAGTATTTATTATTTTATATTATTTATTTTATAAAAGTATTAATTTTATAAACTAATTAAACTAATTAAAACTAAAGAAAACAAATTAAATAAATAAACTAAACTAATTAATAAATAAATAAAACCTATTTAGGGTTTTTAATTAAATAATAATAATAATAATAATTACACCGTAATTAATGCCTGATTAGGGCTTCTGTGTACCCGTGTCAGACGGCTCCGCGAGTCGCGGTGTTTCCAGTTAAAAACCCCCGCAAGTCGCGGGGTTTGTATTTTCAAACGTGTACCAGGCTAAAATCGTTCGGTTTCTGTTTTTTATTTATATATATATATATATATATATATATTTTTTTTTTCTGTTTTTAATTTAATTAAAATATTTATATAATTTAAATAAGACTTATCTTTAAAAACTAAGATAGAAATAAAATACTTTATAACAATTTAAAAAAATAGATTTATATATATTTATATTTTTTTCTTTCGGTTTTTAAAATTTTTTATATTTTTTTTATATATGTTTTAAATAAACACAAAATATTTAAATAAAACTTATATTTTTTATAAAATAAAAATAAAGAAACTTTATAAAATTTAAATATTTAACAAACTCTTAAAAATATTTATATTTTTGTTTTCTTTTTATGTTTTAGAATAATTAAAACGTATTTTTACAAAAACGTATTTTTATAAAAGTAAACTAAAAATAAAAATCTTTTTTTTTTATATTTTGCGTTGCTCTTCCGGCTTTTAAGCTAGATTTTCCCCGGCAGCGGCGCCAAATATACTTGGTATTATGCGAGGTGTATATGAAATAGCTTATATTTTTCTATGAAAAATTATTAAATACGATACAATTTTACACAAGATATTTATTTATTTAGAGAATGGATATACTTAAACCTTGCTACAACAATTATAGGCAGTGTACCTAATCGTACAGTAGTGTAGTTTTTAGTAAGTCCGGTTCGTTCCACAGGGAAAAATCTTTAAACAAAGCTTAACGCTATATTAGTTTTATTTTACAAAAATACAAATATATATATAAGTAATATTATTATTATAAAGGGGGGTTTTTACCGTTTAATGACCGGTTTGTCGATTTTAAAACTTTAGTTGCAGGTAAAACCTAATGTAAAAATAAATACAACTTAATTTAAAGCGTAAAATAAATAATGATAATGAAATTGCGATAAATAAAAGAACGATAAAATAAAATTGCGATAATTAAAAAGTACGATAATTAAAAGTGCAATTAAATACAACAACAATAAATAAAAGTGCGATAATTAGAAGTGCAATTAAATATAAAATAAAGGAAATTAAATATGAAATAAAAGAATTATGCTTATTTAAACTTCCGTAATCATGATGTTTAACGTGTTGATTTTAGTTTTATGCCCATGGGTTAATTGTCCTTTGTCCTGGATTATTTAATATGTCCGTCTGGTTTTTGTCCATAACAGTCCATCAGTCATAAATATAAAGTGCGAGTGTCCTCGTCAAATTATCCTTATACCCGAAGTTAAATATTCCAACTAATTGGGGACTTAAACTGTAACAAGGTTTTATTACTTTGTTTAATAATTACACCAGGATATCGACTGCGTGTAACCCAAGGTTTTAATACTTTGTTATCAATTATGCCAAGTGTCCTTGTACATAATTTTACCCCTGTTTTAATAATTCTAGTGACTATTAATCCATTCCCGTGTCCGGTTAAATGAACGATTATTCGTACATATAAATATCCCGCCCATCGTGTCCGATTGAGTGTATATGGTTATTTATAGGGACGTCCAATTGTAAATCTTTATATTAAAATTAACAAACTATCATTTAGTTAAACAAATATAAAGCACATTAATAGCCCATAGTCTAATTTCCACAAGTGTCGTTCTTTTGTCCAAACCCCAATTATGGTACAAAGCCCAATTACCCAATTTTAGTAATTAGCCCAACATCATGATTACTTCGTTTTAAATAAGCATAATAATAACTTAGCTACGAGACATTAAATTAAAAAGGTTGAACATAACTTACAATGATTAAAAATAGCGTAGCGTTACACGGACAGAATTTCGACTTACACCCTTACAACATTTGCTAACATACCCTTATTATTTGAATTAAAATTAAAATTAAAATTAAAATATAAATTATAAATATAAATATTACGTATAGATATAGAGAGGATGGATATATGATTTTTTAAAATGATCAAAGTGCGTTGCCTTTTATAGGGATTTGAGTCCAGGGAATCTCCGCGATTCGCGGCACTTTTCCTCTTCAAACTCCGCGAGTCGCGGAGTTTGATTTTACAGCTCACTCCATTTTGGCTCCTTTCTTGCCGACGGATTTTTATATAAATATAATATAAATATAATATATATAATTAATTATATATTATATTATATTTATATACATAGTTAACTTGTAATTTTTAGTCCATTGCTTCGAGCGTTGAGAGTTGACTCTAGTCCCGGTCCCGGATTTTCGAACGTCCTTGCGTACAATTTAATATCTTGTACTTTGCGATTTGAATCTTGTACTCTTGTAATTTCGAGACGTTTCTTATCAATAATTGGAACCACTTTGATTGTATTTTGTACTTTTGAGCTTTTTGGACCTTTGCATCTTCAATTCGCCGAATCTATCTTTTGTCTTCACCTTTTATTATTTAAACGAATATCACTTGTAAATAGAACAATTGCAACTAAAAGTTTGTCTTTCTTGAGGAATAATGCTATGAAATATATGTTCGTTTTTAGCATTATCAACCCAACAATAACTCAGAAACTATAAACTGTAGATATCGATGCATATAGCAATATAAAGACACGGGAGAACTAAAAACTCTATAAAACCAAGAGTATAGTAAAAGTAAATAAATTCTTCCGGCGGCAGATGAAAAAGAAGAACGACAGATATGAAAGTAAGGATATATCGAGAACCAGAACTGGATGGAGCATATCGACAAATGATTCAAAATATGAATTAAAGGAGAAAGAATAGAAGGTGTGAGCTGTAAGGAAACGAAATAGGTGGATTTATAGTAAAATATCCGACAGAGAAATCAAGATGGATTATCGCATTAATTCGAAGAAGATCATAATTTCCTTAATCGCCGAAGAATCAAATCAAATATAGATTACAAAGATTTCCTTTAAATTCGGAGATCAATTGTGATGACATCAAAAGATATGACGAATCACTATAATATTATTTCATTCATTTACGATAACTTCCCTCATACGATTCGAGTAATCGAATTATTTTATCCATACTTCTTAAGCATGATAAAACTCTATAATCGTCATAATAACATTCTCATTGTTAGCCATGACGACCTCTATCAAATTTCGGGGAAGAAATTTCTTTAACGGGTAGGTACTGTGACGACCCGGAAATTTTCGAACAAATTTAAACTTAATCCTTATATGCTTCCGACACGATAAGCAAAGTTTGTTAAGTTAAACCTCAAGTATTTCAAACTATGTTCATACATTCATTTAACCCCGACCAAACTCCAATGATTCATGAACCATTATATGAACGGATATGATTAAATATGTATATGTATATATGTTATAACTTAAAAACATTAACATAGTATTAGATACATAATACTTTACATGAATGCATTTGTTTCAAAATATATTTAAAATAATTATAGACGGAATTAACAGATAATATCAAATGATTGAAGTATAAGATACATTGAATTATGATTACGAGTCTCTGTTGAGAGGTCCACATTGATTTGAGAAATCGTCCATTTTAACGATATTCGGAATAAATGGTAAAATCATTTACAGGTAAGAACAAAAGTGTCAATTAACGGGAATTAGACAAGAATTAGTGGAGATTCCTATTTGAATTTCAATTCCTGTTTTACAACATTTTCCTCGTGATTTTAATAGGATAACTATTTTAACTTTCATCTTAAAGTTGGAACCTGGAATATAAATAACTGAGACGATTGGATATCGACATTTTACATTAAGATGATTTCATACGTTCATCTAACCTTTGGACTTTATAGCACGTGTCACCAACAAACGTTAATTCAAAAGCTTAAAACCTATTAAGAGTATATTTAATCTTATTTTTCTAAAATGTTTTACGAAATAACAATTATAACCTCATTAGTAAAATGATTCTTAGATATATTTAATTTTGGAAAAACAAAGTTTTCATATTTATTTAATATTGTTTCAAACGTACAAAAACAGTTTGGTTTAAAAAGAACTTTATCATTAAAACGTTTTATAAGATAATTTGTTCATAAGTTTTAAAGGACTTAATTAAGGCTTTGTATTATATATATATATATATATATATATATATATATATATATATATATATATATATATATATATATATATATATATATATATATATATATATATATATATATTGTTTTGAAAACGTAAACGTGTAACGACATAATACTTTCTATTACTTAAACGATTTTGAAATGAACTTTGAAAAATAATTAGTTTTGAAAACCTAAACGTTATATTATTAAATAGATATTTCAATTATATATAAGATATACAAAATCATATTTTTAAATAAGAATATATATATATATATATATATATATATATATATATATATATATATATATATATATATATTATATTATATTTTTACAAATGCTTTAATTTAAACATAAGACGTTTCAGTATTATTAAACGTATTTTAATAAACAACGAGACATTGATTTATAGAAGCAAATAACCACAACACTCAAATAAAGAAGTTATACTTTGGGTAATATAAATTATAGATGATTAAGTCTAGTTATTTATAATAGGTACACGTCGCGTAACATAAAGAGCTAGTTTTCTAAGCGTACGAATATGCTTTAAAAAACCGGAACTAGGACATAAGTCGAGTGACAACGTACGAGTCATTAGAACTAAAATTATAGGTTAACTATGCACGTAAATATACTATAATATATAATTAATTATATAAATTAAATATATTATATATTAAATAAATATATAAACCTTCGGCAGCCTTGAAATCATTGGGAATGAGCTGGACAGGGGAACTCCGCATTCGCGGAGCATATATGTACAAAACCTCCGCACTCGCGGAGGTGTCAGTTTCAGGATTTGTGTATAAAGCTCACATTTTTCTGCCAAACCATTCCATCCCTCAATCTATCTCTCGATATCTATATATCTGTATATATATATTATTATTATTATTATAAAGATTAATATTATTATTATTAATCTTATTATTATTAGTATTAGTATTATTATTACTACATAAAATATTACGACGAGGTCATGAGCGAGCTATTTCAAAACTGGTTTTCGAGTAGGATAGGGCTAAGTAAATTATGAGTTATAGCTATGGAGGTGATGGGTAATGTTCGGGGGTATGCTCGTGGGGTCAACCTAGTGTTTATCATCTCCGTTGCGTCTACGTACCTTTCCTACAATATTGAATCTCAATATTGATACGTAAGCACTCATAATTTAACTTTTACATATTAATAGTGTATCCCTGACTAGTGCTCGAGTATATAGTATTATGCATGCTTGTATTTTTGATATTGTCGTTAGATATGATATGTTAAATCCTGAATTAGTTACATATGCGGTTGAGATAAGGTATAAGATATGCATGTCATTGGAAAGCTAGCGAAAAATTAAGAACTTTTCATTTAGATATCGAATGGTTTCGATAAAAGGATTAGAAGTTATAGTCAATTGAATTTTTGTATTATTATTAAAAATGATTATTATTATCGTCGTTATTATCGTCGTTCTTGTTTTTATCTAATTATTATTATTATTATTATTATTATTATTATTATTATTATTATTATTATTATTATTATTATTATTATTATTATTATTATTACTATTATTATCTTTATCAATAAAAAGTATCATCATTAAAAAGTTGTTATTTTATTATTATTACTATCGTTATTATCGTTAAAGTTATAATTAGTATTATTATTATTATTATCATTAAAATAGTTATTAGTATTATCATCATAATATTTATTATCATTAATATTATTATAACTAAAAACTAATATTAGTATCACCTAATTATTATGATTACTATTATTACCATTAATATGAATGCGATATAAAAGATGATTTAAAAGCTATTAAATGAATCGATTAGGAAATAATGAGTATAAGTATCATGATGAAATTAAAATATTGTAAGATATAGATTTAGATAAAATTATCGTTCTTATTATATTTATCATTACTATTATTATTAAAAGTGTCGTTAGTATTAAAACTATCATTTTAACAAAAATTATCATTCTAATAGAAATGTCATTGTTATTATAAAATACAATTATTATTATTATCATTTTAAATAGAATTATTATTTTACAGTTAATATTAAAAAATATCGTAAATATTAAAGTTATCATAATTAGAATTATCATTTTATCATAATATCATTTTTTAGTAAATATAAATATTGAGATTTTTATTAATAGAATAATAATAATTATTATTACAAAATAATACAACTCTTACTTATTATTATTATCGATATTATTTTAACAAATAAATATGTAATACAAAGATGTTTTACTACGTGTAACATAATTACATTAATACTACCTATCATATTATTTTTATGATGTTAAATGAACTTTATAAATTTTATTACTTAGGATATATAAAACTATATTTTATATAAAATTTTATTTATTAATAAATGAATTATATTATTTACTCTAATAGATCTTTTAAAAATACTTAAAAATATAAAATGACGATATTTAAACTATATATTAATCATGTATAGATTTTGAAAATCATT